>NC_143139.1:100556250-101257500 GCF_059928025.1 Delphinapterus leucas | reverse complement strand
CATGGTCTGCTGTCAGCCAGCTGGAGCCGAGGGCAGCTGGGGGTGCAGCTCCAGTCTGATCCCAAAGGGCTGGGACCCAGGGGACCTGGTGGTGAATGTCTTAGTCTGAGGGCAGAGCACTAATGTCCCAGCTCAACAGTGAGGCAGAGAGAGAATGACTTCTCCCTTCTTTCCTTTTTTTGTTCTATTCAGACCCTCACTCTATTGGATGAAACCCCCCCACACTGAGGAGGACGACCTTCCTTACTCTGTCCACCCCTTTAAATGCTCACCTCGTCCCGAAACACCCTCACAGGCACACCCAGGATCATGTTTAACCCAGTCAGGTTGACTCATGAAGTTGCCCGTCGTGGTCCCCTGGTTGAAAGGATGGTGGTCGTGGTCGTGGTGACAGTAGGACAGTGGTGACGACACAGAGCCAGCCTGTAACAGCCAGGGGGACTTGGCAAGCCCTTCTTACACCCCATTGAACCGTCCCCCATAGCACACCCCCAATGGCCATGTTTCTCCTTGTCAGGATCATGGGGAGCAAATCGGGTCTCCGCTCCGTGGCTCTTCTGATGTTCCCAACGATGCTGTCTCACCTGAGACCCTCCTCTGGATGACACCACAGCCTCTGCTCTGCTCCAGCCAACACCTGTGGCCTGGTCCTTTCACCATGTCGGTCACCTTCCTCAGAGCAAGCTCCACCCCAAGTGCTTCTCACTCACTCATTCAATCAACACCAGGGGGACAGAAGGGAGGCCACGCTGCAGGTGTGGCCAGGTCTGGGTGAGAATAGGAGTGTGTGGCCTCTCTGGTCCAGCTGTGATGACTCCACCCACGGGCAGGTCATCGCATGATGACCACATTGCTGGGGGATGCTGGGGGGCTTCAGGCCAGCCTTACCCTGTCTTCCCTGGAGCTGGACAGCAGCAGAGCCACACTGTCCCCAGTTTATGGCTGGACAATGGCTTAGGGCCCCTGCAGACCCCAAGGGTATCAGCTTGCAAAGTCTGAAGTCTCAGTGTTCTTCCCTTCTGAGGAGAAAGAACACATACAGAGATGTACCCACCAACAAACACAGCCCTTCCAAACAGTCAGGGCCACTCCCAGGAAAATCTCCAAGACATGCGAGGCTGACCTGAAGCTCCCTTAAGTCCAGGAACTGCTCCCCAAATGAGCATGAAGTTACAAGTTGTCTGTCCTGCTTCACCATAACCAGCATCCCCATGAACTCACCAAGCCTCTCCAGAAACCCCATCAGAAACTCCATCTCAGGGGCCACTGCACTGAAAGAGCAGGAGCTGACAGACTATGATTCTGCTTCCTGGGGCAGACTGCATTTGCAGGAGACTGATGGCGTCAGGCCCCTGCTGAAATGTCCACAGCGGCTCATCAATAATATATGTGTACACCTGTTCAATTGGTAATAAAATAAAATGACTAACAATAACTATTGTTGGAGAGGACGAGAATTCCCAGGGTCCCTCACTTTATTAGTTAGAAACATAAACTTAGGCAAACATTGGAAAAACTCTTAGGCATCATTTCCCAGCATCAAACATCACCTGCCATGTGACTTGCAATCTCATTTCTAAGTATTTGTCCAAAGGAAACTCTTAAACATGGACCAGGAGACACATGCAAAAGCATCCACACATTCGTCATGGGAGCAAAACTTAGAAACAACCATGCAGTTATCTGCAATCTTTTTATGTAAAGAACCGGGCTGAAAATATTTTAGGGTGGCATCAGCAAGATGGAGGAATAGGAGGTTCCAGCCCTCAAACCCCCACAGAAACACTGATTTTAACAACCATCCATGAATAAGAATACCTTCATGGGAAACCGGGAGTACAGCTGAGAGGTTCCAGCACCCCAGTGAGCAAAACACTCTAAGAATAAACACTCTGAAGAGGGTAAGAAGATTGGTTCCCTTTACCCAAGTCACCACTCCCTCCCCCACAGGTGGCAGCTCAGTCCCGAGAGAGGCACCCTTGGTCCATGACTTCTCCCATGGTGGAAAGTGAGAGTAAAGTGAGCACCTAGCTTCCCCATCCTCGTGGAATCCTTCCCAGAAGGCCCACTTCTGTCTCATCCTGCCCAGAACACTGAAGTGAGCGGCATGTCTGAATAGTCTGGGGATGGAGAATAGCAGGGAAAGGGTCAGGGGCTCACAGCAACAGGTGCACAAATCTCAATCAGCTGTAGATCCTACTAACTGGTGTCAGACTCCACCAAGAACCCCATAAGACACCTCGCCTGCAGACCCCACAAATGGCTGCCATGTGCCTCCAGAACCGCATGTGCCTCTCTCCCCCTGTAGCTGGTGACCTGACTCCCCCATGTATGGCATGCATGAGCCTTTGCACCCTGCACACAGATATCAGCAACTGGCTTGACAGTGCTGCATCGGGAGAAGGTGCAGAACCTTGAACACTCAGGGAACTTCTCCTGGGAAAAATAAATGAGAGGCCCTCAGCATTCAGCCTGGCTTTGTGAGATCCAGAGAAGGAAAACAATCATAAGACGTCCCCCAAACAGGGAATGAGCAGAGTGAAATGGGTTCATCCACTGAAAAGTTCTGAGAGACTCTCAGAATTCCCAGCCAGACTGAGTGGTCTTTCTCTCCCAAACCCAGTAAGTAAAGCATGGAGGAGATAATTGTTTCTTCACATGTGCTGGCAGCAACACAAGTCTTCAAGGAAAACACAAAAAATTAAGAAAACATGACACCAAAGAGGACAAAAATCAAGTTCCTGTGTCTGACCCCAAAGAAATGGAGATCTACAAATTGCCTGACAAAGGTTTCAACATAATCATCTTAAAGAAGCTCAGTGAGCTATAAGAGAACTTATAGATAGATAAGTAAAGAAAACTAGGAAAACAGTCCAAAAACAAAATGAGAAGTTCAGTAAAGAGACAGTAACTATAAAAAGGAACTAGACAAATTCTGAAGCTGAAGAATATGACTGAACTAAAAAATTCAACAGAGAGCGTCAACATCAGACGTGATCAAGAAGAAAAAGAACCAGTGAACTTGAAATCAGATCATTTGAAGTTATCTACTCAGAGGAACAAAAAGACAAATAATAAAAGAGTGAAGAAAGCCTATGGGACTCATGGGATACCATCAAGGAATCAATATGAGCATATGGAAGCCCGAGAACTTGCAGAGAAAGAGAAAGGGGCAGAAAACGTGTTTAAATGAAAACTTGTTTAAAACTTGCTCAATGTTTAAATAATGACAGAAAACTTTCAAACTGAGGGAAGAAAATGAACAACCAGATGCATGAAGCCCAAAGAAATCCAAATAGATTGAATATTGAGAGGTCTTTACTGAGACATGTTATATTCATGTTGGCAAAAGTCAATGACAGGGCTTCCCTGGTGGCGCAGTGGTTGAGAGTCCGCCTGCCGATGCAGGGGACACGGGTTCGTGCCCTGGTCCGGGAAGATCCCACATGCCGCGGAGCGGCTGGACCCATGAGCCATGGCCGCTGAGCCTGCGCGTCCAGAGCCTGTGCTCCGCGACGGGAGAGGCCACAACAGTGAGAGGTCCGTGTACCGCAAAAATAAAAAGTCAATGACAGAAACAATTTTGAAAGCAGGAAGAGAAAAATGGTTTGTCACATGCAAAGGTATCCTCACAAGACTATCAGTATATTTCTCAGCAGAGACCTTGCAGGACAGGAGAGAGTGCAATGCTATATTCAAAATACTAAAGTAATAACAACTACAAAATAAACAAATAATACAAAATTTAAAACCTCCTGCCAACCAAGAATGCTTTACCCAACAAAGCTGTACTTCAGAAATGAAGTAGAGATAAAGATTTTTCCAGAAAGACAAAAGCTGTGGGAGTTCATCACCATTAGACCTGCTTTCCAAGAAATTGTAGGAGAGTTCTTCAGATTGAAACAGAGGGATGTTAGACAACAACATGAAAGCACGAGAAGGTATAAAATTCACTGGTAAAGGTCAGTATATAGTTAAATTCAGCATGGTGGTGTGTGAATCACTGTTAACTCTAGTATAAAAGTTGAAAGACAAAAGTATTAAAAATTCTATAGATGTAATAATTTCTTAATGGATACACAGTATAAAAATATGTAAATTGTGATATCAATAGCATAAAATGTGAGGAGGAGAGGGAGAAGTAAAAATAAAGAGTTTTTATTCAACAATAAATACTACATAGTTCACAGTTGGTTGAATCCATGGAAGCAGAACTGTGGGTATGTAGCAGCCTTGTATACAGAGGGCTTACTGTAAGTCATATGCAGATTTTGGGTCAGCGCCCCTAGCCTCCTCATTGTTCAAGAGTCAAGTACATTAGAGGTTTTATGTAAGCCTCATAATAACCCCCAAGAAAAAACCCGTAGTAGATAAAGAAGATAAAAAAAAAGAATCAATGTATACCACTACAAAAAATCATCAAATTCCAAAGGAAAACAGAAGAGTAAGAAAAGAAAAAGGAACCACAGAATAGTAAAAAAAAAAAAAAAAAAATTAACAATATGGCAGTAGTAAGTCTTACCTGTCATTAACTACTAGTAGGTCTTAACTATCATTAACTATTTTAAATGAAAATGGATTAAATTCTCCAATCAAAAGATATAAGGTGGCTAAATGGATTAAAAAAAATAAGATCCGACTATATGCTGCCTATAAGAGACTCAATTTAGGTTTAACGATACACATAGGCTGAAAGTCAAGGGATGGAAAAAGATATTCCATGTAAATGGTAACCACAAGTGGTCAGGAGTGTCTGTACTTAGACAAAATAGACTTTAAGTCAAAAGTTGTTATAAGAGATGAAGAAGATTATTATATAATGATAAAGAAGTCAATTTATCAAGATGATAAAACAATTGTAAATTTATAGGCACTCAACCTCAGAGCACCTAAATATATAAAGCAAATATTAACAGAACTGAAGGGAGAAATAAAAGGCAACACAATAATAAAAAAGAACTTCAATACCCCACTTTCAACAATGGATAGATCACCCAGACTAAAAGCAATAAGGAAACAGTGGGACCCGAGCAGCACTATAGATCAGGGGTACCCACCCCCCAGCCGAGGACCCGTACCAGTCTGCAGCCTGTTAGGAACCGGGCCGCACAGCAGGAGGTGAGCCATGGGCGAGTGAGTGAAGCTTCATCTGCCACTCCCCATTGCTCGCGTTACCACCTGAGCCATCCCTCCACCCCACGGAAAAATTGTCTTCCTTGAAACCAGTCCCTGGTGCCAAAAAGATTGGGGACCACCGCTATAGATAATGGACCTAACAGACATATACAGAACATTCCATCCAACAGTATCAGAATACACATTTTTCAAGTGTATGTGGAATATTGTCCAGGATAGAACTTATATTAGTGCACAACACAAGTTAAAACAAATTTAAGAAGATTAAAATTATATCAAATAACTTTTCCCAGCCACAATGGTATGAGACTAGAAATTATTGACAGTAGGAAAATTGGAAAATTCATAAATATGTGGATATTAAACAGCACATTCCTCAAAAACCAATGGGTCAAATGGGCCCAAAGCCAGAAAAGGACAGGAAACAAAATAATTACAGGCCAATATCCTTGATGGGCATAGATGTAAAAGTCTTCAAAAAATACTAGCAAACCTAATTCAACAGTATTTTGAAAGGATCACACACCATGACCAAGTGAGCTTTACCTCTGGGATGCAAAGATGGTTTAACATACATAAATCAATAAAACACCACAGTAACAGAATAAAGGCTAATATCATATGATTATCTCAATAGATGCAGAAAAATCACTTGACAAAACCCAACATCTGTTCATGATAAAATTTCTCAACAAATTAGGTATAGGATGAATGTATCTTAACATAATAAAGGTCATATATGGCAATCCCATAGGTAAAATCATACTCAACAGTGAAAAGTTGAAAGCTTTTCCTCTAAGCTCAGGAACAAGATAAAGATAAGAATGTCCATTCTCACCACTTTTATTTAACATAGTACTAAAATCCTAGCCAGAGCAAGTAAGCTAAAAAAAGAAAACAAAAACAAAAATCAAGGCATCAAAATTGGAAAGAAGTAAAGTTGTCTCTGTTTGCAGATGTCGCGATCTTATAGTTAGATAACCTTGATGCTTCCACACACACACACACAACCAAAAACAACCAGAAACTCTACTAGAATTAATAAACAAATTCAGTGGATTTGCAAGGTACAAAATCAACATACAAAAATCAGTTGTGTTTCTATACACTAACTATGAACTACCTGAAAGAGAAATTAGGAAAACAATCTCATTTGAAGTAGAATAAAAAAATAATAGGGTATGTAGCAGTAAATTTAACCAAGGAGGTGAAAGGACTGTACACTAAAAATTTTTTTTAAAAATTGATGAAATAAATTGAAGAAGACTCAAATAAATGGAAAGATACTTCATGTTCGTGAATTGGAAGAAATGATAGTTTTAAATGTCCAAACTACTTAAAACAGTCTATAGATTCAATGAAATCCCTATCAAAATTCCAATGGCATTTTTCACATAAATAGAAAAAAAAATCCTAAAATTCATACGGAAACACAAAAGACCCCAAGTAGTCAAAGCAATCTTGAATAAGAAGAACAAAGCTGACGTCATCACATATTCTAATTTCAAATTATCTTAGGAAGTTACAGCAATCAAAACAAAGTGGTACTGGAATAAAAAGAGACCCATAGACCAATGGAACTAAATAGAGATCCCAGAAATAGACCACAGCATATACAGTCAACTAACCTTCAACAAGGGCACCAAGAATACACAATGGGGAAAGGATAGTCTCTTCAACAAATGGTTTTGGGAAAGTTGGATATCCACATACAAAAGAGAGAAATTGGACATTTATGTGATACCATACACATACATCCACTCAAAACGGATGAAAGACTTAAGTGGAAGGCCTGAAACCATAAAACTTCTGAAAGAAAACATAAGAAAAAACCTCCTTGACATTGGTCTTGGCGATGATTTTTTGGATATGACACCCAAAGCACAGGCAACAAAATAAAAAATAGACAAGTAGGGTGACATCAAGCTCAAAAGCTTCTGCACAGCAGAGGAAATCATCAACAAAATGAAAAGGCACCCTATGGAGTGGGAGAAAATATTTGCAAACCATATGTCTGATAAAGGGTTAAAGTACAAAATATAAGAGAAACTCATACAACCCAACAGCAAAAGACAAACAACCCAATTAAAAATGGACAAAGAACTTAAATAGATATTTCTCAAAAGAAGACACACAAATGGCCAAGAAGTACATCAAAAGGTGCTCAACGGGCTTCCCTGGTGGTGCAGTGGTTGAGAGTCCGCCTGCCAATGCAGGGGACGCGGGTTCGTGCCCCGGTCCGGGAAGATCCCACATGCCGCGGAGCAGCTGGGCCCGTGAGCCATGGCCGCTGAGCCTGCGCGTCCAGAGCCGGTGCTCCGCGACGGGAGAGGCCACAACAGTGAGAGGCCCACATACTGCAAAAAAAAAAAAAAAAAAAGGTGCTCAACATCACTGATCATCAGGGAAATGCAAACCAAAACCACAACGAGCACCAATATCGTCCTATGTCTGTTAAGATGCTTATTATTAAAAAAACAAATAAAAGATAAAAAGTGTTGGTGAGGGTGTGGAGAAAAGGGAATCCTAGTGCACTGTTGATAGGAATGTAAATTGGTAGAGCCACGTGGAAAACAGTATAGAGGTTCCTCAAAATTTTAAAATAGAACTACCATATGATCCAGCAATCGCAATCCTGGGTATTTATCCAAAGCAAATGAACTTAGGTTCTCAAAGGGATCTCTGCACCCCCATGGTCCTTGCACCCTTAGACACCATATCCAAGTTATAGGAATAGCCTGAACGCCCACTGATGAAAGAATGGATAAAGAAAATGTGGTCTCTACATACAATGGAGGATCACTCAGCATCTATTTAAAAAGGAGTCCTGTCATCGGCGACTGTGCGGATAAAGCTGGAGGGCCTTATGCTAAGGGAAATAAGTCAGACACAGACAGACACATACTGTATAATCTCCCTTACATGTGGAATCTAAAATACTGAAATTCATAGAAGCAGAGAGGAGGATGTTGTTTGCCATGGGAAGGGGGCTGGGGGCTGGTGACAGTCAAGGGGTACCAAGTCCCAGTTGTACAAGATAAATAAACTCTGGGATCCACCACACAGCATGACACCTGCAGCTCACAATGCTGTTTGTATACTTAGCGTTGCTAAGAGGGTAGATCTTGTGTTAAGCGTTCTTACCACACAGACAAATAATGATGATAATAATTAATTGATAATAATATTATTAATTATTATATTATTAGCAGGGGGAGGAAACTTGAAGGTGGTGGAATACCTATGGTCTTGATGTTGGGGATGGTTTCATGGGTGTACACTTATCCCCAAACTCACTGGATTCTATACATTACATATGTACAGCTTTTTACATATCAATCATACCTCAATAAAATAGTTACAAAAAGAAAATACATTTAAAAAGAGAGACCATTTCAGACTTTGCTGGCCACAGGACTCTGTCACAGATACTCAAGTCTGTAGCAGGAGCGCAAAAGCAGCCACAGACAATAGGGAGGGGAATCAGCCCTGTTGTGTTCTAGTCAAAGTTTATTTACAAAAACAGGAGGCAGCGGGACTGGCCCTGGGCTGTCGTGCGCTGGCCCCGGATACAGTGGAACTCAGCAGTGGAAGCAGATGAACCGCAGTGATGTAATAGGTAGGACGGATGAATGTTAGCCATCTAAGTGAAGAAGTTAGATTGCCCACTGCACGTTATTCTTCTATAAAGTTAAAAGCAACACAAAGCCAACAGTATAACACATATATACATACCTAGCAATACAGCTGCATGCAAGAAAATACATGCAAGGGACAGGAAGTGTAATAGGGAAGAACAAATCCATGTCCACATTAGATCTGCTCCTTCTCCCCCATGCTTAGTCATGCTGGCTCTGCACTTTTTGTAAAAGAATGCTGCCTACAGCCTGAAATATACAGGATAGTCTATTCTTAGGGCTCTGACCTTTAAGAGTCCATTCATATAGAGGTTAAAGTTTCCAGAACAGAGAATAACATTTGTCTTGTAGGTTTACAGGAACATCATGGGCTGACCTCCCTGGACAGCTACAAGAACAGAGGATCCCACACCAAGGAGTCTCCACCAACCAGCCACGCCCCTCCCTCACCTGGCCTTTAAAAGTGCTTTGCTGAAACCTTTTGAGGAGCTTGGGTTTTGGGGGCATGAGCCACTCGTCTCCTTGCGTGGCCCTGCAATAAACTTTTCTCTGCTCCAAACTCCGACGTTTTGGATTGTTTGACCTCGCTGTGTGTCAGGCACGTGAACTTGCATTCAGTAACAGAAGGGAGGGAAGAACTCTGGACTCAGGGTGCCTTTCACCTCAGGTGTGTGGAGGTGCCCCCGGGGGGAATTAGATGGACCATGTTTTCAGATATAGGCTGTGATCAAGGTCCTGGCAGTTACTTGGGGTGGTAGGTCCATGTACCTCTCCTAGATTATTGAAAAATGATGGATCCTTTTCTTTGCACCTGAGAGGCACTGGAAAGAAAAGAAAGGAAGGGAGGGAAGAGGAAGGAAGGGAGGGAGGGAGGGAGGGGACAATTCCAAGTAAAAATAGGACAATGGGGGCCCCTGTCACCCTCAACAGCAGACAGTTGTGGGTGGCTTCCTAGGGCTAGGTTTTTAGCAAACCCTCTGTTTTGCCTTGAACTCCTGTCCAGCCTGGTCTCTCTTGCCCAGAGCAAGGACAAAAGACGAGAAGTGCGGAGAGAATCGCAGCCCCGTGGGAGGCGGCCTGGCAGGTGAGAGTGCTGAGCTCAGGGCCCCTAAGGGGCCCCGGGGCCAGGATGGTGTCCTACACTCCCAGTAGCAGGAACTCTTGCCCGTCACTGTCTAAATGGGCTGTGCCACTCAGAGAACCTGTCTTTGATTCATCAGAGAGGGTTTTTATTGGCTAAGTGCTTTTCAAGGGTTTGAAATGCTTTGAGAGTCTTCAAAGGCGATGGGAGGACAGCTGGCTCACCTTCCTCATTTAACAGCCATCTGGGGCATTGGTGGCAGGAAGGATGTCAGCTCACAGGTAGTCCCTGCACATACTGTCCTCCTGCTTCAGCCTCCTCTCCGCCAGAGCCCCGCTCGCCAGAGAGATGCGTTAATACAAGTGAATTTCTTGGGCTTATGTGTTGAGTCATAAGAACATCCATAGATAGTAATGATGGTTTTTCCTTAGATTAGGAAAACACTTTAGATTTTTCAAAACTCCTGCATTAAACATTTTCTTTAATCCCGACAAAATCCAGGAAGGCCAAACAGTGATGTGCTGGAGCTGCTATCAATGCCTGAGAGCACACCATGAAATTTCCAGGAATCCTATGAGCTGATGGTAAAGCACAGCTGTCTTAAGCATTCAGTTATATTAATTTTTACAATTAAAGACACTATATTAATAACAAAGGTAATGGAATATATAAAGAAGTCCTATAACTCAACAACAAAAAACAGCGCAATTCAGAAATGGGCACTGGACTGGAATAGACATTTCTCCAAAGCGGATACTTGGATGGCCAATAACCGTGTGAAAAGATACTCAGCATCATTCACCATCGTGGAAACGCAAATCAAGCTCCATGAGATGTCACCTCACACCTGCGAGGATGGCTGTGACAGGAAAAAGGACAATAACACGCGTTGCTAAGGACGATGAGAGGTTGGGGCACATCGCTGGCTGGAGTGTAACGGGGAGAAACCACTGTGGAAAACAGTTCAGTGGCTCCTCAAAAAGGTAAAAAATTATCACGTGATCCAGCAGGTCCACTCGAGGCATATACTGAAAGGATTCAAAGCAGGGACTCAGACAGATTCTAGCGTACCCATGTCCACAGCAGCCTCTTCACAACAGCCCAAAGCGGACACAACCCAAGTGCCCATCCACGGATGGAAGGATAACAACCTGTGGTCCATCCATACAAGGGAATATTATTCAGCCTTAAAAAGGAAGGAAATAATGACACCTGCTACAACTTGAATGGACTTTGAGGACATCTCACTCTCCGTGAAATCAGCCAGACACGAAAGGACAAACCCTGTATGATCTCACTTATGTGAGGTCCCTAAATGAGTCAAATCCATAGAGACAGAAGGCAGAAGGGTGGTTGCCAGGGGCTGGGGGAGGGGAATGGGAGGAGTGTTTAACGGGGGCCGAGTTTCAGTTTGGGAAGATGAGAAATTTCTGGAGATGGATGGTGGTGATGGTTGTGAATGTACAACAATGTGAATGTACTTAATGCCCCTGAATTGTACACTGAAAAATGACTAACTTTATATGGTATTTCACATTATACATGTGTATGTTACCCTAATAAAAGAAAGTTAGAAGGCAATAATTCAAACTCATCACGTCCTAATGTTTCCAGTACTTTCCACTGTAATCTGTGTTCTTAGGTCATTTGCACTGGTCACTCCTATAGGTCATCTGTCGTATCTGTACTCAACCCTTGTGAAAACAGTTGCCCTCACAAGCCCCACACAGAGAGGCCAGAACTGGTCTCAGGGACCAGACCTGCTCAGAACCCTCCTTACACAAGTAAGATACGCTTTAAAGAATTGTTGGAAAATCAGCAGGGGTCAGACTCCGAGGGGAGGGGGGAGCATACCCAGATCCCTGCTCTTCAGACACAGCTCCGTGGAGGCCTCCACAGCCCCACGGGGTCTTTGTGCAGCTTTGGAGCCACAGGACGTTTTGCACGAAGGTTCCTAAACCCGCCCCTGGGGCTGACTGTGCACAGGGATGACAGGTGTGGTTCTGGGTGGTGAGCATTTTACCGGAATGCATCCACTTTGGGACTGAATCCTGTGTTGTTGCCCTCATTTGACATTGGTTGGCCTCCTCAGGTGATGTTTTCAGAGATTTCATCCTCCTGCAGCACTTTATACTTTCATTTTAAAGAAATAGATCGCTTCCTAGTTGGGAAAGAGTCACACATTTATTCTAGAAAAACTTTAAAATGCAGAATTGTACACAAAATGGACATAAACCAATAGTAATTTAGCAGACCTTCTTAACACCTCATACATATTCTTTGAGGCTCTTTCTAGGACAATGTACCACTTTTTTCCCCTGAAATCGGGATTATACTTTCTATAATTTTTATGACCAGATTTGATTGAATTTAAATAAATTAATAAATAATAAACAACTTGACTGTTTACAAAATGTGTTAGTCATCGTTCTCCAGAGAAACAGAACCAATAGGGGATGTGTGTGTGTGTGTGTGTACAGAGATTTACTATCTGGAATTGGCGCAACTGAATATGGGGCATGAGAGGTCCAGACAGCAGAGCTGTTGGTGTGTGTTCCAGTCTCAGTGCCAAGGCCGGAGAAGACCTGTATCCTCCTTTGAAGACAGGCAGAGAGAGAATTCTATCTTACTCAGCCTTGTGTTCTATGAGGGCCCTGGAGGGATTGGATGGGGCCCCTGCCCTGGGGAGGGTATTTGCCTCATGAGTCCAGCACTTCAACTACTAACCTCATCAGGAAACACCCAGAACAAAGTTGGACCAGATATCTGGGCATCCCCATGGCAGTCAAGTTGACACGTAAAGTAACCATCACACAGATTACATATTTCTTAGGGAGAACACGGAAAAGTGAAAGGAAAAACTAAATGAAATAAAAAAAATGATTCTGAGGATTATTTGGAAGAATGCATCTGGAAGGAAACGTGGGGGGCAAAACAGTGAGAAATTAGAGGGTCCTGTAGGAAGTCGCAAAGAGAGTCCTTCAGAAGGTACTCAGATACCCCAAACCTCAGAGGTAAAAAATATAAATAGAAACATACACAGAAACCTAAATGGATACTCACGCGGACTCACAGGGGCATCTTATTCCAGGAGAAAAAGGAACTGCATGCACTGTCCTGAAATGAGGGCAGGTGATTTCAGTCACTACTCGGAGCTTACACCCGTGTAAATTTCATATGGATTCAACATATAAATATGAAAAGCAAAGCCACATAAGTTCCAGCAATATGTGCAGGTAAAACTTGTCAGAATCTTGGGGAGCAGTGGAGACTGTTATACAAATAAGAAGAAATCAATAGAAAAAATAAAGGATGTAAACATGTGAGAAAGGACACACATGTGGCCCCAGATGTGCTGTCTCAACCTCTGTCAGGGTGGTCGTCTGTCAGTCCTCGCCAGATCAGTGTTCTGTTGGATGTATTTTTTTAATATCAAGACATTTTTACTACAAGGGAGCTTTATTTGGCAACGGTGGAATATTCTCAACATGCCAGAGAATTTGATTTTCTGTTATTGTATGTGAAATATTCGTGTCTGTGTTCAGAAATGAGAGAGCCCTGTTTCTTCATTTTCTGATTTTGGAATCATGCTTTTCTATGCTTTCTGCCCTAATCTATGCTTTCAAACAAATATACGGAGACAACTCATTGCTTGAAAATTAAACAATATTTTTTTTTCTCTAACATCCTAACATTTTTGAGGGAGAAATGTCATGATTTCATCCTTCAGTTCCTCCTTCTTATTAGCCTGGCCAGAGTATCTGATTTGGGTTATTTTGTATCTATTGGTGTGTGTGTGTGTGTGTGTGTGTGTGTGTGTGTGTTCAGAGAAAATGTGGAGGGAAGAGATAAACCAAGACAGAGATGGGGTGAACCTGTGAAATTGGTCAGTCCGTGACAGACCACCATTTTCTTGGATACTTAGAATTGTCTCATCTTAAATTTAAAATTGCTGTGTTATTTTTCCTTTCTTAGTCCTTTCGTTTTGCCTTGAATTGGCTTGAATTTGCAGGAAATATGTTTAATTTCTTTCTCAGAGAGAATTAATTTTTTCTAATACCCTTAGAAATTAAGGGTGTTTTTTTCCATTTTCCAATTTTCTTATGTTGAATATTTAGTTCATTTCTTTTCTTCCTGTCCTTTATGTGAAAAAAAAGTAATTAACCTCTAAATACAGCTTTGGCCACCTCGGCTGTAGTTTGGATATATACCATTCTTTTTTCATTATTTTAAAAATATTATTATTATAATGTTTCCTTTATCTCCAATGACTAGCCTGTGATTTAAATTTTATTGTATCCTGGGAAATGAATGTTGTTTGTGTAATTTCTGTTTTTACAATTTACTGAAGTTTTCTTGGTGATATTTTCTTAAACATTTTTTAACACTGAAAAAGAATTGGCACCAATTCATTCTATTATTTGACAAATACTTACTGAGCACCTGCTGTGTGCTTGAGGGAAACTCCTCTCTTTAGGACCTCGAGCTGGTCTATCCGTGACGTCACTGCAGTGGTTCTCAACTGCGACAATTTTGTCCCCAGGGCACATTTGGCAAAGGTGGGGACATTTTTATTGCCATAACAGGGAAGATGCTGCTGGAATCAGTGGATAGAGTCCAGGGGGGCTCCCAAACATCCCTCCAGATCTGGGCGCTCCCTGGCCCTGTCACTGGCTCTGCAGTTGGGAAGCTTCCACCCTAAGACCCCAATGTCCTTAACATCATTTTCGTTTTCAGTCTATATGATCCAACATCAATTTTTATGATAACAACATGTTAGCATCTTTCTTGACCATTTCCACAAGTGTTTAAAATAGAACTTGAGTTTTGGGGGCTGGGATGGGGGATTGGACAATATGTTGATTGATAGAAAACTCTTATATAATGTCCTCAGTCTGGAGAACTTTTTATTAGCCACAGCCCTGGTCATTTTGTTTAATGCAAGATAATACTGACACTTTCACACCTCTCATAAATGTGCAAGTTATAACTGTCCATCTTTTTATTTCTAACCTGTTCACTTTGCCTAATTTTATGTTTTCTAAATAGTGATTCACTTTGAATCTATCTGAATCCGTATTTATCAACTAGGGGGTTTAAAGCACTTCTATTCTGGGCATAGCTGTTGTGTGTCATGTTTCTAATGACATCTGCTCTTATATCTTTCTTTCATCTGCTCTTTATCTTTGTTTATTAATTTCCTGTTTTTGGTTTTCTACATGTTATACATAAAAGTGCGTTATTGGGGCTTCCCTGGTGGCGCAGTGGTTGAGAGTCTGCCTGCCGATGCAGGGGACGCGGGCTAGTGTCCTGGTCTGGGAAGATCACGGATCACGTGTGCCGCAGAGCGGCTGAGCCCGTGAGCCATGGCCGCTGAGTCTGCGCGTCCGGAGCCTGTGCTCCGCAACGGGAGAGGCCACAACAGTGAGAGGCCCGCGTACCGCAAAAAAAAAAAAAAGAAAAAGTGCGTTATCTTCAGCTCCTCCGTCTTGTCCTCCGAGCCCCGGCTGCAGGCGCCTGTCCGGGCTCCCCCTCGGGGAGGACAGTGTCCACCGTCTCCTCCAGCTCCATTTCCTCTCTCCCATCTTCTGCTTTCCCGTTTCATTTGTATTTTGTGGCGATGTTCAGAGTTGTATGCTGCATGTGTGATTGTGTCTATTCAGCACCCAGTGTGCTTTCCATTCCCTCCAAAATGGCATTATTTCAGCCTTAATCTGCAAAACCTAGGGTCTACTCTGGGGCAGGCCCGGGGTTATGTGATCTACCTAAATGCCGTTACCACCGCACCATGAACTAGGTGGCTTTATCATCTTGACTCCCTTAAGGGGAAACTGAGGCAGAGACTGGTTCAGGAGCTCGTAGTGTGGCCAGCAGGTCGGGAATCTGGGCAGTTTGCTTCTTGGAGCCACACCCCAGCCCCTCCCCACTGTTCTGTACCCTTGGTGCTGTTCACTCCCAGGGGAGGGGTATGTGGCTTCAGACCTCCTCGCATTTTTGCCTCTGTCTTTAGGGAACAGCCTCTCATCTCTCCAGCCAGGAAGCTGGGAGGGGTCCCCAATACTCCCCAGGCTTCTTGCAGCGGAAGATTTGCTCATCTCTTGATCCAAGCCTGGGACTCATTGGCTGTGACTCACTGTGCTGGGGGCAGAGCATCAGAACTGGTGGATCTGTGAGCCTTGTCTCCTGCGTGGAGGCCTGGTCCCCACACCCACGTGCAAAGTGGACCCTGGGCAGCAGGAGGAAGCCACAGGTCCTCCCAGATCCGAGCTCAGCCTCTTGCTTTGGCACCAAATTCAGACGCGAGGAGAATTTATCAGACATTTACTCTATCACTCAGAAAACAATAGTTTTCTCCATTAGTTATTGTTTTTGGTGTGTGTGGTTCCCCAGGCAAGAATCACAGAAGGAATAGACAAAACGCATGGGGTCCAGGGAACTCTTCCACCAAGAATCCCCCAGACCGAGGACCCAGCCCCGCTCCCACGCTCCCCCAGGTTTCCTTCTCAGATGCTTCTTCCAAACCTTCTTTAACGTCAAAGCTGTGTCAGGAGAAAGTGTCCAAGATTCAGAAAAGGGCAGACGCAGGTCCCAGGCATCCTTTCAGTGGGGTTCGGACATTGTCCAGGGGACCGCCGGGAAACAGCAGATTCCACACAGCGGGTGCTTCTGCATCCAGGGTCCTTTCACAGCTGCTGCCTCAACACAGGCTCAAGACTTCAGTTCACTTCCCGGAAGCAGAGAATGCTCAGTTGATAAATTCAAGGAATTAATGATAAAATTCTTAGAATTTTCTACAGTAGTCTTTCATTTGACCTTCCTTTAACGCATAGAATGTGCATGGAAGTCCCAGAATCTAGTATTGCCATGCCCTTGAGTAAAATTTAAAATTAAATAAGACAAATTATCAAATTCTCCCTTTCTTTTTATTTTATGTTACTTCTATTCATATGTCTCCAATCAATTACTTCAGGGTGTGAGGGGGAACCTTGCAAAATAAAATGCACTGAAGATTCTCTTTTTTCTGGAGGCATTGATCCAAAGCCATTGAAATCATTGAGTTCACAATCGTTACCTCCTAATGGTTATTGAGCCTGACTCTGCGCTGGAGCGATTTAATGAGAAGGGAGATCACTGCGCTCCTCCCTCCGTCTTACTGAATCCCAAGGTCAATGCCAGCTGGCCTCCCTTAGGACAGGAGCCATATCCAAAGTGGCCCCCGCGCTTGAGTTCAGAAAGTGAAGAGGCTAATTAATAGAAATCATTATTAAGCCACACACTTAACACCTTAGAGCAAAACTCAACTTTCAAATGAAAGATACAGCAGTGGATGGATTTAGCAAACATTTATTGAGCTTCTACTATGTGTTTGCTGCTACCATCCAGATAAAAGTGTTTGGTATAAACTACCTTTGTCTCCAAAGGGCTAAATATGAATATCCTTAAGAAAAGGAGCCAGCAATTCACAAAAGGAGAAATACAAGTGAAAACAGACATATAAAGTCCATGTCAAAGCCACATGCAAAAGCTACTGGTTTCCTACGTAAGACCGTCGATCGTTACCAGACATGGTCCCCGAGCTGCGTGTGTGCAAGCCACCCTCCTCGTTCCTCCCGCTGCTGCTGGAGTGTGAGCCCGGCAAGCTCACCTGAGCACCTTTGGCGAGGCAGGACCTGGTGCTCGCTCAACCATTTATCCCAAGGAAATAATCAGATAAGCGTAGAGATGTGTTTACAAGTGTATGTTTTCACGGTGAAAAATTAGGAAACAACGAAATAGGCAGCAGTAGTGGAGTGGCTACATGATTGGTGATGCTCCCACGTAATGCAGTCCCACGTGGGTATTACAAGCAATGGAGGGCTTCCCTGGTGGTGCAGTGGTTGAGAGTCCGCCTGCCGATGCAGGGGACACGGGTTCGTGCCCCGGTCCGGGAGGATCCCACATGCCGCGGAGCGGCTGGGCCCGTGAGCCATGGCCACTGAGCCTGCACGTCCGGAGCCTCTGCTCCGCAACGGGAGAGGCCACAACAGTGAGAGGCCCGCGTACCGCAAAAAAAACACAAAAAACAAAAAACAACACAATGGTGCAGGGTAGTCATTGACACCGACATGTGTTTCTGATACCGCCAGTAAAGATGAAAGTGATCTAGGACACTGTTCAGAATGTAATCAGTGTTTCATAGAAAACTATCCCTGAGCTGACACACGTGTACATGTGCAAACCCAAAGTCTGAGGTTTACATAGTAAAGAAGTGACCTCCTCGGATCTATTTTAGAGCAGGGAGGCAACACTAAGCCAGACAAAGGGGACGTATGGCTAGTTCTGCGGGGCCAGTGCTGGAGGGTGGGAGAGGGGAGAGAGTGAAGGCCCCCAAACCAGTGACCTTGTTGCTTCCTCACCACAGGCGATGGAGCAAATCAAAGAAGAAACCCTTCTAAAAACATAAACTGTGTCATCCTCCGAGCTGCTCAGTTGTCAACTCTGTCCCAGGAAACACAGGGGGGTGAAGCTGTCCCTTCCCCATGGTGCTGCATTCAGCACCGGGTGCCCTGTTCCCCTTCCATCCCATTTCATGCCAACGTAATTAAAATCACCACACATCATTCAAGTTTAGCGGGCAAGAGGCATCAAAATACCTGGAACCAAGTCCACTTCCAAGGGCATCCTCCCCTGGCATCCCCACCAGGCTCTGGAGAGTCCTCACTGCTTGATTCCTACTCTGAATAAAGACGGTCTCACCGCATATGCTTTTTACCTAGTTATATCTCTTGGAAATTCTCTTATTGGCATTTTTTTTTCTGCACATATGATGGGGAAACACAAAAATTTGGGAGAGATGGAATGAAACTTGACTTCTACAAAGAGGACATTAGCTGAGTTTAATGTCCTTTGCAGAGACTTTTCACCCGCTGTGCTGTGTGCAAAAAAAAGGAGAGTCTGCCTTGCCTGAGCACTGCAAGGCGTGAGGGAAGAGTGCCATCAGTTCAATTGTTTGTTCTGTCTGAAACAATTAAGTTTCCAACAATTTCAGATACTCCTTCTGTGACCATTTCTGCACTATTCAGACTCACACAACAGGCCAGCTGAGTTCTTTTATTCCAGAGGTAGGGTCGTTGGGAACAGACCCTCCCAGGGATGTGCCCTGTGCCCAGGAAGTGCCTGCAGTGGGCCTCTCTCTCCCTGGGCATCTTCACTTTGTGGAAGACAGTGTCCTTTCCAGACCTCGGAGGCAGCCACCACGGTTAGGTCACACGTCTCAATTTGACACCTGTGCCTTCCAAAAACTTGGGCTGTGTCTCCACCATGTCATACACCCTGAAACTCTGGCATTAAACCTGGCTGCAGGGAGTCGAACAAATGTTATTAGTGATGGTCAGCGGGTCCCCTGAATACAATCGGAACACGGTCTAAAGTCTTTCCAGAAGTTTCTCAAGGTCCCTCCCATCTTTCACAGAGCTGTGTTCACAGGCTCTCAGGAAACTTTCGGTAAATTGTGCAGGTAAATCATCCGATGGCGTGGCTTCTACCCACTTTCTTCACAATGTCTTTTCTCAGCTCAGGTGCCGTTTCTCCTCTGGTCCTACTATGTTCAGCACTTTAGAAAACATCGAAGGTTGATCAGTCATTTGCGCCTAAGTACGGTTTTAGGAAAACGTCTCAGCCCTTTCATTTATTGCTCATTGTTTTTTTCAACAGAAGAATAACGTTGCTCACTCAATTCTTAACGTAAAAGGCAAAATCTAGGTGCAGTTTTGGCTGGGGTGGCGGTAGAAGAGAACAACCCCTTTAGATGTTCCCGTCGGTTTTAAGATCATGGCCTGATCTCAGAAAAGCTAAATTGTTTTTAAAAACAGTATACACTACTATGTACAAAATAGTAACTGATGAGAACTGACTGTAGAGCACAGGGAACTCTACTCAGTGCTCTGTGGTGACCTAAATGGGAAGGAAATCCAAAAAAGGGGGATCTATGTGTACGTAGAGCCGATTCACTTTGCTGTACAGCAGAAACTAACGCTACATTTGTAAAGCAGCTACACGCCAATAAAAATTAATTAAAAAATAAAAGCAGAAAACCTCACCAGGGTCTCCACTCGAGGATGCCTGGAAACGAGAGGCATTTCCACATACCTCGTACTTCCTGTGTGAAGCTCCGGGCCGAACCTGACAGACGCCACACTTGGCGACCACACAGACCCTGTTTTCTCTGAGGTGGGCTTAGAAGCCTCACCCTTCTCCCCTCCTGACATCTGGAACAATATGAAATAAGACAAAGAGAGGGACTGGAATTCCCTTCTGAAACCTCACACAGAGGGACATAAACATTCATCCTTGGAGACGTCCTCGCAGGTGTATGGTGGAGATGTTGGGTGATCACCTGATCCAACTTCTAAGCCAGAGAGGGACTTGTGTCAACATCACTCGTCCAAGGAACACGGCCTTGAGCATCTTATGGCCCTCAGTACCCTGGACCAGACCCCTAGGAGCCCCGTCCTCACAGCTTGGAGGGTTGGGGCAGCCCTGTGGAAGGACCAACCAGAGACATGTGCTTGACTCCGCCACCCTGCTCTCAATCCGCTTCTGTGTTGAGTACTTCCGGGCTTTCAGTGTTCACTCCTTACGCCACGTTAGACGACGCTGCCTTGAATCGTCTTCCCAAAGAGAATGTATCTCTCGAAAAGGTCTGGTGCTCGAACCCCAAACTGCACAGGGGGCGGTGGAAGGAGCCTCACATCCCACAGGGGGCAGAGTTGACGAGAGACTCTCCCGGGAGAGGATGACGTGCCCAGGGCTTGTTTCTCTGAGGCTCCGAGAAACCCACAGTTTGAGTCAGGTCCGAGTGTTTTGTGTGCTCAGTAAAGGTTCTTCCATAATGAGAAACTCTCCTTCAAACAGTAGACTCAGCAATCATTCACCGCTCGGTGCAATTCAATGCAACAGTGAGGAAATGCACTTCCTCTGGCAGCTCCTGGGCAGAGTAAGCCACCCCTCTAGTCCCCGAAGGACCCAGGGGGCGTCCCACCAAAGGAGACGCCAGGAGCTCAGCACCCGCTCCCACCCCGGTGGGGAAGTCTCTCCAGACCGAACAGCTCAGGGGTTGTGCAGGGGTGCTGCCTGACCCTGATATCGACCCCTGTTTGTCCATGCCTGGGGCTCTCACAGACCTGCCCCATCGGGGTCCACAGCCCCTGCTCACAGGGACTGAGGCTTGTGGGCTGGAAATGCTTCATCGCGTGAGCAAAGTCATCCTGCTGAGCTACAGGGGGAGGCATTTCCAGCTGGAGGAGATCTGAGCTCTGTGCTTCCTTGCTGCAGACTTAACCCCCCGGGCCAGGCTCTCCTGCCAACAGGACAGGGAGGCAGGGCTGGTCCAGGCAGTGAGACAGGTTCAGTTAGCTGTGGATAGGAATGGGTATCTCAGAGAAGGAACTCCCGAATTAGGGAATGAAGATCACTTCTGATTGTTCCAGCTTTCCCGTGACCCTCACACACCAGTGCGGAGCTGGACGGCGGGTCCGGAAGGGTCAGCCTCTTCTCTTCGACTGAATTTGCAACTGACCAGAAGATGGAAAAGGAATTTGCTGGCTGTAGATCAAATTACCGTCACTTCTACAATAAAGCTGACTTTCGGAGAACGTGCTTCGGGAACACAGCCCCTTAGTCCATCCGTAGATCGTCTCCCTGCCTTCTGCCCAGACCAAGACCGTGGGGGGCGCTGCAGACCTGAGTGGGTGGCTTCCACCCCCAAACTTGCTCTTTCCCGAGGAGCACAGCAAAGCACGAGCCACTGGGCACAGAAGTGGAGACAGAGCAGAGGGTCTGGACTGACAGAGCAGAGGGTCTGGACTGACAGAGCAGAGGGTCTGAAGCCCAGGGCTTCATTCCAATCAGCCGGGTCAGCCGCGCCCCCAGGGGGACCAAGGGGAGGCTCAAGCATAAGAGGGTAGAGCCAGGGTCCCTCTCCATGGAGCAGAGGCTCCAGAGGTGAGAAGGGTCCCCCACCCCAAATCTAGGTCACCGCTGAACCTCCGGACACCTCGTGGTTGGCCTGAAACAGGCAAGATGTGGCAGGCATGTGGTGGCCGGCAGACGGCTAGACTCGGAGAGGAGCCCGTGGTCTCTGGATTCTCCTTCTTTGGCTTTTATGTGAGACCCCGCGAGAGCACTCAGACAGCCAGCCCTGGCCGTGCCCTGCCCCCACTGGGAAGGTCCCACAGCAGGTAGTGGTGGAGGACAATTCCCCATTACTTATGATGTGTGGCCCAGGTCCCCAGCCACAGAAAAGGGCCACAGCTGTGGAGTCGAGGAAGCTGGCAGGCGTGGATCTTAAGCGGCGTCTCTCTTATTTCCAGGTTGCGTGACTGAAACTTCAAAAAGGGCTTCTGAGCAGTCTAGAGAAATGTCCGCTCTGGGCACCAAAGGCAGTTAAGTGCCAGCTGAGACTGTTTGGAATCAGAGGTCATAACCAACCACAGGCCCAAGGCAGCTGGGGAAGATCAGAAACACAGAAGGGTGCAGGAACAGCTGGATCCAGGCGCTGGCCACCCTGTCCTTCCACCCGCTGCATCCCTCCTTCATCCCTCGACCAGTGTCCTTCTGTCTCACAACAGGGTGCAACGGACAGTTCCTAGGTTTATACCTTCGGTTTCCGCTGCTGGAGCAGTAATGCTCATCCCAAGCCCAAAACCACCTTGAAAGAAGCTCCTGGTCTAGGGCTGAGTCAGATGCTCACTCGGGGCAAGGGATAGGGCGGCATTCTGGGGGGGTGGGGGGCCCAGCCTGGCCCCCAGGGTGGGTTCCAGGAGCACAGACACTGCCCCCAGTGAGCCTCCGGATGCCGCCCTCTGGGCCTTCACTCTGACCCCAGTGTGGTTCCAACAGGCTGCACCTTCGTCCCCCTCCTCCTTTTAGACACTTACTAAAAGGAGGAGGAACTTAATAAAGAGAAGAAGGAGGGTCCTTCCCTTGGCCGCTTCTCAACCCCTGTCTCTCTTTCCTCTGATACCTGCCCATCCCTCACGTCAGTGAGGAGAAGGCAGTGAGAAGAGGGGTGAGGACAGCCATCGATTTTTAAAAACAATTTGAAGGGTCATAAAAGAAAAGTGTCCTAGAGTCATTTGTCTTGGGGACGGCCTCACGCACTAGTGAGCACATCCCGTGGTGTCACCTCCTCAGCACCAGGGGCAGGCGGCGTTGGGGACCCTGAGGTCCTGGCTGGGCACGTAGAGTAGGTTAAGCTCCACTCCACGTCTGTGGTGTACAGATGGGAAGGCAGGAATCACCCAGTGTCACACCCACAATGGTTGATATTTTATCCAAATCTGTGGCTGAAGCTGCATCAGGAGAGGGGCAGGGGAAGGGAGGGAGACGGTCCACAGACACACTTAGCATCTGATACAGTATGAACAAGCCTGACCCTCTTTCTGAGCAGAGCTCAGCTAGTGGGGTAACTCTCTCTTCCTACCTTTGCTTAAGGAGAGGTTCAATTTACATGTTGTCGCCCTGATTGATGATGCCTTGTCATCCATGAAATCCAATCAACAAAAATCTGGTTCCTGGACCATGTGCATATGTTCTGTCTCTCAGTCAGGAGAGCTCACGCTGGTAGCAGCCCCAAGCACCGACGCCCTGTGCTCAGGTGATGAGACCGAAAGGCGGGTACCATCCCTGGTCCTGGGGTGGGGGATCCCGGAGACGGGCCCCACGGGCTAAGGGGTCCAGGTTGAGCAGAACTTGAGGCAGCCCCGTGTTCAGACACGTCTGTCTGAAGAGCTGCAGAGTCCATCAGAAGGCGTGCACTGCCCTGCCCTGTGACCACACAGCATCCTTGTAACACAAGCTTCCAGAAAAGAGGGCGGGGGCTTCTGCTCTCCATCCTGTCCTGAGTGCCCAAGGGGTGAGATTGAACCTGATGGTTCTTAATAGACACTTACTAAAGGGAGGAGGGACTTCATAAAGAGAAGAGGGAGGTTTCTTCCCTTGGCCACCTCTCAACCCCTGTCTCTCGTTCCTCCTCTGATACCCGCCCACCCCTCGCCTCAGTCCTTTAACCTTCTCCAAATCCAAATCCATCATAATTCCCCCAGGGAGTCCCCCAAGCTTTCTAGTAATATTCCTTAATTTTGTCTTACTTTGTAGTTGGTTTAGCTCTTGCATGGGAGCAGTGGGGATTCTTTATTGGGTCTCCGTGGGACCTCTACAAGCAGATCTTGTGAAATGGGAAGGAGATTGTGTTGATGTTTTGTACAGTTTGTATTGTTTTAGAGGAAGTTCAAGATACTCAGTAAGTGTATATACTGTGTTAGCTTTTGTATAGATATTACCCAATTTAGATATAACTGTTTAAAGAATAGAAACGATACATTGTATCTAAACCAATAAAAAGATCAAAGCCATGATCATAGTGAGAGACTTCACATAATTCTCAGTAGCAGAGATGCTGCAGAAACCAAACATTAGTAGGGGAGGCTTTTGACAACATAATTAGTAAGCTTGATATAATAACTATCTAGAAATTGTACACCTAAAACATCAAGAATACATTAGTGTTCATGGGACATTAGATACATTTCAACAATTACTAACGAGTCAATATTTACAGAATGCTTTCTCCAAACGTCACACATCAAAATTAGTCATAATTGAAAAAAAATCCCATAAACATGGAACTATAAAAACCTATTTCTAGAGGAATTTTAAATAGGATAACCACATAAATGCTCTACATCAAGACTGTGGTGTGCAGACAAAGCAGTGAGCTTTCTGCTAGGGGTCAGACGGGACCTATTCCCGACATTCTGGTCTGGTCTCTGCTCTTGTGGACAGAAGGCAGCGTGGACCACACCTGAGTGGACAGGTGTGTCTGTGTACCAGTGAAGCCTGGTCTGCAAAAGCAGGTGTGGGCTGGGGTTGTTCCAGGGGTTGTAGTTCGCAGAAAGCCTTCATTTAGAGGAAAAACCTTATATATATATTATATTATATTACATATATATTATATTATATATGTTATATATATATATATAAAGTAAAAAAATAGGGATTTACTAAAACATTTGAGAATAACAAAATAAACCCAGAGAAACTAAAACAAAAAATAATTACGTGCTTAAACTAATGAAATGGGAAACAAAGAAACAGAGAGGGTCAAGAATACCAAAAGCTACTTTATCTAGACAACAGAATAGATGCTGCTCTGGCGAGATTGATGAGAGGAGGGAGAGGGTGACAAACAAACATTACTGAAAGGGAAAGCAAGTCCAGCCATGCAAATAAAATAGAGTTTTAAAATAAGATAATACTATGAAAAACTTTAACTCAATAATTTAAAAACCTAATCCGAGTGGATAATTTAAAATGCAGCATACCAAAACCATTTCAAACAGATATTAAGCACATAGATTTATCATCATTAAACAGATGTAAAATATGATTTAAAATTAACTGGCATTTCTGCCTCCCAACCCCCCCCAAAAAAAAAACCTTCTCAAGTTTCCTCTCAAGGATAAGAATATTCCCACTTTACATCAAATTTTCAAGAAATTAGAAAAAAAGGAATATTATCAACTCTTTTTATGAGGCTACTCTATCCTTGATATCAAAATTAAAGGTCAATTTAATATGGGAAAAAAGTTTATTTATGAACGTAAATTCAAAATTCATTAATAAGATATAAACAAACCAAACATAGGGATGTATAAAAGTACTATGATATTCAAGAAAGCTTAACACCAGGAATGCAGAGATTGTTTAATATTGGAAAATCTTTATATACACCTCCCGTTTTAATAATAACAAAGTGAACATTTATATGGCATTTCCCCTGGGCTTGGCCTGGGTTGTGTGCTTCACATCTGTAATCTTTCAATGCCCCCGGCCACTGCACCACTTCTTCTTTAAGGGATGAAATGTGTAGTCACGTGATCACCCCCGTCCATGCAGGAAAGTATTGGAATACATTTATCCTTCTGTCATGATAACAGGAAAGGAAAGGGGACTCTTGGTCAACTCACTTTGGAAGAGACTTCCTTTACCTCCCAGTGGGTGAATATTCAATTTCAGGTGAAGTGTTAGAAATATATTTTTAAATTAAGTACAAATAAAGGATATCAACAAAAGCCAAATTTGGCCTAAACGGTACTAGAAATACTAGCCGGCACCATAAGACAAGTGGAATAAACCACCTGTAGAAGGCTTAGAGAATCATTGAAGGCACCCTAGTTATCTGCTTAGAGGGTCCAGAAACATCTATGGAAAAATGATCAAAATTAACGTAGCATGCTGACTCATTTATTAATGTCTTTTGCTGAGTCCTTCCACTAGGATGTGAGCACCATGAATCTATTCCCATTTTGTTCACTGATGCCTCTCCAGCACTTTTAACAGTGCCTGACAAGTGGCAGTACTCAGTGAGTATTTGTTGAATAAATAATGAGCAAATTCTCAAGTGTGCAAGATATAGATTAATAGACAGAAATCAATGATGTCTCTATAAACAAGCCAAAAAATAGAACATATAACTTTAAAAATATATCATTTATCACAAGAAGAAAATCTTGTGGCAGAGAGATTTATACCCCAAAAAAGAGCATAGAAGTTTGTGAAAACTGTTAGAAAATAAAGTGAAATAAATAGTCCATGGATTGGATGAATCAACACCAAAAACACTGCATTTCTTCTCAAAATGAATCTATGAGTACACCAAAATGAGAGCAAACATTCAAGTAGGGGTTTTCATGAATTTGGGAAAGCAGAAGCTACATTAATTTGGAAAAGTGAGGGCAAAAAGAGCACGAGAATGGGTTGAAAGGACACAGCAGACAGTAGGGTTGTTCTAGACTGCTTCTGATTGATGAGTGGTGGGAGATAGACCAGAGGGCAGAAATGGGGCCTCCTTGCAGGGGAGGAAGCTGGTACTCAGGGCTCGGCGATGGGAGCGGACAGGTGGGCAACTGTCGGCTGTTCTGAGGAACGTGGTTTTCCCTTTGAGTGTGTGGTGTGATCGTGTGCGGTATGTGATTTGTGCCTGTGAGTGTGTAAAGGATACAGTGAACATGAGGCCGGCTCAGGTGCAGCACAGAGAAGAGAACAATGTTACCATATTTGTTTCAAGCTTCTTAAGGACACAGTACACAGATACAAAATTCAGGTAGATTAAAGATCTAAGTAGGCAAAGAGAGATAATTATAATTTTAGAAAAAAATTCTAGGAGACCGTTTTTATGATGATGGAATAGGGAAGGGTTTCTTCGACAAGGCACAGTAAGCGTCAACCACAAAGGAAATACTTGATGAATTTGATTATATTTACAACTCCTGCAGGGCAAAAGATACCATGAACGGGGTGAAAATATACACTCCTGGCTGGGAGAAAATATCGGCAAAGCCTAAAATCAAAAAGAGACTAGAATATGAATATAGAAAGGAATTCCTAAAAATTAGTAAGAAAAAGACTAGACATTCAATGAAAATGGGCAAAATGTACGAACAGGCAATTCATAGAGAAAGAATCAAGAATAGCCAATCACCGTTTACCAAGAGATGCCACGTGCAGTAATAATTGGTTGACCACTAACTAAACAGCCACAGCGCCCTGGGTCACAGGAGCCACAGAAAAACTCTTGGAAGGTAACTGGATGTGGGAGGTACGCAAAGGGGTTATTCATCATGACGAAAGGGGAAGCAATCCAACATCCCTCACTGGGAAACAGAAAAATGAATCGGGGTATTCAGGCGATAGATAATGAACAGAACTTAAAATGAGCATGCAGGATATACGTGTATGCACACGGAGAACATGCAACATGGTAATATGGCATGATGACAATGAAAGAAAAGTAGCAGAGGGTTAAATAGGATAACAGGCAGCTTAGGTAAATCTTTAAATGCAAACATAGCTGTAGATATTTCTAGACACTTACACACGATGTAAAGCACATGGAAAAATGTGGGGCATGAGAGAAACCCCCCCCCACAGCCATCGTCACTCCAGAAAAGAGAGGGGGACACGGGGTGGGGGGTTAGCTGAAGCTGGAATATTATAGCTTGAAGGCAAATGTGCAAAATATTAGCTCATTCACGGGCTCATTCTTGATGTGGACACACAGATGCTGTTAAATTGTTTTCTGAATTTTCCTGTACACTTTAGATATCAAATTAAAAGAATATTTTTAAGGATTAGTCTTTAATAAGGTGTGTACACACTGACCCAGCAACTCTGTGTCTCATTCCCTGCCCTCGGGACTCACAGGCGCGTTCATCCTCTGATTCCGTGTCACCCTCATGCCTCCACACCCTGGACACTGACCAGGGTTGACACCAGCTCTGCTCCCCCGAGCGGGGCCTGTGTTTATGACAAGTGCAAGAAAGGACCTACTACACCCTCAAGCCAGGGATGGAGCCCAGTCACATCGCAAAGCTGCTGGAGCATAGGAAGAGAAATAGAGGAGAAGATAACAATTAAAAACAAGTCCCTGTGTGTGTTTAAAATACACGGCGCCACCTTCTTTGACACTCCTCCCCTCGAAGCAGGGGCCTGGCACTCGGTGGAAGCCAGAGACCAGACGCAGCTTGTCAGAGCCTGTGTGGCCCTGACTCAGCCTGCGTGGCCTCTGAGATCCAATCCAGCCAACAGCTGCTCTGGGCTTCCACCCAGCAGACACGGGGACGAACTGCCTCAGTGTGAAAAGTGAAGCCTGACAAATTGTGGAAGAAATCAGAGGCTGTATTCATGACCTAAGAACATGGGAAGTTTTCTTATAGACAATCTGAGAAATGAAAAGGGATTAAAATGACCACCTTATAAATAAAACCCCTGCACCGCACAACATACTAGTGAAAATACAGGCCACAGATGGAGAGGTGTTTGCAACACATATAATAAACAATAAAATTTATTCAAAACATTCAGAGGACGCCTATAAATTATTAAGCAAAAGCCAGCCGTCTCAACAGATACCTGAGCGAAGGATAAGGGTAGATCCTTACAAAAAAGGGAACTTGAAGATCTAGCACAGAAAGCATTCTTTGTTAATGAAGGGACTTAAAACTATAAAGATACGCCTTACCATAGCCCAGGATTAGCGGAAGGCACACCTCCAGTGCCGAGACCTGGCTGAGATAGGGAAACAGGGGGCCCCCAGGCAGAAGCAGCCATAAGAGCGAGCCTCCCCAAAAGATGCGGACAGCATCTCCACACGTGGATGGAGTAACAGGCCAGAGGATGCTCCTGCAGAATCGTAATTGCCGTAAAGCAAACAGACCGGTCTGAATGTGGTTTATTCCTCAAACAGAAAGCTATACAGAAGTTAAAATGAATGAACCACGAATATGTATATAACAATTGTGATAAATCTCAAATGCATATTGAATTTTTTTTAAAAAAATAAAAAGCAAAGTGTACAATGTAAGGTACAAAACGAAACCATTTATCTGGTTTGTAAAACATGAAAAACATAACTCCACCTGGCTTAGGGACACGAGAATATATATTAAAAGTTGACACAGGGAATTGGGGAGATGAGGCCACATGCTTACTTTGGGATCATCTTGGTCCCTGGGGGTCTCCCAGCTCCAGGCAGGTGTCACAGAGGCAGTCAGGGATGTGGGGCAGGGATTCCACCACATGGTAAGGTTTTATTTCTCAGGAAAATATTTAAAGCAAATATTTCAAAAATGACTAAATCTGAGTGATAGGAAATGGCCGTTTGGTATATTACTGATTTTTCTCTAGGTTTGAAATGTTTCATTTTTAAAAAGGTCAAGTGAGATAGTGTTTATATACTAAATAAAGACTTCCTGGCTCCTGTGTCACCAAAGAGAAGGGTCCTCATCCCCGCCCAGCACAGCTGGGGTAACGAGGCTGCTGTCCAGACTGAGGCCAGATCAGGACTTGTCCCCCCAGTCCATGCTTCATCTCATGTGTGTATGGTGTGAACATGTGTGTGTGAGCGTGTGTGTGTGTTCACTGTGATGGTTAATTTTATATGTCAACCTGACGGGGCCACGAGGTGCCTGGATATCTGGTTAAAGATTATTTCTGGGTGTGTCTGTGAGGACGTCCTGGGTAAAGTAGCACTTGGTGGACCGAGTACAGCAGAGGCCCTGCCCGAATGCAGGGCCTTAGTCCAATCTTGTGAGGTCAGCACAGGACACTCCCTGCCTCGTGCTGAGCTGGGACAGAGGTCCTCAGACTGGAACTTACATCTTCAGCCCTTGGGTCTCAGGCCTTTGGTCCCGGATGAGAACTCACACTGCGGGTTCCCTTGGGTCCCAGGCCTTTGGCCTCAGACTCAGCACGTGGGTGGTCCTGGGGGTCCTGCTGGCAGACGGCCGATCGTGGGAATTCCCAGCCCCTTAATCGTGTGAGCCATCTCCTTGTAATTGTCCCCTATCTATCTGTCTTTCTGTCTATCTGTCTTTCTTTCTGTCTATCTATCTATGTATCTATCTATCTATCATATGTATTTATATATCTGTATACTTGTATCTTACTGGTTCTGTGTCTCTGGAGAACCCTGGCTGACACATGTGAACCTGTGTTCCATGTGTGTCTGCATGTGTGCACACGCTTGCTCCCTGTGTGTGTGCAGGTGTGCACACGTGGACAGGACCCCCACACTCGCTCCCTGTAGCCAAGAGCTTTTCCCAGCTGTGCTCACGATTCATCCCCTGGCTTCCTTGGGTCCTTCCCTGGACGCCCTGGTCTGGCGGGTCTCTCACCACTGGAGTTAGAATCCTGCCTGGTACGAGCACTGACGCTTGCTCTCCTCCTCACTGGCTTCATTCCTTAGGCACTCGACCCGTGTGTGCTCGGGAGTCACCATCTGTCTCCTCCCTGGACTGCGACCCACAGGAAAAGAACAGTGTCTGTGGCTGGTGCCCGTTGCTCAGTCCCCAGGGCCCAGAACAGTGCCCGACAGCTGGGGGGCAATGGATGCTCCTGTGTGAACCTGGCGGGTGATGGATGCTCCTGTGTGAACCTGGGGGGCAATGGATGCTCCTGTGTGAACCTACACGCATGCGCCCTGCTGTGTGTGCTTCTTGGTCGGGTCTCCACAGCCAAGCTTTCCAATCTGTCTTGTGACCAGGGTTTCCTGGAGACTCACCCACAGCCACGTGGTCTTCCTGGCATGGAGCCCCCGGCCACCAGGTGTATCCTCACCACCATGTGCTCCCCAGTGGCCTGGGGCTCTGAGAACACTCTTGGGGCCACACCCGCGTGGGGTCCTGTGACATGGCTCCTGCCTGCCGATGTGGCCGGTGGGTGTGTCAAGGAGTTGCCCCAGATGGGGGTCATGGGAATAAAGCACAGCGCCCGCCCGCCCGGGGAAGAGGCAGGGCAGGGAGGCGTCTGCGAGAGCAGGAGCCCGGGTGGCATCGCCAACTCTCATGCCTTGAAGCTCTTAAAGCCCAATAAACCAGTGAGGTTTACACGTCCAGAACCTTGAGCTGAGCCAGGTCCCAGGGTGAGATGTCTTCGGGCTGAGTTAGATACACAGGCAAGTGCTGACTAAGGTCTGCTGAGCCGACAGGCGCGTGCGCAGAGTCTGGGGGACAAGAGGAGGCAGGGCCAGCACAACAGTGCAAAACAGCGAGGCTGGGAAGGAGTCCGAGGACTTGGAGACACGGAGACAGATGTGCGTATCTAGAGACACTCGACTGTTTCCAAAACGGTGCTCCGCCCAGCTCAGGACGTCACTGAGGAAGGAGGGGGGACCTGTCTTAAACAGAATCAAACGGGGCTGAAGGGAACAACATAGAAGGGTGGAAGCAGCCCCTCCCCCTTTCCCGCCCACGCCGCACAGGAGGCACCGGGAGGCCCCCGGGCAGGGGCTGCCAGAGGTTTTGGAGATAGTGAGACAAGGCAGGGCTCACACTGATTCCCCTGAGCCTTCCAGGCAGACCGAGGATGTCCAAAACCTGGAGGTGCAGTGATTAAAAAGGTTATGAGGTTTTCAGGGAGGTGGCCAAAACCCAGGAAGCCATGGAAAATCCACCCTGGGTGCCCAGAAATTTCTACGTGGACTCCTGTCCACCACATGGATGGTAGTGACCGCACAGACGTGTTCCTCAGAACAGGCTTCATCTACGTACTCCAGGGGGTCCACGTGTGTGCACCACAGCCCCAAACTGTCCACCCGTTCCCGCACCGAAGGCCACCACAGGAGGATGCCCAGTTCTGGACAGAGGTGGTTCTACCAGGACCATAGACGGCTGTGTGCATTAGGTATTTCAATATTTAACTTGCTAAACCTATGTCTGGATGCTCAGGATAAAGATGACTGGACTTTACTCCCGTTCAATTAAAAAATGTATGTATTGTTCATCTACCACGGGCCATTGCCACAGACTGAATGTTTGTGTCCCCCCAAAATGAATATGTTGAAACCTAACCCCCAATGTGGTGGCCTTAGGAAATGGGGCTTTGGGGAGGTGATTGGGTCATGAGGGTGGAGCCCCCATGAATGGGATCAGTGCCCTCAATAAAGACCCCAGAGAACTCCCTCTCCCCTTCCCCCCCATGAGGACGCAGGGAGGAGAGGCCATCAGTGAACCAGACTCTGAGTCCACTGGCGCCTAGACCTTGGATGTCCAGCCTCCAGAACGGTGAGAAATGTTCTTTATAAGCCACCTGGCATGTGGTATTTTGTTATGGGAGCTTGAACTGACCGAAACATCCACCCCCATGTAATTCAGAGCTGCTCCAGCAATAATAACTTGACGTATTTACTCATCCATTCACGGTCTCCATCAGTCTTCACTGAGCCCATTTTGCATGTCAGGGGCAGCTGGTTGTCATAGGCTGATGATGGTAACTGTGCCAGGGAGGGTCTGGAGCAGCCTGAGAGGCTGGGGAGAGAGGCCCCTTTGGATTGAGTGTATCTGGGAGGACTTCCTGGAGGAGTCCATGTCAGGCCATAGGGACGGGAGGCTGGAGGGTCTGGGGAGAGGTGCTGATGGGGGGCGGAGGAACATCTGGCTGGGGGAGTGGGACCCGGGACCCCATCTTTAGGGGGAACAGGTGGTAGGGGAGGCCTTGTGGACAGGAAGCCAGACTGTGAACGAGCCACGGCAGAAAGGACCAGGCGGCCACGGGCAGCGGGTGTGAACAGCCAGCTGCTATCTGTGGGGGGTCCTGGAGGAACAGCTCTGGCTTCTGCCCTGGCCCCGGGGGCGGGGGGACCGTGTTGCTCTGAAGGGGAAGAGGGCGTGCGGGTGGGCGGCACACGCAGGGAACGGGGGAGACCTTGACTCCAGACCAGCCCATCTAAGAGTGGGACACAGCCCCCTTCACCCCCTCAGGGGCTCCCCGTTGCCTTCCGGACTCACCCGCCCTGGCTGTGCACTTGGAGCAGCCCCCGGGGGGTCTCCCAGGTGGTGCACAAACCCCTCACCTCGCGACCCTGGCACCTGCTGCCGTGCTCTCTGTTCCCGCTGCCCGTGAGCCTGTGCAGAGGTCTGCTCTCAGATGAGAGGTTCCGGGCCCAAGGGGGGCCCCAAATAGTGCTCTGTGGGTCTAAGGGGGCCGAGGCTTCCTGAGCCCCCAGAAAACTGCTGTTAACCTGGCTGCCTCACCTCTGGGTGATCTGCATCTCTAAGCTCATTCAAAGGTCCGTTCTCCGGGGGCTCTGACCAGGACACAGAACAGGCGGGGCCCTGGGAGAGGCTTGGGCACATCCCATGTCGCTGGACTCAACGCGACCTTTTCTCCAGCCTCGGTCCCTGGGGTATCCCCGGCGGGTGGTGGGGGGACCACTGGCCTGTGGTCAGCGTCCTGCTCCAGACGGCAGGGCCGGAGCCCCCTCCCTCTCTCAGAATACGTGTGTGGGCTTCCAGGAAATGGAAAATAGAACAGAGAGTTTTTGAGGAGTTATTTTTATAAATATTTATATTTATCAAATATGTACCCATCACTGAAACCTCTTTGGAGGGTTTCCAAAAATTAAAGAATTTGCATCTAAAAATACTGACCTTGATATTCAGCATGCATGGATAACTCCTGGCCCCAGAAACGTCAAGACGAAGATGTGACAGCAGCTACTCAGTGGCCAGGGACTGGGGGAAGGGCCGCCTCTTCTCCCCTCAAGGGAAAAGCAGTCCTGACGTGATTATGCCTGAATCCGAAATCCATTCATTTCCCTCCATTTTTTCATCTATTCATGCGTTCATTCAACTCACCACTGATTCAACAAATCCTGCGGGCGGCCGTGCCCCGGCCCCGGGCAGGGCTCGAGCCCACACCCTCACACGGCCGCTGGTCACACTGAGCTTGTGTTCTGGGCAGATGACAGGGCTTCCCAGAGGTCAGGTGCCCATGGTCCCCAGAAAGGCCAGAGGCCTTATGCCCAGAACCACAGGCCCTGGGCAAAGAGATGGGCTCTGACTGCAGGAAGCCAGGTGGCAGCCGGGACCCAGGAGTCCTCGGGGCCGGGGGTGACGGGCTGGGGAGGGTCAGCGCCTCAGGCCCAGGGAGGCCACACTGTCCTCATGGCCGAGTGTGGTCACCTGAAGAGCTGCCAGGTCCCCAATGGCCCCAGGGTCACAGCCAGGAGGGAGTGGGGAACCCGTGGGTGCTGAGAACTTTCTGGAGGACACACAGCCTCAGGGAGCCCACACCTAAAATGCAGCAACCAGCAGAGGTCACCGAGACGGAGGGCCTGTCCTTCCCCGAGGGGGCGGGCGCAGACAGGAGGCGACAGGTCATCCCTCCCTCACTCTGTCCCCCAAGGATCAGGGGGCTCAGGCGGGGGGGCTTGGCTTTCCAAGTGACAGGACTGCTGGGGGCCTGGGAGGGGACTTTGCCCTCCCTGGATGTCCAGTGGAGGATTGGAGACTGGCAGCGGGTGGAAAAGCAGCTCAGCCCCATGTGTCCCCTCAGGTCAAATCGGACATTAGTTCGCAGGAGTCCAAGAGAGAGGGGGGACATCCAGACAGAAGAGAGAGAGAGGGGCTCAGAAACTACATCAGGTTTAACTTCATCCCGAGTCAGACGCAGACTGACTTGCTGGGACGGAGGAGTTTGCCCTCACCGTAGGCTCCACGGCATCTAGACGACAGCAAACCTGGCCGCCGTCACATCACCGTGTGCTGGGGCTTCTTCACGGACTGCCATCCCCACAGCAGTGCTGGCTCTGTGCACCTGTTCACAGTTCTTGCTGAGCCCTAAGGGTCTCGGGCAGCTCACCCCGTGTTCCCCCTGCACCTTTGCCAGGAGCATACAGCAGATACCTGAGCCCAGTAAACCCGCAAATGGGCAGTGGGCAGAGGGCTTGTAGGACCTGCGGCCTGGGACACCCTGGGACACACAGAGGAAAGACCAGACCCGTTTGGAAGGGGACTCGGGCAGGCCCCTCGGCCTCTCCTCCAGCCCTTGCCTTCCTGGGCCCTTTTCCTGCACACGCAGAAGTCAGGGTGAACCCCGAGTCTGGGCAGAGCCCTGGAATCTGGGATGACCCCACCCGGGGAGGCAGGAGACGGGCCTGGGCCACTCGGCCATTATGAGGGTGACAGTCCCACCATCCCATCCCTCCCAGGCTGTCCTTTCCTGCCCACCGGTCCTCGGGGAGCCTTGATGTTGATCAGCACCGCCCAGGTGTGCAGGCAGCGTCGTGGGCTATGGCACCCACCCTACCTGCCTTAGCACCAGGCAGCCACACCTACTCATCTGGAAGGCACAGGGGCATCAATTTGAAGAGCCATGAAGGTAAGTTGTGGGGTATCAGGGAGGGAAGCAAAGGGTGCCCCAGAGTCGAGGGGTCCTGGCTGTCCTCTGGGGATTCTGGGGGGTGGGTGCTGGAAGACATGAAGACTGTTCCCCAGGGAGAGGGAAGGACAGCAGTGGCCTTTCCTAGTCTGTCTCTATTTGTTCCTGAAATCCTAAAGCCTTGTCGCATGTGTGCACATGTGCGTGTTCGCCTGTTGTCTGTGTGCATGTGCGTGTGTGATTCGGAGCATCCTCTGTCTCCATCTCTCTCCGACTGGGTCTCTCTCCCCACCCTTCGGGTGGTCACACAGGCATCTGCAGAGTCCAACCCAGTCCTGGTATTTTTCTCATCTCACTCGTCGTCCCCGCCCGATGACTCTTCCTTCCTTCCCAACTGTCCTTTGCTCCAGGACCTCTTGCCAGGGCGTCCCTCTCCTCCATCCCTGCCCCCCGTCCCCCGCCACCAGACTCACTCTGTTTACGTCATTCCCATTCAAGTTGCAGAATCAGGAGGTACATTTACTCTGAAAAGCATCTTTGGTGACGTGAGCTTTGCCCCCCACCCCCTGCCAGGTCCCCGAGATCCCCTCCCCACCGTCTCAGAGGAGGCAGCTCTCACCCTCAGGCAGCTCCACTGTCAAGGGGATTTAGCCACGTTCCACGAGCAAAGATTTCCTGCTTTCCAGCAGACAGAAGACTCTGTAGATAATATTCTTCTTAAATATTCAGTAATTATGTATTTAGTTGCTACCAGCCGCAGAGAAAAATGCGCATATGAAAGCATCCATAATTACATAATAACCACTTACCGCCAACTCTGTTTTGCTACCATGAACTCTCTGTCCCTTTTATCATAAAAAAATTCAAAACCATTACCATAAATGCTAAAACAAATCAAGAGGGCAGCAGCAGGTTAACGTGAAATGAGGGGTTTGTGCACGTGGGGAGGTGTCAACTCAAGTATCACAAGTCTGGTCCGGGGCTCCACAGTGAACAGTGACACAGTAGGCGGGAGGGCCCAGGGCTGGAGGCGCGTAGGAAGGCCAGCGGCAGAGGAGGCAGGAGGATGCCGCTGGGATAACCCGCTTGGGCTCGAATCCACCGAAGTGTTGAGTCATCTGGGGAAGATCTGTGACCCCCCCCGAGTTGCAAGGTCTTCGTGGGGCGGACAGGAGTATCTCCCTCACAGAGGTTGTTGCGAACACAGCACGTCCACCTAATATTCATGGTCTTCTTTTTACACATTTTGCTCCAAACACACAAGCAAAATAAAGAAAAGGAGTGAAAAGCCCCATTTCTCTCATGGCTGGGGGCCGCAGGACCCGATCCTGGCCGGGGGGATGGAGTGGGGTCTCTGAATCCTCAGAGAGGACCTTGCAGTGGAAGTCGACTGGTCAGCTCTCCCCTGGGTCCTTTCCTTTCTGCACCTGGAAGGAGGATGCAATGCCAGAGGTACAGCTGCCATTTTGTGTGCAAGAGACACCCCAGGAATAGCTGAGCAGACACAAGTCTGCATCCCGATGGTGTGTCGGAGATGCCACGCATTCTGGACTGTTTCTCCCATGATCTTCTTGGTATCTGAGAAGAACAAAGCCCTTACTTTGTGTGAACTGCTCTTGGGAGAGTCCCCCTACCTGCAGATTAATAGAAATCAACAAGTGTTCAGTATAGAAACTGGTGTAATTTCAAGGTAGAAACATTAAAGTCTTAGATGTCACCGGTCCTTATCGTCCTGAGCCTCTGACTCATTCCTGGGGACAGGCTTATAAGGAGAGAAGCAAGGATGCAGGTGTGTCCCACTGAAGGCTGGGGGTCCCACCAGCTCCCAGGACTGTACACAGAAAACCAGTGTCCACCACTGGCCCCAGAACTCTTTTCCCAAAGCTCAGCACAGAGTCTGCTCCCTTCCCACCCTACCAAACCTCCCCAGGGAACCCGCCGACTGAGGGGCGATGTGTGAGGACGTGCTGTGCTACCGGCCCTTGTGAGTCTCTGCCCAGGTGGGCTGCACGGGCGGGCTGCTCAAAGGGGCTGCCCTTTGGCCTCTTTGTAGGTGTCCTCTCCTGAGCATCCTGTTTCTTTCTCGGGGTTCTGCTTCAGGGGGCATCAGTCTGTCCATTCTCAGGGCAGCAGAGCCAGGCCGGGGGGTGCCAGCAGCTCCCACCTGCCCATCCCTTAGCCCAGCAAGCTATGCAATGCTGTCCTTCTCCGTGTTTGCATAGCATCAGAAAGATGGAGTTTCCCTAATCTGGTTTGATCCCAGGTGGGAGCCTGTCAGGGCAGATACTGGAAGGCCCCAGCCTCCCCTTCTCCCTTCACCGCCCCCCCAAGTCCTTGGGAGCCACAGACCTCGCAGTTGCCCGCTGGGCTTCTCTGCCCACTCCCGGCTCTGCCCAGAGGCCCGAGATCTTCACTCTCACTTTGTTCAGACTCCAGTCGGATGCTTTCTCACGGGGGCCCAGGGCACCCTCCTCCCTAACACGCTTTACTTCTTTCATCACTGCCCCCGCCCCAGCTGCGGTTTATCGGCCTCATTTGTTCGGAACCTCTGTCCTGCACCAGGACGGGACCTCCTCGGACAGGGATTTCGTCTGCCCCGAACTTGGAACTTGGAAGGGTGCTTGGTGCTTAGTTGTTCCTCCAGGAAAGTTTGTAGAATAATGGAGGGATGACAAACAAATGAGTGAATGGGTGAAAAGCACCTTTTCCATCCAGCTTGCGCCTCTAATCTCCACTGTGCTCAGTGGGCCCCTTGCTCCTAGCCCTTATGGGTCCTGTGGTTCCTTATGGTTCCCTGTGAGTGTCTCAAACTTTGTAGAACCCCCATTGCCATATCTCAAGTGTTCCCGGCCAGTCCCCAGAAGCCCTGGGGGTGCTGGCATCGGTGCCCGTCTTGCTGCCGCCCCTCAGCCCCAGCTGAAGCTCCAAAGCCCTGACATCCGACAGCGGCCAGCACCTGGCCAGGGTCCTTGTTGAGCAAACAGCTGAGTCAATGATAAATGAATGACAAATATTAAAATTAAATTTCAAATTGCTTAAAATCCAAGAAGAGACTAGAATTGATTTTTTTTAAAGAAAAGAATCCAACAGCCAAGCTCTGCATGTGAGAGCCAAAGCCAGGACCAGCAAAATAACAAATAAACAAACAAATCTGTCTGCGAGCCAGAGGCTGGGATGTGGCTGCATTCTGCTAATTAGCTCCCTGCGCCTGCCAAGAGCCTCCGGGCTGCAGCGATGGGCCCCAGCCTCTGCCTGCCTGGGTCCCAGAGAGCAAGTTCTGGAAGCCGTTTCCCTCCACAGAGCAAATGTGGCTCGTGTCACCCTGGCTGTGCCAGAGTCAGAGCAAAGGCAGCTTCCGGCGACCGACTGCTGCCTCTTTCTGCGTGAGACGTAGCTCCCGGAATGCAGCGTCTTCTGCAAGAAGAGGGTCCGATGGCCGTGCTCTGGGCTGTGGCTGTGCCAGCCAAGTAAACAGTGGTGACGCTGATGGTCTAGGTGGGTCTTGGAGAGAAACCCTAGATGCCCGTGCAGCTCTCTGCCCTCAAATGCCAGGCCCGCCACCTCTGGCCTGCAGCCCCCTTTAAAGAAGATACCTTCTGTGTGTGTGAGTGTGTGTAACTGTGTGTGTGCACGGGCACCACAGAAAAAGGCATCTTCCTGGAATTCAGGTCCAGAAGCTCTCCCAGGCTCAGCTGTCCTTCCGTCCGGTCTGGAAAGTGGACAGTGGGTGTGGTGAGAGGGCGGGGGCCTTGGTAAAGACGGCTATCATGGAAGCCGGGGTTATGGAAGAGCAGGGTGAAGAAAAGTGGGACTCTTGGGGGTTGTGATAAAGAACCCCAGATTGTACCAAAGCCTGGAGAGCAGTCGGGGCCCCGCCATGGTCCCGATCGACACAGGCAGAGGCCAGCATCCCAGTCGGTGGGATAAAAATTGTAACTCCGAAGGGGCCTCCAGTGGGCGACCCAGGGTCCGTAGGGCTGGACAAGCCGGCCCGCAGCGGGGGCCCAGCTCCACGGGGGCGTGGCTGCCAGGTCAAATCCACCTCCGGCCTGGTAAGCACTATGGGGCCTTTGGGATAAAGCACTGGGCGTGGAGGCCCGGGAGTGGCCCTGGACGGACCCAGCTGCCTCACGTGCCCTCACAGTAGGAGAGGGTCCCCAAACCTCTCCTGCAACAGCTGTCAACTGCTTGTCACCATCACAGCCACACCGTCTGTGGCCACCCCCGGGCCACGCTGTCTGCCAGGGGCACCGTGTGGTCACTGGATCCTCAGATCAGGAACCCAAGAGGACGAGTGACTTCCAAGTCCCAGTGCTGTTCAGAGCCAGGACCCAAACCCCTAGGGCCCCGCCGCCCAGCCAGGCGCCGGGGAAAGCGGGGACCCCGCAGCCATGACGTAACCAGGACACGTCTGGCTGCTTTAAAGCAACCTCCGAAATTCCACTGATAAATACGAACAGCCAGAAATTGTAAGACCGAAGAAATAAACTTCAAAAGGAAGAAATCCCGATAATAAGAAAATGCCGAGAACGTCCTGCAGACAAACCAGCTCCCCCGATGTCTCTGCGCCCCAGTCCTGAGGCTGTGCTCCCCTCACAGGGCCACAGCAACAACTGTCATCATTGCTGTAGGGTTGGGGGTCGGAGATGGGGGGAGACACAGAAGGGCCACCGCCAGCTGCTCCTGGCATGTCCGCCAGGGTCCTGAGGGAGGCTCCCCTAGGGCGTCCAGAGAACCGACTCCTTCTGAATGAGACTTGGGGAGAGCCAGGTGAAGGGTTTGGCCCCTGCAGGCGGCAGCAGAAGCTGGGAGGGGGTCGCAGAGCCAGGGGTCCCTGAAGGTATTGGCTTCATTCCTCTGGGCCAGCCCTCTGCCACGCGTGGCGAGCGGATCTCGAACCTGGTCGTCTTACGAGGTCCTGGGATGTGCCACCTCTCAGCTCCGTGGTCACAGGTGGTCTGCGGGCGCTGGTACAGCCCAGGGTATCTTGGGAAGGGCCTCTGTGCTTTCACCTTTGGGGGCCCAACTTCAGAGGCCCTCGTGCCACTCCAACTGTCTCCCGATCCCCAGTCCCCTGGAGGTTCACCCCACTGGCCACAGTCCCCAAGGCCTCAGCTCCAAGTGTCCAGCCCAGTGGTCGCGCACCCCTTCCCAGGACCGGCCCCTCGGCACCCTGCAGCCCCCATCCCGGCCCCTTCCCTCTTCTGGGAAGAAAACTCCATCTGCCTGGCACCCTGCTCCCCACTCCAAGCCTCTCTGTGGCTTCCGTGGTCCCAAGGCCATCCTCTGTCCCCTGAGAGCCCAAACCCTGGGCTCGGGGGAAGCAGGAGGCCAGGCCCTTCAAGGCCCGGCAGGGTCCTTCCCTTCTGGATCGCAGCCTGGCTTGGCACTTCTTTCCCTGGTGAGTGCAGAGCAGGGAAGCACGGTGGGGACAACGCCCTCTAGCTATTTTTCCTTGTGATTACTCACCTCCTGCAGTATCTTACACCATCTGTGGAACACCTGCTAGGCGTAGGGCCCTGGACAGTCTCCAGGTCGCTGGTGCACCTGGACTGTGGGTGCCCTCACACAGCCCCCATGGGTGAGAAGACCCCCGGTGTGCCCAGCCCTCCCGACAGCCCAGTCCCCCGGGCCCTCCTCACCCCCCGTCTTCCCAGGGGTTCTCAAATGCTGTGCAGACTTGTCTTTTCTTTTTAACCTATTTTATTGGAGTAGAGTTGATTTACAATGTTGTGTTAATTACTGCTGTACACCAGAGTGATTCTGTTATACGTATACATATTCTTTTCCATTCTGGTTTATCACGGGATATTGAATGTAATCCCCTGTGCTGTACAGTAGGACCTTGCTGTTTACCCGTTCTCTATATAATAGTTTTCATTTGATGATCCCAAACTCCCACTCCATCCCTCCCCCAGCCCCCTCCCCCCGGCAACCACAAGTCTGTTCTCTAAGTCTGTGAGTCTGTTTCGTAGATAAGTTCATTTGCGTCATATTTTTACGTAAACATTTTCTTAAACACTGCACTTCAGATACCCCTGTACTGTATTACGTGTCATACGGGTATTTTATTCTGTACTTCATTCCATGAAATTTTAGTCTGTTAGATAAACGTAATTTCCCAAATGTGAGTGATTTAACTTTCATAGTCTTATAATATTTCTCATAAATGAAACTTACACATCAGAAAAAGGAAGCCTTTGGTTTTAGAAAGTAAAGCCACCAAGATAACAGCTTCCAGGGTGGCCTCCTGCACACTTGACCCCAAGTGGCCTACCCTGGCAGAGAGGCTCCGGGGAGACGGGGCGGGTGGTGGCGTGTCACATGCCCCGGGGACACCAGGGACTCCAGTGGGGCCTACTCGGGTGGCCTATTTTTTGGTCCAAAGTCATGAAACTTAACCTGTAAACCTCCCACGACCACAGGGCCTCCCTGAATCTCATTTTCAAATAATTCACAAGAATGTGAGTGGCTCTCAGCCCAGGACTGTTAGCTCTGCGAGTGTGTGAATGAGGCCTGCTCCCTTGTGGGGCGGGGGGCTGCCCCCAGAAGAGCGAGAGGGTCTCAGGCTGGTGACCATACAGCAGAAGCCCCCTCTTTTCGGAGGACACCTGTCCCCACCTCTGGCCCCTGGCAGCGGGCATCCTGAGCGGGTGTATACGTTTCCCGTGCATTTTACATTCTCCCCCCAAATACATCTTTCTGTCCACGGTACACGTCGGATTGTGTTAGAATTTCACGTTCACAGTGCAGCATGTGTGTCCTTTTGCAACGTCCCCTTTCCTTCTTGAGTTTCCCCGTGTTATGGTATGAGTCCCATCGGAATCGGTGCAGGCAGCTTGAATTCATTCTCTTTAACTGACGACGTCATTCTGTGTGTGAACGGGCCGTGGGGCAGAGTTGTGTGTGCTGTACGGAGTGGGATCCAGGACCCCAGCCGTGGACACGGCTCCGGCCTCGCACGTGGATGAGGGACTGCAAGGTGGGAGCCACTGGTCTGGTGACAGCTTATCGTCCCTGTGAGGTCCTCTGTTAGCTGCGAGGCTGATCTCTTTCCGCGATTCCCCGTCTCCCTTTTGCTTCTCTGAGCAGATATTTTGTGGCCTTGCTGTGGCTTCATGTTTATTTGCGGGCTCTCTTTGGATACTTTGGTTTATCCTTTGTGCTCATTCATGTCTCCTGAACCTCTTCCCTCTCCCTGGTCTTACACTTATGCTGTCATCTGTTAGCCTCGCTCTTACTGCCCGAACCTCTCTTCCTCAAGAGAAAAAAGTAACTCTTCACTGCTGTTCTGATGACTCAAATGTTAGCCTTATTGTTGATGTTTTATTTCTTCTCTTTAATTTTACTTCTTGTTTTTCTGTTATCTATTCACTTTCTTTTGGTCCCGACAGTGAGCTAACCGTTGTCCATCCTCTTTAGAATCTACCACCGATGCCTTCACGTGTGCAGAGAGACAAATCGTCGCAGATCCGGTTTCTCGCTGTTGATGGAACTGTCTCGTGGTCTCTATCTTGGGTCCAGGGGAGATGCAGCGAGCCTTTACCTCCCACCTCTGCTTCATTTCCAAGTTTTGTCAAAATCGTCTGGGATCATAGGGATATTGTTTAGTTTTCAAAAGGGCCATTCTCTCGAGTCTGGAAGAATCAGTTCCTTCCCACTGGGCTGATAGCTTTACACACGAACACCCGGGCTCGTCTGCAAGGAATCCGAGGGCATTTATTCAGCGCAATTACATACAAGTGTCTGGCAAGAGGGAGATTTATTGAATTTTTAACTGTCGGTTAAAATAGAGAATATTGAACCTTCTATTTCGGTACCTTTCTGAGCAAGGTCAATACTGAGATGTCTGTCACCTGTCACCCCCAAGCTGATATTCCTAATCCAGACAATTCTCTGCCTGTCAGGAGGACCAAAGAACCAAGTCCCCGCCACCTCCCTGATGCCGAGGGAGATAGGACGGACGCCCTGGACTTCTGAAAGAATCAGAGCGCAGATCGTACCGCCAGGGTCTCTGTCCCTGTCCTGGGACTGGGACCCCGGGACCAGCCCCGCAGGGCCAGAGACAGACACATGCCCACACCCCTTCCACCGCAGAGTCCCCGATCTGCCAAAGCCGTGGCGCCGAGCAGGCCTGCGAGCGGACTGACCTGGTACGGGGCCACCTGCCTCTACCCAACCGGCTCAGGCAACTGCGTAACTCTGCGAGCCTGGCTTCCTTGTTCGTGGTGTAGGAATGGATAACAGCAGCAGTGGACACATCACACAGCGTGGGCTTAAAACATGTGGGTCCTTTCCACCCAAAACCTATCACGGCGCTGAGGCGGGCGTGGCACCCGGCTTCCGCATCCAGGAAGGTTCACAGGAGGAAGGGTCTGAGCAGGGCCCCCTGTGGGGTTTGGGGACGGTGGGGTGGAGAACGAAGGAAAGCACGACTGTCCTGTCCCAGGTGCTTGGTGGCTGGCCATCGGGGTTGGGTGTAAAGGATGCTCTCATTTAGGGGAACACGGAGGGCAGATTAGCATAAGGGGAGCAGGGGAGACCGGCGGGAGGGCGGCGGGCGTCCATCCTGCATTGACAGATGAGGGGCAGGCTCCGGGAAGCCATGGAGCAGCGAGGGCGGGACCAGCTGCTGTGGGTCGTGGGTCAGGTACCAGCACCTGCACTGCAGAACCCGGGTGTCAGGGGAGGGACACAGAAGGTCACCCCATCTGTCAGGGCAAGTGAGGAAAGGTGGGTGATCCCAGGCATCTCAGGCACCTTGAGATCCTTTCTTGTCAGCTCCCTCATTTCCCAACAGATAAAATGAAGGACCAAGGAGGCCCACAGGAGGCCCACAGGAGGCCCAAGGCCACCAGGAGGGAGGGGCAGGTAGGCCTGGAACCTCCCGCCAGGATTTGGCCCTGAGGGTCTGACCCGCCGATTCCTCAGCCCCTCCCTCTTCCCTTCTCGTCTCTGCTGCGCAGGGGTAGGGGTGGCATCTGTCGGGTCACAGACGGCAGCCCTCCCACATCCCGGCCTGACCCTCTCAGGCCGGGTCCCTGCCTCTGGCTCCGGGGCGGCTGGCTGGGCCGATCCTCGCAAAGGTCTTTCTTCCACCTCCGCAGGTGTGACTGGCATTTGCGCCCCTGTTTCTGGGGCCCCCAGGACAGGCATGTCTCTGCCTCGGGGACACGCCAATGTCCCCACGCCCACCCGGTAGGTGAGAGTAGCAACGACTAGGGTGTCAGGTGTCTGGAAGAGGGTTTGGGAGGAGAGGCCTTTGTTAGCGCAAGGTCACAGGGACACTGACCTTTACGCGTGCGGAGAAGACAAAGGTGGTGACCTGTGTGCACCTGGTCACTCCTGCCGGTCAGAGGAGGCAGCTGGGACTAAGCCTTCGGAAATGCAAGCTCAGGGCTCCAAACTGCTGCTTCAAAGCCACCCATGAGGACAGTCTCAGGGCGTTCACGAAGGCCCCCCTCTGCCCCGCCCCCTGCAGCTCAGCTTGGGAAAACCTGGCTGGGAAGGGAGATGGGGTAAGGAGCCATGTCCTGCGATGCAGGACCTGCTCCAGGGCAAGGAGGAGAGGAGCTGTGCAGGGCGGCCGCAGTGCCCTCCCTCCCTCCCTCCCGAGGGGTCTCCAGGCTTGGCCCAGCCCAGGCCCGGCCCGGCCCTGCAAGCTCTCGTTCATGCCCCGCTGCAGCCCCCAGGCCTCTGCTCACAGAGACCCCCCACCCCCTTCTTGGACCTGCTCTCCAAGGGCATCCTCTCACCTTCACGGCTCGGGCCCAGGGTGCAGATCTCAGTGAGGTCCCCCAAATGCTGCTGCCTGGTTTCCTCCTTCTCTTCAGAGTTGCTCTGCCGTCCTGGCCCCTATGCGTCTCCTTCCATCCTGTTTCAGAGCCCCATGCATCCTGGCACTGCCCGGGAGTTAGCACAAGGCAGGCAGGGGTGGAATAACAGAATGATGGCTGAACACAGGGCACGGCCCCCAGTGCAAGCCCAGGGGTTAATCTGCCATGTGGCCAGACGGAATCCACCATCGGTGTGTTGTGTGAGCCCTGCATGGAGCTCTGGACGGGTGTTGGTGGGGGGCACACGGAGGAGGTTAGAGGTCCAGCCTGGGGCTGGTGCGGCGCGGAGCACACAGGATGGCCAGGCTTGGACAAGAGGGCAGGTGACAGCAAAAGCCAGCCAAGGGCTCCCGCGGAGGGGAAGGCATTGGTGGGAGACAGAGGAGGGGCAGCACGGAGGATGCTGGAGAGAGAGGGAGAGACTTCAGGCGAGGGGTGCCCTGCACTCATGTCCAGTGGGCACAAGGTACACCGCAGACCCCCGCTCGGCCCCCAGATGTCAACATCTCTAAGTTTTCCCAGCCAAAGGAAATATGTTTTCTTTTTCTTTTTTTAATTTTATTTATTTATTTTTTTTTGTGGTACGCGGGCCTCTAACTGTTGTGGCCTCTCCCGTTGAGGAGCACAGGCTCCAGACATGCAGGCTCAGCGGCCATGGTTCACGGGCCCAGCCCCTCTGCGGCATGTGGGATCTTCCTGGACCGGGGCACGAACCCGTGTCCCCCGCATCGGCAGGCGGACTCCCAACCACTGTGCCACCAGGGAAGCCCGTGTTTTCTTAATATTAACAGATTGTCAGATTGCTCCCAAAAATGTCACTGAAATTCTAATTTTCACCGTTAAATTAGGAGCACCTGACACCCTTCATCCTCACTGACAATTATTTTAAGTGTTGCTGTCAAATAGGTACGAGATAGTAAGACACCAGCAATCTAATGATGAATGAAATAAAAGCAGTTGGAGCCTCTATTCACATCTCCTCTTCCTTGAATTGCCTGTTTATTTACACCCTTTATCAATTTCGCGTTCTGCTGTTATTGCGTGTCCTACTCGTGTGTTATGTTATGGATATTTCATGCTGGGGTTTCCGGTCATGTTCCCAGGCCCTTCCTGCAGCTGGACTCAGATGAGCTCTGGCCGATCACTGCGAAGGGCTTCTGAATATACAGGGTATTTGGAGCTGGGTAATTGGTTTACTGCCAGGGCATATCTGTATGCTCAGTTTGCACACCCCACACGTACTTCAGGGATTCCAGAGGCTCTGGAAAAAGTTGGCATCGTTGAAAACCACAGGTAGGACCAGATATACAGACACACGCTCAAAAAGCCTCTTTCAATTAGCTTTTGAAGTTTCTCCTCCTTATCCTGTTTGTAACTGCACAGCATAAGCATCTTATTGGAACAAAGTGTAATGTTTAGGTGGTTGGATAGAAAGTAAATAAACAAAAATGAACAGCTCTTTTCTACCCCAGCAGCAAGCTGTTATATTCACAGATGGTAACCTCAGCCCCACAGAGCTCCTGATAACCGAACAAAAAGGGCCCAGACTCATGTGAAGGAAAATATAAATCTGTCCTGATGAGACTAGGAGAGAGACACGGACAAAGAAAAAAGGCCCTTTTGCTCGACGCGGAATAAAATGGGATTTCATCCTTCGTGTGTTATCATTCAGTTAACATACGAGTAGAAAGTCATCCCAAATAGACTCACCAGGAGCTGTCTTTGACACGGCACAAATAGCGTAAGATTCCCATAGGAGAACTCTCTTTATCTGAGGATGCTCTGAAAAAGACTAGCAGCGAGGGTGCGTGCACCTCACCTGACATCAAAGCTCAGCACGGAGAAACTGAAGTCTCAGCCCTACGAGCTGGCCCAGCTCGGCAAACAGAAGATGAAACAAAACAGCGTCCAAACGCACTCCATCCAGTTAAGGGGACTCAGCCAATGGCGAGCTCAGTTCCATGGAGAAAGGATAGTTCGTTTCATTGGTAGTAACATCAGAGGCCATCCATCATCAATAAAAAACATCCCTACCTCATACCAAATGATAATAAATTCAAGCTAGATTGACTCTCCGAAAGGAAAATATAGAAAAAATTTAGAAGAAGATTTAGACTTACATTTGTATAGCTGTGGACAAAGCAATGTTCTTATAATAGAAAATCAAGGAGCCACATTTTAGAATATAGATACATCTGACTAGACAAAGCTTTAAAAAGTGTTTAATTCTATAAACAATTTCAAGGTACAAATAATTGCTCAGGAAATCTATTTGTAACATACTTGACCATAAAGAGTTAATATCCATAATGGACAAGGCAGTCATACACGGGAGTTGGACACGTGATAGGCAAATACGAAATTAACAAAGGGTGTAAATAAACAGGCAATTTAAGGAAGAGGAAATGCTAGTAGATGCTCAGACTCATTTTTGTTGTATTCATAATTATATTACTGATTGTACCTATATGACAGCAACACTTAAAATAATTGTCAGTGAGGACGCAGGGTGTCAGGTTCTCCTAACATTGATGGTGAAAATGAGAATTACAACGACCTTCTTTGGAAGTAATCTGGCGACCTATTAATGTTAAGAAGACACATGCCCATCACACTCCATCACATGAGCCCCGTGGTCCCAGCCCTTGAGGGCCTGTCTCCCTCCTGCCCGCCATCTTCCAACCAACATACAACAGGGAGGAGGAGAGAGGGGCTCCAGGAGAAGGGGAAGGAGTGCAGACTGCATCTAGGCTTCTGGAAAAGCATGGGAGGCTGGGGGAGGGAAAAGGCACAGGAGGAGATGCCCCCGAGACTGGGAGGGTTTTTGGGTGGTCTTGGGGGATGGGTTGGGGGGCTGCCCCGGAGGCAGTGAGGGAGGGGGCAACGTGGAGGGAGGCGACGCGCCCAGCAGTCAACAAAGGAATCAAGGGGACGGAGGACGCTTCCCTGGGTGCCTCTCTTGGTCAGCCGCTCACGTGACCATCACAAAGCAGAAGGATTTTCCTGGAGGCTGGGACAGACGCTAGGCGGTGGGGTGCAGGTCCAGTGGAGATAAGACAAGGACAGGCTGCCTTCGAGGAGTTGGGGGAATGAAGGGGATGGGCAGAGTGGTGACCAGGGCCTTGAGAGGCTACGTTTTCTTTTCTTTTGTTCCGGTGTGTGTGTTTTAGTTAGTTTGTTGTACCTTGCATTGTTTGATGGCTCTGAAAAGAGGAAGGACTTTGAGATTCCAAGTCCAGGCCAACAGAACCCAGGGGCTTGCTCCAGACCCCCGAGGAGGCAAGAGGGGCTTCGTGGCCTGGAGCCCTGAAGCCCACTGCCTTGCAGGCACTCCTGGCCCGTCTCCCTGAGCTGGGTGCTCCGTCATCTCCAGAGCTCAGCCGGGAGCCGGCAAAACCAAGCCAACCTCTGCTGGAGGGGGAAGCTTACCTTGTGCTGTGGCTCCTGTCTCCTGGGGCTCAAGTGAGGCCCGGGGATGCCGCTGTAGTGGCTTCCCTGGGTCAGACAAGCCAACGGGCTCCTGCAAGCGGCCAGTGGGACGCCAGGAAGTGTGTGAGGGCCCTCTCAGCGATGACGACGGGGCCTCCTGCATGCTCCCCGAATCACAAGCAGTCATCTGTCTTTGGGAGCCCAGCCCCATTCCTTGACACCTTCCAAGAACACTCCCGACAATCGCTCACTGTAGTTGATTCCGTCCATGAAGACAGGACAGACTGCCTGGACGCCCTCCAGCCCACAGCCCAGCTGGGACAGCAGGGAAGTTCCATTAGCAGAATGGTGGGGATTTGTCTTCCCCGGACCCTGTTCAGCTTTCTGACTGCTAAGCGCCGTGCCTGTTGTTAACCAGCAGCCTATGGGTGTTGGGATTTCTTAAAGAGTAAATACAATGTATATTTCTTACACTTGCTGAGAAAAAAAAATCAATAGCACATGTGTACGGATGCCAGAGAGGCCAGGAAATTATTAAGAGCTACACGGATTTGCACGCCGGGCGAGGACAGTCTGAATACATTAGAGGAATAACTTATATTTTCTTTGTGGTAATATTTCTATTTAAGACTTCCTTCTGTGCCAGAATACTGTTCTTACTTAGCAACACAGATCAAGTCTCCACCCTTCACAAAATACGTAAATAACAATGCAATCATCAAGAAAGGAGCCCCGTAGAACACGGAGAAGAAGAGGCTGGGCGCTGGCTCCAAAGGCCAGCGCGATGGCCAGTGATGGCCAGAGATTTCTCCTCCCTGGGGGCCTGCCCAGGTGGGACCCCTGCCCTCCATCAGGGTGGAGCTGCCCCCCTTGTTCAACCCCAGAGAACAAGGCAGGGTCTGGCTTCAGCCCCAGGGAATCGCCACACTCCACATCCATCCCCGCATCCGACCCACAGGTGGGACACGGCCAGACAGGCAGTGTGTTTACGATACAACTTACTCATCACCATGTTCATTCTGTGCCAGGCCATCGAATCCTGCTTGCTGCCCTTTCCCCTCTGTGGGTCCCCGAGTTCCCACCCCCTGAATGGTGCCCCTGCCCTATACGATGCAGGAACTCTGCTGGGTGCATTCCATTCCCCTTCTGTGGCTTCCTGGGGCCGACAGAATGAGGCCTGTGGCCCTGTGCCCAAGCAGTGGGTTCCCCCTCGCTCCATCTGGGGCCCCTGGCCTCTTGGACCAGTGACCCCAGACGCGTGAAGGAGCCCAGCCGAGATTGGCAGAGGTGCCCAGCGGAGTGCCCAGGGCTGACCCTGGTGCTTCAAGCACATCATCCCTGTGCCATCGCTGGATGCCCCGAGCACCTGGGAGTGTCTGTGGTGGCAGCGCTGTGACCGCAGAGAACGATGCTCCGCCCGCATCCCCCTCTGCTGACTGAGAAGAGGCCCCGTGACTCATCCCCTGCACGTGAGGACCAGGCCTCCACCAGGGAGGGAGGAGCCCTCTGGGGAGTTGGGTCTCCCTGCTCTCCACACTAGGTGACCGCACCCCACGTGCCCGAGACTGAAGGGTCCCCAGGATGTGGGGGAGGTCCCGGGAACCTGGATTAGTCTGCTACCTGAGCCCCAGAAGCCCAGCTGGCCCTCCTTCTGCCTCCACAATGGGCGGGTTGGTCGAGGGCCAGATGCGGCCCTACCCTGGGTCTCCCTGGATGGTGGTGTCCACCCCAGGCATGCAGGACACAGACCACCCTGCCGACGATGAGGCAGACAGGAACCTTATCTCTACGAGCGCCTGCCCTCACGCAGCCCAGGACACCCCCATCCTCAGAAAAGACCTTAGATAGCCCTGGCCAGGGGCCCAGGCAGGTACTCACAGGCCCTGTGTGGTCCATGCCTGGGGGCTCCAGACCCTGGAAGCAGGCTGTCCTCCACCACCTCCCAGCTCCTACCCTGTGCACAAGGACGTCCACATCCCTCTCTGGAGAAGCATCTTGGGGGCGCACAGGGCTGCAGGTGGAATCCTCCCGATGCCTCAGAAGATGAATCCATTCTCTGGGGTCCTGTTTGCTCTGCCAGGCAGTGTAGCAGGTCCTGCGCTTTGGGTAAATCCTGGGGTGCTGGGAAGAGTGGTTCCTTCCTAGGAGAGCATCTACTCACATCTGGATCTCCGAGCATCTCACCCACAAAGAGAGGGGCTCAGATGTGTGCAAACCCACTTGCAGTTGTCCTAGATTTTGGGGTGGATGGTGGTGTGTATCATGATTTCCTGCCTTTGATGGGAAGATAAAATTATCTTCTTTAAGGGTTGGAGAAGATTCTGGTGATCTGTCTCCAGCCCTTATTTCAGTGTCCCCAGTTTCCAGATTGCAGGTGGCGTGGCCAGAAGCAACGAGTCCATGCCCGCACCCTGTCACCACCACACACGGCTGCTCAGTCCTAGGCTGCCCCGTCCTCGAATCCTCTTTGCATCAATGTAATACATGTGCATATTAAAAAGGCAAATAGCGTTTCTGGGCTTTCAATGAAAATCATCAGCGCCCCTCCCCCACCCTTTCCACTCCTTCCTGCCCTTCAGAAGCAAATCATTTCAGTCAAGTCATTTCTTCTCTTTGCGTTCACCTCCATCTCTTCCATAAAAACATGCTTACAGCGCTTTTTCTTGAGATTTTCCTTCTTAGACTATATATGTATCGATTTCCTATTATGGAGGATGATGGTTTCATTTTCCATCACTTCCCCTCCAAACCCGACCACCTTCTCATAAAGGGATTTCAATCGTCTCACCCGCCCCGGTGAAACAGGCGCTCAGCCTTGGCAGCCCTGTCGGTATGCAAACAGCACTCACAGAGGTCACGTTGGGCTTTATTTCCTGTAAAATGTTTCGTTGCCCTCGTGCTAATATCCTCTTTCTGTGTCTATCACTCATTTATCAGAACGTTGGAATAAAAACCTCTTTTCTGTGTGGTCAGCGTGCCAGGAATTCCAGTACATCCTTTCCCCTCCTGGACGGCCTTTCCAGAGCCTTCTGCCCGCTCAGTAGGCTGCCCCAGGCTCTTAGTCTGTGGGACCACTACCCTCCGAGAGCACACGTTGAAGACAGTGTAGCACTTCTGGTCATTTCCCGGGAATTGAAAATAATTACAGCTTGCGTATCTACCCTCAGATTTGATAGGTAGTTCGCCCAGCTGCAGAAATCCAGGCTGGGAACCGCGGCCCCTTGGAGCTCAGAGGACGATGCTTCTCCCTGAGCCCCTCCCTTGGCAGGGTTGCTGCCGAGAACGCTGATGGTATCCTGATTCTGGATCTTCCTAATGTCACGTGACTTGTCCTCCTATCTTCCTGACCATTTTTTACTGTTTCTCTCCATCACTTATGCTCTGCAATTTCACTGTGCTGTACTCTCGGAACTGGTCTTTTTTTCGCTTATTTGAGAACTCGTCTCTGGACTTTCAGTCTAAAAATTCAGGTCCTTCAACCCTAGGAGATCTTTTATTTGTTTGCCAGTGTCCTCCTTCTGGCCTTTCTGTTCCCTCTCCTAGAATTTCTGACTTCCTGACGTTGAACCTGTGGGTTGATTTTCTCACAACCTTCACTCCCCAGGCTCCATTGGGACATCTTTTGTTTGCTGTTCTGAACGGGGTGTTTCCTCAATATTGACTCCTTCCTTTTATATAGTTTCTGTGTCTGCTCCCATATTTTTATTTTCCATTTCTTCCTGGTTCGTTGTCTGTCTTTGTTTCTGCATCTCCTGACCTCATGGGTGAGGATCCCTCCTGTCCAGAGACAGGACGTGCTTTTGTCTCCTTTGCTGCCGTCTGTCCTGCTCATCCCCAGGCATCTCCAGCATCTCTGAGCCCTTTTCCATTTGATGGTGCGGTCCTGCCTCCACACGGGTGGTTTCCCGCCGTCTCAGAGTCGCTGCCTTTAATACTTACCGACCTGGCAGGAAGCTGTGGGGCGGGTGAGCCGCATCAGCCCCTTGGCTGCACCCAAGAGGCCACTTCACGGGGGGCCCCAGTGGCCTCTGTGGTCTGATCCGCACCCCTCCCCCCCACCCGAGAAGGAACAAAGGGAGAATATGAATCCAACTGACTCTGCTCAGGGGGCCAGGTCAGAACAGGGGCTGGGGACCCCCTCTCCCTTTATTCACTGCCCACCCCCCATGACCCCCGCCCCAGCTGTTCACAGTGCCCCAGGTCCCAGGGAGCCCACATCGTCCTTTTAAGAGTGTCGCTCTGCCATCGGCTGCCGTGCTGCAGAGAGGACGGGGTCTGACTGTCCCTCACGAGGACTGCCCCCACCCTGTGCTGTTGGCACCGCAGGCCCCGCCTTCCTGGGGGCCTTGCCAGCGCCCTGTGGCTCACAGAGCCTCTGTCCCTCGTGGCATCTCTTCACGCAGATCTTTCCTCGGGTCTCCATGGGCCTGCATGGTGAGCCACGACCTAGCTCCCCCTGCAACACCGTGCTGTCCCTGGTTCTCTTTACTGGTGGGGGGTCTGTGTGCTGCATGTCCCGCGGGTGTCACTTGAGGGAATGAGGCAGAAGCAGCCTCGTGTCTGATGTGCCATGGGTACCAGGGGTCCCGCAGCTTCCTGGGCACGTGCAACCCTTAGGCCCTGGCTTCCCAGTGATTGCTGCCCCCATTGCCTCCCCATCACAGAGAACGAGCTGGGACCCTCCCCCAGAGACCCCAAGGCAGTGGCCTGAGGGGGACTCCAGGTACCCACCCCCAGTATTGGTTTTTCTGAGCAAAGGGGGTCTGAAGACCACAAATGAGGAAGATTCATCGTAGCTCATCTGGTGGGACCTCTCCCCCCTCACTCAGGTCCTGTTTCCTGCTCTAGGACTGCGATGTGACCTTGCTCACCGAGGATAATGGTGGTGATGACAGCGGCGATCACAGTGGCTGCCGTACAGCACGTGCTGTGCTGGGTGCCTTCCCAGGTCCTCACCTGAGGACCTGGCGAGGCAGGTGCCCCCGTGAGCCGTGTGACAGGCGACAGAGCTCAGTCTCCAGGAGGTGAGGGCTCACCTGAGATTCACAGGTAGGGACAGAGCCAAGGCTGAGGCCTGGCGTTCCCTGATGACAGCAGCTGTACTTCCAGCAGCCGGGTCCAGACGCCAAGGCAGCCAACACTGTTTGCCAAGATTCTCTCCAGGGTTCTGCACACGTCTCAGCCCGTGGCTCAGCGGCAGGAATCAGGACGTGGCCTTGTCTCTTGCCCCCACTCACCGCCCCGGTTCCCTCCATCCCCTTGCGCATTAGGCCCAGGGTTCCTGCCCCAGTGGGTTGCTTTGAGTCCAGAGCACCAGCTGGGTAGACCGGCTGGGACTGGGCGGGGAGGGTGTCCCAGGCACAGAGGAGTGGGATTTCTCCCGGAAATACTCAGAGTGGGGATAGGCATGGGGCGGATGCAGGAGAAAGTCCCCTGTTGGGGGTCCTAACAGCCAAGTATGGGGTCTGCGTATGTCTCAGCTGGAGGCAAAATCGCAGAGAAAAGCTGGTGATTAACATCAAACCAAACAGCCACGCGAAGCAGAACCAGGACACTGTTGCCGCACCAGCCGGCAGAATTAACTCTGTTCTGTTTGTGCACCCGGGGATGGTGCGGAGGCAGGACAGGCCATCCCTGGAGCCGCAGCGCACGCGGGTGATGTGATTATGTTCACATCTTGATTTCATCTGCCTCCTCTCACCCCCAGACAGTTTGAAGAAATGACTAAATAAGCACCGCGTGCCATCGACTCGGCCCTGAGCTTCTGGTCCCGCTCGGAGCTGTGCCAGCTCCCCGGGGCAGTGTGGCAGCTGCTCAGCGGTGGTGACGCCTCTGAGCACAGAAACGACTGCTTCGGCGGCTGAGGATACGGCCCGTGTGGTCCCCAGCTCCCCAGGGAGCTCCAGCCCCCTCAGCATCTTCACTCAGAACTTCGCTGTTCCCCCCGCGCTCACCAGCCGACCTCCCAGCTTGCCTCACCCAGGGGTCTTTCTGTCTTGACCACGTTGCCCAGGACAGCTTGGTGCCCAGTGCCACGCTGTCCCTCAGACTGGGCCTGAACCCCGTCTGAAGTTCTGGGGAGCTCTCTGCCTGCCCCACGTGGGTCCCTGTCGGCCTCAGAGCGGCTGCACACACAGTGGCATCAGGCTGCCTGGCGCCCACCCCATCCCTGCCACCCCCCACGTATCCCCCTTGGACCAATCAGCCCCTCTGTGCCTCCGGTTCCTTCGGTGGAAATGGGGACAGCAACAGGACCTCCCTTCTAGGGTCCCTGAGGGTCACTCGTGCATGGACGGGCCTCACTCACGTCTCTCACGGTCAGTGTGGCTCTTCCTCAGGCACCGTCGCTGGGACCTGGGGCCAGGGGTGTGGGCTCCCCTCCGCCTCCCCCCGTGGGCAGGTCCTGCTTGTTCCATCACCGCTGACCTGCCAGTGCTGTCCCCTCCCCTCCCCAGGACTGGGGTCCAAGCCCCATCCCCAGAAAGCGGCCACCTCTGTCCACACACACGGGGACGTGACAGGACGCCCTCCTGGGCTGGGAAGGGGGCAGCCTCATGAGACCCAGGCGACCCCTGCTTCCAAAGGACTTCTCAGCATCCCTGAACAGCCAGCCGTCACTGGCTCCCCCATTTTCTGTCCACACCGGTGTCCTCCTGTCTGTGCTACCGGGCAGAGTCTGGTGAGAGACGGGCCCTAGCAGCCCGGCGGCCGTTCTGCTCTGTGTCACCCAGTGTCCCTGCCCTGTCATTCCTCCCCAGAGCCGCCAAACCCACTCCTGGTATCTGTGCCCTTGAGAAGCAGCAGAGGAGTTGCCGGGGATGGCGTGCCTTTTGCCCTCATTAGAGGGCTGATTAATGACCCCAAACAGCTGTCCATGTGAGCGGTCACCGCCCGGCGCGGCTGAGACACACAGGCTCTAGGCATCCCATCCATCGCGGCCCTGATGATGCGGGCTGCCGGGGGTGGCGGCAGGTGAGAAGGAGGTAAGGACAGAGTCAGGCTGACGGATGAACGAACCAGAAACGCAGGCTGTGCGGACGGCAATGAGGAGGGACATGCAGGCTCTGCGCACACGCACAACAGAGGAGGGGAAGTTAACCTGAGCTTCAGAAGAATTCATCCCCCGGCAGACTCTCCGAACAGGCCAGGGAAACAGCCCCTGATGGCCCCACGGTCCAGCGCCTGGCACTGTGCTGAGCCTGGTACAGTAAGCCAGCTCTGTCCCCTGCCAGGCGGCGGGGCCTCACTCTTGCACAGGAGACATGGCACAGCAGAGGTGGCGAGAGGGGAGGTCACTGGTCCAGGAGTTCCAGACGGAAGGACACGCTAGTGTGGCCCTTGCGGGGGGCTGGGTCGGACAGGAGGGAGAAGCATGGACGGCATCCTGCGGGGAGCTGTGCCCTGCTCTGCTCCTCAGGCCGGCACGCCCTCAGGGGAAGGAGGGCACGGTGGGGCCTCCCCCAGCAGGACCCTGCAGACAGCCTCGTCCAGAGTCCAGCCCTGCCTCTCCTGGGTCTGTGCCTCGTTTTCCTCCTCTGTAGAAGGGGTGACACAGTAACTTCTAGTAAATCATCTCCAGGACTAAATCAGTGCATCGGAGCAGTACTGGGAGTGGGAGTGGGCGTGGATCTCCGAATTGTTAGCTGGCACCAAGGTCAGGAGTTCCAGGAAAACTGCAGCTGCCATTAGAGACTGATTCTCACCCCAGGCACAAAAACAAAACCATCACAATAAACTGAGACAATGTCTGGCACTGGTGTGTTTGGGTGGAAATAATCACCCCTGTTTTTTTTGGGTAGGGATGGTTCATTGTTTTCATCTTGTTGGACCAGAGCTTGGAGATGTTCCTAAAGTTAGAAATGTGACCAAGCACTCATGTGAGAGAAGGGTTCTTATGGTAAAATAAAAAGGGAGGAAGAAAGAGGCATTAAAGCCACGTAAGGATCCTTCAAAAGGACCCAGCATGTCCACACAACAGTGAAGGTTCAGCAAAGGGCTGGCCCACCACGGTCACGTTTACACGCCTGCAAACCAACCTACACGTCAAACAAATGAACCGATGACACTTCATGCTCAGGAAATATTTTAAGCAAATGTAAAACAGTAATTCATACATCACTAGTGGCTTAATCCTCCAACTGAAAATCATAGTAACCGGACGGTTTGTCATCTCGGGGTTATCCTTTATGCCGTGTGTTAGACACTTTTTTTTTTTTTCCAGGATGATAGAATTTATTGGCCACGCTGTACGACTTGTGAGATCTTAGCTCCTGGAGCAGGACCCCCGCTTCCTGCCCCCGGCAGTGGAAGCACAGAGTCCTAACCATTGGACCGCCAGGGAACTCGCAAGACACTTTTTCTTAGTGAGTTTGATCTTCACACACTACTCAGAAAGGACGTTGCCAGGATGTGGTGCCTCTGGAAGGAGCGTCGTGAATAATTACACGCGGCAGAGGAGGTGCTGACGGGGCATCCCTCCTCCATCCGACCTCAGGGGAAGGAGGGATCAGGGATGGAGGGGGTGCATGCTTGCACACACTTGTCCAAAAATTAATGTGGCCTGGGGGGCACACGGGTGGATGCCGGGCTCCCTTTGTACCCGACGATACTTGGCAGGTCATCCTGCTGTCCGCCTTCTACCAAAGCAGGTCAGGAACATGCAGCCCGTAAAACCGTTGTTATCATGATAAGATTGGTCAGTGGATCTGATTTCAAGACTTCTGATAAAGCTGTGGTACTTAGGGCAGCATGCTACTGGTGGAAGATGAGGTAAGTGAAGCAGGCAGCATTATTTTTAAGTTTATGTACACCCACTCATACACACAAACACTCACACACACACACAATTTACATAAAAAGATTGGCCAGTGTCACCAGATTCTTCCAAGTTCCCTCTGGGAGCTCCTTGGTCATCGCCTGGACCTATTTTCTACGAGGGGCTGCAAAATGCTGCTATTCCAATCCTGCCATCTCGTCTCATTCCATCAGCTCTCTTTCTCCTCTAGAAATGGTATTTTCCCCCTCTACTCTCCTGGGCACCTTGTGCAGGAAAAGCAGGGTAAGTGCTGGATTCCTGCCCCTTCACCACCAGTTTTCTGAGTAATAAGTCGATTCTCTAGTTTTCCCTTAAACAGACCAACTTTTTTGGGGGGGGGCGTGGTCACTGTGAAGGCTTATATTTCACATGTTTAACGTGTCTTAACTAAGTGTCGTTATTTTGTCTGATACGCCAGAATGCCAACGCAGAGGTTTTTGCCAACAATCTCTTTACTGAAGACAGGTTTAAATTAGTTTCATTTCGAGGCTATTTCCCACTAAGGATGGCCCATCAGATTACTGTCTGGAAGTCATTTAAGAGTTCCTTTCTATGTGGTTTAACTTCTAAGTTAACACATAGTTGGGTTCATTTGTTTCATCTTTCACTTTTTAGAATTGTTTTTCACTGTAATTTACTTTTGTTTTGTAATCATGTAAAACACTTCTGTGCTGGGCCCCTTATTTTGATGTGTCTGCCTGTGTCATCTTCCCCCCTCACAGGCAGCTGCGTTTTACCCTTGTTTACAGATGAGAAAACTGAGGCACAGAGAGGTCAAGCATCCTGCTCAGTGTCACACAGCAGCGAGGGGCAGAGGCGGACCCGGGGCGCAGCAGAGGCCTTCCCTCAGGGTGCAGGGCGGCCCTGCCGGCTGCAGAGGTTAGGAGGCAGAGGGCAGGGGCGGGGCACAGCTGCATTCCCATCTGCTTCTCCACCCAGGGCAGGAGAAGGTCAGCCCGGGAAGGGGACGTGCCCACCAAGGCAGGGTCTGGGTGGGGACCCACTCAAGGCTCCCGGTGAAGAGAACCCTCCATCACAGCTGGTGGTCTGGGTGACTTTCCACTCTTTCCACCTCCCGGGAATGAAGGTGGCGCCCAGTCCTGAGCACACATCCCTGGCACCCCCCTGCCCCCACTGTGAGGCTAATGAGCTGTGCTCTGCCCAGTGGACCACAGGCCTCTGAGGGCCAAGCCCACCTCATGTCGCCCCCCCCATCAGAGCAGAGAGGGCAGGGGTGCCTGGGGCCCAGGGGTGGTCTTGCTGCCCTGCACCTGGTATCTGGTACCCAGTGCCCAGTGCTCAGTGCCAGTACCCAATACCCAGTACTCAGTACCCAGTGCCCCAAGCCCAGTACCCAGTACTCAGTACCCAGTTCCCAGTGCCCAGTACCCAGTACTCAGTGCTCAGTACTCAATACCTGGCACCGGTACCCAGTGCTCAATACACAGTACCCAGTACCCAGTGCTCAGCACTGGTACCCAGTACCCAGTGCTCAGTACCCAGTTCCCAGTGCCCAGTACCCAGTGCTCAGTACTCAATACCTGGCACTGGTACCCAGTGCTCAATACACAGTACCCAGTAGCCAGTGCTCAGTACTGGTACCCAGTAGCCAGTGCTCAGTACTCAGTTCCCAGTGCCCAGTACTCAGTGCTCAGTACTCAATACCTGGTACCAGTACCCAGTGCTCAGTACCCAGTACCCAGTACCCAGTGCTCAGTACTGGTGCCCAGTACCCAGTACCCAGTTCCCAGTGCCCAGTACTCAGTGCTCAGTACTCAATACCTGGTACCAGTACCCAGTGCTCAGTACCCAGTAGCCAGTACTCAGTACCCAGTAGCCAGTGCCCAGTACCAGTGCCTGGGTTGATCCCTGCCCACCACCGAGGCCAGCACTGTGTGCACAAACCTCATGTCAGGCCTCCCCTGGGTTCCCGGATGGTACCCACTGCACACACCACACTGATTCTACTCAGGGCTCAGACACCTCTTTTGGGACCTGGGCCTCACCAGGACCTCCAGTTCCAGTCCAGTTGTGTGGATCTACTCGGCCTCCAGCACCCCCTCTGCCGGGAACCCCCGCTGCTGCCGTGCTCAGCAGAGCGTTTCCCGCCCCCCCACCCCAGCAAGGTGGGCTTGGAGGGTCCCTGCTTCTGTGCGCTCTGAGGTTTGGACCCCTGACTTCTCTCTGGGTTGAAGGATTCTGGCGGATTCTCCCCAGACGTCTCCAGAGCCCTGACACAGCTGTCAGGATGTCCTGTCATGGTTCCCAGCCCAGCATCAGACAACAGCCCCTGCCCTGGGACAGGCTGGGAGCCTCAGTCCTGCTCCCTGCTGGCCTCGGGGGAGAGAGCCTGTCACAGACCAGACACTGTAGCACAAGCATCTCTCAGACAGTCAGGAAGGGAAAGGCAGGCTCTAGGCACCCGGCACCCATAGGCGCCTGAGGAGGGGGAGAAGCAGGTGTGTGCCCACCACCATCCTTATGCCTCACGTCACTACCCCTTCACCCCAGATCCACCTGCCCCGAGGTGCAACAGGGAAGCAAGGCCCCACTGAGGCAGGGGTGCAGAGCTCCTCTGTGGCCAGTTCACCGCCCCCAGCACGTCCCCCGGGTGGCTGAGGACCCAGCCTTTCTGGGGTCCTGATGAGACTCCCCACTGAGCCTCTGTTCCCCTGTCAGCCTCACACCGAGGGGCTGGTGCTTCTGGCCTCAGGTGGGAGCCATCTAAGCCAAGCCTGCCCCTCCCTGCCCTTCCCTTCCTGGCCGCTGGGGACACTAGGGTCCCCCCTCCGCCCCACCCTGGGCCCCCACCCCACGTCCAGGCCACCGTGTCTCTAAAGGCCAACATCTGGTCCCCTTGATAATTCCTCCCTCCAAAGGGACCTCAACTCCTGATTGATTTTTCAGCAGCTCTGGCTTTTTCCCCCAGATTGAAAAGGGTTTTACACAATTGACAGATTATAAAGACAGGTCTATCAAAGTGATTTATCTTCTCGAGGGAAAGGCCCCCTCCACCCCAATGTGCAAGCAACCGCGTGCTCACCTTGCAGGGGGGCCGGGGTGGGGGGGGTGCATTTTGTGTCCGGCAGGAGAAAGAGAAGCACCGAAGTCTCCAGATCCGTGAACTCAAACTGTCATCACTTCTCTCAGGGCACCTGAGGGGCATGGCTCCAGCCTGCTGGTCCCGGGGACCTCACCTTCCAGCCCCTGGGTGACACCATCTTCTCGGGGTTGGGCTGGACCCCAGCCCGCGCTCCCAGCAGAGGACGAGAAGGCCCCGTATCCTGAGGGGCAGGGGCATCTTCCGGGGGGGGGGGAGAGGGGGGCAGGGCACACCCCTCCCCCACCCCGCCCCGGGCGGCCGGGGGGGCTTGGATAGCGTCAGGAAGGCTGCAAAACATTTCAGATGCATTTTCCCATGAAATCCCCACAACATGTTTTAAAAGTGGGCCTCCAAGAGGCCGGGTCATTGGACCAAGGTCAGACCCCAGGATGTGGCTGCAATAGGAAACATCCTCTCTGAAGTCAGCCGGATACAAAAGCCACGTCCTCTCAGCCGCAGACAGAAGCTTCTGGAGCCACGAGCCAGGAAAGAAGCCTCACAGAGGTTCCGTTTCCCGGATCCCCAGAGCACATTGCAGAGAGAAATCACTCCCAGCGCACATGGCAGGCCCGGGGCAAAGTTGACTTCACGATTAGATAAATTACGAGCCATCCAATTTATCTACCCATCTCTGTAATTAGCCTTCCTGACCGGTATCTGCTGCACACGCTCGGATCCACAACTTTAATAAACGGAAGGGAATGAGGCTGCCCTAATCTCCCAGAAGCCGGAGATGAAAGATTCACCCTGTTTACTCGGGATTAGAGGGGAGCTTTGACCTTGAGATGAGAGTTATTGTTTTCTGAGTCACTTTCAATTGGAAACATTGTTGTCTTTCAAAGGAAACTGGCTACCAAAAGTGTAACCAGGCACAAACAATGCGTGGTCCACGGGGAGAGCCCAGATAAATCCCCAGCCTCCTTATCAAAAGAAAATAACTCATTTCAAACTGTTATTGCATCTGGAGACCGAGGCAACAATGTTTGCTAATCTCCGGAGGTGCGGCGGCTCATCTGGGTGACGCAAGCCTTCGCCATAATTAGGTACTTAGTAGGCTAATTATTTTGTGAATAAAATCAAACAAACGTAATTAAACAACCAGCAGACAGTGTCTAAAGCTCTGTCCTGAATGTCCGTGGAAATCCGATTCCACAGGGTGTTTTATGAATAGAGGTTTTATGAATAGAGCGGGTCTCCATCCCTGTAACACATCTGTGGCCTTGGAACTTGAGGTGGTCCCTGAAAAACAAGAGAGGGTAACCAACTAGGGCCAGCTGGTGAAATCCACCTCCTCTTTGGGCAGACGGGGCTTGGGAATCTTGTGTGTCATCTGGTCTCATCGCCAGCAGATCGCTGGGCTGTGAGTGCTTTGCCTGGGAGCCCACAGCCCTCGGTTACCTGCACACAGGCCCGTGGCCACGAGCAAGCCGGGCCGTGACCTCCACAGCGGCGACTCCACAGGGGACCTCTCCCTAGAACGATTGTCTCCATTCCGCAGCATATCGTGTGTGTGGTGTCAATTGATTTAGTATCTTATTCAGAAATAAGGAAACAAGCTACTTCAAGCCAAACACCTGATACGAAGCCCCTGTCCCTTCCGGGACCAGGATGGTTAAGGCCAGGAAGATCTGAATCCCACAGAGCAGTTGCTTGCACTCCGCCATTTACCTAACTTCTCTGAAGTCGCGGTTTTTTTACATGTGTTTCTAGAGCTGCACCTCAAGATCCCTACGTGGATTCGATGGGACACAGGTGTGAAATGCTCTTTCTGGGTCCCCCTGAAATGACAGCTCTTATTAGCGGGTCACGATCCCCAACGAGCAACCCCGCCTGGGAGGAACCAATGGGATGGAAGACGCAGGGGCAGATCTGCCACCCAGAAAGGCAGCGTTTTCAGGCCTCTCTCTCTGCAAAGAACTCAGGCTTTAAATCACAGCATAACGGAGAGAGGCAACTGCTAACTATAGAATCAACTGCACGCAGAGAGATTTGGCACTTGGAATTTGGGGAGAGAAGTCTAGCCAGGCACCCTAAAATAGGATATTTATGTTCAATCTTGGCCCAAAATACAGATGCCCCGTTGGTGCAGGTACAGCTGTCTGTTTTCATACAGTCTGGCGAGTCTGGAAAATAAGCACACCACCCCGATCCGCCGGGCTGGGAGGGACCGAGGAATCTTATTAAGCCATTTCCGTGGAGTGGAGCTGTTCAAACTGGGATAAAATGGATTTGGAAGGTATAGCGTCATGGCTGTTAAAACGCATAGTACGGGATGGGGGCGCTGGGGGCATTCATAGACTTCAAATTGGCTTTAAACGCTGTCTGCTCTTTAATAAGATTCGGCTTTACGAAGTTATCCTTTGCCCCCGGGGAGTCTTCCCACCCCTTTTGTCCCAGCCGGCCGGCTGGCAGAGGCAGTGGGCGCACCAGGGCTCTGGGTCCTGGGCTGGGCTCTGTGTCTGTGTTGGCACTGAAGCCCGAGGCGTGTTGGCTCCGGTACCAGCGCTGTCAGCGGCGGTGTCGGGGCCTGGAGTCTGAGCCTGGGAGTCCTGGTGCCCATGTGCCCACCCACTCCTGACCTCCTCCCCCACTCCTTCTCCCCTCTCCTGCCTTCACCACATCCTAGACTTCTCACCGTGCACCAGCCCTGTTCTGGGGCAGGGGGCCCAGCAATGAGCACAAAGGGACGAGCCCAGCACCCAGGACGCTTCCCTTCGAGAGGAGAGACAGACCACGGACGAAGTAAACCACAGAGCTGGCAGCTCTGTAGGCGGTGGTCGGGGCCAAGAGAGAATAAGGCGGGAGGGAGGGGAGACAGGAGGGGTGAGGCCCAGGCGGGCAGGGGCTTCCCAGAGGGTAAATACTGGCGGATGAAGGACAGAGTGGACTGGCAAACAACCGGAGGAGAAGACACCCCTGGGGATATAGCAGCAGCGCAAAGGTCCCGGGGCACATCTGCATCTGAGATTGCCTGGGGGGAGGGGGGGGAGACTCCTGGAGCAGAACAGGCGGCCAGAGAGGACTTGCAGGGATTTGGCTTTTCCTAGGAGTGAGGTCACCAGGCCTGGAAGACAGGAGACGTCCCCTTAATCACATTTCCCAGGGTCACTTGGCAGCTGGGGACGCAGGAAGAAGCGTGGACGCCAGCCAACCAGGTGGGCCCGGGGCAGGCTCTTGAGAACCGGCAGTGGCCTGCGTGCGGGCTCACCCTCTTCCTCCCACCCTCGACCCTCGACCCCTCCTCACACCCCACCCTGCCCCTACAGGCTCCCCTGGGCGCTGGTGCCGGGCCCCTGCTTTACGGCGCCTGGGATCACAGCAGGTGCGGTGCCTGGGATCACAGCAGGTGCGGGCTCCCTGTGCCCTGTTACGTCCCACGCCTTCGGCTGACCTTCCTGACCCCTGTGTGCATTTTTGTGTATGTGCACCTGTGTGCACATGCCTGTGTGTATGCATGTGTGCATGTGTACATGTTCGTATGCCTGAGTTTGCACATGTGCACGTGTGTATATGTGCCTATGTGTGAACATGTGCATGCACACACCCACACAAGCCCGCCCGTGCGGTGTGCGTAGCTAATGAGCCAATGGTTAAATAGCAAAGAGCCTTTCTGTGACGTGCAGTCAAGCAGTGAGAAGAGCCCTGGCTTCCAGAGGGGACACAGTAAGCCCTGGGCCGTGTAGAGGGGACACAGTAAGCCCTGGGCCGTGTAGAGGGGACACAGTAACCACTGGGCCGTGTAGAGGGGACACAGTAACCCCTGGGCCGTGTAGAGGGGACACAGTAACCCGTGGGCCGTGTAGAGGGGACACAGTAACCCCTGGGCCGTGAAGAGGGGACACAGTAACCCCTGGGCCGTGTAGAGGGGACACAGTAACCCCTGGGCCGTGAAGAGGGGACACAGTAACCCCTGGGCCGTGTAGAGGGGACACAGTAACCCCTGGGCCGTGAAGAGGGGACACAGTAACCCCTGGGCCGTGTAGAGGGGACACAGTAACCCCTGGGCCGTGAAGAGGGGACACAGTAACCCCTGGGCCGTGTAGAGGGGACACAGTAACCCCTGGGCCGTGAAGAGGGGTCACAGTAACCCCTGGGCCGTGTAGAGGGGACACAGTAACCCCTGGGCCGTGTAGAGGGGACACAGTAACCCCTGGGCCGTGTAGAGGGGACACAGTAACCCCTGGGCCGTGTAGAGGGGACACAGTAACCCCTGGGCCGTGAAGAGGGGACACAGTAACCCCTGGGCCGTGTAGAGGGGACACAGTAACCCCTGGGCCATGTAGAGGGGGCAGCCCCCCAGGGAGGCCCACCCCACAGGCTTTCGACACACGTGCCCTCCTCGTACTTTAGGAAAAGCCCTGAGAAAGGGCAAAGGCGCTCCAGACCTGCCACCTCTGGGCTCAAGGCGAAGGTGCAGCGGCCACCCAGCTTTGGACCCCACCCCAGCTCGCCATCTGGGGCAGGGGACAGTCATCCACAGGGATGCTGGAGAGTTGTGTGTGGCGGCCCCAAGAGCCAGGACCCATGCCTGCCCTGATCCCAGCCTGGGACCCAGCTGAGCTGGTGTGACAAGCCCTGTGGAGAGTTTGCCGCTTACATAAAACTCCCTGTGTGTGTGGTGGCAATGGTGACAAATGGCCACAGCAGCCCAGCCTGCTGTCCCGGGTACCTCCAGACGGAGGCAGTGCTGCCCCTGCCTGCCCCACGCCCCTCAGGAGAGGCCCTTCCCTGCAGCCTGCGTTTGGAGTCCGCCCTGGCTCTGTGAGAAGGTCCTAAGGGATGCTCCTAGTGGTCACAAAGCAGGCATTCCCCAAAGTGTCTGACGGCGGGAGGACCTCCATCAGGGATAATCCAAGCCAGGGAGGAGCTGCCCAGTATCAGAGCCCCCGGGCCTGACAAATGCAAACCACCCCCAACCTCATCACCCGGAGAATGTCCTCCACAGGCGGCTCCCTGCGGGCAGCGGGGAGACTCCGGGGAGACCCCAGGGAGAGCCACCTCCTCGGGGTCCAGAAGGACACGGAAAGTGACCGCCAGCCCCCCACTGAGGGCTGGTCCAGGTTAGGTCTCTGTGCTGCGGGGGAAGCTCTTCCAAATCTCTGCTCCCCCCCCCCCCCAGCAGGTTTCCTAAGGACGCCCCGGGCTCAGTCGGGAGTGCTCAAACCTGCAGAACAGAATGCGTGGCCCATAAATGACACTCCGGTGCGTAATGCAATTGTTGGAATCCCAGAACAGCGGGAGGCTAAGAAGCAATAAAAATCTTCCGAAGCCGGAGCCTCAGGGCCGGCGCGCCAGGGGAGACGCCAGACAGCAAACCGCTGACTCTCCTGACATCATTCTCTGAAAACAAGGTGTAACATATGCAAAGCGTCTAACACTGGATGCTGAGTTTGAGGGTTTAATGTCTTCCTTAATTCTTTCCTATCTAACCTGCAGGGTGGACCGGGAGGTGGCCCCCAGACCGGGGAGACTGTTCTCCCGCGAGTGTCCAGAATGGGCAGGAGGCCTGTCCTTAGCGTGTCAGGAGCTGTGACAAACAGCATCTGGGGGACACACACACTCGTTGGAAGCCCCTTCCCCAGACGCCAGGCCCCACTGGTCCCTCATCCCTCAGTGGCAGTGCAGTGAGGGGACCGTCCCAAGGAAAGGAAGCAGCAGCACAGCCCCCAGGACCAGCTGGAATCCTCTTCCTGACAGAGGAAATCCCGAGCACAACCAAAACCCTCTGGGAGCAAACAACCCGCAGTCAAAGAATCTCACCAGCCCCTTGCTGGGGACCGTCCCCGCACAAGTCGGCCTGGGACACTGTTTATGGCCATTCCCAGAGCAGGAAGCAGAGGGGATGCAGGCACACAGCTCATTTGCCGCATGGGGGCTGAGCGGTGGTCTCCACAGATACATCCCTCTGAACCTGGAAAGATGGCTGTGTTTGGGCTTTTGCAGATGTAATCCGATTAAGGCTCTCAAAGTGAGGTCATCCCAGCTCAGGGTGAGCCCTAAATCCAATGCCCAGAGTCCTTATAAGGGAGAGGAGAGGGAGGGGCCTGGGAAGAGGGAGGTGGAGACTGGAGGATGCCTGAGGCCCAGAAAGGCTGGAAGAGACAGGAAGGATCCTCTCCTAGAGGGTCAAAGCAAGCTCGGCCCCGCCTCCACCTTGACCTTGGACTCTGGCCTCCAGACTGTGGGAGAATGAACTTCTGCTCTGTGAAGACCCCCAATTTGTGATGCTTTCTTACAGCAGCAGCTCCAGGACTCTGCTACATGGAGCAAAACCTGACCTCCTGCCAGGCTTGCCCACCACCTCTGCCAGGTGTGTCCCACTCCCCACGGGGCCTGGCCTCTCAGTGCCTCACAGCCTGTCCCTGCCTCTGGCCCTGGTCCCAGGTCCTCTGCAGGGGCAGAAGGAAGGGCAACTCCTCCCTGCAGGCTGAGTGGCCCCTCCTGTCCTCCATGTGTGAACCCGCTGGAGGGAACCACACCCTCAGAGGAAGTGTCTAGGTCACAGGCGGCGTTTACCAAAGCAGGCGGCCACCGCCAGCAGTCTGTCCCATTCCCCGGGGACTTCTCACTTCCAGAAATGCTGAAGCTCTCCTGAATCCGGACCCCAGCACAGTTGCCCGGGCCATCAGTGGGCACTGGAGGGGACCCTCTGTCCCGAGGTCCTGCCCTCCTCGCCAGGGGGGGACAGTCAGAGGGACACACTGACCGAGGTTCCCAGTGGCTTCCCCAAGAGAAGAGAAGCACGCCACCCACCTCATTTGCTCTTCCTGGGCTCTGGGGCTCGGGCACATTTCTGCCCACACTCAGTGTCCCCAGGAGTTAGTCTGCAGGGGGTCAGCCCTACCCCTCTCTTTCCCCACTTCACACATTACAGAAGGTGGCCAGAGAAGGGCCTGTCCAGGAGCCGGGCTGGGCTTGACCCCACCTGGACATCCAAGGCCCCTGAGATCCTGGAAGTCCACCTTCCTGGCTTGTCCACCACAGGGCTGACACTGCTGGGTTCTCCCCAGGCTGTGCCTGAAACCCTGTCCCTCAGCCTGAGACTGGAGGGACCCAGGTCCTAGAGAGAAGGCAAAGCCATCGGTCACCTTCACAGAAGCGGGGTTCCGTCTCTCCAGCACAGCCGGTAATAGAACAGAGGCCAGCAGACCGCCTGGAGGCTGCACCCTGCCGGGTCTGGCTTTGGTCCCTGGATGCTTGGAGAGCCATCACCACCTTCCTTCCCAGGAAATGTCTGTGAGGACAGGTGTCCAGTGAGGCCAGCTGTCTCCCCTGCCCCAGCCTGGGGCCGGGTGCGCTTGGGCACAGGGACCTGCGGGGCACACTGACCTCCCAACTCCCGCAGAGGTGAGGCCAGGCCCCGACCGCCCAGTGCGAGCTTCAAATCCATCGGGCCGATTGGCGCTGGACTTTATATGCGGGGATCTGAGCCTCTTAAAGATAAAAGGAAACCTCAGCAGGCCTTCTCCCTCCCTCTCTTCCTCTCTCTCTCTTTCTCTTTCTCTCTCTCTCTCTCTCTCTCTCACACACATACACACACACACACACACACACACGTGCACACATGCACACACAGAGGCATGGCTGCTTCTAGGGTGGAAACAGCGATCTGATTTGCAGAAACTGCTCCCCTGGGGCGCTGCCTGCACTTGTGCTCTGTGGTCAGCCTCTTCGAGGAGCAGATCTGTTCTGGCCCTGGCTGCTGTGGCCGGGAAACTCTGGGGCAAGGAGAATTAGCCACACTCAGCAAACGGTCTCATCTCTTCCCTTCTTTTCCCAGAGAGTTCCAGATTCCATTATGTCCCTTATGGTAGGCTCATCCCCCCAGACCATTCCACAAGCCAGAGAGTTCCTTCTGACCTGATTTCCATTTTCTAACAAAGAGAAGTGGCATTTCTGAGTTTTGCCAACAGGTAAAGCGCCTGCTAAGGGCCATGGCAGACACTCAGCCGACCCACGGGGACCCCGAGCAGAGCACAGGCACTTCCCGAAGCGCTGCCATCTTTCAGGAACTGTAAGGCAGGTGCTGTGCTCCCCTTGTAGCAGAGTAGTTAATTCTCACCACAGCCCAAGGGGCCGGGGCTGTCGCTGTGCATTTCCACGGCTAGAGCACTGGGGCTGTGGTCTGGTCATGCCCGGGGAAGGGCCAGAGCTGGCCGCTGGACCCAGCCTCTGCTGCAGCACCCCCATCACCCCTGCCACGTAGCCTCTGGGTTGGAGAGAAGCTACAGGGCGCCGGGGCCGCTGGTGGCTGCGTCCACACTCATATACCACGAAGCAGCCTGGATGCACCTGTCGGAATTTGGGGGAAACTTGGACGAAGCACCGCTATTCAAAGGCACTCATCATACCGGTGATATTTGTGCAACACATAAATATTTACACAACGGTGTAGAAAACCTCCATGCAGAGGAGCTGGGAGTCTATCTTGGCCGCGTGTTCTGCCAGAGCGCGAAGGCCAAGAGGGTTTGTAAAGCAGGGGACTGAGGCGACCCCCTGCCCCCTGCGCACCTGTCAGCCTGAGTGTCCTGCCTCTGCTGGGCCTGGCAGCCCGGACACCCGAAGGCGTGGCCTGGTCCCTCAGTAAGCAGTTCCATGCGGTGCTGGGGTCCTGGTCCTCTTAGCTGTAGCACCGGGGCCAGGTCGTGCCGGCCGCAGCACGTCTGTGGGTGCTGAGTTCACACGTGAAGAGGAAGAGCCAGGAGCATCCCCAGATTGGCCCGGCCAGGAGTCACCTTGGTCTGAGCGATGAGGCTTGCTGTTTACGTGGTGAACTGGCTGGTTTTTTGCTTTTTTTGCTTTTTTTTTGCAGTACGCGGGCCTTTCACTGCTGTGGCCTCTCCCATTGCGGAGCACAGGCTCCGGACGCGCAGGCTCAGCGGTCATGGCTCACTGGCCCAGCCGCTCCACGGCATGTGGGATCCTCCCGGACCGGGGCACGAACCCGCGTCCCCTGCATCGGCAGGCGGACTCTCAACCACTGTGCCACCAGGGAAGCCCTGAACTGGCTGTTTCATGTGACTTTCTTGCCCTCCCAGATCCAGCCTGGGTCTGGGTCCCACTCCCCCACCTTCAAGGAGCCCACCAGGAGGGCATCCCTCCAGTCCATGGGGGGTCAGAACCTTTGCCAGGGCTGGTCCCTCCACCCCCGAGGTAGTGCTTCCCTGTTCCCCATCCATCTCGACTTCTCCCTGATGCGTCAGCTCCCCTCGTCCCACCGAGCCCTCTGCGAGACTGTCTCGTTTCTTGCCTGTGGGTTTGCTGTTAGCGCTGAGCAGAGGGTGACTGTCCTGCCCATGACTGGTCCTGAAGGTCAGACCCAGGCCCAGATGTCGCTCAGGCAGCACACGACAGATGAAGGATAAGGAAATAATGATCGAGGGTGATGGACAGGCCAGAGAACGGGGCACCCTGTTTATGAAATGGCTCTGACTTCACCAACGGAATGCAGGCGTCTAGGAGCCAGTGTTTCTTTTATTATGTGAGAACCCGCCACCACCAGCATGCAGCCGGGGAATAGGTGCAAAGCTGGATCCAGATAAGTATTTGTTGAATGAAAAGGTGAAAGGTTTTCCATTAAGTTATAGTTAAAGTATTTTAATAGTTCTAAATAATTCTAAATAAAAACGACCATTAGTTTTTACTTCTCCTTTCCTGACCCCGTGTAAGAATACCATCTAGAAAAAAAGGGAAATGACAGGGGGAGATGTGTTGAAATATCTTTCTTGGCCATATTTAGGTGAAGCCATTGCTTGAAATACTGGAAACAAAAAGTGTTTATTAATGGCAAGTAAACCTCAAAAGTTTGAGCAAGTTCCGTTTTCTTCAGATAAGAATCCAATTATGTAAATGCATGTACTTTCTCCGCCAGAAATAAGGTTCAAAATAATAGAATATCAAATGCCGACATAAAATTTTGTCAATTATTTTTAACTTTCAGTGTGGAGGTTGAATACATTTTATGCTGTGAAGGAAAAGAAGACCAAATTCTTGACTACGTTCTTTCCAAAGAGTATCTGCTTTGAAAATATGACTTTAAAAGGCTGACGATGGAGATATGAACTTGACAAATTAGATCCTGTTAATGACTCAGTGAGAAGAAACAGACTGAAACACAATGAGGAAACATTATTCCACTCTATAGATGAGGGCCTGGAGGCACAGAGAGGTCAAGTAACTCGCCCAAAGTGGAACAGCTGGTGGGTGGCAAACTGGAGATTCAAAGGAAGGCTTACAGGAGGAGAACATCCTTGCTTTATTCCACTTCTTTGACGAGAGCAAGAAATATCCCACCTGCGTCCATACCGTCTTGTTTCTCCTGTTACTCACTGCAAACTAAATAAATAACATGATTTTTTATGAAGGAAGTTGTAAAACAATCCCACAAAAGTAAGCTCAAAAAATAGGAAAACTGGGCTTCCCTGTTGGCGCAGTGGTTGAGAGTCCTCCTGCCGATGCAGGGGACATGGGTTCGTACCCTGGTCCGGGAAGATCCCACATGCCGTGGAGCAGCTAGGCCCGTAAGCCATGGCTGCTGAGCCTGCGCATCCGGAGCCTGTGCTCTGCAACGGGAGAGGCCACAACAGTGAGAGGCCCGCGTACTGCAAAAAAAAAAAAAACAAAAAAAAAATAGGAAAACTATAATATTTTAGGATAGAAAATCTCAATTACCCGGAATGTCAGCTTTTCCTTAGGGTCCCATAAAATTCTGTTTTTGTTTGAGGTTTTTGTTTCTAGGGGTAGGCAAGTTGATTACAAAGTTCATCAGGAAAAAAAAAGTAACCAAGAAAACCCAAAAATAAAGGCACCGTGGGTGGAGGGCTAGTCTGTCAGATATGAAAACACACCATGGGTCCTCTGTAATTGTAAGAGTAAAGGGTCAGTGCAGGAATAGACAGGCTAATGGGAGAGAATAGAAAATCCAGAAATAGACACAATTGTACTTGAAAGGTTAGGATGCTGTAAGGACACCATCTCCAATACCAGAAGGATGGACTTGATGAGTAGCATTGAGTAACTGGGTAGCCACATGAAGAGTTGGATCCATTTCTCACAACTGTATATGAGGATAAATCCCAACTCTTGAGAAATAGAAAAAAACCCCCAATAGTATAGAAGAAAATATGATGAGTTAGGCTATAACATGGAGGATTACCTTGAGTATATAAAAAATAAAGACACTTTTGCATGGTGAAAGTACCACAAGCAAAGTAAAACGATGTAGAACCAACTGGGAAGATATACATGGCTTATCTCAGAGAGAGAGTAAGTATCCTGAGTATACAGACAGCTTTTTAAAGCAATGAAATAAGAAGATGAAACCCAGTGAGGAAGATGCTGGGGCCATGAACACAGAAAATAAATGCAAATTACCATTCATCATGGAGAAAGGTTATCAACCATTCTCATAAGAACAGAAGTAAAGATGAATATTGCACCTATATGGACAGGGTTCCAGGAAAGATGGGGTAAGCATACTGTACACTGCCTATCCCGCTGTGAATCCTGGACAGGACGCCTGGAGCAGCTCCCAGAGGACTCTGAAAAGTAGACGGTAGCAGATGGGTTGCGGAAGAAGACCAGAAATCAAAGTTCTACCAAACCTGCAAGTTCACCATTATTTCCCTCCAGCATCACCCGGCCTGAATGCAAAAAGTACAAAACCTAGAAATGCATGCCCAGTACAAAGAGAAAGACCCCAAGAGAAGCTGCTGTGAGGAGTGAGGAGGGGACTTATAAGGAGCAGACAGAGTCAGGGGAAAAAGCCCTATTTTCAAAGTGTTCCCTGCTCTCACTTCTCAGCCAGAGGCAACACAACAGAAGTGATCATGGCAGCACAGTGACAGAAGGGCAGCCAGCTGGGCACCTGATACACTGAGGGAGGGCAGCCCTTCCCTCTGACCAGAGTACGCACTGGACGAATCCCCACTGCTTTGTTCCTCTTCTGTCCTCCTGGCACCTGGGCCCAGATGAAGGTGTAGTCACGGCAGGTGTATGGCAGAGCTGGGACACATAGCCTGGACCTCTGGCCAGACCAGGAAGGGGAGTCTGGAGCTCGGAAGTGTTGGACAGATGTTGGAGGGGAAGGAGATCAAGGAAGTGAGCCCATACAGTTGTGAATAAAACTTGGGCATGTGCGGATCTGACCCAAATCAGTAAACCCCAGACTTTGAGCGCTTGAGCCAGTCCCTGGATGGTGCGCATGTGGGACCAACCTGAATGGCTCTGCAAAAGCTTGAAAATGGGACTGATTATGGGAACCATAGCCCACAGAAGCCAGGTTGGAGCTCAAGGCTCAAACGCAATCAGAATTTTCTGTTAATACAACACCAACAGAAACCAGTATTTACCTTAGGCTCTAAAAGGCCCAGAGTCCCATAGAATAGTGCTGAAAATTTCCAGAAGACAATTTAAAATCACTCAGCATACAAAGTACCAGAAAAACTCAGCTAACAAAGGAAAAACAAGAAGCAGAAGTTAAACCCAAGAAGACACAGCTATTGGGATTGTCAGAGATGTCAGAGCAGCCAGTATCAGCCTGCTCTAAGAAGTAAAGGTGAACACTCTAGAAAAAAATGGGAGATGGAGTGTCAGCAAAGAATGAGAAGATCTGAAGAAGAATCAAATGTCCATTTTAGAACTAAAATTTTCAATAAGCAAAACAAAGCATTCACTTCATGGACTCCATACCAAAGTAGAGGTGAGAGTAGAAAGTGAAACTGGCTTGAAAATGGGATAATGAGAATTAGTTTGAAAAACAGAAAGGGAAAAGAAAGTGTTGAAAAAAAATATAAGCACAGCTCAGGGACTTGTGGGATACTCTGAAAAGACCAAAAAGAAAAGAAAAGGTATGACGTTAGAGTCCCAGAGGAGGAGAAATAGGAGGGGTGCTGGGGATGGTGGGATGGTGGATTCCAAAGAGCATTGAGGAGTAGTGGGGGCAGCTGGCTTCTTGACGGTGGTGATGGTCTCGCAGGCTTAGGCATGTGTTACAGCTCCTCAAATCACACAATTTAAACAGGGCTCTTTATTGTATGTCAACTGTATCTCAATAAAGCTGTAAAAATAAAAATAAATTAAGAGGAGTCTTGATCAGGAAAACCACAAGCTCCTTTTTTGAAATGTTAGTAACATAAACCTGGTAAATCTAAATGCTATTTTTTCACATTCATTTTTCTAAATTGAAGTATAGTTGATTTACAATGTTGTGTTAATTTCAGGTGTACAGCACAGCAATTCAGGTATATATATATATATATATAACTGAATATATATACTTTTTCAGATTCTTTTCCCTTGTAGGTTATTACAAAATATTGAGTATAGTTGCCTGTGCTATATAGTAGGTCAAAATTTTAAAAGCAAAATAGAAAATGCATGTACGTAGAAAAATGTACATGAGGAAAATTATCGTAAGGAGAGTAAAAGTAACTGTCAAAGGTAAATTATCAAAAATAAAATTAAAACCATCCATGAGTCACCTTTCATGGGCATCAGGTCCAGATGGCGCCTCTGTATGTTTTCCAAAACTCACATTTAACAGATCAAGCCTCCTAGAACTTCCAAAAGAGATGGAAAGCTGTCTCAACAAGGTACTAAAACAATCATATGTTACAACCCAAAAGGCTTAAATCTGAAATACAAGGATATCTCAGGTTTAGGAAATTGATTCATGTGCATTAACTGATCATAGAGAAAATAAAGCCTGTTACCCTCTTGATAAACACAAAATGCATTCCATAGATTGAATACCCATCTACTTTTTAAATGGTTTAACAGATTAATAATGCAAAGAATCTTCTTTAACTTGTTTATATGAATCTACCATAAACCGGCAGCAAACACTCTCATTAACACGGAGAATCAGTAGTGTTTCCACATCGAATGTAGGGGACATTCTATCACGGTTGCTCTTTATACTGCCGCTGCTTTTAAATTCAGAGCAGTTATCCCCACAATGTGCATCTCTTTATGCACTTCTATGCCCCAGAATCTAAGCACCGAGGGACTTGCTGCACTCAGTGTCTTTAGGACCTCGAATACAGACTGACATCAAATACATGCGCCTTAAGAAACTGTAGGGGACGAACAAGAAATAAGACTCTGGTAACCATGGCTACGTACACGCTTCAGGGAGGGAGTCTTCAATGCAAGAAAACAAGCTGGAGGTATTAAAAAAGAAGAAGTCTTTAAGATGTATAATTATTTACAGATGGAATGAGAGTAAATGGAAAACCTGATAGAATGAAATGGAAACGACCAGAATTATTTCAAGAGTACTGAAGGTGGCCAGGTATCAGACCAAAATACCCCAACCAATAGCTTTATTATATGCCTACAAGAACTAAGTAGAACATGTTGTATATCTACCACGTTCATGTTAACAATGGAAAACTCAGACTATCCAGAAAAAATATATGTACGTGAAATGCAATGTATAGATTTAAGAAAGTTATAAGCATTATTGAAAAGTCATAAAAGAAGGCCTGTCTGAAAGGGGAGATAAACTATGCTTTTGTTGGGGAGACTTGCTACTGTCAGGATACAGATTCTTCCCAAATGGCTGTGTAAAGTTAATGCAATTCCAATCAAAGTCCCAATTTCATGTCTTGTGAAATTTAATCTTAAAATATATATGAAGTAGAAAGTTGGCAAGTCTTACCATGACAGTATAGGTAAAGGACAATGCAGTGACGTTTCCAATCAGAGATCAGGCAAAATTACACAATAGTGAATTCAAAATATAATGTATTAGGGCTTCCCTGGTGGCGCAGTGGTTGAGAGTCCGCCTGCCGATGCAGGGGACGCGGGCTCATGCCCCGGTCCGGGAGGATCCCACATGCCGCGGAGCGGCTGGGCCCGTGAGCCGTGGCCGCTGGGCCTGCGCGTCCGGAGCCTTTGCTCCGCAACGGGAGAGGCCACAGCAGTGAGAAGCCCGCTTACTGCAAAAGAAAAAAAAAAAAAAATATATATATATATATATATATATATATATATATAATGTGTTAGCACAAGGGTAAAAATAGAAATGTAATAGAAAAAAGAATAATAAAATCCAGAGAAAGGCCCAAGCATATGTGAGAATTTGGCATGTGACAAAGGTTGCACTGACAAATAGCACTGAAATCACAGTTTTAATAAATTATTCTGAGACCATTACAGTCTATCAGGGAAGAGTAAAGACAGGTAACTACCACAAGCGATAAATAACACAAAATCACATATAGAACTCAGATGTTGCAATCCAAGACAGATCTGTCAACATGAAAATTAAAATATCTGATAGGAATGACATTGTTTCCAATATATCAGGAGATACACAGAAGAGGGCAGTAGTGGGAAATGGGCGAGAATATGGGTAAGCAATTCACGGGAGAAAAAGATGGATTTCGCTAAACAGATGAAACGATGGGCCTCGGCTGGAAACTGAGGTGAGGGGAGCCTGCAGGAGGTAGATCCCAGCCCGCCCTGGTGGCGAGGTCTAGGAACCACGCTTTTGGTGAGAAAGCTCCCAGGCCAAGCCTTCCCAGAGGCAGTCTGACGGCATCCTTCCGATTTAAACGTGCATTCTCCTTGCTCCAGGGAAGATGCACCCCGTGAGCCAAGACACAGACCAAAATGTCACTGTGACAGCGTGTTTACAAGGAAAACCACAGAAGCACGTCCGTGTCCATCAGCAGGGAAGCTGTTGCTCACAGAGCACGATGCTACCATCGCGTACCAAAGGGCAGATCTGTGCACACGAGGAAAGATCCTAAAATACGGCACAAAAGTGTAAAACGGGGACAGCAGAACAAGACAAGCTGGCTGAAGTCATGTACTTTCCAGGAGATGTGGGTCCATCCATCTGTGTGCGTTCCTGTCTTCACCTGCATGTCTGTTGGGCTGCAAGGGCATGGTCAGAGTCCACGCCTGCTGGTGTCAGGATGGGAGGGCGTCACTCTTCACCGTTGGTCTCGTCTAAGGTTTTACTCATGGTTTTAAAAACACAAAGAGGATGGAGATGAGTTAGGGGAAATCATTGTACCTGGTGCAGAGGTATGAATATTTTTTAAGTAGAAGAAGGATGAGATGAAGGAGAAAACAGGTAAAGGTGGGGGAGAAGGTCTGAGGGAGAGGAATGAAACAGAGAAAGGAGGACCCACTGCCAGGATCAGAAAGGGCAGGGAAGAGCTGACCTTCACCAAGGCGACCTTCACCTGCTGCTCGGCTGTGAGGTCCCCCCCAAGCTGGTCTTTGAGCCTCCGAAGGCAGATTGCCTGGTCAGGACAAGCTTTGCTGGCCTTACTGGAGTCCCCTGCCCCATTCCTCCTGCTATACCCGCCCCCGTGGAGTTAGCAGTGTTCAGAGCTGCTTCCTGGATGCATCGTGAGTACCTGCCAAGGAGTGCAGGCGTGTTTACCTGTAGCCACTGTGAACTGAAAAAAAAAAAAAAAGCACAACCTAAAATTTGAGAATTATGTTTTATTCAGGACATTACTGGGGACTATATCCCAGGAGACAGCCTCTCCAGTAGCCCTGAAATACAGTGCCAAAGATGTAAGCAGGGGAACCAGGACACACAGGGGTTTCCGTGGGGGAAAAAAAAATGTGGTCAAACATCAAACGATTACTGCTAATCCCAAAAAACAGACATCTCAGGTTAATGACCTTAGTGCTTTTCTACGTATGGGAAGATGCAAAAGTCTGGGCTCATTGAAATCATTCCTTTGATCTGCATCATAACTCCCCAGGGCCAGCATTTTGTTTTTCTCCACCCTGAATCCCCTCAGGGTGCACCATGGGGGCAGCTTCAGTGTCTGAGGGCTTGATGGCCACAACATCCTTTGTTTACTGAAATGGCAGGGGGCATATGATGTAATTTGCTGTGTGTGTATGCACGTGTCTGAATGTGTGCACAGCTGCTTGTGTGTTTACCAACATTCGTGGCATTGTTCCCCATTTTGCCTGTGTCCCTGGTGAGTGTCCAGCCTGGTCCCTCGGGTGCGCTTCTGTTCCAACATGAGAAGTAGAGAGTCAAGGTCATGGCCTGCTTTGGTTGGAGGGGCTCGTTGCAGGCAGTGACGTCGCCCAGAGGAGGGCCCCCATGCTTGTACTAGGAATACGGGTCCCAGCCGGCAAGCCGCACAAGCACATCCCACGTCCAGAGAGCTGCCTGCCAGGGTGCACACAGGTGATACCGTCGGAGAACAGGGGTTCGTCCTGCTCCAAGGGCCCACAGCCTCCCAGCACCCAGCTCCCTGGCCCCGGACCATGGCCAAGGCATGCTTGGTTCTGGTACTGGCCATGGGTATGGACAAAGGCCTTCAAAGTTACGGGTTGACTTGCCCGATCAATAATGGTGCAGGGAAATAATTAAAACTGTCAGATTTAGAAAGTATTAGAGGTACTTAGAGCTTTCTGCCAACCATGGAAAACAGGGATTAATGGTGTTATCTGGAGCACTTCTAAGTTACAGAGCAAGTTCTCAAAGTCTTCCTCTGACACTCATTTGCAGAGGAGGGTCCACATGAAGGGTCTCAGAGCAAACTGCTGCAGTCCATTAACCCCCAGCGCAGCTGCCTCCCCACTCAGAGCTGGGGACGCCTTCCAGAAGAGGCTGTAAAATGAAAAGGCCCTTAGAGCACTCACAGCGTGTCATCCCCTGGGGTTCGGCTACAAAAGATGACCCCGTGTGGGGAGAACAGAACTCACAGGGGCTGGAGCCCCATGCAGAGGCCCCGAGGGACTCACATCTGGCCACAGGATGGGCTTTGGCAGAGCTGGACTGGCCAGCCAGGAGGGGGTGCAGGGCTGGCTGAGACTGGGGGGGTGTTGGGGAGACCCGGCCGCTGCTGGGCACAGGGAAGGGGCAGTGTCCAGGCTGGAGTGAGGACTCTCCCAAGGATGGGGTCTCTGCCCTCGCGCCCTGCCAGGACCCAGCCCCGCTCAGCCTGCCCCTTCTCTGGTGAATTTCTCAGCATCCCTCCCACAGAAGCCCGCCTTCCTGTCACTCTGCCTTTAACACCCCTTTCCCTTCACACCTTTCTCTTCACTTCAGCATTTCTGTTGAAAGAAGTTCCCTGAGACCCAGAGGGTGGGAGTCCCTGGGCCAAGAGGCAGAGGCGACCGAGAGACAATGACCGCACTATTGGGACAGTCACTGTCTGCGGAGACGCCCTCTCTGAAGCTGAAAGTCCAGGCAGAAGGGGCTCATTGACAGAGGCTGAGAATCCTCGTAGCACAAAGTAGGGTGTGAACTTGGGGCGTGGCCACGTGGTCCATCCACAACTCCCCAAATCCCCCGCTGGGTGCGGGTGATGTGGGCTGGGTGTGAGGCCACAGAAGCACATCAATTACCTCCTCGGCTTCAAAGAGCTTGGCCAGACCTGGCCGATTCTGGGGGGGGACACTGGGGAACTTGCCATTGGGGTGACAAGACCCTGACCATGAACAGTGGCTGCTGGGTGTGGGCAGGTGCCAGGGATGGAAGCAGAGGCACCTGTGGTCAGTCCACCACGCCCTCTCCCCCTGCTGTCGGCATCTCTGCACCCCTGGCCCATGCAGGTCTTAGAACGACCTCCCTGCCTCCCTGGTGGCCTGTGAGTTTCCCCTGCTCGCCCCTGTGCTTTGTACAAGCCTCTCTAACCCCCAGTATGAAGCCGATTTACTGGTGACCGTGACAGTCACCCCACAGGCAGGGAAGCTCCTGCAGGACAGAGGCTGGCTCTCTCCTGCTCCTCTGTGGCTTCACGTGCGGAACACGGGGCAACACGCAGCATCCACCCAGTCCTTCCCTGCAGAGCGAACGTGTCCTTCTTACGCCACGTGGGGTTATCCGTGGGCCTCAGGCTTACAAGGGACGCCCGTCTGTTTCTTATTTCTCTTGCATACATTGCTTCTACACACGGAAAACAAAATAAAGTATTCCACCAAGTTAACAGATTTTCTGTATTTGTAAGAGGAATGTCTAAATACACTAGAAGGGCTACCTGCAGTGAGTGTTGGAAAATGTGTGCTACCTTGAGGTTCCATATGTTAATATTTGCTCTATTTGCTTTTTATTTCTGAAGGTGAGATGAATTAGAAGCCCAGCTGATTTGTTTAATTTTGAAAGCCTCGTTCCCGGTGTATAAATGCACTGGCGTTTTACCCCTGCCTGGCTCCGTTCCTGGCCCACCCCATGACTCATCTGCCGTGGTTTTCCTTCCAAAAGTTTTACTATTTCTCAGGCAAGAGTCCCCTCAACCTTCTTTTCCACAGTTTCTTGGTTACTTTTAGACATGTATCTTGTTATAGGAATTTAAGGTTATTTTATGCAAACTACACACTCACACACAGAAACACACTGGAATTCTATTTGGAATTACATTAGAGTTTTATATTGATCTGTGGAGAATTGATATTTTCTGTTTTATTATGTCTTTCCAACCAATAACCAAGGATTCCTCTGTAAATAGTCGTGTCTTCCTTTCCTTCCTCCACGAACCTTTAATGATTCTTCACTAGGGTCCCCAGGTCCCCGTTGCTGCTCCCTGACCTCCTCTCCGTGGGCGCTCATTCCTGGGATCGGGGAGGAGCTGAGATGCTCGGGGGGCTGACACCCCGCTCCCCATCCAGGGCAGGCAGCCTCCCCTTAGGGGAACTTCACTCCTGGCAGAGCCGGCAAGCCAGGGCCTCCCTCACGCTCTCCTTCAAGCATCCACTGTGCTCAGAGCTGGGGACACGCAGGTGTGTACACATGGTTTTTTCCTTGCAAGAAATAGTTCAATGTTTAGGCAAAGACAAAAGACAAGAGATGGACGATCCCACGGCATGCGACACACGGAGGAAGTGACTTCTATGGGCCTCTGTGCTGGCAGCTGGGGACACAGGTGAGGAGCAGACACTGTCCCACTGAGCAGGGGGAAGTGGCCCGGGGCGTGGCCACGTGATCACACGGTGGCAGCCTGGGAAGCAGGGCAGGACAGAGCCAGAAAGAGGGTCGGGGGCAGAGGATGTAGAAGCTCATCTGTGGGAGCGCAGAGCCCCGGCTCCAGGCTATGGGCTAGCAGAAATCCATCCCGAGGGGCATCTGCAGCCACAGGAAGAGAGGAAACCAGCCCGAGAAGGAGCTCGGAGAGCGGCTCAGGCCACCAGCTTGAGCCTAAGGGGCACCTGAGGGCAGGGACGCTGCTCTGTCCTGTCCTGGTAACTCAGGTGCCCTCCTTGTGGGGTTCCAGACATCAGCTCCCCTATGGGCTTTAATAGTGGGACACTAGGAGGTCTTGGTGAGTGTTCACCTTGCTGTGAACGCCTAGCCTCATCTCCAGGAGGTGTGCCTGGTTGAGTCCCAGGGAAGGAGGGGCCGATCGGGAGGCGGCCCCCCTGCCTGCAGGTGGCGCGGAGTCCAGAGGGCGGAGGGGGCCCGTCCGCCACCTCTGGGCTCCCCGGCTTCCCACAGGCAGAGCAGCTGTCAGCCCAATTGATCATGAAGCCGTGCATCTGCCTCCTGAAAGATAAATTCCAGCATTCCCGAGGTTTCTATTTCACTTAACTAAAGCTGAAAACGGAGAAGGAACAATTAAACGCAACCCGAGGCCACCCCAAATAAGATCCATCAGGAGCCTCACATCCAATCCCGATGGCACATTCATCAAAATGTCAGTTATTCCACATGCGGTTGTATCTTATTAATGCTAATTTCTTCCATGGAAAGCCTAGTGATTTTACCGTTCAGTAGTTATCAGGGAACTGGAAGAAACTCTATGCATCTTAATTCAGCAGGTTGCCTTATTTACTGTCAGCTTACTTATAGCCCACTGACAATTTCCTCACTTCTTGGCTTTGGGATCCCTCACCTACAGTGGGGCTGGTCCCACGAGGTATGGGCCACAGCAAGTCAGCTCACGGTTTTTCTGTCCCCTCCCTTCCCTTCCCTGTGTGTGATGTAGGAACCTCGAGAATGGTTGGCCAACCAGTCCAACAGGACATGGCACGTCTGGCTGAAGTCACTCTGCATCCCCTATGTGACGTCTGCTGTGCATGGGCACAGGACCAACCCACGTGGACAGTCCTTCCCTCAAGATTCCTGGGCCCAGAAATGCCATCTCCCCTCCTCCATCAGCCTTGACTCTTCCGGGCACTGGGCCCCCGAGAGGGAAGAGGCAGCATGTGCATCGTGGGGGGATGGGCAGGTCAGAGGCTGTGTGGTCACAACCTGGTGGCACTGAGTCTGGAGCATCGGGGCCCGCTGATCCCCTCTCTTCCCTGAAACAGAGCTCTCCCCGTGGCCGCTCATGAATCCAGCAGCTCTTTTTAAGTAACATGTTTGGAAATGATCTGAGAAGTCAGAAATCAAGAGCCTTTTTGGCAGAAATGCATAATGAATGGCCAGTCGGCAGATCTGGAGAAAATATGGTCGACAAAGAGACAAATAATGGACGAACAGCAAGAGATGAGATAGATGCTGGAACCAGTAGGTACCTCTGGACGAGGCGGGGAGGTGTGCTTGTTTTGGTGCCGCTAGATACTTTGTAAACCATCCTTCACATTAAAATGTTCAGGAAATGAAAGTTAAATGGAACTGGGTTAATCTGTTTCTTCCTCAATTGACAGTCTCCGTGGGGACCCGGTACCCACTTTCCTGGTGGTTTCTCCTACCCTGCGTCCGGCTCTCTGGATGTGTGTGCCAGGTGGAGGTGTGTGCCAGGTATCAGCTCAGGTGTGAGCCACACCCTGATGAGCACCTGCTCCAGGGTCAGGCCGGGACAGACTCTGGGGTGGGGGGATAACGGACCAAGCAGGTGACCAGAGCTCACAGGAGCGCTGGAATCAAGGCTGCCTGGCCCAGGTGCTCGGGAGGGCCACCCAGAAGCAGGTACTTAAAGGTCAGGTTATTTATATCTGTGGTTAGCGGGCCCCAAGCAGGTGGAGCATCAAAGATCTGTGTGGCTACCCGGGGGTGTGTGCACAGGCTGTAACTGGAGGTCATGTTCGGTCAGATGGACTGGACAGGAGAAACCGTTCTTGATGGCGGAAAGCACAGGAAAAGGCCCGCAAGAAAGCACAAGGAAGAAGGGAGACACAGCGGGCTCTGAAGGCGGCTGCACAAATCATCACACAAATCACGGAGCTGGGCAGGCTTCCACTGGGGAAACTCTTCTCGCTTCCTTGCGGCTCTGACTTCCTTCCAGAAGGAAGGAGATGCTACTAGATCAGTTGCTATTCATTATTGTTATAAATCAATGAATCGTTTCATATCATTAATAGAAATCAATGTATTAAATTCATTTCATGTTTTCTTCACGTGTCTTCCTGTGAACTCTTCCAACCAAACATAAATAAAACCATAGAGAATAAATAGTATAAAAACATGCTTCGCCAATCATTGCCTTTAACAAAATTTTTAAATTGTCCATATTCGTTTCTGATTATGGTTTTTGAAAACAAATTATTATAGCTGTAAGTGAAACTCCTTCTGCACCTCTACCATTCCAGTCACTTCCCTCCCCAGAGGTAAGCTTGAGGCAGGGACTGCATCCTTTCACCTTCTTCCACCTCCTCCCGCTTAGTGGCCTGGAATAGAGATGCGATTGCTGGAACACCAGCAGCCATCTTGGAATGTGAGGCAACCTTGAGACCAGAAGCTATTCAAAAAAGATGGTGGGGCAGAAAAATAATGGAAGCCCATAATTCTCATGTCACCATGAAGCCACACGCAAGCCCTGGATTTTTGGCTTTTGACTTAATAATTCTATAAGAGAAAATAGTTTCTTGTTTTATTTAATCTGCTTTTACATGAACTGGTTTCTGTGTTGTGCTGCTGAATTTACTTCTAACCAAAGCAGCCACTCTCCTGAGTCAGGTGTCCATCAGTGTTCCCATCCTTTCACTCACTAGGTGGGCACATATCCCTAAACAATATGTAACATCATCCTGCTTGTCTTACACTTTATACAATGGTATTTTGTAGTACAAATCGTATTTTTTTTTTTTTTTTGTGGTACACGGGCCTCTCACTGTTGTGGTCTCTCCCGTTGTGGAGCACAGGCTCTGGACACACAGGCTCAGCGGCCATGGCTCATGGGCCCAGCCGCTCTGCGGCATGTGGGATCCTCCCGGACCGGGTCACGAACCTGTGTCCCCCGCATTGGCAGGTGGACTCTCAACCACTGAGCCACCAGGGAAGCCCTATACAATGGTATTTTGTAGTACAAATCGTTCTGTACCTTCTCACTCAACATGGTTTTGGAAACTCATCCGTATTGATAGTTTGCTCACTTTACTGTCGAATAGTATACCTACTTCGTACTAATGAATATTTAGATTAATTCAAGAAAGATTTTGTCACTAAAAGCAGCACCGCATTGGCATTCTTGCTGGCATTTTCCTTTTGCATGTGGTCACAACCCCCCTGGGTAGAAGTTTGGAAGAGGATTTCTGAGTCACCCGCTTGCAGAAGCTCTTGTGAACTTCCCATCTCTGTGGATATCCTCACTCACCCGTTCTCACAGCCCTGCTGTTTACACTTTGGACAAGCCGAAGGGTGTGATTTCGTATTCGATTGCCTGAATTTTTATTTTCCTGATTACCGTTAAGTTCAGAATTTTTAAAATGTCATTGGCCTTTATTTTTTCCCTTCCTGTGAAATGTCTGTTCATCTCCTTTGTCCGGTGTTTTTTTCCAGTTGTTTGTCTTCATCTTAATTCCTTGTAAGGTTTTCGGTGCTCTGAGCATCACCGTACCAGCCACATGTACTGCAGTATCTCCTGCAGGTCTGTGGCTTGTCTTTTCAGCTTTGTACGGCCTCTTATTTCCCAGAGACGTAGTTTAGTGTAATGGAATGAATCAGCCACTTCCTCTATCACTTGGGCTCCTTTGGTCTTGACACATCTTCTTCTGACTCAAGGTCATGAAGATCTAATGCTATATTTTCTTTTAAATGTCTTTAAATATTAGTTTAAAAAATTAAGTCTGTAACCCATTTGGGATTTCGTTTCATTTTTGATGAAACTTAAAGATCAATTTTATTTTTTCTATTTGAGGAACCCGTCATCCATCACATTGTCACCTGCCCATTCTTCCCTTGGGTCTGTGGTGTCGCTCTGTCCCACGTTCACTCCATGTGGCCTGCTTCTCTCTTTGTGCTCTCTTTCCTGCCTTTAAGGGCTTTTTATGTCCCTCAGTGATTTATATATATATTTATGTTTCCACCAAAAGAGTCTTACAAATCTTCTTTTACATCTTTGCACAGGGAGCTAACAAATAGAGAAAACTAGACCTTGGACTTAACAGCCGTCAACAGTTTGAGCCCTAAAAGCAAACAACCAACAACCATACACGAGGAATGATCTCCTTTCTGTCCCTTTGGGCGTATCGGCCTTCGAGGAAAGCCCCTGGATAAAGGGCCAAATGCTAAGAGATGCTGAGACCTTCCTTGGGCTGACAGAGTGCCACGGCCACTCCCGCAGGGAGAGCCCCTACCTCTGCCAGGCTCCAGGGGACCAGTTCCCTAAAGTATCTCCCGAGGCTGATGCCCCACTGTACGGGGGTGATCCCGGGTGGGGACTGACTTTTCCCATCACCCACACCGTGGCGGGTTGACACCGCAACCTCTGGGTCCTTTGACAGCTGATCAGCTGATGATGGTCCACCTTCTCACGCTGAGTTTGGGTGGAGGAGAGGGTCCTGAGCAGAGCGGTACGAGTAGAAATCAGTAGGTGCTTTGGACTGGCTGCTGGCTGAATGGACGCATTCACTCCAGGGACAAACATGCACTGAGCTCCTCACATGTACCTACTTCCAGGGGCAGGGGTCACACTGACCTCTGGTCTCACGTCCCTGTAGCCCAGCACGCGGCCACGTGCCGGGCATTGCCCTTTGCAGATGGATGGGTGGTGGAGGGGCTGCGTCCCTGCATCCCGCTCTCCGTGTGTGAGTATCATAGGGTTAGGCAGGCACACAGCACATTCTGGTCTTGAACGTGTACAGAAATCTGTACAGGAGGATGTGACCCCTGCCTGCCTCCGAGGTCCCTGGGGGCCTCCCTGGTGCTCCTGAGTTTCTGTGGCACACTCCTCGATGTGATTTAGCACAAGATGAGAGACGCTTCCTAAAGCACAGGACTGAGGGTCCAGCCAGGGAGGGATGCGGGAGAAGGTCCAGGCCACCGGTGCTGCTGAAACACACATACAGGCCGGCTTCCTGGTTAAAGGGACTGGTGGGTGCACCAACCCTGCCAAGTGCAAGGGAACTTTGCCAAAGGCCAGAGCGCCCCGTTCTCTCTCTCCCTGGTTCTTTGGTGCTGGCAAGACCACCCAGCCCTGGGGCTACAGGGCAGCATCTCCAAGATGGAAGGGTAGAGCCCATGCCCAGAGGGAAGCAGCCATCCAGAGACACCAGAAGCTGCTGTGCTGGCCTGAGGAACCTCTCAGCCCTTGGGAGCCATGCCACTGGACCCAAGTCAGGGCCTCCGAGCTCTCACTGAGGCTGCGTATGTTGTCATCTCATTCTGCACCTGGGCTCAGAATTCCACCCCCCTCCCTGGGTGCTGCTCACAGACGCCCCTCTCCCCTGAAGACAGCAGGTATTTGCTCCAGAACTTCCAGCTAAACTTCCGCCCTCTGCTTCTGATTTGGAATTTTCCCGAGAAGCTGGGAGTGGGGGGTAGGGTGAGCAAAGAAACAGACCATGTCTCCACTCAGTCTTTCCAGTAGCTTGCATCTCCTCACCAGCGAGCAGGCCCAGCAGGCCCTCCTGCCTTTGCTTCTAATTTGTCACCTTGCGGACTTTCCCCCACGATTGTCTGAGTTATTTTGCTAATTAGAAGAATCTGCCTCCGCTGGGTGGCATCTGGATGCTCCCAGGGGAATCGCAGGTGCACCCGGTCACCCCTGGCTGGGGCACATGGGGTCCGCGGCTCCCAGGCTAATTCTCAGTGGGATTCGGAACAGAACTGAAATCCCCGCTGAAATGGCAGGAAACGTGGTCTTTTCATCTTCTCCTGTCCAGCCCCTCCCCCGCCCTTTATTATGTTTATGGAGAAAAAAGGTCCACGTGCTTTGAGCAAATGTCCTTTCTACTATTCCCATGGAAAAATGGGGAAAAGTGCTTAAAATGATAGACCTCACTCTTTTCTAACAGAAAATTGACTTACTGGGGAAAATGAATCTGAATTTTCTGAAGAAATGTCACAAATGTCGACAACCAGGCAATTTTGTGAACGTGGGTCATCTGGGGATGAGAGGGAGGTTTGGCTGAAGCCCTCAGCATCGTGGCTCATAAAAGGGTCTGACTTCTTCCAATTAGCTCAATAAGATAAGCAATTTTATGCTTTCTTTCAAAAAAATGTTTCAGATACTCAGTCTGAAGGCTGAGATGTAGCGGGCATGGTTATCTACATGCACAGATGGGACCTGGTAAAGACGCTCGGGAGGTTTAGCTTGTAGGATATTAGGGATAAATTCTGTGCAGTTCTGTTTTCTGAGCTACCTGAGAAGAAGGCCAACTAGGGCCCAGGGCAGCCGCTCGTCACATGGGAGGCATCTCCAGGAGAAGCACTTTGGGGGCTACAGCCAGAGTGTGCAAACCAGGAGAGCAGGGTCTGGGAGCTTGGCTGGCTCCTAGCCTGGCTGAGGGCACAGAGAGCTTGATGTTGATTCAGGGCAGGTTCTGAAGTTAGCTAGAAGAGGAGACAGATGATCTGAGTGGGCCAGAGGAAGACGTTCCCGGTCGAGAGCTGGTGGAGTGAGTGTTGTAGTCCGGATGTATTGAGGCCAAGGAAGAGCATCCCAGGTGTAGGGCAGCCCTGGGGGGAGCCCTACGGTGGCCAGGACAGCAGGGAGGCTGGGGCACAGACACCGAGCTCCCCTCCCTCACCTGTCCTCCCCTCCGCCCTTCCAGAACTGAGCTGTCTTCTCAGGCCTCGCCACATGCAGCTCATGGATATGATCCTCTCTGATGAGCTTTTTTTTCTTCAGATAAGAAATATTTGCTGTCAAGTCTTAATTTACATTTTGTGGGGGAGAAGCCCAGTTGTTCAGCTAGTCTGTAATGAGATATGTTGTCCCCTGCAGTGCATTTGCATTTGCAAAAGTCTTCTAAATGTTCCAGGCCAAGAACGAGCATCTTGGTGTGGGCGTTACGGGTGTGGGTGGAGGGTGGAGAGCAGATGGGGCAGCGGGACATCCGGATCCGGGCATGCTGGGGACACACGGGGCTCCGGGTCAGAAGCCAGCCAACTGGCCTGCGGGGCTCCAAGGAGGGGGTGTGGGCAGTAAGGCTGCTGACTCCCAGCGGCCAAGCAGGACGCTGCTGCGGGGCCCCGCGGTGGGTCCCGGGCCTGCGTTCCTGCCCTGGAGTGCAGGGGGTGGGGGTGGCATCCAGACCGGCTGGGACAGGCCCCCAACAGTCTCAGCACTTCAGCTGCTGCTCTGCGGGGATTACAGTCAGCACAGCTGGGGGGAGTCCTTTTGTGAGTCATCGGTGCATTTTAGTTAAGAATAAAGGAGGGGAATTTGCTAGATGCATTGGCGGGTGCCCTCGTCCACACGCAAGTGCATACGTGTGCACACACGAGCACACACACGTGAGAGCACACACGTGCACACGCACACACACATGCCCACACACGCACACACGAGCACACACACACACAGAGCTTCACGGAGGGCCTGGCTTTCTGCTTTTGCTCTGCTTTCCTAGTGGTGCTGCGTTCCTTCGCACCGAGCGCTCCATCCTGTCCAGGGAAGAAGGTACAGAAGGGCCAGGGGCCAGTCTGGCCTCCATCCCCCCTTCCCGTGCAGCAGGGGAGGTGTCTTGGTGAATTCCGGAAGGAGGCTGCCAGGGTGGGGGCTGCTGGGAATTTTGGGGGGAGTGGCAGGAAGTGGGGCCTCGCACACAGGAGAATCACACTTGTCACCTATCACAGGCACCTGTGGCCCCAGGAGGACGTGGTTCCCACCCAGGAGCATGGGACATCCTGAGCTCTGGCGGGTGCAACTCTGCAAGCTTTGGTTTCGTCATCATAATGGGGCAACAGTCCCTTCTTTCCCGAGGACATGAGGAGACGTGTGTGGTCTCCATGGTGATAGATGTCAACCTCCTGGCCCAGGACAGCCACCGACCAACTGGGGTCAACATGGAGGTTCCCAATTTCCAATATCCACCTGGACTCCCAGATCCCTGGCTCTGGTGGGAGACCGCCACCTAGGATCGTGGCAGGGGGACCCAGCTGGTGGCCACGCAGCATCCACTGGCCCACCTCCATCAGCTGGGTGAAGAGATGTATCAAAAAGTCCCACAAGGGACGTGCGCCCTTTCCTTAGACATGGCAGATAAGTGGCCTGCTGCTGGGACCCAGCTCTCCCTCAGTGCCACACGGGGCCACACCTGCAGTGGGGCTGGAGTGCGGGCGGTGCTGTCAGCACAGTTAGGACAGGACCTCAAGCCATTTCTCCCATTGGCTCCGTAGCCATAAAGCTGACATGGTGATTTCTGTCTGCAGCTCTCACGTCTCACTGCCCAACAGGCACCAGGCTCCAGGACAGGAGACGGGCTATTTATCTGCCACATGAAGTCCCCCAGAGGCCCCCGACAGAGAGACCCCATGCCCAGATGTGTGTGTTTTAGTGAAGCCTCGATCCTCTCTAGGGTGAAGACACCGCACCCCTCTTTGAAGGAGTCTCCCCAGGCAGGCTCGGGTTTCTCATGGAGGATGGATGTGGTGACGCAGCCCTACCTGACCCCCTGATCCCCAGGCTCAGGGCAGGGGAGGGGTCTCGGGCACAAAGGAACAAAAGACAGCCTTTTCCTCTAGCTGGGTCTCCTCTGCCAGCTTTGCTGACTGGTCTCTGGAGTTTTCAGCAGAAAAGGGAATCTCAGGCTTAGCAAGGAGAAGGCCTCAGGCTGCTTGTGCAGGAACCACGATTAATCCCCTCGCCAGTGTGTAGGGCTGCCTGGTGTTCTCGGAGAGGCGCTTCCCCTGGATCGGGGGAGGAGTCTTCCGCTGCAGCGTGAGGGGTCAGGAATCTCTGGGGCTTGGTTCCCTTTTTCTCTTGTTTGGGGGGCATGAGACACCCAGTCACTCGCTGTGCTGCTCTCCGAGCCCTGGGGTCCCTGCCTGCAGCTTACCTGCTAACAGAGTCCCTGCTTGGTTATCTCTTGCACCATTTCCAGAGTTTATATTCCTGTTTAGCAGAAAAGAACAGGAAGAATCTGGGCCGCACCATCTTTTCTGAACCACAAGTCCACACACTTTTTAAATTGACATTATATGTGTAGAGGTTAAAATCCACCATTTAAAGTATACAATTCGGTGGTTTTTAGCACATTCACAGAGTTGGACTGTCCTTACCACTAACTAATTCCAGGCTATTTTCACCGTGAAAAACAATCCCCATGCTCGTTAGCAGTCACCCCACCTCTAAGCCCCTCCCTAAGCTGGGTGCTGGGGCTACAGCTCAGGAGAGGGCTGAGCTCACCTCCAGGAATCCAGAGTCACGTCAGAGATGGGGATGCAGGGAGCAGACAAGTTAGCACCAAACACTACGTAATTATGATTGTTGTAAATGACGTCCAAGAAAACAAAAAGACAGCAGCACCCGGGGGAGGCCATACTGACAGGGCTGGCCAAGGGGCAGGTTCTCTAGGGTGGGGGTGTGTAGTATGGGTCCGGCTGTGCTGCTGTGACACACACACACACATGCACACAAGCCTAACACATTCACACAAGCCTAGGGGCTGTGGAGACATTTCCCTGTCCTCTGGGGGAGCTCCCTCCAGGGGGGACCAGGTGGAAACCAACAGCACCACATTGGCTTGTGTATCAAGGGTGCTGGGCATTGAAGCAGCCTCTGAAGGCCTCCCTGGGCCAGTCCCGGAGGAGAGACCAGAGGCTGCCAGCACGGGGGAACGTGTGCGTCCTGGTCAGGTGGCCTCTGAAGGACAGGCATCGGCTGTGATTCTGTGCCAGGGCCAGGACGAGGTAAGGCACGGAGGTGCCCACATGCCCTCGCCTCACTCCCATCCAAGGACCACCTGTGGTCTGGAGAAAGTAAGACTCTCTCCTCATCCTGAAGTTTCACCTTTGATTTCCAGACATCGGTCATCGCAGGAAATGTTACCTCTGTGGCCTGATGACATTGATTGGGGAAAAGCAGCATCTATTTCAGAGTAGAAAATAGAAGCACCCAAGGAAGTGGGAACTTCAGGTTTTCCTTCCAGGGAAAGGGACCCACTGCTGCCAGAGAAGAGAACACAACGCACACCACGCTGGTCTGTGAAGGGCTGGACGTCCAGGCTCCGCGGGGACTCACGGAGGGGCAGGTGAGTGGATGCAGCCTCCCAGGCATGGACAGTAGAAAATCATCAAGATAGAAACCCTCCCTCCAGCCACCAACCTCCAGCCCCTGCGGGTCTCCTGTGGAGGAGAAGACGGACGGGGGTGGTGGGGGTGGGACCCACATCTCCACATCTGGCACAGCCTCTGCACCTGTGGGGAATGCAGATTCCAAACAGTAAATGGTACTAAGTGATTAGAGTAAATGCTTGTGAGCTGAACAGGAAAGCCGTTCATCATTTCAAATACTTCCCTTGAGGTCCATATGCATTTGACAGCATTCATCTTTATTCTTCTGCACTGTAGCGGCCAATCAAAGAGTCAGCTAATCTTCCTGACTACAAAACCATCGACTAAAACATTTTTATATCATGCAAATTTTCAAGATTTATCATCTCCGGTACCCATATCTTAGAGTGCATTAGGCTGGTGCTATCAATTTTCATAATAGGCTTCCTAGCTAAAATCTGGATCAACGTCACTGGGTTTTTAAAATTTTCATTACTAGACTCCCTGAAAACACAATATCCCATGAAGAAAGCATACTTCTCTCATTGAAAGAGGGAATGACAGTGCTGGCGGCTGGCTGGGATTTTTATTCTCCCTCTTAGAGTTTTCACGTCCTCTCTCTCCTGGTGACTTGGCTGACCTGAATTTCCCACACCTGCATCTATGGGATTCAATGTCTTTTCTGTGCTTTGAGACGTTAAATGAATCTACTGATACCTTAGAGTTGTTTTCTTATAATTCCCAGGAAAACAAGTGTTCGTTTTCAAGAGACTTGCAGGTCTGCCTTCACCGGGGGGATTGGTGGAGGCCTGCACGTCAGACTGTCTGTAAGGACCTTGACCGAGGGACGCATCACTGCCTCTTCCTGGGGACGGTGTGGCTCTGCATGGCTCCCACTTTCTGGGCATCCATGATGGGGTCCGGGCGTGGAATGCCCCCATCCTTGAGAGGAGATCAAGCAGAATTTGACGGAGATGCATCCTTGGACAGGGGCCCAGCAGGAGAGGCGGGTCCCTACCCGTGGAAGCCTAGGACTTTCCTGATGAGGTCAGACAACAAATTTTCCCGGATGGACGCAACACAAATTATTAGGGATACAACAAAAACAAGAAGACAAAACCAAAACCAAAACCACACTGGTCTCCAGCAAGAGGGTTTTCCACCCAAAGGCCTTCTTTGGACAAGATGTGAGCAGCCAGGTGACGACCTACCTCACCGCCCACCCCTCACAGTGGTCCCACCCTGCAGGACTAGCATTTCTGGAATCTGGATCTGTGTGCCCAGGTATCTGGAGATGTGTAGACAGGCACTCAGAGGAGTGTGTGTGGCGGAGAGGTGTCCTTCGTATGTCCAGTACTCATGGCAGTAGAACAGGAAATCATTAACCCCGCTCACCAGAAGAATGTATCACAGTTAGATGCCTCATGTGCATCCCCCAGTCTTGGTTCCCAGGGAGATCTGTTACCCTTACATCTTGTATCCAGGGCTCATAGTTACAGGGAGGTGAGAGGGAGGCCCAGGATGCAGGAGCGCTCGGGGTCAAGAAGGAGGCCACTCAGGGGGGCCTCCCGGGCAGGTGAGGGCACCGCGTGATTGAAGCCACACAGATGCCCTTACGGGGTCGGCAGGTAGACCAGAAGCCTCATCTGTGGGTTTCCTTCTGCCATGTCCACGAGTGGCTCAGTGTCTCTGCAGTGTCACCCAGGGTGAGAAGTTCCCCAGCAACATGACCACGGACCGGCCAGCACTTCCTTCCGTGTGTCTACTGCTGATGTCCCCAAACGTCCCGCCAGCGGGCGCTGTCACGTGTCACAGATGGGCAGACCGTCATGGCGGCTTTGCCCTCCCCATTGGGCTGGTGATGGAGCCCCTGCCTGGAGACTTCCACCCTGACGTTTGCATGTGCCACCCACACATGCTTCTAATGGTGCTTCCCCAGCCAAGGACAGAGGGGAAGTCTGCCTGGCTCGGTTCATTTTTATTAATGTTAGCATCACATGTGCAACATACTTTGTTCAAAACTTCAGCAGCCAAGCAGAAGAAACTCCTGGAAACGCGCGGCATCTTTTACAGACACGTGAGCGAATGAGCGCAGCTGCTTTACTAAGCCTGTCATTTCCCTCCTCCAGAGGCCGCGCGTCTTTATGAGCAGTGTGTATAGGGTTTCTCCATACTTAACCCTTTTAAATGGCCCCAGGGGACCAACCTAGTGCCTGGGGCCCTCCCAATGCTGCCAGATTAATTGGGAATATCACTCACACTTCATCCCCAAGCCTTGCGATGATCAGAAAACTTAACCCAAGAAAATAAAAGGACAAACACCGGGCAGTAGAGGCAGTGATGACGTACTGAGTTTTGCGGGTTGTGACTTAAGAAATGCCACCTCCTACCTGGCCAGCCTGGAGTCAGCCAAGAGGAGGACGCCAGAGAGCTCACACTCATTTATCGCAAGCAGACCCCAGTCGGCTCTCAAGGGCATTGAGATCATTGAGGAAACAGGAAGCCTCTGCTTCCCAGGGGCACACTGTTAGATTCTCATACAGATCTTGTGTTCTCATTTTTCCAAAAAGCAAAGAACAGACCTTGTGAATCAAAATATTCCCTTTCTCCCCGAAGCCAGGGCCAGGGCCTAGCCTGGGGAGGTGAGGGCGGGACCTCAGCACAAAGTCCAGGGACAGATCTGACCAGGCCGGTGTGGGAAGGCAGAGTCAGTTTGGGGACGGGGTTGGGAGGCTGAGCCTTGCAGGGTTTGACGGAGGGAAGGACACTCCTGCTGCATGTCCTGGGGTCAAGTCTCCAAGCCATGTCTGCCTAGACGGAAAGAGACCTGCCTCACGTGGACCCCAAACTGGCTCCTGGTTAATATGTCAGCTCTGCACAGCTCCAGAATGTGCCAGAAATTACCCCGTTTTGGGAAGCTACAGTCGTACCGAAGTCCCCTTAGGGAACGAGGTGGCAGAGAGGGGGTTGGAACCGTGTTTTCTTAAAATGCAGCCCGTGCTCTGTGCTCTGGCCAGCTGCTATCTATTTTTAATTGATTACAAAGGTAAAGCCGAGCCTCCCTGGAGGTGCCCTGGGCATCGGGGCCATCCCTTTGGTTAGATAATCACTTAGATGCAAACATGGGAGAAGGTGTCTGTCAGTAACCGGAAACTCTGGGCCTTACTCCGAACATGGCACCCTTTAACAAAGATGGGTTCACCCCGCACCCCAGGAAAGTCTGGCTTCTCCTCACGCTGGGGACCCTCAAGGTCCTGGTGAGCCCCTTCCTTCTTCAAGGGGACACTTTGTATTTGCAGAGGTTCGGGCCCAATCGGAAATGTCTAATGCGATTTAAGCTTCCCAGCTGCCGAAACGATCTCAGATCATAGTCAGCCAAACGCACTTCTCCGCAGCTCACAAGCTTCGGGAAACTCATGGAGGCTGGGGGATGTTGCAGAGAAGACAAGTAAAGCAGTCGAAGGCTTCAGACCCTGGTCAGCTCCCAACACCCACCCGCCACCTGCGCCTCCTGGGAGGGGTTTCCTTGTTCAGGTCTGGTGTCAAGCTGCTTCACCCGCCCCCCCCTCAGAGGAGTTGACTTAACTCCCTGGACCTCAGTTTCCTCATCTTTAAAATGGAGAATCATACGCTTTCCTTCTGGGGTTCTGGCGTCGATTACACGAGAATGAATACAGACGTGTCTGACTTCATGTGAGCTCAGTCAGTGCTGTGTCCTCACATGCTTGGCCCCCGTTAGGTTCTTATGGACTGGAAATGCTGCTCTGTGGGATGGGCCAGGCTGGGGAGGGAGAAAGGAGGAGGCTGGGCCAATCTTTGTCCACAAGTCAAGAGCTTACAAAGTTCCCTGTGCTTCCCCCAAACACATTGATACTGTGTGTGTGGGGGGGAGAACCGAACGCCTGTGTCCCCCCAGAATCCATATGTGGAAACTCTACTGCCCAGTGTGATGGCCTTAGGAGGCGGGGCCTTTGGGGGGTGCTGTGTCATGCAGGTGGGGCCCCCATGAAGGGGATCAGTGTCCTTATAAAGGAGCCTCCAAGGAGCTCAGCTGTTCTCCTGCCACTCGAAGATACAGGAAGTCAAGCCTGCACCTGGAAGAGGGTCCTCACCAGAACCAGCCATGCTGGACCCTCATCTTGTAATTCCAGCCTTCAGAACTCTTTAAGGCCCCCTCCCCTGTCAGCGCTATTTTCTTCCAGCGCCCAGACTAAGATGGCTTGGGGTGGATGCACCATTAACAATTACAACCAGTTCACAGGTGAACACGTCCATCCGGGGTTGGGGGGGCAGAGACAAAGAGTCAGTGCACGTCCTTCGCTGCCCGGGTTGGTGAGTGTCCTGCCACGTGGGCACTGAACCCCTTCCCCACACTGAGCAGCCCGGCTCCACGCCCCGCACTCCAGAGGGCTCCGAGGCTCCCCAGAGGTCAGGGGCAGGATGGCCATGGGGTCAGAGCTCTGGCAGAAGGGACGGGCAGGCCACAGACTCTGTCCTTGAGGCTGGCTCTGCAGCCACCCAGGGGTGCAGGGAGCAGCTGTTGGCCAGGAACATCACATTGCCATCCACGAGGGGACCAGGGCTGGGAAAGCTCCTCGGCACCTGTGCCATTTGGTGCTTTGCTATTCTGGCTCTTGTAGGCTTGGTTGAAACCCAGCAGTTTCTTTTTGGATGTGGTGGCTGATATATTATCCAATTGGCGGCTTAAGGTTTTCCTCTCGGGGTCCCCAGTTCTGTCTGCATCACTGCAAATGCTCTGACCCACACTAGGAGGAGGTGGGGTCACGGTGGGAGGCGCTGTTAGTAGAAGTTGTTACTATCACACACCTGTTTGTCATCAGCTGATCAGAGAGGTTCTTGTCTCCCAGGGAGGATCCTTCGTGCCTCTTCCTGCTTCTGGGGGCTCCAGGGTTCCTTGGCTTGTGGCCACATCCCCCCAGTCTCTGCCTCCATCCTCACACGGCTGCCTCCCCTGCCTGTCTTCTCTTCTGTCTCTAATCAGGATGGTCTCACCTCAAGATCCACAACCAGTTTCATCTGCAAAGACCCCCCTTCCAGACTCTATCACATCACAGCTTCCAGTGGACGTACATTTTGGGGGGAACATTGCTGTGTCCACCGTAGCATGTAATTCTATTTTCCAGCAAGTATCCAGGTGACAGTTGCTGACGTGGGAGGCTGGCACGGAGCACTGCCACTGGAGTTAGCAATGTCACCGGGAGGACGAGCTCCAGAGACTTCACGGGAAGCCAAGCTACAGGACGCACCTGTGAACCGCGTTGCAGGGAAAGGTCAGACTTTACACACGAATGCCCAGAATTTGTGTTTCAAATTCATGCGCTGTATTCCCTGCAGCAAAACTCTCAGCTGAGCAGAAAATATATTTCCCAATGAGCCATTTCCTAAAACAATCCCATCGTGCAGGTCTAATGCCTTGGCAACAACCGCTGTGACAACTGGCTGTGATTTAACTTTCAGATTTGAAATCGCTGGCTGATGACCACCATGACAAATGGACAGGGAGGTTCTCTTTATGGAGAACAAACCTCTCCGTGATTGTTTGACCCTCTGGTCGAGTGGATGCTACTTTCAGGCGCAAAGATGGACTCAAGCCCCTCCCCACTGTCCCCTGCTGCATCCTCAGGGGCTTGGGAGACGGGCCTGAGCTAGCAGCGGCCCCTACTCGGCAAAGGCCTGCAGCCCTGGAATGTGTCTGCGGTCCTGGTTGAGACTCCTTCACAGGCCACTCTTGTCCCCTGACCCTCAATCACTGCTCTCGCAGTGCTGGCCCTGCGGCATCTCCCAGGGACACCCCAAACTCCTGCAAAGCTTCGCCTCGGGAGGGGTCCCAATCGGGAGTCTGTCTAGGGACTGTGCTCCCCAAGCTCCACACGCAGCGGGAGCCCCCTGAGGACTGGGAGAAAGGCAAGCACAGATTCCAAGAAGCAGCCAAGGCTTTAGCTAGAGAGACTGGAGCACCAGGGCGCCTGTGTCTTCTGGTAACAGAGGGAGTCGAGGTCCCAGGAGCCGAGTACCCGGAAGTTCACGAGACCCCAGGAGGGACTTATGTCAGCGGCAGGTGCACGCACAGGTCCTGGGCCAGGTGATGGAAATAAGAACTCAGTCTTGCACCATCCTGCATGTCCTGTGGGCGGTCCCTCTGAAGCCCTGTCCATGTTTTACTAGTTAGTTAGAGGTGGATCTGGGTCCCCTACCTTTTCCTATTTGCACTCTGTAAGATGTCTCTACTTTGCTTGTTGGTGTCATCTGCAATTTGCAAATGCTGGATGTTGGGAATAAAACATACAAAGTTAGGGCATCGAAATCTGGAGGCTTCTTTTCAGGGCTGGGAAAAGCTTTCACATGCAAGAAGCCAAAAGCCCACAAGAGGAAGACCCCCAAAGACGCACAGGTGTCCTCTGCTATAGTTTAATTGTGTGGCTCTCCCCACCCCCAGAGATGCTGCTGTCCTCACCTTGAACGTGACTCATTTGGAAGGAAGGTCTTTGCATATGGTCAAGTTTAGATGAAGTCAGTGGGGTGGGTCCTAATCCAGTAAGACTAGTGTCTTGACGAAAAGGGAAAATTCAACCAAGAGACAGATGCCTACAGAAGGAAGACAGGCAAAGCCACAGGAAAGGGTGGCCATGGACCCACCAAGGACCCCCTGAGGCCCAGGGGCTAGAGAGAGGCTGGAGCAGACCCTCCCCTCGGAGCCTTGAGGTGAAGTCCTGCCCACACCGGGATGTCGGATTCCAGCCTCCACGTTGCTGTTCAGGGCCTGTGTGTGCTCTGTGCCAGCAGCCCCAGGACCCTGGCATGGCCTGGGTGGTTCCCATAGCCTTCCCTACCCATGAGGAGATGGGGTGATCGTGCTGAGTGGGGGCGGTGGCACTCGCGTGAGGCCAGCGGGGCTCAGTGGACAGGGGCCCCTGGCTGTGTTCCCGTTGCTCTGCACTCCGTCCCATGCTGCATGAATCCCACAGGTTTCCCTGGATTTTCTCTTTTCCTCAAGATGCTGGAGGCCCCAGGGAAGCCCCTGTGCTGGTAACAAGTGCTTTGTTCGTGAAAAAGTTAGCTGGAAACAGACTAGTGAGCATGGCCGGGGTCACAGGGCGAGTTGGCCTCAGACCCGGGAACTCCCCACAGCACTCTGACCTGTGTTTTCCTGTTTCCCGTGAGGGTAGCGATGGGAATGAGCCCTCCTTGCTGCTCTAACTTCATTCATCCCAATCCCTCCCTCCCTCCCTCCTTCACTCACACACACCAGGACTCACGCTCTGCTGGGGGAGAAATCATGGACACACCTGCCCCAAGGAAGCAAGAGCACAGCCCAGCTGGTGGCTCAGGACCAGGGGCAGGTGAGGCTGGAGGAGGGGCAGCCAGCGAGCTGGGATGTGGAGTGTTGGGCAGAAGTGCATCCCCTTCACTGAGGTCCAAGACCCCCTGCGGGGCCCATATTGTGGTGTCCTGGGGGCTCAGGGTCCTGGGGTCCAGCACGCCAGTTCCGGGGCCCCTCCTTGGTCTCCATCCTGAGGCTCCAGGCATCGTTTTGAGCTCTGGGGGTGCCGAACATATGGCTCTTCTCTGCTGAGCACCTCCTGTGCCAGTTAAGAGGATGCAATGATGAACCATCCTACAGTTGCACCCACTGAAGTCATAAAAGGTGAAACAGTTGAGTATTCGCTCTGTGTCCCTATCAAAGTTGTCTTAATTTCACCAAGACATGTAAGTTTCTCTTGAGGGAAACATCCTCCTAGGATGTGAGAGTGATTCCTCGTTAACAAAACAGCCAGCACAGAGTTCTGTGTCAGAACCCTGACTGATGGGTTCTAAATTGGCTCTGCTCTTCCACCCCAGTTGGAGACTTTAGATTCCTGCCTTCGGAAGGTGGGCCCCCTCCAAGGCGATGAGCCCGGCGGCTGTCACTCCACGTTATTTAATTTGCCAGTGAGGGGACATCCACACACCAAAGTGCCTGCTGGGGACGGCCGACAATGTGCCTCATCTCTGCCCGTTAGCCTGTCTATGGTTTGAGAAGCAGGCTCAGCATTGCTGGGATATTGGTATCCTTCTGCTTTCTGTGCTGCTGGAAACCTTGCACTTCTCTCCCTTTTCACACAACAAGAAAGACAAAGTCTTTAGCAATAAAGTGTACACACAGCCTAGTGACCTCTCTCTGGAGACAGGGGAGTTAGGGACACTTTCCAACAGTCACTCGGAGCAGCCCTTGCACGAGCTCATCTCCATCCTCAGGACCACAGCCCTTGTCTGGAGCCTCCAGCTATACCTGGGACAGTTCCCACAGCTGTCCAACTGGTCTACCTGCCTCCATCCTTGCCCCCTTGGTGGGGAGTCCCACGATGGAATCACAAGGAGCAAGATGCCTGGCCCAGACCCTTTCCTTAGGACAGGAGGGTCTGGAGGAGTAAGAACCCTCCGCACTCGCCACCCAGCTCATACCCTTCCCAAGACACGTTCCCCTCTTGCCTCTTCCTCTTCACCAGCTAAAATGCCATCTGAAAGGTTTTGCTGTAGGTTGCCTCCCATACACTAAGTAGTTCACCCCATCCTCACCTCAGCCCCAAGCCGCTCCCCAGGGATGGAAAGCATGGCTGTGGCGTAACGTAGCAAGGGTGCGTGTGCCCGCCGTGCAGAAAGCCAAACTCTGACAGCAGGGGTTTGCAGCAAAGTAAGGGTGTATTTGCAGGTGCCAAGCAAGGAGAATGGGCGGCTCCATGCCTAAAGGGCCTGGATGCTTTCCAGGCGAGGGTTGTTAAATACGCTCTTAGGGGAAAGGGTCATAGGATGCTTGTGGACCTTCTTCTGATTGGCCAGGTGACGGAGTGATGTTTCGGGAATCTCAATCACCAACCTTCTGGTTCCAACCAGTCTGGGGTCTACGTGCTTGTGGTCAGCATGTAGCCACCATCCTCCACCAGGTGGGGGTCTTAGTTTCTATAGAACAACTCAAAGATACGCATCAGACTGTTATCTACATCCCTTCAGGAAGAACTAGGAGGACTTGGCTCTAGTTCTAATTATGAGCTGCTGGAGCCTTTTCTCTGGAACTCAGGAATGGCCCAGGAGACTAAAGCCTTTTTTTCTACAAACGAGAAAGAGGGGGGGCTTCCCTGGTGGCACAGTGGTTGAGAGTCCGCCTGCCGATGCAGGGGACACGGGTTCGAGCCCTGGTCTGGGAAGATCCCACATGCCGCGGAGCAACTGGACCCGTGAGCCACAACTACTGAGCCTGCACGTCTGGAGCCTGTGCTCCACAACAAGAGAGGCCGCGATAGTGAGAGGCCCGCGCACTGCGATGAAGAGTGGCCCCCGCTTGCCGCAACTAGAGAAAGCCCTCGCACAGAAACGAAGATGCAACACAGCCCTAAATAAATAAATTAATTAATTAATTAAAAAAAAAAAGAAAGAGGGGACACGGAGGGACTTTTGCACCCAGGAAAGCCCTGCAGGGTCTTGCTTAGTTTCAATCCCCCCTTTCCTCTGATACTCTTCCATCCTGAGGGTAACAGGAGCAGAACAAGAAAGGGGATAAAGTTTTGGAAAGAGAGATTAATCATAAACTCAGCAGGAAAACTCAGTCTAGGGGGGCTCCATTTCAATGGGAGCGGAAATTTGCAGGGCCCCGTGCAAGGTGAGAACACAGGAATCTTGTTCAAAAGCACAAAGAAAGTCCCTTTAAAGATATCAATATATAAAGCTTTTTCTTTCTTTTATGGCCTCTCTCCCCACTCGCATGCTGTTTCTACTTGCTGTTTAATGGCATTCTAGGTAAAGAAGGGCTAAAATCTTAATGTTACTGTCATGAGTTTCACTGTTCATCTGTACCTTGTGCAGGCAAAATCACTGCGGTAACACATTTTGGATTTCACTACTCACATACGCACGGGGCCCTTGTTCCATCAGACAGGGGAAACGAGGCACAAAGCACACTCAACCATCTTCACTTCACTTCGTGATCTGTGCACAATACAAGGAGAAAAAAAGGATGTGACAAGGGCCCGTGGCCATTGATAGGGGCCCCTGGCCTTCTTTCTGTGTCTGAAGCGAGTTCTGCTTTGAGTGGAAAGCATAGCCTTTTGGGTCCTGTAGTTCCCTCCCCCTCCCGCTCACCAGGTGCAGCCCTAACTCATCCGAGCAGCGCACACGCTTAGTCCCACTGAGATCCAGCACGTGGGTCCTGGGAAGCCTGAGCTCACGGCACCACAAACGCTCTCCAGGAACAAAGCATCACTGGGCAGTGAGCATGTACCCTGCTCGGGTCTCCACATCTCCCACGCAGGCCCCGATGTCCCACTGGGTCTCACTTACAAAACACAAGTTCAAAGATAAAATTATTAGGAATTTCAGGATGATAGCACAGCTTTGAACCGAATGGGGGGCCCTCCTGAGCACAGCACAAGCCCCGCTTACGAAGCCAGGCTGCGTGTCCAAGGGGCAGGTTTGCAGCGCGGGAGGACATTCCACTGTGGCCCCACTTCCCCAGCCAGCTGAACGCCTGGAATGTGGGGAGGGGGCAGGAGCCCTGTTTCCCACTGTCATCTCTGATCCTGTCTGTTCCAAGTCTCCATCCCTCTCTCCCCCCAGGGCGGCTGGTCTGGTCTGGGGCAGCACTCTGGCTGCACAGAGAAGGGGCTGAGGATTCCATCCTGAGACAACCCAGGGACGCAGAGCTGCGACGCCGAATCTCATCCAGGCCCGGCCGGCAGGGGCAGCTGGCGCGGCCCAGAGCTTAGAGCCAAGCACAGCTCTGGTTGGAGGAGGAGGTCAGGGGTGGGGGGTCCTGGGTGTGGGGCAAGGTGCCGAGGGCAGAAACGCTCAGCGTTGGGCCATGTGGGCTTAGGGGTGGAGACCCTGCTCCAGCCCCCTCTGGTTGGGACGTGCTGGATACCCGCCTCCGTGCTCCCATCTGTACCTGCCTCATGAGTGGGAGGTGCTCAGAGCAGGCACACAGAGCAGGTGCCTGTCACGTGTGCAGCCACAGAGATCCAGGCGAGACCATCCCGCTTAAAGGGCAGGCTGACCTGCCAGACACAGGCTTGGAGCCTCTGGCCAGAAAGCTGGTTATCAGTTAAAAGGATGTGATCTCCAGGCTTGTCTGTCCAGACTCACAGAAGAAGCAGAATCAGAGGAAAGCCACCCACCCATGAGCCAGGGATTCTGAAGCAGCCCTCAGCCCTCCTGTCCCACCCCTCCTGCCCAGTCTGGAGGACCAGGCTCCTGGGTGGGCAGTTGGCCAGCTGGGTCCCCCTTTTTCCCAGACCTGTGCCGGCTGGAGACGCAACCGCCCTGCGAGGTGCTGGCAGGCATCGCCCTGGCCCCGCGATGGAGCTGATGGAGAAGCAGAAACGGGTTCTGTTCCCTCGGAGCCCAGGCAGCTCATCTTCCAGCTACATGGCGCTTCCTTGGCCCAGTTTCTCAGCTCTGGGGACACCAGTGCCCATTAAGAAGGGGATGGGGCGGGAAGTGGAGCTGCTGGGCAGCCGGGCGGCCACTCTCCGTTGGGAGGCAGCCTCCATCCGCATCCCACCCTTCCGCAGAGCTTTGCTTCCAAGTTGGGCTGACGGCCTCACGCTCTGATGGTTTGGGATTCTATTTAAAATGGGGCCGGAGGAGGGAAGTGGGAAACGGAGGAGGCCGCCCACAAGGGAGCCATGTCTGAAAGTGAGAAGGAAGTTTCCATCAGCACCGAGCCCCTCGCTGCCCTCTGGCGAGGGTGCCGGCAAAGTTCCCAAAACGCTGGCACAGCGGAGGCCCTCTGAGCAGCCTGGGGGGTGGGAGCGGGGTCGAGGGGGTATTGGGGGCGGGAAGCTGGGCCCTGCGGGGGGTGAAATAGGACAATTCCGGGAGAACTGTGAGATGCAGGGAGAGGGAACGGCCTGGGGTGAGCTGCCAACGGCTACCCTCAAACGTTCCAACAAATGTAATGGCTACGTTACAGACATCCATTCTTTCCCAGTCTGGAGGCCAGAGGTCCAAGACGGAGGCTGCCGTCAGGGCTGGTCCCTTTAGGCTCTGAGGGGACTCTGCTCCAGGCCAAACTCCCTGTTTGCTGGCCATCCTCGGAGCTCCCGGCTGGTGGAGGGCGCCCCTCCAATCCCTCCCTGCGTTGTCACAAGGTCTTCCTTCCTTGTGGGTCTGTGTCCCGTCCCCTTTCTTATAAGGACCCCAGTCATGTTGGATTAAGGTCCACCCTGCCCCAGTGGAAACTGTCTTAACTGTTACATCTGCAAAGATCCTGTTTCCAAATAAGGTCACAGTCTGATCTGGGAGTTAGGACCTCAGCATATACTTTGGAGGCACAATTCCACCCACGCAGGCTCCTCTCCTGGCTGCAAGGGAGGGGTTGGTGGGAGTCGGGGTCTGGCGAGCTGGAGCTCTGGAGCCGGCAGGAACAACCTTCATGGTGCAGTGTCCATCTCTGGGGGCCCCCAGGTCTGCCCTGGGATGAGACCGACCTCCTTCAAAGGCCCAGGCCACGACGGGTGTCTTCTTGGCCAGAGCCCAGTGCCCTGGGACCAGCAAGGTCACTTCCATGCTGCCATCTCCTCCCGGATCCCTGGACACGTGGGGCTGGAGGGGGCGTGTACTGGATTTTTCTCTTCAGGTCACCCTCTCTGCTTCTCAGCACTCATCAACAAGCACTTGGAGGGTCCTAAGAAGTAGAAGAAAAGCAATTAATTAATTAACCGGAGGGAGCAGAAGAGACAAGAGAGGGAATCATAAGGGCTGAGGACGCGCCCCTGTGATGGGGGCACCGGGAGCGGAGGGCTCAGAGCTCCGCGGGCGGCCCCCATGCGGCAGGACTGAACCCGCTCAAGGCCTGCACAGCTTGCTCCTTCTTCCCAAACCTGGGCCACGATCCCACCAACACAGGCTGCAGGGACGCTGAGGTGGGCCCTGCGCGCAGCCCGCACAGTCAGGCAGGGGAGGCGTGCGGAGACTGCGGGGTAAGCCCCGGAGTGGGAGCCCCAGCGGGAGAAGAGGGAGGCGCGTTCACAGCCGCGGGGTGGGCCGTGGCGACCATGAGCGATTCTGCACTTTCAGAATTTCTGGTGTCCCGAGCCTCCTGTCTGCGGCCAGGCCTGGCTTGGCTGATGAACTCAGGGAGGAAGGGGAGCTGAGCAGGGGGCAGACCGGCAACTCACTTGGGATCCCCTGGGGGAAGGGGCGCGGGGGGCTGGGGGCGGGGCCTGGGGAGCCCGCTGAGAGACAGCCTTGCGCGGCAGCGTCCGGGGTGGTGGGGCTCTGAGTCCCCGAGCCCCGACAGGCCCGGCTGGGTCTCCGTAAGGCTGGCGGGGGTCAGCGCCTCCAGCTGCGTTCCGGCTGCCAGCCCCGCGCCCACCACCGGCGGCCCGACTGTCCCCCTCCCAGGCCCTCCCCACCTCCTCCTCCAGGGGCCTCATTTCTGTCTCTGTGACCCCTCACCCTGCCGCCCCCAAGGTTTGGCGTCCTGTCCCACCTGGACTCCAGCACAGAGCCTGTCCTTCTCAGGTAACCGTGGGAACGGGCGTCTCTCTCCTCCTGGACTCCAGCCCGGAGCCCTCGCCCGGTGCCAGCCCTGGGGGTCTCAGCCACATGCCCCGAGGTGGGTGAACTCTCCCCGGGTCCCCGAGGCCCAGCCTGGCCTGGACGGCGAAGGGAGGGGGAGGGGTCCCAGGGAGAGGGGGCTCCATCAGGGGGAATCCAACCCAGTCTAAAAAGGCCTCACTTGAGCTTCTGTCCCCTTTCCTTCCAAAGTGGAACACGAGACAGATCAGCCATCAGGCTGAAGTCTGGCTAAACGACTCATCCTCCGGGGAGAGTTCAGAGAAAAGGTGGGATCCAGGGCCGAGAGGCCTGTTGAAGCTACGGCTCCAGGGCCGCAGCCCCGTGTGAGCCGCCCAGTTCCGGCCAAGCCTGATTTAGAGAGACGCTGCCCACTCACCACCAGGACTCAGGACGGCAGGCTTGCCTCCCAGCCGCCTTGAGCCCGCAGGCCTTTCCCGCCTCCCGGCCCAGTGCCCACCCAGAAATCTGAACTGTTCCGGCTGTCCCCACTCGGGGCAGAGCGGCAGAGCAGAGACGGCTCTGGGGCTGTTTCTCTTAGAGGAGCGGAGAGACCCCGGTCGGGTGAGGCAGACCGCATCTCAGGCCATGCGGGGTTAGGACCCTCACGCCTGGACCACCCCCTGGGCTGTGAGTCGGGCCTGGGCGGGTCTGGTGGCTGCCCCCGACATCAGGGCCCCCAGAGCATCCCGCGGCATGGAGCCGGCCTCCCCGTGACCAAGGCAGGCATTGGGCCCCGGTGCTGGCACGGGTCCCTCTGTGACTGCTGCCACGTGCCTCTTGATTCCAGACACTCCTTGTGAGGAAAGGGGAAAAAATAAAACCTTTGGGATGAAACCCTCAGACCTCACTCTACAGAGGGTGACTCTGACCTCCGATGTGGTGCTCAGAGGGTTGGATGTGGCTCTGAGGACAGCTGGCGTGGGTGGGGTTGGGGGGGGGACCCGGCAGGCCACGTCCTGCTGTGAGCACATCCTTCCCTCCTCCCGGCAGAGTGGGTAGGGCCGGGGTAGCACAGACTGGCAGGTACCCTGCAAACCAGAGCGCCCGGGCAGAGTTAGCTGACACGAGGCTCTCGGTCCCTGGCTTCCCTGGAAAGCTGCAGCGAGGTCTCTCTGACTCCGAGTCTAATGTCAGTACCACTTAGGAGTAAACCAGAATCCCCTGCCGCGTGCAGGACCGCGGCAGTGCTGCTTCCCCCAGACTTGTGGCACCCTCGGGCTCTGAGTCCTTCTCTGCTCTGTGTGCTGCTGTGTGGCCTTGGGCAAGCTCCTTAGCCTCTCTGAGCCTCGGTTTCCCCATGAGTAAAGCAAGAATAGCAATCCTGCCAGGCTCTGCCCAGGGGTCACAGTGCCAGCACGTGAAGGTGAGCTGTGACTGGGAAACCCCAGGGCCATGGTGAGCATCCTTTCCTGGTCCTCGTTCTTAGGTGTGGACCCTGTTTCAGGGCATGCAGGCCGGGGCCAGGGGGCCCAGGAGCATGGCTTTTGGAAGAGGGCGGACTGGTCCCCACCTGGGACGCCTGGTGTGTGCGTGTGTGTGTGTGTGTGTGTGCGCACGCGTGTGCGATTGTGGCTGGCCCGCTAGGAACCTGCCCTGCCCCGCCCGGGACTCTCTGGATGGTGGGGAGACAGAGGAGGAGCTGGTCCCTCTCTCCCGGGCAGGTGTGGGATGCAGACCCGCTGCCATCGGGGCAGCAGATGGCACCGCTCACTGCTCCAGGCTGGGAGCCTAGCAGGAGGGCCCTGCAGGGGGCACCAAGACTCCCCTCACAGGGAATCCTGTGTTCCGGGACCCCAGGGTGCCAGACGCCCAGGCAGGGAAGGTGGCCTCACCCCAGCATCTCCTCCCTGTTCAGTTTTGTGTGCTGGCTTCGTGGGAGGTTTGATTCGACTAAAAGGTCCTGCTGCTTGAAGGAAGCATTGGAAACTCACCAGTCCAGTGGCCTCCTCTAATCGATGCCCACGCCGTGTCCACTGCAGGCCCTGCTCTGGTCTCTGCTGGCCTGGCTGCTGCCTCCATGCTTTCCCTGGAGGGACTCTTCTCCAGCTAAGCTGCCACCTCCTCCAGGCAGGCTTCCCTGACCTGCCTCCCATGGGCTGTGCTTCTTTCGCTGAGTCAATGCCCCACCGACCAGGTTTGCCTGATCAGTGTGTGCCCAGCAGTGAGCAGGGCATCTGATATGTAGGAGGCACTGGAGAATCTGGGGGGAATGAGTAAGTGAGGGTGTGAGTGAGTGAGTGAGAGAGTGAATGAACGGCTACGAGGAGAGTAGCACAGGGGCTAGGGGGGAGATGCTGGAATCAGGTGGCGACCAGGGGGGCCGTCTGGGCTCTAGGGATGGGGGCTAGGCCCCTTTCCTAGGGACGGGGGCTCGGGCTGGGAGACGGGGTGGGGCCGGCCCTCCCCAAGCTGGGCGCTTCCTTCCTCTCTCTGCCCAACAAATAAGGCACTTGTTCTCCACCTGGAACGCTGCATCCTGGCGTGGTATATGGCCTTATTACAGAGCCCTCCCAGAGGTATGGATTTTTTTTAATGCAATTTGCATTTTAGGGACAATTGATCACCATCTCCCCTGAATCTGAATCAGAGCTGCCTGCTGGTTGCTAGGGATCTATGGGTCACTCTGCACTGGTCAGCTCCAGTTGGGCACCTGAGGCTCACGGGGTAGGTGGCCCTTTGGCTGGACACCTGGGGACCAGGGCCATGGGGGCTGCACCACTTCTGCCTCGTGGACAAAGCCAGCCCCTGCCTCCGCTGGGACCCTGGGCCCTGACCTGACCTGGGCTGGGACTTCCTTTCTCAGGTGGGGCAGGGCCCAAAGAGTGGGCTGGGTCCTAATCCCTTGCAGATGTCTGGTCGGTCCTGGGCTGTGAACCTTGTCACCACCCTGGGAGAGGCCAGGCAGGTATTGATCCCAGTTGGCTAATAGAAAATGTCATTCAGAGATGCAGAGTGATTCACCAGGGTCCCCAAGTCTCCTAAGTGCTGCATTAACAAGGCCCAGTAAAGGAAGGCTTGAATGAGGTCCCAGGCAGAAATGGCCCTGTAAACTGGAAATCCCTCACTGGTATTTAATTTTTATTACTTGTATTAATATTTGAGTTCCTGAAATAAGACATTTGTAAATGAAGTGCTTAATTTCAGGGTTAGCTATAAAAATCCACAATAATAACAAAAATAGGTGCTCCTGCAGGGACGTGAGCACAGCGGCTCCACTGCAGGCTCTGGTCGCTCAGGGCCCAATCCCTCCAAGGCACCGGGTCCTCAGCCCCTCTCCCTCCCCTGGACCTGGCTGGGCTGCAAGTCCCAGCTCCGCTTCGGTTCTTAACCAGTGACTGTGGACGAAGAGTGGCTGCCGCCCCAGGCCCGGCCCTAAGTGGGCAGCTCTGCCTCTCTCCCTCCCTTGGCTGGGTGCAGGGAGCTCTCAAGCCCCCGGGAGGGCGGACAGCATGGTGGACGGGGCCTGGCTCTCTGAATGGCCAGACGAACAGGGAGCAAGAAATACCTGCTTGGTGTGTTAAGCCCTGAAAATGTGGGGCTGTTTGGTGAATCTGTCACCTGCCCCGATGGCGCGAAACGCTCACCTGAGGTCTGGAGCTGTTGTTCAGAGATTCCAGGAAAAGAAACAACAGCAACGAGAAAACAAACACGGGACATTGACCTAGTGGCTGGGTAGGAAATGAAGCATAAACGAAGGGAAAAACAGGGAGGGGGGAAGGGAGGGAGGGAGGGAGGGAGGGAAGTGAGGGAGGGAGGGAGGGAGGGAGGGAGGGAAGTGAGGGAGGGAGGGAGGGAGGGAGGGAGGGATGGGAGGGAGGGAGGGAGGGGGGAGGAGGGGAGGGAGGGAGGGAGGGAGGGAGGGAGGGAGGGGGAGGAGGGGAGGGAGGGAGGAAACACAGGGCTGGGAGACCCCTGGGGCCCTGATTAAGGCTTCTGATGGCATCAGTTTGTACTTGCTGCTCTAACAAATTACCCCATAAAACAATGGAAACTGATTACCCTGCAGCTCTGGAGGAGAAAATCCAAAATCAGTTTTATGGGGGTAAAGTCAAGGTGTCAGCCCTGCCGGTCCCTCTGGAAGCTCCCGGGAGGCCTGGGCATGTGGCTGTGTCCCCCGGCTCTGCCTCTGTCCCCCCTGGTCTCGTCTTCCGAGGTCGCATTTCTCCCTGCCTCCCTCTCAGAAGGTCGCGTGTGGCTGCATTTAGGGCACACCGGGTGATCCAGGACCGTCGAGACCCTTCACTTGGTCACACCTGCAGGACCCTCTTACCACGTAAGGAAACACCCACAGGCTCCAGGACTTGAGTTCTGGGTGTTCAGGCTCAGTGCTCTGCTGTTGCCATCTTGAAATCCATAATCATTTATCTCAGAGTTTGTGCCTTCTAAGTGAAGCCCCATGAGATGCTGGAGGACACCCTGGGAGCTCAGAGCCTCCGTGCACCCAGGTGCCACCCCTGCCCCATGCCCACTGCCCCCTTAGCCTCCCACTAATGGGAGGTCCTGTTGGCGGGACAAGGCCCTCCCCCACTGATCTCGGGTGGCCTTGGCCTGCAGTGGCTTGAAGCAGGATCTTGTTTCCCCAGCCAGAGACTGAAGTCAGGCCGCGGCAGTGAGGGCGCTGAATCCTAGCCACTAGACCACCAGGGACCAGTGGCCAGTGATAAGGCCCTGGCCCTTCAGCTTTGCAGAAACGAATTCCCACAAAGGCCGAAAGTAGTGAAACAAGTAAAGTGTTTGTTAGGAGGGCAAAGAGCATGTGTGGAAAGACACGTGGGCGGGGCTCAGGGGAGAGTCACGCCCCCGTGGTGGTTTGAATCACGTACGTGGGGCATTTCTCCCAGGTTGCCTTTGGACAATCACCCTGCTTTGCCTGGTTCTGGGTCCATATTTGGTTTATCTCAGGATCCTCCCACATATGTGCGCGCATCTCTTAGCCAAGATGGATTCTAGCGAAGAGGCCTATGGGTACGTTGACATCACTCCTGTTTTGACCTCTGAGGAGCCTTTCTGTGCATGTATAGTCGGGAAGGTTTCCCTGACTTTGAGAATGAAGACTGTGTGTTCTTTTATCTCTTATCTGGGCAGGGTTCAGCTTCTCCTGCCTCCTGCTGTTTTGGAGTATCCGTACACATGGGAGAAACTCCAGCTGCTCGGCCTGAGGCCCATCTATCTCCTGCCTCACCACCATCTCCCTCCCTTTTGGTGGGGTGCATATAGCTGGGCAGATCCGCCCTGGACACCTGAGGCCGTGCCAGGGCGCATCCTGCAGGTGAGCTCATCTCAATTCCCTGGGGTCGCCCATCACCGTGGGTGGGGCAGCAGCCGGTGGGAAGGGTAGGGTGATGTCCCGAACCCTGGCTGGGCCGTGGCAGTTCGGTTCCATGGCTGCCCAGAGGGAGAGCCCAGCCCAAAGGCACAGCTAGAACAGCAGAAGGGAACACGGCAGGAGGAAGGGCCACTTTTATGTGTCAGCATCTCTACCAGCACTTCTGTCCCAGTTTTGAATAAGGCCCACATTTCCTTTCTGTGCTGGGCCCGGCAGGGTAGGCGTCAGGCGAGGGGATTAGCAACCCGAAATGGGCGAGGGGGAAGCTGGAGCGGCTGCAGTGGGTCGTGGGCATTGTGGGTGCTGGTCGGTCTTGCAAGTCATACGATGTGAAGGATCGAAGGAAGGAAGGGCCAGTCGGCCCAGAAATGAAAGGGCACAGGGGATGCCAAAGGCTGGGGAAGCTGACTGGCTCTAGGCTCAGAGGAAGAAGAGAAGGAAAAGGATTGGATGGAAAAAATCCAGCAAATGTCCCCCATGATGGAATGACTCAGGCTGCAGCTAGGGGAGCTTCCTGGGGTTCCTACAACCTCGGGAGACAAGGATGAGGAAGGCCTGGGGCGAAGGCATAGCTCTGAGAGCAAGTCTGGGAAGGAACTGTGGTCGTCCTGGTCCCTGGGGCTGATGAGAAGCAGGTGCATGGATGCTACCATGCTTCTAAGGGGTGTCCAGGGCCGAAGCCTCCACAGTCCTGATCAAAACCTCTTGTTTAAATTGGAGATTGCAAACAACCTGGGCTCCCAAACTTGCACAGAGGAGTGGGTGATGGCCACCCAGCCCACGGGTGTGCATGGTGGCAGGCAAGGAGGGACCCGCCGAGGGCGAGGTTGGACCCAGAGATTATCCACCAAGAGGGTCCCTCCTGAGAGCTGGACAGACTGATCTCAGAATCGTCAACCCCAGGCCTTCATGATCCGTCCAGCAGGTTGTGGAGCTGCTTCGGGCCACTGACCATTGTGTGCCCCCCTCCAATCAGCTGTACCATTTCCTGTGTGCTTTGTTCTGTCACAATGTGTATGGGGCCTTACTACGCTTATTTATTGCTGCCAAAAGTAATGAGCGTACTTTATCAAGGGACCCACATGCCAAGCATGCTACTGGGGGCTCAATTTTGTTTTCTCATTTAAAATTGAAACTTTTTTATCCTTGCTTTCTCGGACTTGAAAGCCAAGTCCACGAGAGCTGGGGAGGCAGTGCCGGGCAGGAAGGCGGGGCCCAGCCTCCTGCCTCCAGACCCACGCCCTGCGCCTTCCTTGTCTCAAACCAGAACACTATTTCCTTGAAAAATTCCTCTTCATCTTTTTAAAAACTGATGAGAGTATACTTGTGCTGTAACACAATGGGACGGAGAATTTCTATTCAATTGCCAATGCAAGCCAGCTACAAAGAGCAAAAAGAATAAACATAAAGGAAAAGAACTATCTTTAGTGAACCAGAGAAAACCACAACCATCAACCTTGGGTTAGGTGGGAAAGTGTCCAATGCTTGATATTTGGCAAAATGGGGGCAAACCCTGGAAACAGCTACAAAATGTTGCAGATCTCAGCAAACTATTGATTTCTCCAGAGCAGAGAGGGGAGCGCAGATGGCTGGTCCTTGGAGGTAGATGTGCTGGGAGGGTGTTCTTGGGCAGTGATGGAGGGTTGAAGTGGGCCAGATGTGCAGTCTATGGGGGAGGAGGTGGGCAGGAGGGGGCATAGGGGCTGCCCAGCTCCATCACAGTGGAGCCATGGAGAGACCTGTAGGAGCCAGACCTACAGCTGCGTCCCCTCCGAGTCCTGTACCACACTCCTTTCTGGGATGGTGGCACTGCCACCTGCATGCTTACCTGGCGGTGCCCCCTGGTGGCTGCATCTGAGGTGAGGCCCCTTCTCAGGCCACCTGCCCACCTGCACAGCAATCACTCTTCCCAGGAGGATGAATGTGCTGAGAAGCTTGATCCAATCAGGGCCTTGCTGAAGCTGGAGGTGGGGTCAGATTCTTGTCAAGAGCAAGGGAGATTGGGTGGGTAGATCCCCCCCAAAATCAATGCACTGGGGTGGGGCAACTGGAATGGCAGAGTAAAGACCCCCCAAATCTATTCCTCCATCAAGGTGATCAGAACACTGACAGCACTTGTCAAAATCAGCTTATTCAGAAATCTATATTGTAACGAAAGGCTTGCAATAACACAAGGAGTGTTCACTCAAGATAAAGGGATGAGTCCTGGGAAGAGCAGAAAGCCCTCCGGTGTGTCCCTATTTCCCTTCTCCCAGCCCCATGGTTGCCCTGAGCACCACTCAAGAGAGTGGGCCAGGCTGGTAGTTCCCCAGAAGCCCAGTCCAGTCCCTGGAGATGCGTCACAGTCTCATCTCCAGCTCCCCAGAACACCCCATCCACAGGGCTTTCATGATTTGACCTGACTCAGTGTTACTTCTTGAAGACAATCTGTGTAAACTGTTTAGCATCTGTTGGAGGACAGAGGGAAAAAAAAGTGCACACCGACCTGAGAATCATCTTGAGACTGGAAAATGAAGCAGCAGCTCCATCTAATCAATGGATCAGTTTATTGCCAGGGAACTTCCTCACTGGGTGGGATTGGGGTCAGGCAGAAAATGATCTGGGAGCATTCCCAGTTGCTTTCAGCACCCCCAAGGGGCCACTGGAACAAGTTTATAGTTAACCTAGGATATGGGGGTGGGTGCTTGGAAACAGGACATGCATTTCTAAGTTAAGAGTTATGAATGGGTAACTAGTCTCACGGGTGCCGGGAATATGTCAGGGAAGGTTTTCATCATTGTTTGGGGACTGGCTGAGCGTAGAAGCCACCTGGTCCTACTGATTATTCAGTGATATCTATTAACTGCCAATCTCTTGACGATAGAGACGTGATTCACTACACAGTACAGTCCTGGGCAGGGTCAGCAGCAGGGCAGGAGGAGATGTACAGGCCCAGGATGGTGTCAGTTATGCCCACAACCTTACACCATCACAGCTGCCTGAGGCCACAATGCCAGTTTGGGCAGGAAAAAGGCTGATGTCAAACTTAAAAATGTGATCTGGAGAAAGAGAGAAGCTCTGCCTTATTACTGTGGATCTGCAGAAACATGCACCAGTGCAAGATTATGAACCTGCCTGGGAAAAACATAAACAGGTCCTCACCTCCCACCTCTGGAATTTGGGGCTCGGCACAAACAGGAGGAGAAGGCTAAGGCAGAGCTGAACTGGGCCGAGCATGAAAGGAAACCCCAACAACGAGTGGATCCCCTCAGCAAAGGCTGGGAGCCTGAACCATCCATTGTATTTAAAGGCAGCTCTGTCCAATCATCGACCAGCTGACCAGGACACTCGCTGGACAGAGACGTCAGTGACCACACGTCAAAGAGAACACAGACTTTAGAGAACTGGCCCAGATAATCAGTAAGCAAAGAACATCAACAAAAATAGCAGGTAACGACAATACAATAAACCCTAGGGAGGAGGTGGAATATGATTTCCAGAGTTGCCAAATCATATTACTTAAAATGCCCATCTTTCAACAAAAAATCACTAGATTCGCAAAGAAATAGGAAAGTATGGCCATACACAAGAAGGAAAAAAAAAAAAGCAGTAAACAGAAACTGTCCCTGAGGAACCCAGATGTTGGACCTATTAGACAAAGATTTTAAGAGTTCAGATATCTTCAAAGAACTAAAGAAAACCATATCTAAATAATTTAAGGAAAGTATGAGCACAATATCTCTCCAAATAGTGAATATCAATAAAGGGAAATAAATTATTTTTTAAAAAGAACCAAATAAGATGTTGGAGTTGAAAAGCACAATAATTCAAAGGAAAAAATGACTAGTGAAAGGGATTTTGTATGAGAAGTTGATCTTAAATTTCGTATTGAAATGTGAGAGACTCAGGATAGCCAAAATCTTCTTGAGAAGGACTCACATTCTCTTATTTTAAAACTTACTACAGTAACCAAGACAGTGAGATGTTGGCATAAGGACAGAAATATAGGACAACTAAATAGAGTTGAGAGTGAAAGAATAAATCCTTACTTTTTTGGTCAGTAGATTTTGACAAGGTTGCCAAGAATATTCAATGGAGAATGAGTAGTCTTTTCAACAAATAGTGCTGGTCAATTGGGTATTCATATGCAAAATAATAAAGCTGAACTGCTCTCTCAAACCACATAAAAATAAGCTGGACATAAGCATGAATTTGAATAGACATTTCTCCACAGAAGAACGACAAATGGTCAATAAGCACATGAAATGATACCCAAATCTTTAGTCATTAGTGAAATGTAAAACAAAACCATAATCAGACAGTGTTTTAGACCCAGGAAGGTGATTAAAATAAAAGGATAGACAATAACAAGTGTTGAAAAGAATGTGGAGAAGTTAGAACCTCACCAATGGCTGATGGGAATGTAAAATGGTGCAGCCACTTTGGAAAAAAGTTTGGCAGTTTTCACAAAACATGTAGTCCAGTAATTCCACCCCTTAATATACACCCAAGAGAGATGAGACTTACGTCTACACCCAAACTTCTTCTTGAATGTTCATTGAAGCGTTGTTCATAATAGCCGAAGAGGGGGTGCAAGCCACACGGTGGTCAAGTGATGATTGGGTAAATAAGATGTGTCGTATCTATACCACTGACTATTATTTGGCAATAAAAAATGTAATACTATTTACTACACTATAGATGACTCTTGAAAACATTATTCTAAGTGTAAGTAGCCAGTCGCAAAGGACCACATATCGTATGATTCCATTTATATTAAATGTTCAAAATAGACAACTTCATAGAGACAGAAAATAGATCAGTGGTTGACAGAGGCTGAGGCAAGGGAAGCTGGAAAATGACTGCTGGTGGGATTTCTTTTGGGGATGATGGAAATCTTCAAAAATTAGAGAATGATGATCATTGCAAAACTGGTAATGCACTAAATAACACTTCATTGTATGCTTTAATGGGGTGAAATATATGGTCTGTGAATTTCATCCCAGTAAAGCATTTTTTAAAAATCAAGGGACTGCTTGGAAGGGAAGGGAATGGGGTACTGGAGGGTGGGAAAACAGCTGATAGGTGTTGATCACAGAGCCGACCATGATGCCTCGACATACAGAGATGCAGAACCTGCAGTTGGAGAGTAGGACCTGCTGGTGACCGAGGAGCCCACCCAAATGGAAAGGAAGGCCACACAAATATAAAAAGAGCTTAAGCAGCACATAAAGGTTTTATGTGTATATGTGCATGTATGTGTGTGTGTCTTTGACAAAATAGAGGGAAAGGGGTAAAAAGAAGTCACTGCTCCGATTTATTTCACTTATAAGCACTTTTAAGTAGTCCTTAAAGATAATAGAACTGAATTTTAGATTTCTACAGGTGCAAATGTAGCCATTAGTAGACCTATGCAAATAAATAAATAGAAAAATCAGAAGATGGTGACAATATCTGGAAAACATATCCATCAATTAATTTTCTCTTTTTACAAAGTGGGGAGTTAGTAGGCTATCAAAAGTTAATAATTCTAGAAATAAGGGTATTTTTTTCCAGTGCTATTAAAAGTTACAAAGACAACTACCAGAAAAAAATAAACAAGCAGATGGATTAACTTTCTACATTATCAGAAGGAAAACACACACAGAGAAACTGCAAACGAAGCAGTAAAAGATGGAAAACGATGGAAACATGAAAATAGAAATACAACAGAAGTCAATAATCAAACGTGTATCACAGCAGCAAATGTAAATGAGATAAATTCACTTACTAAAAGAAGAGTCTCAGATTAAATTAAAGATTGAAATCCAGTATAGGCATCATTTACAAGGCATCAATATAGCCAGCATAAAGCAATCGAGAAATTCGTGGGCAAAGATGCACAGACAAATGCAAGCAAAGAGTGATGCAGAATGACCACGTGAGCGTCCGACAAGCTTGTGATCGATACAGAGACACTGAAGGAGCGCATGGCAGAGACGATGAACACAGGACAACCGAAGTCTGTCTCGTGCGTCTGTAACCAACACAAAGTAACACCCACAGCAAGGGGAATGAACAGCCAGGTACACAGGAGTCAGAGTGTCTCACTTTGGGTCCCCAGATTGCAGGGCCTGAAACAAGGTTTTGAATGAGGGCAGTTTGGGGGGTGAACCCAGGAAGTGGGGAGTGGGGCAAGGGAACCAGTTACAGGTGAGTGTCTGAGCAGAGGCCACCTGTGGGCATGGGCGGGCCCTCCCTCCAGCATCCCCAGGTACCACTTAATGCACCTTCGAACTGTCCCTTCAAAGCCAGAGGGTGAGGCGTTATCCTCCAGCCCCATCCCCACAACTGGAGGTTTGCAAAGCCCCACAGTCCTGGGGAACGCCAAGGCGCGACAGCAGGGGTCGGGGTGCAGGGCCATCTCAGCACAGGAGCCTGGGTGACCACACGTGGAGGAGGGAGCGTGGCCTGGGACTCCAGGGGCACCTGTCTCAAATAGGACATTCACCTGACTTTGCTAATCCCCAAGGTCAAGTAGACAAAATGTACGTGAGACTTAGACTTAGGAGGTGACGAGGAGCCCGTATGATTACGCACCCCCAACTCTATGTGGCGAACAGGGAGCACAGCTTATAAGATCCTGTGAATTATTTATAGAAAATGATGGTGTACTTGGAGGCAAAAAATGCTCAAGGCCTTCTCAGAAAGCACCTGAAACTGCTGAATACCTGGAGGAAAACAAAAATGAAATATGAAGCAATTCGAACTACATGATACCATTACATCACTACCGGAACAAAGTGATTCATTATGAATATTTTAAATTCTGAATTAAAAAGATGATTAAATAAATTATCCACTCAACTAAAAATAGAAAAATAATGAAAGGGAAAGCAGAATGATTTTATAAAGGTAAAACAGAAATGAATGATGCATTAAAGAGACAAAAGTAGAATTAGTAAATAATTTGCAAAGTAGCTCCTTTACAAAAACCCTACAAAATATAAAATATCAAACTTAATTGCAAAAGGGGGATGAAAAGGAGGAAACAGAATAAGAAATTAGGGTAGGAAGCAACTAAAAATGGAGGCAGATTATATATATATATAATTTTTTCTCAGCTGTATATAAGTAATTAGAAAAGACTAGAAGAAATAAATGGTTATGCTAGATAGATAGATCTAGAAAGATAATCTCTATCTATCTTTCTGTCTATCCAACCATCTATCCCTCTATTTATCTATATATATAGAGAGAGAATCCAAAATTTACCTGTGATGAGACTGGTAAATTGATCAGTTACCATCTACAAAACTGAGAAAGTTGTCTACTAGCTACTTCCCCTTAAATCATCAAGAAATTTCAAAATTCTTTATTGAATTCTATCAAAACTTCAGAGAATAAATAATGCAGAAGTTATTTAAATTTTTGGAGACCTCTGTCTTTTAGGTTTGTAACCAAGCAGAACCCAAAACATTACATACACACACAAGGCTAGAAATGTATCTAGTTTGTGAATATAGATGCAAAAACTCTACATTCTATATTAACAAGTAGAATCAAACAATTCAGAAAAAGAAAAATACACTGTGACTAATGTGGTTCTTTCCAGGAACCAGAAGTGATTCAATATTTGGGATTTAATTACAGATTAAGTCCATAAACTATCAAATAGAAATGGTTAATGATTTAAAATACATTCTTGAGAAAACAGTTTAAAATATTTAGAAGATCAGCGACTCTTCCCCTCAAATAAAAAGATGAAGAAATGGACGGGAATGTCATTTCCAGTAAGAAAAAACACAAGTAGCCAATAAAATAATACAAAATGTCCAAGTCACGTGAAGTTAAAGAAAAGCCAATTGCTAGGCCAATGATAGAGTATTCTCCTTATAGGGTCAGCCCCACCAAGGTGTGAGGTGCACTAGATTGACAGGTAAATGCAGGACAAGCCCGCATCATCTCAGTGGCCAGGTGACCTCTGCAGTCTCTGGGGCATAATTCTGGTGCATCTCAAAAATGGTAAAATGTACTTTCTGTCTGTCCCAGCACCTCCACATTTAGAATGCAACTCCACACGAGTGCATGCACATAAGAGCAAAGATATATTACAAAGAGTTCCATTTTTTAAAATAATTACAAGTGCTGGGAGCCAATCTAAGTACCTCTCATTGTGGGAATGAGTAAATAATTTATGGAATATCACAGAACTATTTTAGAGACTGGATTAGAATATCTCCAAACTATATTGTTAAATGAGAAAAGCAAAATGCAAAACAGGGTGTACATAATACTCCTATTCGTGTTTTTAAAGAGGGTGATTTATGGATAAACATACTCACAGTAATACAGAAACCTCCTACAGCCCAGGGCAGGTAAGGAGATGTCTGGGAGAATCCACAAAACTCTGTTAACGGGCATGGCCTCTGGGAAGGGGAAGGGCATCTCGGGTGCAAAACGACTGGCTTTTATTTGCATAACCTTTGAACTGTTTGATATATTAGCCATGCTGAAGTGTTACTTTTTCCAACAAAACATACGCATACATATGCATAAAGTATATATGCATATTCATGTACACATTCATATACATGCATGTGCATACAGTACTCACACCTGCATAGGTATGGGTCTCCAGGAGCGTGGTTCAGCAGCCGGGAGCAGGGCGTCCAGCCTAGGTGTGATCCTGGTGGGGCCACCTTGCCAGCCCTTTGCTTGAGTTTCTCATCTCAGGAGTGAGAACAATACATAGCACCCATCTCGGAGGGCTCTTGTGAGGATGGAGTTAATACACACCAAGCGCTTCAGACAATGTCTGGCTTGTAGGAGTGTTTCAGGGGCCACTGCTCTGAGCATCACTTGCTATCGTTATCAGCACCCTCTGCCACGTCCTGCTTTTGGGCGCTGTGTCCCGAGTCCCGAACGTACGGCCGGAGATGGACACACATGCTGTGGCCACAAAGCGCTGTCACGGTGGAACTGCAGAGATGTGGGCGCTCGTGACCCAGCCTGAAGGAGCTAGGAAAGCCTCATAAAAAACGTTCACATATTGAGATATAGGAAGTCCTCCCGGCTTATACATGAGTTCACTTGAATCTGCTGCCAACTAAAATAGTCTGTTTGTGGCCCATCAAAAAGACATTGTACATCTGCTTTCATCGTTACGTAAGAGGACACGCTGACCAACAGTAAAGAATGGCCAGGTTAAAAATAAAGATTAAATGCCTCCCTTCCTAGGATGCCAGGGCTGGTCCTCCTTTGATGATGACTCCCTTCCCAGGTGCAGGGCCATGCTGACTCGCTTGTGTACATGCTGTTCCGTGTGTGTGTGTTTTTTGAAATGTATCCCTGACTTGTTTAATGTTCTTTGTTCTGACAAGATATAAAACGATGCTGGAGACCATGCTTCTCTGAAGCAGTTTCTCAGAGTCCTCTGGGAAGCAGGCTTCCAATCTATCGTCTTCAGTTTGGCTCAAATAAAACTCTTTTCTATTCTTATTATAGAGTGTTTATTGATTATTTTTGTTAACAAGTCTTATATTTCTAGAAAGAGAGAAAGGAAAGAAGAATTTAAGAAAATAAGCAAAACAAAGACATGTTCATGGCCAGATTAGGTCTGCCCACTTCAGGGATATAAATACTACAGAAAGCATTGAACAACCTCGTGCCTCGGGACAGGTGTAATAAATACGTCAGTGAGATAGAGACCGGGTCTGTGAACATTTGCACACTTACACGCACACTCGGCTTATGACTAAGGTGTCCCTACAAATAAGTGAAGAATGGGCAGGCTATTTGATAAACCAGGCAGGAATAACTGGGTAGCCATATGGGAAGATAAAATTTTCTCTCTCTCCCAAGCCACACACGAAAATGAATTCCAGATGGCATACAGATCTAAACTTTAAAATCCTAGAAGAAAATGTATTTTCTTATTCATATTCTTATTCCTTAAATAAGACACAAAAGCACAAAACCTAGAGGAAATGAATAATGTATTTCATGACATCAAAATGAAAACTTTATACAGCAAAGCCACCATTAATAATAAAGCAGGAGGGAATTTTTTAGCCAATAAAATCAATAAAGACTTTTATCTGGAATACGCAAACAACTCCTACGAAGCATCAGGAAAAAGAAAAAAAAAGTAATAAGAAATAAAATGAGAGATATAAATATACAATTCAGACAAGAGGGAACTCCAATGCCGAACACACATATGGGACAATTTAATCTCATTCATATTTAAAATGATGAGATAACCTTGGACACTTCAGATTAATAACAATCACAGATATGGGTGAGGATGTGCTCACGGGAGGAGGGTCACGGTGCAGCCGAGTGAGATTGATGAGTGACACTGGAGCTGTGTGTGCCACCTCCACGTGCCACCTCTAAAGCAACTCACCCACGTGCTGGTGGGAAGCAATCAGGAACATTCAGGCAGCATCATTAGTTACAGCAAATATGTGGAAACAACCAACATGACCATCAACGGCAAAATGGATAAGTAAGTTGGAACATAACAAAATGAAAAAATTGACTGTTGTTTAAATGAATAAGCTATGTGCCTCAAGGAGAAGAGATCTCACAATATAGTGGGAACTGAAAAAGCAAACTGCAAAATCGTAAGTATAGTGTGTTACCTTTGGCATAAAGGGTAAAACAAAAGCTGTGTATGTTACATTGTTTAAACTACAGAAAAAAAGGGGTGGGAAAACCCAAGTTTCATTTTAAGGAAGATTCTGGGGAGGTACAGAGAAGAGAGGAGGACAGTTCAAAGCACTTTGATCTTTCTTTTTTTTTTATTTATTTATTTTTATTTATTTATTTTTGGCTGTGTTGGGTCTTCGTTTCTGTCCGAGGGCTTTCTCTAGTTGCGGCGAGCGGGGGCCACTCTTCATCGCGGTGTGCGGGCCTCTCACTATCGCGGCCTCTCTTGTTGCGGAGCACAGGCTCCAGACGCGCAGGCTCAGTAGTTGTGGCTCACGGGCCCAGTTGCCCTGTGGCATGTGGGATCTTCCCAGACCATGGCTCGAACCCGTGTCCCCTTCATTGGCAGGCAGATTCTCAACCACTGCGCCACCAGGGAAGCCCAAGGCACTTTGATCTTATCTAGGATCTTTCATGTATTATTTTATACAGATTTTACCTTTTTAGGGCATGTTAGATTTACAGAAAAACTCAGCAGATAGTACAGAGGGTACCATACACCCACTCCACCCCCTCTTCCTGGAAATAGTGTTCCTTATTGTTAACTGTACTTGTGCAGTACATTTGTTACAATTAATGAATCTGGATTGATACATCATTATTAACTGAAGTCCACAGTATTCATCCAGGGGGTATGGGTTTAGACAAATGTATGATTACGTGAATTCACCATTACGGTACCCTACGGAGTAGCTTCACTGCCCTGAGTATCCTCTGTGAGCCCCACATTCTCTGCTCCCTGCTTGCCTCAAACCTCCCATAACCACTGACCCTTTTACTATCTCTCTCGTTTTGCCTTTTCCAGAATGTCATAGAGTTAGAATCACAAAAGTCTGTAGCCTTTTCAGTTTGGCTTCTTTCACTTACCGATGTGCATTTCAGTTCCCTCCACGTCTTTTCATGGCTTCATAGCTCATTTCTTTCAGGGCTGAATAATATTCTCTTGTCTTCAGGGGCCACCATTCATTTATGCATCAGAGCTACTGCAGGACACCTTTGTCGCCTCCAGGTCCGGGTGATTATGAACAGGCTGCTATCAAGTCGCCTCCAAGATTTTGTCCAAGTGACCATGGATGTGTTCACACCAGTGTGCGGCTCTGGAAGCCATCGTCCAGGTGAGCAGAGGTCTGGATTCACCTGTCTCTCCAATGTCAGGTGGTGATTTCCCTGCCGGCTCAGTTCTCAGAGGGCCCAAGAAGTCATTGATGTTCAGTTTGTCCAGCACTGTTCTTGCAAGGATGGGAGGGAGGGCTTCCAAGCCATTCATATGGTGCAGCTCAACCAGGAGGTCCTTGTCTGTTCCCCTCTGACTTCAGTGCTCAGTCTTGGCTCCGGCAGGGGACCTGCTCACCCGAGATGCTTCATGCACACAGGTCCTCCGATGAGCTTGTCGTTCTGCAGACTTTCCTACATGCCTGCCCAACACCCCGCGAGCAAAATGCATCAGCTCAGAGTCTCCTCTTCCCCAACATCTCAGAGCTCATCCCGGCTCTTTGTGGTCACAAAGCTCACATCTCAGGAGAAGCTGGCTCTGACTGGTGCGCAGAAGGCGGCCAGTGCGCCGAGCATCCTTTGTGGCACTTCCGCAGGCTCTGGGGTGCCCGGGCTGCGCACAAGCGTGGCCTGTATTTGAACCTCACTTTCTTTGTCTCTCCTCTTCACATGAATATTTATCGCGAGGAAAGCCAGGCCAGCACGCCAGACCCCATTCACGGAATCCATCAACAACTCCTTTGTGAAACCTGACCTGGGGAAGGAGGATTGAGAGGGAATGAATGTGTTTCGTTTTCTGAGTCACAAGGTCTGTGACGAACAATATTCAATGGGCTTTTGTTCTTTTATTTCTGTAGGACCCAGAACTTGGGGAGAGCAAAGTGATGGGGAATTGGTTGCAAAATAAAATGCCATCGGTTCGAAGGGAGGCCTCTAGGGGCTTCCATGCTGTGCTCCCGGAGACTCTGACTCCACAAATGCACTCACAGTTCCCACCAGGGGAGGCTCTCTGCCCTGAAGGAGACGCCTACCTGTGCAAAGCCTGGGCTCCACGGTCCCCAGACTCCATAGCACAGCCTGGGTGGTCAGCACGCCTGCCCCCAGCATCAGGACCTTGGAGGAGGGCCTGAGTGCAAGAGACCCTTCCAGGCCTGGGTACAGGACTTGTGCCCAAGGCTGCATCTGTTCAATGTCCAAACAAGAGCAAATCCAGCCAATTTGGGGCGAGGTGCCTTTCAGACAGTTGCCTGATGTCCTGTAAGGCAGCAGGCAGGTCAGTGAACCCTTTTAGCTGGGCATGATTCAGGCAAAGCACCCGGCTCCAGGGCCTCTGTAGCCCCACAATCTACATGTCACAGGGTCCAGAGCTGCCACCCACTGTACCTCCTCCTGGGGACAGACCTTTTCTCTCCTGCTTCTTCAACCAGCCGGCGAGAGGAAGCCTCCCCCTCTCCCCATCCCTGTGTGCTGACAGCTATTCCTTCTTTCCCAGGAAGCCCACTTCTTCGGGAGCCCCGCCCAAGTTCTCCTCCTGAACCCTGCTACCGACCCGACCCCGGCTCCACAGTATTTCCTCTTCCACAGGGCAGCCTTTCAGAGATGAGATTGCTAGCAGGGACCGTCTGTGTGTGTGTGTGTGTGTGTGTGTGTGTGTGTGTGTGTGTGTCTGTCTGTCTGTCTGTCTGTCTCTCCCCCCAGCACACACACACAAATAACCCAGTTCTCTTATAAAACTCCCCAGCCGCAGAGCCTCTTCTCTGAGACGGGTCCCAGGTGCACTTGGGCCTGAGTCTTTCTCTCCAGGGTGCTGGGAGCGGCGCTTCCCCAGGGGACTGAAGCCCTGAGGGTTGAGGCTACACAGTGGGCCCGGGAGGCCAGGTTCTGGCTGGAGCTCGTGGTGGCCAGCGCAGCACATCCTCGGGGGTAGGCGGCATAGCCGGGCCGCGGAGCTTCAGTCAGCTCTGCGGGAACCATGGCACCCACAGAGGATGCCGACGCGTGTGATGAGTGGTACCTCTGTGCAGAGCGGGACCGCTGGAGCCTCGAGGGCTGTGTGCAGAAGCTCTCCACTTGCAGGTCTTCCCAAAACCTTTCCAAGGAGGCCATCAGGGTTGGCTCTGGGACACAGTGCTGTTCTGAAGCCATATCTATCCTGAAAAGGAGTTTATGGTTGCTTAAATTCCATTAGGGTTAAAAAATAGATTTCTCTCATAAACTACACAGGAAATTAAAACAAAGTTGTAACATCCCGCTGGGGCCCCAGGAGTGGGTCCCCAAGTGGGCGGGCTTCTCTGGGAGCGTGATCACAGCTTTCGTCCACACGGCTCCCCCTGACCGGCCAGTGCACCCACCCAGCCACCACAGGCAGAGGGCCCTTCCCTGACTGGAGACTGGCGATGCCTCGGGGTGCTGCCCCACGCCCACCTCCAGGACCATTGATACCAGGGAACTTTCGAGGCCCAGTCCAGGCTCCGAAGTTCTCCGTAGGGTCAGGCTGAGGCCAGCAAGCTACGCTTGCACACATGTGTACCCAGGTGCCTGTCCGGCACCCTCATGTGAGTATCCAGACCCTCAGAGTTAACACATACAAGCTGAAAGTCGTAACTTCCCTCAAACCTGGGTTTCTCTGCTGTTTCCATTCTGAGAAATATCCCAGTTCCCCCAGGCATCCCGACTTTTGGAATAATCACCCCCTCATCTTGCTCTATGGTTTTATCACTAAGTGCGCATCCCTCGATGTGAAAGCCCCGTTTTTCCTTTTCCTTGATACTTTCATGTCTCTTTTAATCGACAGCTTACCGCCCCCCGCCGCCGCCGTCTCTGTTTTTCCTTAATTTATCAGCTGTACAAGCCACATCGTTCAATCGGTAGGGTTTGCCGTCATCAGGATTTTGCTGATTGCACCTTCGTGGTGCAGAGCTGTGTGTTCCCCTGTCCTCCACATCTCCGGGGAGTCTAAAGCATCTTTGGGCTCAGGGACCACCACCTGGGCCAGACCACAGTTGCTTCTCTCACGAGGAGGCACCTGGTATCTGGTTGTCCTTTCTCTTTTTGCCATTAGCATTACTGACACTCACCACTTAGATGCATGGCTTCACTGGGAGATAACGGTGATATTTGCACCCTGTCATTTTGTTTTCCTTTATTAGCTGAACACATTTTGTAAGGAGATGCGTTCTCATATCCACCACGTGTGATGATGTGGTCTGGTAAGTGTTTATTCTCTAGGGATCGAGATTGGACTCTTCCATGTGATTTACCTAATTTTCAAGAAAACAGCTTTCTCTCTGTTGTCCACTGAGTTTTCTTTTCGTACCATGACTGGAAGGGGCCTTGATCAATTGCAGTTTTTATACTGCGGAGACACAGGCTGTGTTGTCTGGGGTCAGCGGTGGCCTCGTCCAGTCCAGGCAGCCCCTGAATCCTGCAGATGTGGACTCTGCTGTCTGATTGTCAAAAGGCCGCGGGTCAGCCTCAGGCCGGGTAAACCAGGCTCACCTTGCAGGCTACCCAACTTAAGGCTCAGAATTCTCCCTGCAGTGCCATCCGGGCTGGGGGCTGGGCCCTGTGGGTCTCAGTTGGCAAAAGTGCCTTCTGCAGTGTTTTCTATACTCCCCCAATTTTGCTATCTCATTACTCGTTTTTAGGTGAACTGGGGAAAATGTAAAATCTATGCTGCTACCTGCCACTGTCATCTCCCCAGAGCGAGGTTTCATTTTCTTTACATCACTTGTCGTCAAGGATAAAAGCCGTTACCTGTTTCCTGAGTTTTCCCTCATCAGAAGGAAAGTGTCCTGTGAATAAGGACTCGGCTTTGTTCAATGTGTCCTCCCAGGCCCAGGCACAAAAAGCGCCCAGTGGCATTTACTAAGTGAACCAGTGAGCATTTACTGAATATTTATTCTATGTCATTTAACCTTCCCCTCAGCATTAAAATGAGGTCTTGTTATTTAGCCCCATTTTAGAAATGAGGACACCATTGTTTAAAGAGGTAGCAATTTGCCCAGGACAAACATCTAGCAGGGCAGCCAGCTGCTGGCTCGAGGCTGCATCCCATCAACAGACGTGCTGAGCAACAGGGGCACCAGAGCATCCTCAAAATCCCAGTGTCATCCTCACAGTGACACCTCAAGAGGGAAGGCGGGATGGAAGTCGTAGGCAGGGCGCCAGCCCACTTCTGTGCATGCACCCATCACACACAAAGGGAGGACGGGAGGAGCTGCAGGAAATCATGCTGAAATGAGCAGCTGATTCTTTTCTGGGGACACTGATGGTGTGTGAATTTTATCATCATTAATTTGTTTTAAAATGAGCACATCAGATGAAGATAATTTTAGGCAGAAAACAACAACAGGAGAACCTCAATATAAAAAGCCATCCACCTTGGGTCCCCATGTTGGAAGGGGGTGGGGTTGGCATCCAAGCGCCCCTGTTGCAGGTCAAGGGCAGACAGGAAAGAGATCTTTGTACCCATTTCTAGAAGGAGCGTTGACTCACGTCTGTCGTTTCCCCTGGGTTCAGTGTGGTGTTACTAGGTACCTACTGTGCACATAAACTCCATCAGTGAAGAGGTCCCCGTCTTCTTTATCTGGCATGGGCCTTAGAACTTTATTAAATTTTTGTCAGGCACCAGGAAAAATGCAAGTTAAAATGATAGAACCCAAGTCTCAGGCTGTTTGGACCTAAGTAAGTGACAGAAGCTCATGGGGGATGTGTTACACTGGTTATTCTGCTGCATTTGTACCCAGGAGCTCACCAATGGATCCATCTTCTGAGGACGGTAATGAGGAAAGAGAAAGGCCTTCAGCTCCAACGTGAAGAAGTGGATGCAACTGTGCAGTCTAGTGGTGCCTGGTCGACCAGTAGTTCTCGGGGAACGTTGATTCAATCGAATACATGTCTCTGTTGATCCACAGATGCCCAGACCAGTGGGTCAGAGAGGAAAGTACAGCAGCCATTTAGCAAAGAAAACTCTCGGTGTTGACTCTTGCCTCTGCCTGCAACAAGAAAGAAAAAGGGCCACAAAAGGAACAATAACTTTCAACGGTGGCAGGAAAACATAGTGGCCATAGGACTTGAAAGTCTGAATTCCAAAGAAAAATGTATCTCCATAGATGAGGAGGTGTCTATGTCAGCTTCCATCCCAGGGAAGAGGGGCCAGGTCTGGCTTCATGTGGACAGAGGACCAGTCTGGCTCAGACGGAGAGTTTTCAACAAGAAGGTGAAACTAAGCTCAGCCTTAGACATCCAAGGGGAGCAGGAAAGGAATCGGATCTGGAAAACACCATATTCAAAAATAAGTCTTTTGGGACTTCCCTAGTAGCGCAGTGGTTAAGAATCCACCTGCCAATACAGGGGACACGGGTTCGATCCCTGCTATGGGGAGATCCGCAGAGCAACTAAGTCCATGCACCACAACTCCTGAGCCCATGTGCTGCAACTACTGAAGCCTGTGAGCCTAGAGCCCGTGCACCGCAACAAAGAGTAGTCCCTGCCAGCCGCAGCTAGAGAAAACCCGCTAGCAGCAACGAAGACCCAGTGCAGCCAAAAAATAAATAAATGTTTGACTTTAAAAAGAAAAGTCTTTTGGGGCTTCCCCGGTGGCACAGTGGTTGAGAGTCCGCCTGCTGATGCAGGGGACACGGGTTCGTGCCCCGGTCCGGGAGGATCACACGTGCCACGGAGCGGCTGGGCCCATGAGCCATGGCCGCTGGGCCTGCGCGTCCGGAGCCTGTGCTCCGCAATGGGAGAGGCCACAGCAGTGGGAGGCCCGCGTACCGAGAAAAAAAAAAAAAGAGTCTTTTAATCTGAAAATGATTTTCCCCACCTACTTCCAAGTTTCACAGAGAAATTGAAAGTGGAAGAGGGGCAGGGAAGCAGGTAAAAAGTACGTATATCTGTGTATTCTTGGGTTGGTTGACTTTCTGGCCCTGTTAGAATTGAATGCGTGGGTAAAACAAGGATTCTGAACTTCAGCTCAACCTCCTGCAGCATCATCCTGACAAAGAAGGGAAGATGTGACTTGGCAAAACCACAGCAGGACTGAATCAAATGAGAGACTCAGCTCAACTGGACTCAGAGCTGTCCATGTCACCAATGTACATATAGATATAGATATAATATATAAATGTATACATGAATATCTATATTCTTTTTCAGGTTATTTTCCCTTACAGGTTATTACAAAATATTGAGCAGAGTTCCCTGTGCTATAGAGTAGGTCCTGGTTGGTTATCTATTTTATATATAGTAGTGTGTATATGTTAGTCCCAACAGATGTGATTAAGTTAAGGACCTTATCTGCGTGGGCCCAGTCTGGTCACAGGAGCACTTAAATGGGAAGGAGGCGGCACAAGTCAGACCCAGAGGGACGGCATCACGAGAGGATCAGCCAGTGCTGGCTCTGAGGAAGGAGGAAGGGGCCACAACCAAGGATGCGGCACCTCTAGAAGCTGGGGAGGCCAGGAAACAGGTTCCCCCCTGGAGCCCCTGAGGGAGGCAGCCCTGCCCACACCTTGATTTTAACTCCTTGAGACTCATTTCACTCACTTCTTTTTTTTTTTTTTTTTAACATCTTTATTGGAGTATAATTGCTTTACAATGGTGTGTTAGTTTCTGCTTTACAACAAGATGAATCAGTTATATATATACATATGTTCCCATATCTCTTCCCTCTTGCGCCTCTCTCCCTCCCTCCCACCCTCTCTATCCCACCCCTCCAGGCGATCACAAAGCCCACTTCTGATAGAAAATAAACGTGTGCTGTTTTCAGTCACTCGACTTCTGGTGATTGGTTACAGTGGTCCCAAGAAAGCAACAAAATTCGTAACTTGCTTAACCACCAGAAAGAGGGACGGTTTTATATTCTCCTATTCTCTAGAAAAAAACAATAGCAACAAGCAGCCCGCCCAAAAAACCCCACACAGATTCTCCACTCTTCTTTTACACAATGTAACAGTAGTACAATAGAAGCTACAAAAATGAAAGTCTGAATTTATAGCCCTTAATAAAGAGAAACAGATAATAGAAGCAGATTGAGAAATTACAAATTTATTGAAATTAGCAAAAGCACACTTTTAAAAATTGTTGCCAAATGGTAAAGAATTTAGAGGCAAAGATGACTATAATAGGTGAAAGAACAGGGTACTTAAGGAAATTAATGAAAACTAAAATAAAACAAAATGTAAGTTGTATAGTTATAAAAATAATATCTGAAATCATGATTAGTTTATTCTTTCTGCAAAAGAAAGGATCAGTGGTAGGTTAATAGAAATCACGCAAATTGGAGAGACAAAAAGGATGCCCAAAGTGATCTGTCAGGTGATCTCACTTTTCTGTTCTTGGATTCTAGAGAGAGGCTGAGAGAATTTGGAGCATAAGAGGTTATTAAAGAAAAAATAGTGAAAAATATTCCAAGTTAAAAAAAAAATCAACTCAGAGACCCAAAAGCTCAAAGAACTCCAAGCAGGATTAATGTAAAGAAAATTACACCCAGGCAAATCATAGAAAAATTGCTGAAAATCAAAACTAATGAAAAACATTAAAAAACCCCAGAGGATAAAGACCCATTGTGTCCAGAGGAGCTGTTACAGGACTGGAGACTGACTTCTCAAAAACGTCACCAACAATATATGTCAGCCTAGAAGTCTCTGTCTAGTGAAAATATCTCCCAAAAATGAAGATTAAATAAAGGCATTTTCAGGTAAACAAGGGGAGAGAGCTTGTTTTCAGAAGAACGATAATACAAAAAGTTCTTTGTACAGAAAAATACTGCGAGATGAGAATTCCAACCCACAGGAGGATACGCAGAGCATGAGGACTTGTGGGGAAACACTGAAGGGTAGTTTTGCTCTTTTTAAGCAGATTTCATGAAAATATATGGGACTTACAAGTACAGAATGGAAATACATGGCAACTATAGCACAAAGCATTTGAAGAAGTACGTAGAAGCATCTTCCTATAAGACTCACATCGTACATGATGTGGTGTAGCCATATCCAAGGTAAATTGTGCTAAGCTCAGGATGTCATCCTTAGAGCAAGCATTAGTTTAAAAAAAAAACAGTTATAGTTAAAAGCCAAGAGGTTTATTTTTTCTTTCTACCATGATGGGATAATAGGGACTGCTTTCATTTCCTATCTTAAACAACTAGAAAGCCAACAAAACAGGTGAAAGAACAGTTTTCCAGACATGGATAGTGACAACACAGGACAGTGATTCCCTGAGAGGAAAAAACAAAGCAAATAAAGCAGGTCCTACGATTGCCCCAGCTTACCACCTGGAATTTGCCAGTAGAGACTGATGGGCACGCTTAGTTTAGGAGACAGAATTTAGCGTTTAGGGATAGCAAGGTGGATATGATCTGTGAGACGAAATGCCAGAGAAGAGGTGTCTGCAGAAAGAAAGAATATGATCAATCTATGGAGGGGTCCCCTTGAGTCTTTGGCTGAGCAGTGACCTGCACACAATATGAGGAAGGGACTCACAGGAAGGGCAGGCAGATCCTGGGGTTCCCTGAGGCTAGACAGAGTTTACATTCCCACAACGGGACCTGAACGATCTCATAATACAGAGGATGTTGCACAGAGGCCTCACTCAGCAGTGAGGCTAAGTCATCCCCAGAGCCCCAGAGATTGCTCTGGATGCACACCGAAGGAGTTAAAAGATGTCAAGAAATGGTACAACTGATCCTGAATAATTTTACTGCATCTCAGGACGTATTCCAACAACATTTAAGGAAGACAACAAAATACAGCAAAAGACAACCTAAAATTCACAATGTTTAACATTTAACACTTTTTCTGCTTCTTTGCATACCTTGTATTTTTAACCAAATGTTGAACAATAAATATAGGCACAGAAATAATGCAAATAGTAGAATAACAAACAAGGGTGTTAAAATAGCTGTTACGAATATGCTCCTTACATCTCAGAAGATGGAGAAAAACATGAGCACATTAGGAGAGAAATGGAAGACGTATATGTATATATACAAAAATAAAACTTCTAGAGATGGAAAACAGCGTCTCAAAAGAAACGTTTACTAAATGGGATTAAAAGCAGATTAGACACTGTACAAAAATAGTATTAGTGATCTAATAGAAACAAACCAAAATGAAGCACAAAGAGGATAAAATCCTGAAAAAAATAAAACAAGTGAACAATAACTTTTCTGAGATAATATCGAGGAGCCTTGGGGGACAAAACAAATATTTAAGTAATTATTCCAAATTGATAAAAACTATAAACTCACAAATCCAAGAAATCCAACAAACCTAAGTCTAAGAAACATGAAGAAAAGTGCATTAAGGCACATGACTCAGATATCAAAATCAGACAAAGACATTAAAAGAAAAGGAAAATACAGACCAACATCCATTATAAAGATGTTAAAATCTTTTAAAATATTTAGCAAAATAAATCCATCAATATATTAAAAGGATAATACATCATTACCAAATGAGATTAACCCCTGGAATTCAAAGTTGGTTTAATATTAGAAACTCAATTAATGTAATTTACTATATTATCAGAGAACAAATAAACAAACAAATGGAAAACAGAAGAGACATTTGCCAAAATTTTAAAGGTATTCATAAAACAAACAAATAAATAAAAACTCAGCAAACTATGAATAATAGGAATCTTCCTCAATCTGATAAAGGACATACACAAAAATTCTACAGCTAACATAATACAAAGGAATGAATAAAGCCCCCCTAAGACTGGGAATAAGACAAAGATGTCCATTCTCTCAACAACTTGTCTTACAGGTCCCAGACAACCCAATAAGGCAAGAAAAAGAAATAAAATTCTTACAGATTGGAGTGAAAGAAGTAAAACGGTCTTTATTTGCAGGCAGCACAATCATCTTTGTAGAAAACTTCAAAGAACCTACAAAACAAAGCTATTCTAACTAGTAAGTGAATTTAGTGAGGTTACTGGATTTAAGTTCAGTTTACAAAAGCCATTGTATTTCTAAATGCTAGAAACAAATAATTGAAAGCTGAAATTTTTTAAAATGTATTTATAATAGCTATTTACAATATTTAAAATATGCTTACATTATTTAAAATCAAGGTGTCACCAGGGCTGTGTTCCTTTCTGGAGGCTCTAGAGGAGAATCTGTTTTATTGCTTTTCCAGTGCCTGCAGGCCCTCCGCTTTCATTGGCTCATGGCCCCTTCCTCCTTCTTCAAAACCAGCAAAGCTATGTCTCCCTGACTCTTCTTCCACTGACCACATCTCCCTCTGACCACAGCTGGGAAAGATTCTCCAAATTTAAAGATTTATCTGATTAGACAGGACCCCTCTGGATAATTCAGGATAATCTCCTCTTCTCAAGGATCTCAGAGTCCCCTTTGCTACGTAAGCTAACATTCTGAAAGTTTCTAGAGATTAAGGCATGGACATCTGGGTGGGGGTGGGGGGTGTAATTCTGCCTACCATAAACAACCACATAAATGAATAAATAAATCATGACCATGAGTTGGAATAAAAATTATAGTTAAATTATGAGTTCTCAATAAATTCACTTACTTAATGAAATCTCCATCAATATCCCAATGACCTTTTTTCTGTAGAAATTAATAGGCTTACTCTAAAGTTTATGTAGACATGCAAAGGAGCTATGTGAGTTAAAATGATTTTGAAAAAGAAGAACAAAGTTTAAGAACTTACATCACCTGCTCTCAAGACTTATTACAAAGCAGCAAACAGAGTCAACGTGGCAAATATAGACACATAGATCAATGAAACTGAATAGAAAGTCCAGAAACTGACCTACAGAAATATGATAAATTGATTTTTTGACAGAGGCACTGAGATAATTCACTGGGAAAGGTTGATATTTTCAACAAAGAATCTCCGAGAATACATATCCATATGAAAAAATAATGAAGCTCAACCTTTTACTCCATATAGAAAAAGTAACTTGAAATAGATAATAGAGCTAAACTGAAGTGATAAAACGATGGATCTTCTGGAAAAATACTTAATAGAAACACTTACTGGTCTTTAGTTAAGTAAAGATTTCTTAATAGGGTAGTAAACACGTGAACTGTAAATTTTTTTAAATTGTAAATGAGACTCCATCAAAATTAAAGCAAGAAAATGAAAAGGCAAACCATGGACTGGGAGAAAAAAGTGGCAAAACATATCTAAAAGACTTCTATCATGAATATATACAGAACTCTCACAACTCAATAATAAGATGGTAAGTAAAACATTTAAGAAATGGGGAAATATTTGAACAGATGCTTTACCAGAGAGGACAAACATGCGGTTAATAAGCATATGAAAAGATGCTCAACACTGTTAGCCCTTAGAAGAATGCAAATTAAAACCATAACGATATACCTCTTCACACCCACTAGGATGGTGAAAATTTAAAAGACTGAAAATACCAAGTGTTGCTGAGGATACAGAGCAGGGGGAGTTTTCATGTGCTGCTGGTGGGGATGCAAAGCAGGACAGGCATTTGGAAAATAGTTCAGCAGGGTTTGTAAGGCTCGATGTGCACTTACTGCCTGACCCAGTAATTCCAATCCTAGGTATTCTTGAAGAAAAGTGAAAACATATGCCCACTCAAAGAGCTGTGCACCAATATTCATGCAGATCAGCTTTATCTGAATAGCTAGAAACTGCAAAGGACCCAAATGCCCATCAAGTGGTGCATAAATGAACACATTGTGGTGTATCTATATTATGGAATACCAGTCAGCAATAAAACAGAATAAAATAATGATATTTACCGATGCTGCATATCTACATGGCCGATTATGTTAAATGAAGGAAGCCAGATGTGAAACACCAATACTGTAAGACTCGATTGATATAACATTCTAGAGACATCAGAACTGTATTGGTAGAAAGCAGGTCAGCCTTCGTGGGGGGCTGGGGTGGGAGAGCGACTTGACGGCCAAGGGCACGGGAGACTTTGGGGTTGACAGAAACGTTATATATCTTGATTGTGGCGGTGTTGGTAATGACAAAATTCACGAGATTATACACTGTAGACTGGTGCATCTTATCATATATAAAGCATACTTAATGAGGTAAAGAATAGTAAAATATATTCAATCCGAAATAAGGCAGGAAGGAGGAACAAAGAATAGATGGGGTGAATAGAAAACAGATAGATAGTCGAATTAAAACAGATCAGTCAACTATTCCTTTAACTATAAATGAACTAAATGCTTCCGTTAAAAGTCAGGGACAATTGGACTGGACGAAAAGCACCACTAAGTTACATGCTGTTTATAACAGTTGCAATTTAAATGCAAATAAGCAGGTGAGTTACAAGTAAAGACAGCTAAATAAGCTACAAGGATATGTTGTACAGCCCAGGGAAATGTAGCCATTAGTTTGTAACAACTTTAAATGGAATATAATCTATAAAAATATTGAACCACTATGTTGTACACCTGAAACTAATATTATATTGTAAATCAACTATATTTCAATAAAAATAAATATTTAAAAAAGTAAAGGAGGTATACAATGGAAACACTATTGACTAAAGTCATATCAGACACAGAGGGCTGAGACAAGGAAGAGTAGCAGATAAAAGGAGGGGCATTATGTAATGCAAGGAAGATGAATTCATTCAAAAAACAAGAATCTTTCACGTGTGTGCACACACACAAAATGAGGTTCAAATACTTGAAACAAAAAACTACAGAATTAAAAGAGAAAATAGATGCACAATGGAGTGGGAGGTTTTACCGGTCCTCTCTCAGTAATTAATAGATCATGTAGGTAAAAACAATAACAATAAAATTAGTGAGGTATAAAAGATGTGACCACAGTACCACCCATTCAAACTGATGAGCATTTCTGGAATACTACCAACCAAAACTAGAGTCCACACTGTTTACAAGTGTTCACAGAATCGTCATCAAAACACACAGTAAATTAAGCCTTAAAATAAATCTCAATGAAGTGCAAAGAACTGAAATCATACAAATTATATTTTCTAAGCACAAGAGAATTAAACTTAAAATCAATTACAAGATTGTTATTTATAAGCACCCATATATGTGAAAATTGAATGACACTTCTAAATAATTCATGGGTCAGAGAGGGAAATTACAAGGAATATTAGAGAAAATTAAACTGAATAGTAATGAGCACAAACATATAAAAATTGGGGGGGTGTTAACTCAGTACTTAGAGGGAATTTCATAGATTTAAAGTTAAAGTGTAACCTTTAAAAGTTGTATTAAAAAATAAAAAGTGTGAAGTGAAAAAAACGACAGATTAACAGGAAAAAAGTTTTTGATTTAAAAAGAAGAAATATTGAATTAAATTATATATAATTCTATCTTAAGGAGTTATGGGGTAAAGCAAATTAAACCAAAAGAATTAGAAGGAAGAAAATAATAAAAATGTCAGTAGCAATTGATGAAATAAAAAACAGACAATAGAGGAAATGAACAAAGTCAGTAGGTTATTTGAAAAGATTGGTATAATTGATAAACTTCTAGCTAGATTAATGAATTAAAATGTTAGAAAACACAAATTACCCATCAAGGATGAAAGCACTTGGCTACACAATAAAAGGATATTAAAGAAATGTCATGAACAACTTTTGCCAATTAATTTTACAACTTAGCTAAGGTGGAAAAAAATATGTGAAAAGCGCAACTTATCAAAACTAAGAAAAGAAGAAATTAAAAATCTGAAAAAAAAAACTTACAAACAAAAAAATTTCCAGAAACTCATGCTTTATTAGGGCATTTTAACATATGCTTAAGAAATAATACCAGTTGTACAGAAACTCTTTCAAAGAATAAAGAAGACGGAAACACTTGCCCACAAGTCCAGCATCAATCTGATACTAAAACCTGACGCAGATTTTACAAGAAAATAGAATTAGAGACCGATATTCCTAATGAACGTGGAGTAGAAAACCCTTAACAAAATACTAGGAAATCAAATCCTTCAATATATCTGAGAGTAATATATCGTCACCAAGAATTTAAAAATCTGTCAGAGTACTCATAGTTTTAAGAAGAAAAATAAGTGAATTTAACAACTTCATAGGATATATTTATTACAAATTTCAATTACAGTTCGATACATTAGAAGCAAACAAAAGGAAAATGAAAATTTTTAAATTTCTATTTAAATTTCTATTTAAAATTTTGTTAAAAACATAGCATGCTTAGGAATAAATCTAAGGAGAGATGTGCAGATCTCTGTAACAAAAACTGGAAAACGTGATTAACAATAAAGAAGACATAAATGAAAGGACAGGTTTATCTTGTTCATACTGGAAGACAATATTTATACATGCTCGTTTCCTCCTCAATATATCCACATTGGTGTTCTAGGGTTGTCGTAACAAAGGACCACAGACTGAAGGGCTTTAACCACAGCAAAGAGTTCTCTCGCCGCCTGGAGGCTGGATGTCCAGAACCCCACTGTCGGCAGAGCTGGCTCCCTCGGGTTGTGGGGAGGTTCCGTCCAGCGCCCCCTCCCACTTCAGCACCAGGGGTTTCTTGACATTTGGAAGGCCTTCTTCCCGACTTCACATCGTTCTCCCTTTGTGTCTGTCTCTGGGTCTAAATTTCCCCTTTTTATAGGGACACCAGTCATATTGGTCTAGTGTACACCCTAACAGCTTCAGTCTAACTTGATTTTTTTCAAAAACCTACTTTCCAAATAAATCTGCACTCACTGAGTAGCACAAGAAGATCCCAGCAGAGGGCTGGCCCGAGGAGTCAGCCCCGCGGGGCCGCTTCAGCAGAGCCTGGGGAAGGATGTGGTTATAATTCACCCCTTCACACCGTATTTGGTGTGGCCGGGGCGTTCTGGGCCTGGTGCAGGCACCACAAAGACAGCGTCCAAGCCCCTCAGGCTGAGGGTCCAGAGATGGAGATGGAGCAAGGGGCCACTTTACAACCCAGGGCAGGGGCCCAGGTGCCTCCACGTGGCAGGGGCATGAGACACGTGCTCGCTCTGACAGTCTTTCTCAGGAAACGTGAGCCCAACTCCATCCAGCTCTTTCTGCCCCAAGACCCTTGTTACAGAAGCAGCTCACCTTTACGCCTTTCCTGCCCACTGGCCCCAGCCTGTGGGAATGACCCCGCTGCTGACATTATAGCCTCGTGTCGTCGACCTTCTGAGAGAGAGACACCGTCCCTGCCGCCCTGCGGGACAGGGACGGCAGCGAGGCCCACAGCTGCTTCCCTCAGAAGTTAGCGCTGCTCTCGCTGCTGTTTCTTCTGCTAGTGCCTCAGTCTGCATTGGCCTGGGGGCCTGGCCCCCCGTTCTCCCCCCCCCCACCATGTGCTCCCTGGTCATTGTCTGTCCCAGACTCCAGGGGCAGTATGAAGGCCTGGCCGCTCAGCTCACGTGTCCAGATGAGAGATAGGTTCCTACAGATTTTCCATGGGGCAGGTTCCCAAAGGCAGTGGTCACCGGTCAGCCCAGACCCAGGGCCCCGAAAGTCCCAGAAGTGCCGTGCCATCGCCATGGTGCCCCAGAACAGTCTGTGCAGGGCACACGCTGCCCATGGGTTCCGGACAAGTGAACAGAAGAAGGGCGGGGAGGACCCTGGTCTTGGAGTCCACGCAGAGCCAAGGGCGTGGGTCAGCCTGTGACAGGCAGTGAGGCCCCAGCCCAGGCCCACCCTGGCTGGTGGCTCAGCAGCGGCATCACCATGGTAACTGTACCTCCCACCAGGGCACTGGGCCACCCCCAGGGGTCACTGTGACCATGGTGGGTCCTCAGAGGCCCTGCCTGGAGGTGGTGGCTGCTCTGTGATCCCAGCAGGACAGAATCCTGGAATCAGATGCACAGTGCCCCCCTGCCTCTCCCCTCCCAGCCCCTCCGGCCCAGCTGGGGCAGAGAGGCCGCCCCCCTTGACTGTCGCCTTGTCAGTGCACTTGGCTCCCTTTCTTGGTTGAAGATGTGGATACCACTGTTGCGGAGGTGACGTCACTTCACAAAGAGCCGTCCATGTTCCCCAGAGCCCAAGGCCCCTCCCCAAGGGAGGCAGCATCGCACTGGGGGCTGGGCTGCAGCCACCCCTGGTCTCCCCAGCCTCAGTTTTCCTTCCCAAACTGTGCATCATTTTACCAATGTTTCTGGGCTGCTGGAAGCATCAGAAATACACATGGTGGTGCTGGAGCCTTGCCCAGCCAGTGCCCAGCAAGCAAGCTTTCTGTGCTCATCCTCCCAAAAGCTGGGCACCCTGGAAACCCCTGTGTGTCCTGAGACGTCAAGGCCATGTAATCGGGTGTCTGATGCTGAGCCCTGTTCGTCAGGAAAATGCCTTCCTCTCACACGGAGAAGGAGACCCTACAGGAGATGGAAGATTGGCCCACAGGCCAACCACACAGGCAGCCCTTGAGGTGGGGTTTTATCAACTCAGTGAGGTCACAGGGAGTCTGAGAGTTACCCATGCTGGTTAGTGGGAAAAAGGTAAAGTGGATTATTATTAATTCAGGGAGGTTGTGGGGTTTTGGTCTGTTTTTGTTCGTATATTCAGTCCGTGAGTGGAGACAGGAAGAATAATAGCGATGTTTAGGACGCTGTGTAATCCTCACCACTCATGTGACCTGGGCACCGATGTCCCCACTTACCGCAAGTAAACTGATAAGGAAGCCGGTGTCCCCACCCAACACTAACCCTACCCCCCAGGCCCTAACCCTACCCCCCAGGCCCTACCGCTGATCAGTGGCAGCGACGGGCCCCAAACTCAGCTCTGGTTGAAGGTGGGGCATCATGTGAGCCCACGGCCAGATCCAGCATGGCTTCCCGCATGTGACGAGCACCCTGGCCTGGCGCCGGGTGACGAGTGACGAGAGTGTGGGAAGGAGCCACTTCCCAGGGGTGCGGGTGGGACAGCCCCGGGGGTCTGGTGCCCAATCCCTGACCCTCCCTGAGCTGCAACCCCACGGTTCTCCGAGACGGGACAGACAGGACCCTTCAGGGACCAGAAAACTCCCTGAGGGACCAGCTCCCACAGGCTGTGAATTAACCCGGACGTGGGCTCAGCCATGCCAGGAGCTCTTCGCAGAAGCAGGGCCAAGTCGTCAGGAAGGACACCGTTATCCACGTTAAGGATGGGGCGGGAGGACCAGGGACGGAGACCAGGGCAAGACGGCAGCACGGAGAACGGCCACAAGGATGGATCCACTCGGTGGCTCCAGAGCCAGGCATGATGCTAAGGACCTCATTAGGGCGTGTACGTTTCCAGGCCCCAAGGGCATGTAGATGCAGCTCCCTTTCCAGAAGGCCTCGGGGGTCACCAGGGCAGGACGGCAATGTCTCAGGCGACCACGGAGAGGTCCCGGTGCTGATGCGGCCGGTGGGCCACGGAGGGAGCCTGGCGGGGGGGGGGATCTCCTAAGGGGATACTTTTCTCAAAGTTTTTCCATTTCTGATGTCTGTAGGCCAGGCCGTAGATGGGAGAGAGCGCAGAAGTCGGAGGCCCGAGCTGTGCCTTGGGGTCTGCTGGCCCCTCGCCTGTGGCCAAGAGCAAGGGCGGCGTAGGCCTCGGTTCCCCTTCTGGGTAGGAGGGGCGTCACTGCTTCCTGGACTGTCCCCCCCGGCCTCCCGAGACTTTCAGATCCACTCAGTCCTTTACGCCATGGCCACACGGGGTGGGGAGGGTAGGGAGAAAGGGTTTTCTTTCTCCTTTAAGGAAATAGAGGTGCAGAAGGGCTAAGCCACTCCCCTACAGTGACACAGACGCCGAGTGAGGACAAGATTCCAGCCTCCAGTGTGGTGTCGCCCAGATGCCCCAGGCCCCAAGCTGTGCTGTCTCCAGGGGCCTGGGTGTGGGCGCTTCCCAGCAAGATGCTGCCCTGGTGCCTCCGTGGGGCCCATGAGTGGCGTCCAGCTTCAGGCAGCCCCGACCCGTGCTCCCCTCACCAGCATGGTGACTGTGGACAGGTCGCTCTGTGCTCCCAGCCCCGTCAGGCACGGACGGTGGTGCAGCGCCCGCTGGAGCGGCTGGTGAGGATTCAGGAAGACCAGGCTCCGTCTGCCCAGCGGGAGGAGCCCGGGCCAGCCCCTGCTCACCCAGCTCTGTGGGCTCTGAGGGCAGGTGTGCAGGGCAGGAGAGCAGCTGTGCTGTGCATGGTGGGGAAATGGCCCCAGGCAGCGGCGTGGGACTTGGGAGAGAAAGCCCAGGGCGCTTCATAACCTGTGTCCCCAGGCGGCCCATCCCTGAGTCTGGGTGTCCCAGAGGGCGACCATCACTAGGTTGAGAGGCTGCAGGGGGCATACGCGGGGGTGGGCTCCTGGCCCCAGGGCCACCAGGAGAGGAGGGACCCTGTGGCTCCTCCCACACCCAGTGCGGGTGCTCATCGATGGCTCTTGTCCCCAGAGCTGGGTCCACGAGGCTGCGGACATTGGCCCTGGCCCACCTGGCTGGACAGGGGCCGAAACAGTGTCACCAGAAGTCCCCATCCCACTGAAAGTGGTGCCCTTTGTCACCTGTGGACGGACCTGCCTCAAAAAGAGCCAGGTTCACCGGAACAAAGACCGAGCCCTGCTAAAGGCGAACTGATTTGTGTTTCATCTTACCATGTTTCTCAGAATATGAAGGATTAGAAGTCTAACACTGCCTGGGAAAAAAAAGATCACAAGCCTCCAATGAGAAGATAGCATCTCACAATTTGAGACGCCTGAGACATTAACAGGAAAGGACACAAATTGAATTCATTTTCCTTCTCATTCTCAGGATGGGTCACAAGTCACTGTTTTGGACCCACTGCTGAGCCCTGGGAAGCGGGGCAGACAGGACGATGGAGGGTCATGGAGGGTCCAGTTTGGTCACAGAGGGAGGACTGGTCAACCCTGGCTAATAGAATGAGGGGGAGACAGACAGACAGACAGAGACCGAGACAGACTGAGACAGAGGAGAGACAGAGAGAGGGAAAGACACAGAGAGAGAGCTACGAGGCAGATGGGGTTAGCTCTCACGTCCCCCGCCGGCAGGGATCTGGCCCCCACCCCCAGAGCCTGGCAGAAGCAGTGGGTTTGGGACACCCAGGGAGAGGGAGACAGCTGGCAGGGCAGGGTGCCTGCTTCAGAGGAGGTGCCTGTGAGGGGGTATCCAGGGCTGAATTCACACATGAGGGATGAAACCCCTCTTCTGGCCATGTGTATGGAGATGAAAGGATTCAAGTTTCCCTCAGGCTCACAGGGGCCCCTTCGCCCACTGGACTCTTGGTCTCCAGACCTCCGGCCGCTGCCCAGTCCCTGATCGTCTACCTGCTGCCGAGTCACAGTGGGCGGCCATGTGGCTGCAACCCCTCCCAGCCTGTCTCCCCCAGGGCCCTTGAGAAGGGAAGCGCCCGCTGGTTTGCAGAGCCGGTGGAGAGACAGAGGCTTCAAATGAGCCCGTCACAGCAAGGGGATCTGCCTTCGCCTGCTACCCTGGCCCCAGATCTGAATGCTGTCCTACAGACCCCGTTGTACAAGGATGCTGTGCCCTGTGTGGTGGTCAGGCACCTCCCGGGAGGGGTGCTCACTCCTTTTTGAACGAGGGACCAGATGAAGGGTCCCGGGAAGGCCACAGCGGTTCCCGGCAGCTGCCTGCAGCAACCGCATTCAGGTTGGCTCTGGAAGAGCCCTCGGGAGCCCCGGCCCTGCCAAGCACATGGCAGGAAGCCCACAGCATCTTCCAGACCCCATTCAGCCCCTCTGCCTGTCTCGAGCCTGGCTGGAGAGGTGATGTGTATTTCTTACTCCCAGCCGGCCCTGGACCAGCTCAGCTGTCTGCATTTAAATGGATGCAAAGGCAGCCATCAGCCTCAGGGGCTCGGGAGACCAGCTGGACACCTGCAAAAACCATGATGGATTTTACCCTCCTGCCTTTCATGCTGGGGAAGATGCTACACATTTGTTCTGGCTGAGGTGCGTCCACAGGTCTATGAATATAATAACTCGAGAGGAAATTGAAAGTAGTTAGTGTGAAGTGATGGGCATTTGAAGGAGACTCTTGCCTGACCCGTGGGACTAATTTTTCAAACGCCATTGATTGTCTGACTTGAGCAGGTGCACGCGCATGGGCCCGCCTCGCAGGCTTTATCAGGAGGCGGCCGGGGCGTGAGTCTGGCAGCGGGTACTTTGGGATTTACAAACCCCCGCATTTAGCTGGAGGACCCTCTCCCCTCTGTGTGACGCCTGCGGCCGTGGTGTCTCTTTTTCTCCCAGAACAGTGACCGCTGGCCACGCTGGCCCGGACGTGGTGGGGAAGCACCGCCATAGCTGGCCGTTTGCTTGCTCTCAGGTCCTGCTGCCTGGGATGCGGGACCACACGTGCTGCAGGTTCCATGTCTCTGTTATGAGGACCTGTCAAGATGTCACTGATTGCTGGGCAGACGGCCACACTCGCTGTAGCCCAGGCAGTCGTAGGTAGGGACATTCATCTTGGAAAGAGTGTGAAAATGACAATCTCCCATTTTACATTCCACTGCCGAGGAGAGCAGAGAGCACATCTGTCTCCTCCGTGGGGAAACCTCTGTCCTCCGCCAGCCTCCACATCTTCCCTGGATGGAGGGGGTGACAGAGGTTCCCCGGCTGCCCCACAAACAGGAGACGGCTTGAAGTTAAGTTGACGCCCTTTAGGGCACTGGAGGACGTATCTCCCTGTGAGCTTTTCCCACTTCTCACTGAGCTCAATTCCCGCCCTTCTGCTTCCTGGCCCTTAATCTTCACACATTTCTTGTTCTAAGCGGTCATTTCAGCGTCTGCCTGGACATCCCTCCCACCACGACGGCTGCCCATTCCTTGAGCTCCATCTCTCCCAAGGTCGCGTCCGCCACCACGTCCCGCTCCGCCCTTGTCTGTGCCGGGATGTGTCCCCACTTGTCCCACCCCCGTTGCTCTGGTCGTCTCTCCCCCGTGCCAGGTCCACGGCGCCTGGACTGTTCCCCACCCTCGCCCCGAAACCTCACCCCTCCTTATATCCACCTTGGACCCATTGCCCTGTGCTCACCCTCAAGCCTGTCCCTCCCCCGCCCCCTTTTCAGGGGTGGGGGACCCAAGTGCACTGGTGACTCCGCCCCTCACTGGGGCTCCACGCAGACTCTGGAATCAGTGGAATTAACTGAAACCGACCAGCTGCATTGGTCTGGACCGTGGCTCCCAATGGCATTCTGCCCTCCTGTGGGGTTTAGGGCCCGGGTTGTATATCTGTGTGCATCCCAGATCATTAGACCCCATTCGCTTGCTGGCACAGAGGCAACTTAGAAATTAGGTTCTAAAGCTACTTCTAGGAGAACCTGATTGGTGGCATCCACAACAGCCCGTGGGGTGTCCACAGGAGGAAGTCCATCTGGGAAGTCGCTCCCATGGGGGGTTTCCAAGCCCCTGAGGACCCCTGCACCTAGGCCACACGTGGCATCCTACATGGCCCTCCTGGCCCCTTCCTGTCCTGACCTCAGCACCTCCCATGTCATGTGCCACCAGGCCCCTCCCAGGTCCTGAAATGTCCAGCAGAAGCCCCTGCTCTCCTCTGGTCCTGTCCAGAACCCTGTCCCTCTTGGCCTTTCTGGGACCTGTGTGGGTGAGGCCAAGAGGGGTCTCCTCAGCCCCCCTCATTCCCAGGCTCATGGCAGGCGTTTCCTCCGTCACTGATTGATAGGGCTTCATGGTCCAGGACAAAACCCCCGAGTTCCAAACCAAATGACCCAGAATCAGGCCCTCCTGACTAGTTGAAGGATCAGACTTCTTTCTCGGCTTCCATCCCCTTATCTGTAAAAATTACATCAGTGGAGCTGGGAGACGTGAAGGGCTTTCCGGACAGCAGACGTGTGTCACTGCCCCAGGGCGAAGTGGCTAGCAGAGCAGGGCAGGCATTGGGTGAGTGTTTGTCTGCATGGATGGATGGATGGATGGATGGACTGATGGACGGGCTCCATGGGCTTCACCACCCAGAACTGGTTCTGGGGTCCTCAGCCACCACAGAGCATGGCAGTCAAAGGACAGACAGTTACACAGAAGCTGCCCCTAGTGGAAGTTCCCTGGGCCTCTGGGTGTGGCTCCCTCCTGTCCTGTCCCACTGCCCGGGGCCAGCTCACAGAGGCCAGCTTGGGGGCAGCTCAGGGAGCGCCTCCTCTCCTACAGGCTCAGACCAGGTGTCTGGAACCCAGCTCACCTCATGCCCTTGGCATCCAGAGAGTGGACCGCTCACCGCAGAGCAGGGATGCCACACCTCCAGGGTGGGAGCCGCGTCTCCTTCCTCACTCAGAGCAGAAGGGAATCTCAGAACTGGAGGGAGGCTCGGCCTTGGGGCGTGTGGTGCCATCTCCTCAGATCAGTGGCATCGACTTCTGTCCCTGGGAAATGCTGCGCCTTCTGCGTTGTCCCAGGGGGTCCTTTGTTAGGAAATGCCGTGCAAATGGGATTAGCTCACATGCAGCTATTACACCTGAAGATAAGGATTTCAATGGTGTTTGGAGTAGAGAGGGACATCCATCAGCTCCCTTGTCCCCTGCAGTTTCCTCCTGGAGCACAGGGAGGCTGAGTCCTCCATCTGGTCCTACCTCCCACAGGAGACGCAGCCCCAAAGGCTCCTGTCCTCATGCACACAGGCTCACAGCACCCGACCGAGTGGCCTGGGCGCGGAGGGTGTGTGTGGTCACTGCATCTGTGTCGCCCACGTCTGCGTCCCTCTCCTAACATCCCCGAGGGGGCAGGGGGCTGCAGGCTTTCTCCTTGATGCTGCCCCCATGAAATGCCCCTCGGGATGAAAGAGAGGACGACCCCCCAGAGAATGGGACACAGCAGTTAGGACATGAGCCCGTGAGAGGCAGCATGGACCGCAAAGGAGACACAGCAGGACAGGCAGGGGCCCTCCACAGCTGCAGGCCAAGGCGGGGCCCAGGGCCAGAGATCAGCGTGAAGACGGATGCCCTGATCTCCAATAGATGGGGACCGAATGCTACAGAGGCTGTGGCCCCACAGAGACAGGAGCAGACCTCAGTGCCCCGTCTCTCCAGAGCACTCCCTCCTGGGTCTCGCTGGGAAGACTTGGTCCCCTTCCATGGCCTTTGACCCTGTGAATGGTCAGTGCCCTTGACCTTGTGTGAGGGCCAGGACGGGGAAGCGCCATCCCAGGAGGCTGGCTCTGTCAGCCAGACACACGCAGGTAACACAACACTGTTAACAGCAAAGATACATTGCTGACATGAAAACCAATGACAGACATCAGAACAGTGTGGTGTGTGGTTGGCAATATTTCACACACACATACGAACATTGATGTTCATGTATTCTTAACAGGAAACAATAAATATACTTAGCGCTGAGGGTTTATTTTTAATGTATCCCAGGCACTTCCCACGAATTATCTTAGACCCAAAACTCTTTAAAATGTTTATTTTAGCTGGGACAAGGGGAAACTTTCACTTTAAAAATTTTACCTTTCTGTATTTCTTTTCTGTTGTTCTGTTTTTAAACAGAAGTGAGTGCCCCGCAGCGGTGCTTCCCTGGGGGTAGGAGAGAGGCCGGCCGGGTGCTGGTGGCTCTGCGTCCATCTGCCAGCTCTCCCCACGCCTAGGAAGCCCCCACGTGCTGTGGGAGCAGGCGGCTGGGTCCGGCTGGCAGCTTCCTCGGCTGGGGACGGGGCAGAGTGGCCAGTGGGATGACTGTTAGCGGAGGGGGGGCTCCCGCCGCTGCCCCCTGCCCAGAGCTGTCTCGGAGCCGGAGTTGCTCCCAGCTGGGCCCCTGGGGAGGGGCGGGGGGGCTGGCCCTATCCACACACTCCGCTAATCTGCAGAGCATGAGGCCGAGGCCACGAGCGTTCTTTATAGCATCAGCTTTTTCAGTACTCGGTCACCACGACACCTGTCTCCAGCTCTGCTGGGAGGGAGACCCAGACTCTGTGCAAAACAAAGCACTCTGAGCTACGGGGCAAAGGGAAAACTGGTACCCAGCGCCGCTTAGCAAGCGAGGCTGAGCTCCTCCTCGGGGCCAGCGTGCTCGCCACCGACATCTGTGGGCATCCCTCACGGCCACTGCTCCAGCACCAGGGAGGGGACATAGTGAAGGTGACTGCATGCTCTGTCACGCAAACCTGGACCCGTGGCCTGGGGTGGATGTAGCCTGGGTTAGGCTCAGGGGCAGCAGGAAGAGACCAGGTCAAACCCGCTCCGCGTCTCCCCGACCAGTTACAGGCTGGCTCCCAGGAAATAATGCCCCCCAATTTTTTTTGACGTATACCTGTATTTTATTAGTAATATTGTTCCATTTTTTTTGAACACCTTTATTGGAGTATGATTGCTTTACAATGGTGTGTTAGTTTCTGCTTTATAACAAAGTGAATCAGTTATACATATACATATATCCCCATATCTCTTCCCTCTTGCATCTCCCTCCCTCCCACCCTCCCTATCCCACCCCTCTAGGCGGTCACAAAGCACCGAGCTGATCTCCCTGTGCTATGCGGCTGCTTCCCACTAGCTATCTACCTTACGTTTGGTGGTGTATATATGTCCATGCCTCTCTCCCGCTTTGTCACAGCTCACCCTTCCCCCGCCCCATATCCTCAAGTCCATTCTCTAGTAGGTCTGTGTCTTTATTCCCGTCTTACCCCTAGGTTCTTCAGGACCTTTTTTTTTTTTCCTTAGATTCCATATATATGTGTTAGCATACGGTATTTGTCTTTCTCTTTCTGACTTACTTCACTCTGTATGACAGACTCTAGTCCATCCACCTCACTACAAATAACTCAATTTTGTTTCTTTTAATGGCTGAGTAATATTCCATTGTATATATGTGCCACATCTTCTTTATCCATTCATCCGATGATGGACACTTAGGTTGCTTCCATGTCCTGGCTATTGTAAATAGAGCTGCAGTGAACATTTTGGTACAGGACTCTTTTTGAATTATGGTTTCCTCAGGGTATATGCCCAATAGTGGGATTGCTGGGTCGTATGGTAGAAGACCTAAATAGACATTTCTCCAAAGAAGATACACAGATTGCCAACAAACACATGAAAGAATGCTCAACATTAATCATTAGAGAAATGCAAATCAAAACTACAATGAGATATCATCTCACACCGGTCAGAATGGCCATCATCAAAAAACCTAGAAACAATAAATGCTGGAGAGGGTGTGGAGAAAAGGGAACCCTCCTGCACTGTTGGTGGGAATGTAAATTGATACAGCCACTATGGAGAACAGTATGGAGGTTCCTTGAAAAACTACAAATAGAACTACCATAATGCCCATATTGAGAAGTGCAAACAAATTCACTCAGGTCTTCACCCTGCCCTGTTGCTCTCCAGGGCAACCAGCGTGAGTCTGGTCAGAACCAGAGCCCGCTGGCCAGGGCTGGTGGAGAGGGAGCCCACAGCAGTGGCTGCCTGGTGTCCACCAACCTCCAGCCTCCCACTTCCCCTTCACCTGGTGGACACTCCCAAATTTACCTGGGCACATGGCTGCCTAGTAAGAGGTGAGCTAGGTGTGCCCATGTGAGGCAAGGATATTCAAAATAATGGGCGTGCACTTCCTCGCCCTGTTCCTCCTTCCAGTCAACTGAAATGCAGATGTGATGGCAGGAGCTGGAGCAGCCACTCTGGGCCCAGAGTTGGAAGCTACCTGCTGAGATGGTAGAGTCACCCCACCAGTCCAGCACTTCCTACATTTGCACTGTTTGTGAGGATTGTTTCTTACTCCTGATTAGATGGTACCATATAGGTCCAACGAGCACTGATTCCAAAGAAGTTGGCAGTTCACTCAGGTTTCCACTCTGACATTTACAAGGGGCAGGATGTAGACAGTGCCCTGAGGTGGGAGTACAAAACCACTGACACCACTACCTGTTCTTTCCTCTCAAGAAATTTGGTGACTGGCCACACCCCAGCCCTCCAGCCCCAAGGAAAGCCAGCTTACACTCCTGCGCAGGGCTTCTCTGGTTGGTGATGCAGGGACCCGGCTGCTTCTCTTTCACAACCCACGGTCTCAGAGCCCTTCCTTTCCAGCTCAGCTCAAGGCAAGTGCACAGGAGAGACTGCAAAAGGACACCAGAGCACAACGAGCTTGGACCAAAATGCCCTGTCCTTTTGATTCCCTTCATTTGGTAAGAACTGGCCCCATGCCCTGTGCCCTGGGGAGTGTGGGAGCCCATGGGCACTTGAGGAACTTTCATGGCTTCATGGTTTTACCAGGAGAAAGAGCTCTTCTCTATGTGTCCACATAAGAGCCATCAATTTGCCTTCTAAGTGGCTGCTTGACATAGAAAATCAGGAGTGAGAACGAGGGTCATAAACTTCCCCAAAATGACAGGAACACGAAGGATCATAAACTTCCCCTAAAATGACAGGAACACGAAGGATCATAAACTTCCCCTAAAATGACAGGAACGTTTGCTGACATGAGAACTGGACAAGAAGAGAGGACTTTTAGATACAAATGAGTTGGTTTTCAGGGCGTACGTGAGTCTGTGCGCCTGCGATGGACGGTGACCGCCCATGCGGAGTCATGGAAACGGTGGAATCAGAGAACCACAAAAATGGGGAAATATTGGCACTTTTGGCCATGTGAAATTAAAAAGAAAAGTCCTTGCCGTTCAACAAAAGAGAAAATTATATAATGGTTATTATTAGATTAATGGTTGTTCCCATACCCAATTAGTAAATGTTGAACACATATTTAAAAAGCTATTTGAAGGTTTCCCATGATACCCTCAGTCTGGCTCTGCCCTGGTAATGAACTTGAACGTACAGGTCCACAATCCACACCCTCCCCCATCCTGACCCACTGTTCCGTGGGGACACCCTTCAGAGTGTCCCCACCGGGATAGAAGTCTGCTCCCACCCCAAAGCTGCCTTGTCTCTCCCTCCTGTCACCCTGTCCTTTCCTGACAGTCACAGCTCAGGCCTGCCCCCCGTCAAAGGCCTCCTCTGCTTCCATGTCCTCCTTGCTGCCCCTGTGCTCATGGGAGCTCCAGCGCTCCTCAGCTCCACCTCACTGCTGGCTCCACACCGTCCAGGTGCCTGTGACCTGGGACACATCATCCCATCGATAAAACGGGACCCACCCAGCTCTCCAGGCTTGATAAGTGGAATTCCCTATAAACGAGAGCCTAAGAACCCACTTCTGACGTGGCCTTGGGCTTTGACGATCCTAGGTCCCAGCTTAGCTCAGGGACACGGGGACGGCTCAGGCTGAGCTGGGATGACAGAGCCAGTGCCTGGGAAGAAGCAGGCTTAGTGTCTGAGCTCCTCTGGATCCCATACAAGCAACTGTGAACTGGGGGCTCTCAGGGGTTCACTGTCTCACTGTCAGGGGTCCGGAGTCTGAAATCAAGATGCCAGCAAGGCCGTGCTCCCTCCTGGCTCTGGGCGAGGACACTTCCTTGCTTCTCTCATGGCTGCTAGTGGCTCCAGGGGTCCCTACCTTGTGGCTGCACCACCCCAGTCTCTGCTTGTCTTCACGTGGCCCCCCGGCATCCACGTGTCTGAGACTCAAAATCTTCCTTTTTCCTCTCTTACAAAGACACATCTCATTGGATTTAGGGCCCACCCTAAATCCAGGGTGATCTCACCCTGAGATGCTTAATTACACTTGCAAAGACTCTTTTTCCAAAAGACATCCCATTCAACGTTCTCGAAGGTTAGGACGTGGGTGTATCTTTGGGGGCCACCATTGAGCCCACCATACCCAGCAAGTGGGGGCCTCTACAAGCAGGTGCGCCCTCAGCCTCTGCTTTTGAGAGCAAAAGATGCACTTTTCTTTCTCTCCTTCTCTCTGCATCCCATCAACGGAGGCCACCCCTCACCCAAGAAGCCTGCCGGACCCCCCAGAGCCTTTTCTCCTGTCTCAAAACTCCCCACGGCCATGCCCACGGCTGCATTGCCAGCCTGACACCTCAGGGTTTGTGGCGTCACCCCACGGCCTCCCTCCCGGGTCTGCAGCCCCCTACCCCGGATCAGAGCCCCCATGACACAGGGCATGCAGCCTCGAGGCTCAGAAATATGCATGGCATTGAAACCAGGCCCCAGATGAGCGGAATGGAAGGCCAATCCAATATCTTGCAGTCTGTAAAAGAAAGTTGAGACGTTGACAGTCCACGGCCTCGACGGGGACCAAATTGCTGTTGGGAGTGTCGGAGGGGAGAACCTGACCAGGGCCCATTAGCCCGCTCTGCTCAGAGAGCTTGATTGAATGAGATTTTTGGTTTGACTTCACTGGTTATTGAGTTTTCCCATTGTTTTATTGTGCAAATTCCTCATAGAGTCACCAGAATCTGGAGGTAAACTGAGCAGCTACCATGAAGTGTGAAAAATTACCCTCAACGAATACAATCAAACTATTTGCCTATGGGATCGGCACATGGAAATGAGGCCTCGGGGCTGGCAGGCTGGCCGGGACGGGTCACTTCCCAGAGTCACGGCCCCCTGAGTCTAGCGGCCGGCAGGCCTGGCTCACGTCGGTCCGGCACCGCACTGTTTATGCAGACTGACAGCACCGTTAATTGTGCCATTGACAACAGCCCCCGCGGCTCAGGCAGGGCAAAGCGGGTAGAAAGCATGTCTATCTTATATATTCGTTCACCCAGCAATTATTGACTCACTTCCCTCTGTGCTTCCCCAACACGGGACCTTAAGTCTAGGCAGGCTGTGAACAAGAAGCAAATTTCTGGGGGCCGAGTTTGCTGTGCTGAGTGGACACTCAGGTGCCCGCTGGACCTGCTGCTGGGTGTTCCCAGGGTCAAGTCCCCATCGTACTCCCTGAGTCAGTGGCCGTCCCCGCTGGCTATGTGACATCCTGAGGGCTGTGGCAGTCCTGACAGCCACATCGCGACCAACTAAATGAGGATGTCCTGGTGGCCTGGGTGTCAGCATTCTTCACATACATCCCAGGAGCAGCCACTGCTGAGGACCACCGTCCTGAACAGAGTTCTAGCTCGGTCTTAGTGGAGGCTGGAGAGTCCCTTACTCCTTAGAACACGTGCCTGGACAGGGAAGGAAAGGCCTTGCATACACGTCAGATTCCTCTGATCTGTACAAGGGCTGCCCAGACAGGCAGGCTTCTCTTCAGTATAGCCAGCACTTGAGGAGTGAGTGGTGAGCTGATGGAAGGAAGGACGGACTGATGGTGGATGGATGGACGGGTGGATGACGGAAGATGGGAAGTAAATGACAGACACGTTTTGCTAGAGGACTGCCCGTAAACATAAGGTAGAATTCCTTCCCTTACAATACCTTATAAAGCCTTACCTTTTAGGAACTTATAAAAGCAATGGTTTACTGAAGCAGCACGTGACTCAGCGGTCGGTTTGGGGAGGGTCAGGGAGATTCGGTGAACAGCACTGAGCAGGTGCTGTGCTCCTGGCCCTGGGCCTGGACCCTCCCACAGGAGTCGCTCCATCCCATCTCCCCTCATCTGGACCACAGTTCCCATCCCTGCCCCACTTTCCAGATGAAGACCCCGAACTCAGAGACGGTCAGCTGCTGGCTTGAGCTTGTGCAACAGGAGATGGCGGGGCTGGACCCAAACCCATCCGTGCTTAGACGTGGGACCAGCGTTCTCAACACAGAGGGCGAGGGCCCAGGGCCTGGTAGGTGTGAGGAGTATTCAGAGAAAAGAGGACCTCCTTCCGGGCCCTGTACACACTAGGGGAGGTGGCCTCCCAGAAGGGCAGGCAAAACCCCTGCCAGGTGGCAATGAGGACACAGTCTGAGAAACGAGGCCGAGGCCAGGCCGCTGCTCCCTGGGGCCTCCCAGGTGATGGGGGTGGAGGCCCTGGGGCTAAGGGACCCGCCTCTCCTGACTTCCTGCTGCAGGTGGCACTTCCCTGGCTAATCCCCCGAGGCGCCTCCAGGACCTGGGAGACGGTCCCTGAATGAACGAATGATGAATGACCAGGATTTCTGCCTGGAACACCCTTCCCGCCAATGTCCACCGGCGTGGCCCAGGCTCCCTGTGCAGACTTCTGCTTGGGAGTGAAGAGACCCCGTGCATAAGGCTTTCCCTGGAGCCTGTTCCACCTTCCCTGCCCCTCAGTCCTCCGGGTTCTGTCCGGCATTCCCTCAGCTGATGGACTTCATTGATGTATCACACATAGTATTTGTCTGTGGTCTGTCTCTTGTGACCTCAATCTGAAGACCAGCTCCAAGGGGCCGGGCTTTATCTGCTTTGCTCACGACGGTTTCCTCCGTGCAGAGAACAATAACATAATGGACCTGTAAATATTTGCCGAATATGTCCAAATGTGGGTGAATGTGGTGAGCTTTTATTCGCCAGGCTTCAGGATTTGTGGGAGCAGGAAAGGAAGGTTCACTCAGAAGGTAAGCAGGTAGAAGAGTTGGGAGACGAAGCCCAGCCTCCACTCTGACCCTCAGTCTCCTCGTCTGTAAAGCAGAGACGACACTAACTGCCCATCCTGCAATCTCCTGCGGAAAGTGGACACCTTCTTGGGACGCGCAGGGAAAGGGTCGGGACACACAATCCCTCTCCTCCCAGGACCCCCAGCTCACTCTTGGACCAGCACCTAAGAGTAAGGGAGAGTTTAGGGCAGTGAAACTACCCTGTAGGATATCTTAGTGGCAGACACATGTCATTATGTGTTTGTCCAAACCCACAGAATGACAACACCAAGAGTGAACCTTGATGTAAACCACCAGCTCTGGGTGATGAGGAAGTGGCAATGCAGGATCTCTAGTTGTGAAAACTGTCCCATCTGGAGGGGGGTTGACAGCAGGGGAGGGGGACACAAGGAATCTGAACTTTCCACTCAATTTTGCCTTGAACCTAAAACTGCTCTAAACAATAAAATCTGAATTTAGAACAAGAGGATGAAGGGGAGGAGGGGGGACTGGCAGGAAAGGCGCGTGAACCCCCACCCCATCCCCGAGCCCCTCTCCGCCCCCAGGGAGGCAGCGAGAATGAGTCACAGGTACCAGCAGGGGAGGTGCCGCAGTTGGGACCCAGCCCAGGGAGCGAGGAGGGGACACATTCTGGGTTCCTGGCACACACACCCAGCCACGCCAGCTGGTGCCCGAGACCACCAGATCCATTTCCAGGCTGAGCTGTTCAAATAATCTCTCAGTGTCTGTACATAAATCTCCAGGCGGAGAATGCCAGTGTGGGTTTGATTCTGAGTGTGGTTTCTGTAGCATTGGTAACGACTCCATAAATTTGCAGTGTGTATCTTTAATCTGACATAATTAAATGCTGAGTTATTTTCAAATGAAATGTTTAAAACAAGCAAAGCAGCTCTAGGGTCCCAAGGCTGGATCTCAGGAAGTGGGTCTGGGCTGAGCATCTCCTCCGCCCGCCCTTCCCCTGTGACAGCTGGTGGATGAACAGGAGTGGGGACAGGAGGGCGGAGGCCCCTCTCTTGGGTCGTGTCACCCCCAGCCCGGCTTGCTTGGTGGGGGGGGGGGGAGGCAGGTGACAGGCAGCACAGCCGGCTCCTCAGCAATGCTCCTGGTGGGCAGGGTCCCCCGGGGGGAGGGAGCTGAAGTGTCACCTCTCAGCAGGTGCTTGGAGCACCCCAGCTGGGATGAAGGGTCGTGACAGGAAAAAGGAACAATAAATCATGGGCTATTTACAATTCTGCATCCTCCTACCCCTTCCACAGAGGGAGGGTTGGGAGTAGTGCAGAGCCAGAGAGACCTGCAAGGTCGGGCCAGGGACACTCTGCGTCAGGGTGTCAGGGGCTCTCTGTGGGACACGAGGGGCCCAGGCCTATTCCCATGTCTCCCTGGACAGCTTCTGTGGACACAGGACATGTGTGCGTGTGTGTGTGTGTGTGTGTGTGTGTGTGTGTCTGTAAGGGAGATGCCTTGTGCAGGTGTGTGTGTGTGAATATGTGTGCAAGTGAGTGTGTGAATATGTGTGCAGGTGTGTGTGTGTATCTGTGTACAGGTGTGTGTACCTGTTTTCAGGTGTGTATGAACCTGTGTATAGGTGAGTGTATGTGCCTGTGTTCAGGTGTGTGTGAACCTGTGTATATGTGTGTGTGTGCAGATGAGTGCATGTACCTGTGTGCAGGTGTGTGTGTTCAGGGAACTGGCCCTAGGAAGCCTGATCGCACCCCTGGTGACACACGATTTTTAGCTCTGTCGTCCAGTGGTCAGTCACCGGTAAGTGTGAGTCCCTTGCCAGGCTCTGTAAGTCAGAGGCTGCAGGTGCCACCAGTCAGTGCAAGCTGACTGTGGACTACCTGTGGTGTGATAGGATCGTGGTGATGACAAAGGTCCTTCTTCAGTGATATGACTGGAGAATTTAAGGTAAAAAAAATCATGGTTCTGCTATTGGCCTTTAAAGCCATATTAATAATAAAAACAGTAACTACAGCAGAGTTAATTATAGCAGAGACAGTACTAACGCAGCCATTGGTGAATCCAGGTAGATGGTATATGTGTATTCATAAAACTTTAACCAGGGAAGAAGGAAGCCTTGACTAGGACGGGGACCATTAAATTTCCCCCAATGGGAAGCTCCAGGCCTGGAGTGTCAGTCAGTGTTAACTTCACAGTCAAGGTCATCTTCATCCTTTCCAGGAAAATAAGCTGATGAACTAACTTTGGTGCTTAGTATAAACTTGATTCCAAAATTGGACAACTGCGTTGTGACATAATAAAATTTTAGGCCTGTTTTATTTTTGACCATAGATGCAAAAGTCCTAAACAAATTGTTACTCAAACTCACACGCGTGTTGGAAAAATTTATCCAATATGATTAAGTACGATTTTTCCTTGAATGTGATCATGTTTCAAGACTAGAAAATCCAACCATGAGATTTCCCAGCCCAATGGACTGAAAGATAAAATTTACATGAGTACCAGGAAAAATGTTTAGAGTAAAACAAAACAAAACAAAACCCAAAACACTGTTTAGGTTTTTAAAAAATTATCAGAATATTAGTAACTAAAGGGAATTCTCTTGATTAAGACTATATAATAAAAATCTACAGTGCATACCATACTTAAAAGAACTTTTAAATGGACTTCCAGTAAAATCAGACTAAAGATGAAATTTGCTCATTAACGTCACCACAACTTGTGGCATCAGAGACTCTGGCCATGGACATACGTGTGTGTGAAATAAAGTCATCACTATCGAGAGATGACTAGCACACACATAGAAATCCCAGCAGAAACAGAGGTGAAATCATAAAACTGTTCAAAAGATTTGGCAGGTTTGTTTCTCAGATGCAAGGTCAACTTAGCTTCACTCAGCTGTGGACCTCAATGCCAGCAACACCCAACGAAAATGTTGATCCAAAGCAGAAGTATAATTTACCAAAACAACAACCATAAATTTTAGGTAAGCTAGTCTAACAAAGACTTTGTTCGTCCAACAAAGAACACACAAGATCTTTCTGAAGATTTTTAAAAATTTTATTAAAGGGTATAAAAGACATTCAACAGGGTCCTGTTCAAAATGTCACGTGGATTAACTGGGGGATGAAATTCAACAAAATCATTCCAAAATGTACATGAAATCTGCACAGACAGCTGAGTCAATCCTAATAAAAGAGCGGCCAGCACTGGCAACTCACCTAACAGGTGTTATGACATATGATACAGTCAGGTAAATAAAGTAACAAAGGCACAGAGGCTGGAGAGAGGAGTGGGCAGCTGAGGCCAGGAAGAGAGGAGGGCTCGGCCAGCTCTGGACGTGCAGAGGCACCTGGCATAAGGCAGAAGTGGGGCTTAATGGCTGATGACCACGTGGAAAGTTCTCAACCACACGACACATCCAGCAGGTGCTGAATGAGGAACAGAGAAAAGGCTAAGTCTGAGTAGCAAAGACCTTTCCTACAGGGCTGATGAAATTACAAACTGGGACAAAGACGTTAAAAAAAGGTTAAGCCACTGAGGCTCAATTAGGGCCACCCGGCGACTCAAGATTCCACACCTAGAGATCTATTCCGCAGAAATGTGAGTATTCACATGTGTAAGGATGTCCACAGTCACCAGAAACAGGAACCCCCCCAAACGCCCACCATGTGCCCCATGGTCCTAAGATGTGGTCTAACCTCCCGGTGGAACCGTAAGGAGCTTGAGAATGATTGAACCATAAGGATGGATCCAGCAAAGCAGGGGGGTCGCTCAGAGCACGTGGCGGTGGGAGAACAGCTCCCGGCTTGGAGGAGAGCAACGCTAACTCCCACTTTCCTGCGTGAAGGTTAAATCCAGGGAGAGGAAGGTTGGAGCACATAAGGTGAGGCTGGAAAGCTGATAGAAGAAGATACAGACCAATGTGTGTGATGTAGGGACGGGAAAATCTGCTTCCTTTAAAGGTCTTAGGAGCATAAGTCACAGGAAGGGGAAAATGTTGGATTTGAGTGCATCCGAATTAAGCATTTGGGATGTCCTGGTTTGGGGGGTCTGAAGCCAGCACGCTCTACCCCGTCACCCAGCTGAGTGGAGAGAGGCAGGGGAAGCTGCCTGATGACTCAGGAGCGCACGTAGTCACAGGTGCATCGGGAAAGAGACCCAGATGTGAAGGCCACCAATTCGGTGGTGAGGCTCTCATTCCTTTTCCCTCCACATCACCTGGTCTGGACTCCAAGGCCGCCCAGTACAGAAGCGAGCTCCGGATAGACAAACGTGTGGCCAAGACAAACCCTCGCCTTCCTGCCCGAGGAGAGGAGGGCAGACGAACTACCTCTTCCCTGTTTTCTCCCTTCCGTTCCCTTCCCCAGACCCCCACCCCGTGTGGGACCTCTGTGGTGGCACTGGGGGCCCCTCCGTGCCCTTGGGAGGCAGACCTTGGGGGCAGGGGGTGGAAATTCTCACTGATCAGAGGAGCTCTCATCCCAGGAGCAGGAATCCAATCTCTCTCCTTCTCTCTCTGGAATGGAGGTGAAACAAGGGCATTCTTAGTTGAAAGGGAAATAGAAACTCACTGCTGGCACGTGCTCTAAAAGAAAAGCTAAAGGAAATTCTTCAGATGGAAGGGACTTGATTCCCAAAGGAGACCTGAGACACGAGAATGGAGGTGGGCAGGAGGCGGGGGTGACTATCTAGGAAACGCAGGAAACTGTTTACAAAGTAGGTACAAGGGTTGAAAGAAAAACCACAGCGTCGTCTGTGGGGTTTTCAGCACGTGTAGATATGCGCTGTGTCAATTCTAACAAGAGGGGTGGAGGTCACTGGGCCTGGGTGGGCGCTTCTAAATCCCACGTGAGGTGGAAGGTTAGGGGGCGGGGGCAAGGTCCAGGGTGAGCGCCCTTTGGACAGCTCGTGAGAAGTCGCAAGGCCACCTGGATCTGAAAGGCCGCCCGGCCGGAGCCCCGGACTGAGGACCACGGGGGAGGAGGCCACCCGGGGTCCAGTGGGGGAGGGAGGGCATGACACCCAGAGCCTCCCCAGGGAAACCCCCAGGTGAGATCCAGGAGGGGAAGGAGACGGGGGACAGGAGGGCAGCCGCCTCGTGGAAGCCGGACGGGGACAAGGGCACCAAGAGGACAGGAAGCTGGGTGTTTCGATGAGAACACAGAGGTCACAGGGACGGGAGCAGAGCCCTTTCCTCTGGAGCGGGGAAGGTCGCCGTCCGGAAGGTAGGAGTCGGCCACTGTGGAGGCCGGACGATTGTTTGTCAAGTGACTAAATGAAGAGTGGGTGCAGGAATCTGCTCCCTGGGCCCCAGAGCAGGGTTCAAACTTCTGAACCCCAGATCCCGCCCTCACTTACCCTCAAACTGACCCTGAATCTGTGGAGAGACATGGACAGATGGGGCGCCAGCTCGCAGCTGCTGTCCGGGGTCAGCTCTGGGACATGGGTGCGCTGAGGACCCAGGTGGGGACGCTCGTTTACAAATGAAAGGCCACATCCGGACCAAAGAAAATGCCAGTTCCTGGCCATGGGAACGGTTTAATTGGCGGCAGCAAGAAGCCAGGGCCCTGGGGCTACTGACTCCCTCCTGCTACTGGGAAGGGAGTCCAGACACACGTGTGACGTAAGTGTGCCCTGGCCCCGTTATCTAGGGGGCATGGTCCTGTAATGGAAATTTTGCCTGAAATTATGGATCCGGTGGTAGCAGTTGACCCCTCTCGGATATTAGAAGCAGATAAACAACACCCTGTTCTTCCATCTCAAACACACATTCAATGTTATATGCAACCTGCAGGGAAATGGCTTCCAACAAAGGGCATTTCCATTATGGCAGCCGACTGGCTTCTGGAAGGTCACTCAAAACGCACTGGCAACCGGGCTGAGAGGCACGTGTAGCCCGTGGCTGGACGGTGAGCCGAGGAGACGACCTTCAGGGGAGTCCCGGCCCCTTCGCAGGCCCGTAGCCCTGACCTTTCTCCCCGACCCAGCATCAGGCCCAAGGTGTGTCTGACCCTTTTCATTCCTAGCTACCCCTGGGGCGGGGGTACTCCCAGGCACAGGCTTTCCCTGTCTCCTCAAGGAGCTTCAAGCCCTGTGAGGTTAGTGGTACAAATGACAGTGGTGTTATGGTTGATGGCATCTCTCCAGCCCCGGAAGGACTACATTTGTTTGAATGAATGAGAGAATGGGGGACAAACAGGGCAGAAACTTAGCCGGGTGGGAGCAGTAGCGTACGATGCCCACGGACGTGGCCTTGAGAAGCACAAAGGAATGCAGGATTGCTTTCATGTAGGGGGGTTACTGGGAGTGGGAGGGTAGGATAGAGCTGAGCCTGCTGAGATGGAGAAAGAAAGAAGGGTTTCCTGAGAGGGTGAGCCCAGAAGAAAGCAAAGGACCACAACGAAACAGTGCAGGGCCTTTCCCAGGAGCAACGGGCAAGAAATGTAACTGATGAGAATGAAAAGTTACAAAGTGACTGTACTATTTAGGGTTAGGGTTGACCCTATGTTCCAGGACAGGAGAAGGAATAAAGGGACGGGGGCTTATACAATATGGAAGGTTATTTCCCTCTCATATGAACATGAATAGGTGGTCCTGGGCAGGTCTGGTAGATGTGGAATCATCAACGCCTCAGGCACCTTGGTCTTCCTGCCTTTGGATCCTTATCGTATTTGCCTCAAGGTCCAATATGACTGCTGGTGCTCCAACCATCATATCTGCTTTCCTGGAAGAAAGGGACTTTCCAGAATCCCATACTACATTTCTGCTGCCACCTCATTGGCCAGAGCCCAGTCCCCTGGCTGTGCCTAACTGCAAAGTAGGCTGGGAATGTAGCCCTTTAGAGGAGTGCATGGCCATTCTATGTAAAACCACAACTCCCTATGGAAGGAAGGAAGGAATAGATGTCTGGGAAGCAGAGCAGCGGCCTCTCAGAAGAGGCCAAATCATGGTAGTGATAAAAGACTGGCGAAGACGTCAAGCCAATTTCAAGGTTATTAGGAATCAGGTGGCAAAGACTTTTGAGCATGAAGCTGATATGATCAGGTCAGGCTTTAGACAAGGACTCCTGCGAGAGTAAATGTGGAAGCTGAATACTCCTGAGGGTTCAAATCGTGACTATTTCAATACAGATCGTTGAGCGCTTAGATGCCGAGGGCCGTGCTGGTCCAAACAATCAGACATAATAAATCCTCACCGAAGCGTGTTGCCTCCCCACCTGGCTCTTCCAAACTCCACTCCCAACCACGTCCAAACCCTCCAAATTCTGACACCCGCCCCCACCCCCGTGCTCCATCTGCCTCTCTGTGTACCCACACCCCACGCAGTCCTGAGGGCACAGAGAACGGCACTGGCCCCTTGACTGGGCCTCGGCTGTATGTGTGAGAGCACAAGTATGTAGTTACCCACGGTCAGGACACAGAGCAGCTCGTTCCCCCCAGAAACCTCCCTCATGCCACTGCAATCCTAGCTGTACTGGGGATAGACTGCTGGATAAAATACAGTACCTCCAACCATATTTGAATTCTAAGTAAACAAAAAGTACATTTTAGTAGAAGTAGGTCCCAAATATTACATGGGACATACTGATACTACAAATACACCCATTGTGTACCTGAAATTCACATTTCCCTGAGCCTCCTGCAATTTTATTTGCTAAATCTAGCACCCTGGATTTGGATGTTGTAGTGGTCAGTGTTCTCCAGAGGAACGGAAAGAGAGTTCCTGTTACAGGAATCGGCTTCCGTGATTACGGAGGCTGAGGAGGCCCACAGTCTGCAGTCTGGAAGCTAGAGACCAGAGCAGCCAGTGTGGAATCAGAGGCCGAGTCTGAAGGCCTGAGAACCAGGGCAGCCAGTGGGGTAAGTTCCAGGTCAGGGCGGGGGAAGAAGAGGTGAGAGGCCCCAGCTGAGCACTGCAGCGGGAAAGGGGGATCCTTCCTGCCCCCTCCTTTTCTTCTAGACAGGCCCTCAGCTGATGGATAAGGCCCCCTACGCTGGGGACAGCAATCTGTTTACTCAGTCTACACCCGTACAGACACACCCAGGATCCTGTTTATCAGCTATCTGGGCATCCTCTTCGTCCAGGCAAGGCGACACCTAAAAGCAGTCAGCACAGAGAGTGTTTCCAAAAACGACACAGTAAGCCCCCTGCATACAAACGAGTTCCGTTCTGTGAGAGCCTTCATAAGTCCAATGTGTTTGTAAGTCCAACAACGTTAGCCTAGGTACCCAGCTAACACAGTTGGCTGTATGGTACTGTACCGTCATAGGTCTGTAATACTTTTCACACAAACAATACATAAAAAGCAAACAAACACATTTTTAATCTTACCATACAGTCCCTTGAAAAGTACAGCAGTCCAGTACAGCAGGTGGCATCCAGGGGCTGGCATCGAGTGAACAGGCAAGAAGAGTTACTGCCTGGAGGAGGGAGAGGAGTTGGGAGATGGTAGAGCTGAAGGGTCGACAGCCATGGGAGACTGAGGGCGAGCTGCAGTGTCACACACGCCTGACGCTGAAGGTAAGCACGTTCGCATCTTTCAAAGTTTGCAACTTGAAGGTTCGTATGTAGGGGACTTACTGTATGTATTTGCTCTCTCCTCGGCCTTATTTGGTTTGGAACCAAGAGAGAAGGTCTGATTTCCAGGGGGAGCCACTGGTGACCTTCCCCCACCCTCCGCCCACTATCCACTTCCACAGGCTGAGGGATGTGCCAGCGATGGCTCAGACCACGTGCTCTGAGCAGAGGTCCATCCGTCTCTGGAACCTTCCAGGAAGGACCACTCGGGAGGCGACACCTGATCCCCCTCCTCAGCTGTGGGCGGAAAGCCGCCGGGCTCCCCTCCGGCCCTGTTGCTAAGTCACATCAGGCTGGGGCTGACCCAGGCCCAGAGGTCCCGAGGCCCCGACCCCGGCACTTGTGAGGCGACACTGGGCCCCCGGACGCCTGCGGAACCAAGCCTGTGGCTTCCCCGCTGGTCCTGGAGCAAGAGGAAACTCTGTTTGCCACTGTGACACGTGAGACACAGAACTGGGACTCTGACAACCCGAGGACTCTGGCGGGGCGACACATCTTCACAGGCTGGTGCTTGGACACTTGGATGGGTGCCGATTCCCTCACGTGTTCATACAGGCGGAACAGACAAACCCGAGGCAATCGGCCTGCAGGGAGCGGAGGGCTGAGGTTATTTTTAGACAACAGGTGCTTAAAAGCAATAAAGAGGTCACAGGGAAAATCTGCATTTTGTTGAGTCTGGCTGAGGCAGAAGAGCTTTCTCCGTCGTTCCGGTGCCGAGAGCATAAAATGTGCACAGCTGCCTCCTGCGCGCTTCAGGGAAGCTCAGCGCAAGGGACAGGCCAGCATCCCGGCCACAGCCCGTGTGTCTGGCACTCCCCAGGGGCGGGGTCTGCAGCCCTGGGCCCCTCCTTCTCCCTCCAGCCCTTCCTGCACGCCCCCCCTCCCCCAGGTGTGCTCCATGTCACCTTACCCAAGATGCTCTGTCCTTTCAATGCCCTTGAAGTCGCAGGTTGATCCTGCTTCCTGGAAAGACCTATCCCCCAAAATTCCTTTTGTAAACTCCTACTTTAACCTCAACTCCCACCTCACATAGTCTTTAATTATTCCCCTGCACACACAGCCCGACTAGAATGTGACCTTCCCCAGGGCAGGCAGGCACCTGTCTCATCTGGGTCTGTATACCCCATGTGGGGCACACAGTGGGTATAGTCTGGTATCAGGTGAATTAACACATTAATGTCTTCTAATGTTTAATTAAGCCTTTCCTTAATGCAAGGGAAGACCTGGCTTTGATGTCAGCGGAATGAAATGCAGTTGATGTTTTATGTGAATTGGGTCTCAGCAAGTCTTCCCTCCTTTCCAGGACAGCCCACACACCCCAGCTCTGCTTTCTCTGTCCTGCACGGGGCTTCTCAGGGGTGGGGCTGGTCTCCTGGCTGTCAGGACAAACCCACCTGCTTCCTAATGGGGCACCCACACCTCACAGGTGTCTTCCGGGGACAATTACCCCTAAGCTCAGAAACAGAGCCCAGTGCTGGCAACTGGAGGGGGGCCTGGCTGCCAGGGCTGCTGGCTGGCTCCGCTCTCTCTGGAGACCCCCAGGGCATCCCGGCCAGGGCCCCTGAGCCCACACCTCTGCAGGGGGAGCAGCATGTGGGGCTACAGCCGCGGAGCCCAGGACAGTCCAAATAGAGGCGTGTGCGGCTCCAAGTGTGAAATGCAGCCTGGATTTCAAAGACACTGCGAGAGAGCTGGACTAGCTCGTGCAACAGTTTTTAAATTGGATACATGTTGAAATGATAATAATTAACTGGATAATTGGAGTTGAAATGATAATAACTGGATAATTGGATTAAATGAAAGAGATGATTAAAATATAAATATTTCACCTGTTTTTCCTCATTGAGCGTGACCAGCAGAAAATTTTAAATTATACAGTTGGCTGGTATCCAGTTCCCCTTGGATGGCGTGGGTCTGGAGTTTCACTGGCGAAGCAGGGCCTGTGGTGTCAGATTCACGGTGGGACTCGGCTCTCCCAGCTCGGGCCTCATACCTTCTGACGGACCAGCGCCCTGGCGCTAAGGCGACAAAGGGACCGGGTGCAATGTCCCGACCACCTCCCATCTCTGGGGAAAGACACGGAAGGAGCGCCTTTAATGTCCTTGACACAGAGGAGCAGGGACCCTGGGGGTCTGCAAGCCGGTCCTGCGAGCAGCTCTTCTGAGCCCCAGGAATGTCAAGGGAGGGAGTCTGCGCCAGGAGAAAGGGCCCCAGAGAACCACAAACCCAGTTCAGACTGCCTCCAAGTCCCATCCAACCTCGGGGCATAAACAGCCTGGGCTAAGCGTCCCGCCTGCCCCCGGACCCTCCCGCCTCGGCCCAGCAGGGACCCCACCCCCGGCCCCAGCAGCCGGGCCCACACCTGCCAGCCCACTCATCCCTTCATTCCAGGCCTCTGAAAGTCGGCCATGCCCGGTAGCAGCCTAAGGAGGGGAGCGGGGGCAGCCGAGGCTCACCTCCCCCGTCCTTGGGGTGCACGGTCCAGTCAGCTGGGAAGAGACGGGAGAAGCAGGTCTGCCGCCAACCAAGAGGCAGGTGCTTTGGAGGGAAAAGATGGCAGAGGGAGACCATCCTGCCTGGTGAGAAGGGACCGGGGTCCCTGTAGATGTGTTTCCTGAGAAAGCTGAGCCCGGACGAGGGACCAGCGTGGAAGCAGCCCCACACCCCGTGTCCCGGGTGTGCTCCCTTCACGGGAGGCGTGTCTGTGTCTGTGCAGCACCCACCCACTCCCCGCCCTCTGTCCTCCTTCCCTTTTGCATCTACTGTGTTTTCTCTGATTCCAGCTCCTCTTCTTACGTCTTGTGGCCGGGTCTCCAGGGACCATCCTGGGGAGACCCTCGCGTGTTATTTTTCACTCCCCGAGCATAGATGTCCAGGACATGGGAGGTGCCAAGTGCAGTTTCCTGGACGGCTGGGTCCGCACGCGTGGTGGTTTCTGCTTCTTTCTCCTCTTGTCCAGGGCGATGCCTCTGGGCCTCCACGTCTGGGGCCACTTCTCATGGATGCACTGGGTTCCTCCACAACCCCCTGCTCCCCGGGGACAGACCACGGAGTGTCCAATCCACTCTTAGCACCAGCAGCGTTCTCTGTGGTCCTGCGTGAGCCTTCTGCGGGCTGGAGCGAGGGGATGTTGAGCAGGGTGGTTTCCCCCAGGTGCCCGGGGCAGGGGGCAGTGGGGCAGCTGAGCCGGGGCCCAGCCTCCCTGTTCTTGCCTCCATGTGCTGCTGTCCAGCCGTCGGCGACCCCAGTGGCACCCGGTGCCACCGGTCCTCTGACAGTGGAGAGACGAGCCTCCCGGCGTCCCCCTGCAGCCACCCGGCCTCCTGCCTGTGAACTGGGTCCTCGTCATTTTTTGATCCCTTCCCGTTGGGTTTTCTGTCACTTTTTCCGTTAATCTGCAGAAGTTTCCAGTGTAAGTGAGATATAATCCCTGGTCTTTTGTTTTTTTTGCGGTACGCGGGCCTCTCACTGCTGTGGCCTCTCCCGTTGCCGAGCACAGGCTCCGGACGCACAGGCTCAGCGGCCACGGCTCACGGGCCCAGCCGCTCCGCGGCATGTGGGATCTTCGTGGACCGGGGCACGAACCCGCGTCCCCTGCATCGGCAGGCGGACTCTCAACCACTGCGCCACCAGGGAAGCCCCCTGGTCATTTTTAGACTTTGCAGAAGCTTCTCCTGCTTGTCTGTCTCTTAGCTTGGTCTGCGCCATCCTTTCCTAAATAGAAACCCTTAATTTTGTTGTATTTGAGTCAGTTCACGTGAGTCAATGGTTTCTCACATTCTCACTGATGGGTACATTTCGGGGGAATAAATTGAAGAAATCCCTCACCAGGCCCAGCCCCCACCCCCACCCCCAAACATCCACGTACATGACCTTCCTGTTGGCTTTATAATTACCCCTGTCACTGGCGTCCATCTGTCTCAGGTCTAAGAAGGGGCCGGGCTTTGTTCTGCTCTCCTGAAAAGAGCCGGTTTCCCACGCTAGGGACCCACAAGGATCCCTTCCCCCACCGCATTCTGGGCCTGATTCTGTTTGTAAAAATTAGTTCAGAAGTGACACGTCCATCCCTCCCCTCCCTAGCCAAGTCTCTCACAGAACATGATAGAACTCGGTTCCAATGACTGGTCATCCCATCGGGAATGGCCCATCCTCAGGCGCAGGGGAAAAGTGAGTTCATGACACCTGGCCGACCCCATGGGGCGTCTCTAGGAACCTTGGAAATGCTGCCCTGCTCTTTGCGGTGATTAATTGAGCCCAGCCGTGCGATCTTGTGGGATAACCCTCCCACTCTTTCCTCTTCTTTTCCAAACTGTCTCACTATTTTTATTTTTTTATTTTATTTTATTTTATTATTATTTTTTTTGCGGTACGCAGGCCTTTCACCGTTGTGGCCTCTCCTGCTGCGGAGCAGAGGCTCCGGACGTGCAGGCTCAGCGGCCATGGCTCATGGGCCCAGCCACTCCACGGCATGCGGGATCCTCCCGGACCAGGGCACGAACCCATCGGCAGGCAGACTCTCAACCACTGCACCACCAGGGAAGCTCTGCCTCACTATTTTTAGGTCTTTGTTCTCCCATACGCATGTTAGAGTGAATTTGTCAATTCACCGGGGCCCCTGTTGACTCTGCCACTGGATGGCATGGGCTTCAGGCGGGCCTCCCAGGCCCAGAGGGCACACATGTCTGGAGACACAGGGCGGAGGGGCGGGGAGAAGACAGCTGATCCTGGGGCTTCCCATATTCCAGGCTACAGGATCCTTGCCACAACCCTGGGAGGAAGATGCCTTCGCTTTCAGCGCCTGCTCCGTGAGCTGAGTTCACAGCGGACGCCCTGAGCTCCAGCCTTGGGGGTGGTGAGGTTGGGTAGCTGGCCTGACGATGGGGTGTGGGCAGAGGCGCTGGGCCACCCAAACCTCCCATGCCCCCTCCTGCTACAAAGCCTTCATCCTGGAAACCACGTGCTGGATGCGGCGGAGCCTCCCGGCAGAATGAGCTTGTCTCTGCCCCTTGGAACAGACAAGCCCACGGTCAGAAGCATCAACTTTGGACTTCTCATAAACAGGAAATTCTCCTCTACTGAGCTCTGCCCCTGGGTGTGGGGGTCTGTCTGCCACAGCAGCTGGTGTTCCCCTGACTAATACACCCCGTTGCAAGGATGACGACACTGCAGCCCAGAGAGGGTGACGAAGTAGTTCACGATCACACAGCCAGAAAATGGTGGAACTGAGATCCGAGTCCAGTCAGAATAGGGTCATGTCATTCTGTTCACCAGGATGGGATCTGCCAGTTCTGGACACAGATCTGCCCAGAGCCTCGGCGGCTGGTACACTCAAGTGTCATATTAGCTCTCTTCTGCGGCAAAACAATCACCACAAACTTAGTAGCTTGAAACCACACACACACACACACACACACACACACTCACACACATACTCACAGATCCTACAGGTCAGGAGTCTGGGCACAGCTGAGACGGGGTCTCCGTTTCAAGGTCTCACAAGGTTCCTGTCCAGGGGTTGTCCAGACCATGGTCTCATCCAACAGCCCAAATGGAGAAGAGTCTGCCTCCAAGGTCACCTGCATTGTGGGTAGAATTCATTTCCTGCGGTTGGGGGACCAAGACCTTCAGGGGCTTTGCTGGGTGTGGGCTGCGTGCACCCTTTGGCTTCTAGCGGCCCCTGCAGTGCCCAGCCAGGTGGTCCTCTCCATGCACGGGTCACAGCACATCACCCTGATTCTTCAGGCCAGCAGGTAATCTGGGGCAAGGCTGCCAGAAAGATGGAGGCTTAAATAATGTAATGTGACCATGGAGGTGGCGTCTGGGCACCTTTGTGTTCCAGCTCCAACCGACATTCTGCACACACTTCTGAGGCCAACCACCAGAGCCAGCACCAGTCTGCAGACCCCAGCGAGACCACCCTCACTCAGATGCCTGACCCTGAACCCCATCTCCCTTCCCCTCCCCTCCCTGGAGGTTGCGTTAAAGCTCCAATCTTCTCAGCACCTGGATGGTATCCCTGGTGAGCAGCCCCCATCCTGACAAAGTCCCAGGGCCTCCATCAGTACCTTGTTCACTGAAACCAGGTGTCATCCATGAGGCTCACAAGTGACAGACACTCCCACCCATCACCTGGGAAATTCCAAGGATCTGGAGACTCCGCCAGGAGCCAGCCAATCCCTCATCACACAAGGTTCAGCACTTGGCCATGTCCTCTTGGGCAGCCGCAGGCCACAGGTGCCCCGTCCAGGGGCGGGCCTCCCTCGCTGGAGTCAGCTCTGAGTCTGTCCGCCACCAGAGGGATTTCTTGCTCACATGAGTGTCTCCAGGGCAGCTGTCTGCTCGACCATGACGTAGAAGCTTTGTGCTTTAACCTCGTGGCACCGGTACCGAAGCTCGTGGGTTCAATTCCACAGCAGGATGGAAGGAGCTAGAGGACACTTGCCCTGCGGAGACCCTGGCATTGTCTGTGACTGCCGCCATGGCCTGCCCCTGCTGAGCCACAGGTTAGGGGTTCACGTGCCGCCTCCCACACTTTCACAGGCTCAGTCTTCCCAGGCTCCTGCCTGCACACCTGGGCCCTGCATTCCCAGCCCGAGACAAGGTCTCCCCATCGCTTCTCTGCAAAGCAGCTCTGAAACACTCTGGCCCAGAAAGGACCTCATCCTCTACCCCTCATAGCCTGTTGGCCAGAACAAGCCAAGTGGCCTGGGATGAGTCGGGGAACACTGGGGGGCTCAGGGAGCAGGAAGTGTCCCTTCATAGTCGCCCAGGCCCCTCAGCCGGGGAGGCAGTGGGGCTGGACCATGCCAGGCTCACAGTGTGGGTTTAATTTAACTGCAGTGAGAGTCCAGGTCGTGTTCTGATGACCTTTGCATGACAGTTATTTCTCCAGTGGCTTCTAGAAAATAGCCATGGTGGTTGTCTGAGTTCCTGCGTCCATCTCTGTAAAGTGGACTCTTGGTGCCTGGTGACGTAGAAACTCCTGGTGGCTCCAGCTTTGAAGTTGGACCTGCTGGGTTTGGGGCTGGCTTCAAACCACTAAGGAAGCTCTTGTCTTGGGACCCCTATAAAATGGCCTCCTAGAAGCATCTCCCTCAAAAGGCTGGGAGGACTCAGCCAACCGGGGGCCCACAAGCCCGGGTGCAGAGAGACAGACAGAGTTCGGTTCTTCTCACTACTGATGGTTTAGAATGGAGACCTGAGTGGCAAGGCCTTCCAGTCCTGATGCCAGGACTGACCTTGGCAAAGGGGGAGAGGGCCATCTGCAGATCCTTCCAGAAAAAAGACTTTATCTGAGTCCATGAAAGAAAATAGAGGCAAAAAAATCACCTCTGAAGTTAGGAGAAAAGAAATAGAGAAAGTAGATTAATGCTTTAAGGAAATGTTTAAAAATAGAAAATTAATAAACTATTAATTTTAAAATAAGTTAATTAAACAAGCTTGAAAGAATGCCATTTTTTCCTGAACTGTCGGAGATGAGGAACTAAGAATGTCTCATAGATGACACTATAAATTTCACTTATATTCTAGTGATTAAACCAAAGTGATTTATTAGAATTTTATGAGGGCATTTTCCCCCTGTATCTTAAAACACAGACTGCATCAGAAGTGCCCATTCACTGCCACTATTTCAATATCGATTGCATTTTATTATCTTATTTTGTGATTTATAACTTTGTTTTTCTCATGATTCTAATCTTAATATTGTTGGACACATTCGTAATGCAGGTGGCAGTGTCTTCCTCTGGAGGTGCTAGAACTGTTCCCCCTTCCCATCCACCATGCTCCAGCACGTCCCATGAGGAGGGGTCCAACCACCCCCTATGCACGTGGGCGAGAAGGCTGTGGCCTCAGTGCTGGGAGGAGAGGGGTGCAGACCCCACGTCCCCATCCTTAGAGAACAGGAGACAGACACAAGATGAAATCATAGCAGATCGAATCAACATCACACAACCATCAGTTCCTGCAGGAAGAAACACAGCCAGCAAAGTCACCACCTCCTAGCTGGCTGGTCACCGAGGCCTTTCTAGCCTTGATTGGTAAATGGTAGATTGACAAGTCAGACGGAGGTAAAGCTGAGACTGGAGCAGGTGTGTGTGGAGAGAGAGAGAACGGTCAGTTAGTGTGACTCAGTAAAAGCCAGAGTTTCAATAAACCCCAGATACACACAGCCCAGTGTCAAATACACACAAACGCAAGAGTGTAGACAGACACGTGCACACACACACTCTCTCTCTCTCTCACACACACACACACACACACACACGGGCCAGACAGTTACTTTCAGGAAAGACAGTCCAAAGTCAGGGACCCCCAGAGCTGCAGGCCCTACTGATGCCTCCATCCCCCAGGGTCCCCGAGGGCCATCAGGGGGGCTGCAGCTGGGGACAGTGCAGCCCATCACGGCTCAGATCACTCATGGACTTTCACAAAATCCACAGTGCGGCCAGCCTGGCCTCGGGTGCCTCTGCCTTAACCCCCAAGGCAGTCTCTTCGGGATTCTGTGGGCCAGAACGGGCCATCACACCACCCTTGGCCAAGCCTGGGAGCATTCCTGCTGCTTCCAGAGAGCCCTGGTGTCCCCTGTGCAGAGAAGTGCCTGGACCCACTGGCGCCCATCTCCCCTCCAGGAGCAGCGCAGACTCCTGTACCGGGGTCTCGGCTCTGAGTGGTCCATGGCCAGACTCCTGCCAAGGACCTGGCAGGGCAACTGATGGAGGGGGAAGATAGGCCCATCCCCTCCTTTCAGGCTCCAGACTGGCTCACCTGTAGCAGCCGTTTCTCCAGGAAGCTGGGCCTTGGGCAGCATCCAGGGACCATGCCCCACCCTGCAGCCCTGTTTGTCTTGGGACGTAGACTAGGCCAAGTTTGGGGCGTCCATGAAGCTATGAAAAACCATCTGTTTGTTCTCTGGGGCCGAACTTTGGTTTTTTGCGTTTTTTTGGCTGCACTGGGTCTTTGATGCTGCATGTGGGCTTTCTCTAGTTGTGGCGAGCGGGGGCTACTCTTGGTTTCAGTGAGCGGGCTTCTCATTGCAGTGGCTTCTCTTGTTGCGGAGCACGAGCTCTAGGCACGTGGGCTTCGGTAGTTGTGGCACATGGGCTCAGTAGTTGTGACTCGTGGGCTCTAGAGCACAGGCTCAGTAGTTGTGGCAAACGGGCTCAGTAGTTGTGACTCGCGGGCTCTAAAGCACGGGCTCAGTAGTTGTGGCTCACGGGCTTAGCTGCTCCGCAGCATGTGGGATCTTCCCGGACCAGGGCTTGAACCTGTGTCCCTTGCATTGGCAGGCGGATTCTTAACCACTGTGCCACCAGGGAAGTCTGTGTGGTCGAGCTTTGATTATTTTTGTGAAAATGATGTACATGCCTTGAAAAAAATATTTTAATATGGAAAGCAAAATATTCCCCCAAATCTCATCAACTGGAAAAAGCCTGTCTTCACATGAGGGAAATGTCGCCCAGGCAGATAGAGGCAGGTGGGTGGGAGACAAACAGGAGGGAGGAAGGGGGGGGCAGGTCGTTCTATACATATTTTTTAAATTAGGTAATTTAATTTTAATTATATTTAACATGAAAAAATAATTCGAAGTGAAAACAGAGGGAGTTGCTGATCTATGGAACTAACCACAGAAATGTTAGTTTCTAAACATCTTTCTTAGAAAAAAATACATGAAACAATGACAGACTTGAGAGATTTTATATTTGAGTGTGCGTGAGTGTGTGAGTGTGTATCTGGGTTTCAGAGGCTCCCTGCTGACCTGACCTGCCATGAATGATGAGGAAATCAGCACACACACCCCTTCCCCTCGCTCCCAGAGCCTCCCCCGGTTTATGTAGTTACATTACTTTTACTTGCGTTACTTTTTTAAGGTCCGTCATTGCCAAAGTTGTTCCATCTTCACTCCACACTTAAACGTGCTTTAATCAGTGCACAACCAACACAACTGGGCTTTTTACCAAGTCTTCCTCCATCGACTTGTTCTTGTCATTTGCTTGTGGCCCAACAGGCAATTGGCTGGATCGTGCAACCAAATGCTTCCCCCAGAGCGGCTCATAATTTCCTGAACTTTGGGTCATGTAGGATTTCATTCATCTTGAGTACACAAAATATTTTTTCATCTATTTGTCTTCATATGTAAAGAAATGTGGCTTTAAACTGATGGTGTCTTGTTTCCCACCAACCCCCACCCGTGTCCCTCTCATGTCTTGTGATGTTGTCATGACCTAAGTACACCCAACATGTGTGCGCCCCGTCCCGACCCTCACGAGACTCTTGCGACCACATGAGGGGCCCAGAGACATGCCCAGCCCTGCAGAGGGTGAGACCCCAGAGCCTGAGCTGCAGTCTCTCAGCTCATCCAGCCCTTATGGGGTCTTCAGCTGCCACCTCTTGCTCGTGAGACTTCAGCACAAAGTAGCTCTTCCAAGCAGGATGCAGGGGCCAATGTGTAATTTAGAACATCTGCCACAGGCTTTACTGTTTAGGGAAGTTTTACTTTTCCTGCCAAGGACTTGTGGACGTGCATGCACTGCCCTTTGCCTGGAAGGTGCCTTGAGAAGGACAGAGCAGCCTCGCCCTCTCCTTGGAGCTAATGCTTTTCCCCCGAGATGCCTGAATGTTCTCTCTCATCCCCGGGGGGCAACGAGGCCACCAGGGTGCGTCCTGCTGTCAGTCATTCTGGGTCAACACGCTGTAGCCTGTGTTTATTTCTGATGGATGAGCCAGTTCTGCACTTCAGGGGAAGATTTTTCTTCTGTTACATCTTCAAAGGCATTTTTGTCACATCAGTTATTTCGGATTTGCCTTCGTCTGTTCCAGGAATGGTTATATCTTCTCCCCAGTCTCTTAATCCCCCACCTAACTGTGCCTTTTCATTCTCTCCAGATAGAGCTCAACAACCTCCTGTGTCTACAGCTTCACTTTCATTCATATCTCTTCTATTCATTGTGGTTCTAATGAATATTCTGGTTTGGTAATTGTGGCACTTCTGCCTCAATTTTTCTCCGGAGCTCGGAAATCTTCATTATTGCTTTATAATTTTTTAATCATCTCATCTCGAGCTCTTGTCCTGTGGAAACGGTTCTACCTAATTAAGCCTTTAACTAATTCACAGAAAGTTTCCTTGTGCAGGTTATTCTTTCTTCCAGTTGGTTTTTATAAGTGTTTCTATTTTATTTCTTTTCTCATGTTGCCAACTTCTTTCTCTTTCTCCTCCTTCTTCCTCTTTGCTGATAAATTTGTGCAGGTGCCAGACCATTTCTTTCACATCTTGGTCTTCCTGAAAGGGCAGGTCTCTCTGACAATTTTGTTCTCATGTAGTGTGGGATGACTTTCCTGGACCCCAGCTTACCTGAAGCCTGTTTGTTTTACCTTCTGGGAGATGGACCATTGCGTCCCTGTGGGTTTGTGTTGATATTTCTTTGTCCCACACGAGTAGACCAGGGGCAGGTGGAGGGTGGTCCTCAGATGGGAACCTACCCATCTATGGGAGTCCTAGATGCAGCCTTCCTTCTACGAGATTTCTAACTAAACTCCTAGGTCTCACTCCTCCAGCAACTTGGTATTGATTCTATCTCTGTAAGGAAATCCCTCCTTTAGTTCAGCACCGACACTTGGAAAATAGTGAGTCCTCAGTGGCCCTTCTGCCTCCACTGGGATCCGACACTGATGGGTGAGCAGTTCTATTCTCCATAGTTTTTGTCTTAACTTTTCTCCAGAAGGCTCTGCACTTCTTGGCATCTTCTCTCCATTCTTGGGATGCCACGGACATTCTTTTTCCTGGGACTACATCTGCTGTCTGGGGCAGGATGGGAAAGGATTAGGAGACACATCGGAATCTGTTTCTTTTCTTTTTGGGGAGCTGAGGATTTTCAAAACTCATACCATGCCTTTGTGTGCCCTTATTTCTAATGCAGTGGCTATATTTTAATATAATTATATCAACACTTCATTGCTTGGCTTTGTTCTCCCCACGGTCCCCTGGTTCCATGCATCCCCTGGTGACAAACGCATCTGTTGCCACGCGACGGTGTGGTCTTCCTCCCTCAGCCTCACCACCGCCCCCAGGTTACCTTTCTAGAGCACACGTGTTCCCACCAGCCCCATTCCTAAAATGTGCCCCTGCTCCCCGTTGCCCTCAAGCTGACGTCCACATTCTTTAGCCGATCATCTAATCCAGCAACGGCTGATTCTCCAACTTCAAAATCAAGTTTCTTTAAAACGCAGGCACTTTCGTGCCAACGTATTTAAGCCTTCCCACTTTTGTTGCCAGGGGTCGTCTTCACCCCGTGATACATACATTATAATGTGGTGGAGAGACTGGGGTTCTGTATTCCAACCCCAGCAGCTACTAGCTGTGCACCCTTGGTCCACTGGCTCATTTGTGAAACATTTCCAGCAGAATTCTTGGAAGGATTAAATGAGACAGTAGGTTTTAAACACCTGGCACAAAGCAGGTGATCAAAGAACATACATTCCTTACCTTTTCCCACCCACGACCCCAGTCCTACCCACAACCCAGGAAGACATCCCACCTCTTCAAGATCAAGTGCTTTCCCATGCATGGAGCTGGTGTGGTCTCTCCCCCACCGCACCCCACCCCCCTGCTGTGCTGCTCTGATTCTCCCACCTGTTTATAGTCTACTCCCCCATTAGACTGAGCACCCTGAAGGAGGGGACCATGCTTCACGCCAAACACCGCAACTGATGTGCTTGTGGGCCCCAGGAGACAGATGACATGAGAACCCCCACTGGTCCCCTGACTCCCCTTGATACACAATCCTCAGAGTACAACAGTCCCACCGGCTGGGGCTCAGGAAGGCTGAGTGATGCACAGAAGCTCTGCAGAGAACAACCAGCGAGGTCATGATGCCCTGCCACTCCCAACCACAGCAACTCAGCTACTGCATGGCCAGGCCTCCCCACCAGGTCTGAGAAATAGGAGCAGAGGTCCGGACAGACTTTGGGGACATGACTTTCAGGGGAGAGAAGTCAGGATGAGTCAATGTAGGTGATAAATTCAAATACGGCTTCATGGGGAGGGAGTGGGCTCTGGAGATGATCCATCCAGATTTGGGGCTCTGAGGTTTACTGGTTGGTCAAGTTCTTAACTTTCCCAAGCCTCAGTTTTTTGTTCTGTAACACAAGGTTAATAGCAAGAGTTATTACTCCCTTTTTAGTTTGTTGGGAGTATCAGTTGAGTTAATGTGTGTAAAACACCTGTGACTGGGACACAGTACTCAATACCTGTGTTACCTGGATGGATGGTGGATGATGGATGCATGATGGATGACGTGGAGAAGGAGAGAGGAATGATAGAGAGAGAGAGTAATGGATATGTGGGTGGATGGGTGGGTGGGTGGATGGATGCATGATGCACGGGCAATGGAGGGAGGGAGAGAAGGAGGGAGAAGCAGAGATGGAGGGAGAGAGAGGTATGTGTGGATGGATGGACAGATGGGTAGAGATAAGGAGGGTTGGATGGATGGATGGATGCATGGGTGCACGGAAGGAAGGAAGGATTGATGCCTACTATAGGCAGGTTCCATGCCAGGCAATAAGGAATCAATGATGTAAAAAACTGATACAATCTCTATCCTCATGGAGTTTACAATATAGTGGGATAAATAGACATTATTCAAATAACCACACAAACAGATGGAAAATTGCAGTTGTGATGTGTGCAGGAGAGACGCACAGCTATGTGAGGCTCCATCGCAGGGGATCTGACCTGGTCTGTGAGACCAGAAAAGGCTCCCCGACAGGAGGACCTGGGTTGAAAGGCATGTGGACAGACAGGCGAGGTGACAGCATTTCTGGCTTTTACGCCGGGCGCCCCCAACGTCCCCAGCGTCCCATGAGGGAGGTGGACTAGGGAGGCTGCAGTGAGCAGAGCAAGGAGCTGGTTAAGGACAACCCCAGCTTCAGAGGTGGGCACAGAGCTGGCCAAACTGATGTGGAGCGTGTGAGCGTTTGGGAGGAGGCGGGCGTGGCTCCCAGGCTCCTGGCTAGGTCTACAGGGTGACGCCAGTGCCATTCCCTGAGGGGGGGGGGTCAGGAGCGGGGTTTGGGTGTGTTGAGCTGGGTGCCTTGGGATGGCCATGAGGTGGGACTGGGAAGGCGTGGAGCTCGGGGCAGGTGGAATCTGGAGGCTGGGGTGGGGGGAGCATCTTTATACGCTCCACACCTGAGGCAGCAGGTACACGTGAAATCACCCAGAGAGGGTATGGGAGATGGGAAGAAAGAGGGCCTCATGGCATCCTGGAGGAACTCAGTCTCGCAGGGGCTGGACAGTCTGAGCCGCCATGGAGAGAAGGTGCAGCCAGGGGGATGGAAGTCAGCCAAAGGGGGCCATTTGGAGGGACAGCAAAAGTTGAGGGGCAGGGAGCAGGGAGGCCCGGTGAGCAGTCGGTGGGGTGAGGCAGAGAGGGCCCCGCGTCCTCAGCACTGCTGCTCACGTGCACAGACGCTTATACATCTGAGCCGAGGCACCTCCCAAGGCACGTGCGCTGGAACCTTCTGGAAGCTTCCCTGCTGTCCCCCCAGTGCTCACTGTCAGGTGGTGGCCAAACCCCACTCAGAGTGGGCTTTTGTCCTGTGCTCATTTTTCCTTTGTCTGTGGTCCTTGAACACTTCGGTCCTTGGGGGCATTTTGGGGACCAATGGCTGACCGTCAATGTCATAGCAGTCAGTTCTCTCTAGGGTCTGGAAGCCAATTCATACAGAGTCTCATGTCCACAGTTACTCATAGGCTCTTGGTCAAGGCTTTGGATGGGGGGTCCCGTTCACACACACCCGCGCACACGTGCTTCGTTTCTTCCTTCAGCCAAGTCACCCACTTAAAAACTGTATTTCAGGGCTTCCCTTGTGGCGCAGTGGTTGAGAGTCTGCCTGCCGATGCAGGGGACAGGGGTTCGTGTCCAGGAGGATCCCACATGCCGCGGAGCAGCTGGGCCCATGAGCCATGGCCGCTGGGCCTGCGCGTCCGGAGCCTGTGCTCCGCAACGGGAGAGGCCACAACAGTGAGAGGCCCGCGTACCGCAAAAAAAAAAACAAAAACAAAAAACTGTATTTCAATTTCTCTCAAATTGATCCATTGCCAAAAAATCCCCTAACTTACTATTACAAAAATAATCGTTACAATCTCCATAAATCATGAACTTACAATGATCATGGCAATCACACAGGTAACTGGTGTTATATGGAGATGGATGGCCCCCTGATCACTGCAGCCTCTGTGACTGTCACGGTCCCTACAGATGACGCGCTCCAGGACTCGAGTCTGTCCAGCGCCTGCAGGGCCACCAGACAGAGGCCCGCCACGCCCAATGGTGAACCTGGGCCTCGCGCCTTTCTCCTCCCCTACCACACAAAGCCCACCCGGCCACGCTGGGCCCACGGTTCCCATCTGGGTGGGAGCTCCAGGGGGGCACGCTCTGCAAGGCTCCCAGGAGGCTGGGTGCCCTGAGCCGGCACCACGCCCCTGCCCGTCCCTGCCACCCCAGCACAAAGCGCACCTGCCGCCCCCTTTCTGCTTCTGGGTCGAATCTGCGCCTGGCCCGTCTCTACCGCCAGCAGGTGTCCAAGGAGGGAAATTGTGCCCCAATTCAGCCAGAACAGCCTCTTCTTTCAGACGGGCCGAGCTGGAAGGGGCCCCTCCCACGTGGGCGGCAGGGGAAGCTCTAGCGGGGCTGGTGTGGGGTTGGGACCGGCCACGGGGGGCAGGGGCATGGGAAGACGCCAGCCCAGCGACGCTGGCTGCAAGGAGGTCACGGCCAGCTGGCTCTGTGCCTTCCGTGGGCTCTGCCATGGGAGTGCATACACTCAGTGGCCACCAAGCCTGTAATTTGGATGTGTTACGGTATTAAAACCCTGTAATTTTATAGCACTTAGCCCAGTCAGAAGTGCCCGCCTAATACACTCAGCGCGGTTTCTAAGTCACTTGCAGAGGCTGACGGGGCTGTGGTCACCGCCACGAGAAGGGGGCTTCGGTCTTTCCATGAGGCTGCCTCCTCCCGCTGCAGAGGGTCCAGGATAGGATCAGGGGAGGTGCAGACTGTGGGGCAGAAGCCGGGGGATGCAGGGTAGTGAGGGGGAGAACCACGGGGCCCCGGGGGTCTCAGGACCAGGCTGTCGGGGCCTGCCGTGCCCACGTGGAGCTGCTGAAGCCTCGCCCAATGCCATGAGGGTCTCGGCACAAACCAGGCCCGTCCCTGAGGGTCAACACAGGCTCCCCGGGGAGAAAGCACGGGAGTGACTCAGAGACGCCAGGTTGAGCTGTGGCCCAGGAGGCCATCATGCCTGCTTCCCTTTCCATGGGAGGGGGGGATCCTGCCGTCAGCGGGACCCTCCCGCCCACACACGCCCTCTGCTGGCATGGCCCCTGAGCTGGGGTCCCATGTACATATCGGTGGCCATCACCACCCACAGTATCTGTCTGGGTCATTTCTGGCTGCTGTAGAAAATGCCACAGGCTGGCGGCTGACAGTCATTCTGTAATAGTTCTGGAGGCTGGGGGTCCGAGGTCAGGGTGGCCAATGGCCAGTTTCCGGGCGAGCCTTCCCTCTGTGTCCTCACCTCGCAGGGAGAGGGCTCTGGCATCTCTCCTTATAAAGACTCCCCCGTGTCCTGTTAGATGCGGCCCCGCCCTTAGGACCTCCTCCTACCCAAGCTGCTTCCCTGCAGCCCCATCTCCACGTACAGTCACCTGGAGGGGCAGTCACAGCCCCTTCCGTGTCTCACACTCTACAGGCCCCAAGTGCCCACAGCCCCCCTTCCCCCTGGCAGTCGTGATCTGCTCTGCATTTCAGGAAACGGCCCCACCAAGAGCCCCACTGCGTGCCCAGCACCGTGCCGACCTTCCCACGACCTCCCCTCCCTCGTCAGGTCAATGGTCCACGTGCCAGCCTGCTGCCCCGGAACAGGATGGGCATCCATCTCCCTCCCTCCGTGGCCTCATCTCACCTGAACCCCTGCGATTTCCCCCTAGTGTGTCCACCCCAGTCCTGGCCTGCCAGAGTCCTCCCTCACCAGATGGGTCTTTCATAAAGATGTGCTCGTCTCACACCCCACGGGGCCCCTGGCGGGCTCCACCTCACCATTGGCTCAAGTCCAACCTCCCCAGCAAGACTGCTGAAGCCTCGAATGACTGACCCCGCCAGCTCCCCTTTGCTGTCCGTGGGCCCAGGTTCCTACAGACGCTTCCTTCTCTCAGACGCTTTCCCTCAATCTTCACCTGATGCCTGCTTACCCTCACTTCAGAGCCAGGGAGGGAGGGGGCGCTTCAACCCCGGGCAGGCTCGCAGGCTCACACGCACCCGCCAAGGCGCTCAGTCCTGGGGATGCCGCGAATCGCTCCTCCTGAGTAGAGGACAGAAACCTCGTCCTCCGCCAGACCGCACGGCGCATTGTCTCATGGGGTGAGGGCAGGGAGCCCTGACACCCAGGGGTCCCCTCGGCTGGCCCAGGGCCCCCTTGTCTTCCTGGTGCCCCGAGGGGCCGTGTGCTCTCAGGGAGCGGGCAGGACCACTGGGCCATGGTTGAGAGTGGGCAGCTGCCGAGGGCTGAACCCCATTTCTCAACTGGCCACGGACAGCTGGGTCCTTTCGAGGAGCTCGGTGTGGTTCTCTCTGGGCTGACCCAGGACCTGGCCCAGGTGACCCCCACCGCAGGGCCGGGCTCTGCTGGGTGCAAGGAGACCCACCCCCACTCTGCCACAGCCGTGATGGGAAGACGGGCGCTTGGTGAGACCCCACGGCCCCAGCAGCTGCCAGCCTCGTCCCCACCTGCCCTAGAGGGTCTGGTTCCTGCTGGACAAACCTCTGCGCAACATGGACGCCTTGGGCTTCAGGGGTGACGCTGGGGGAGGGCTTTTCCTTCAGGAAATGCCTAAAGGAAGCTGTCAGGTCAGGAGATCTGGACCCTGGCTGGGACAGGAGCTGGGGAGGGAAGTGAGCCCTTTAGGTGGTAGGGAGGCTTTTGGGGGACGAGCCCAGGCGCCCAGCAATGCCAGGGCCCTTTGCTGTACGGGCTCGGGGCTCGGCATGCCCTTCATGCACAACAGGGGCCGAGCTCCACGCAATTCTGCCCTCTCCCCTCCACCCTCCCCAGGGCCCCCGGGTCCCCAGGCCCAGGAGGGCCGTGGGCTCCGTGGCTCACCAAGAGGTCATGAGTGGTGGCCCCGTGTGGTCCTGGGTGCCCTCCGGTGGCCGGAACTGGCCTGGGGAGGGCTCTGCAGGCCCAGCCGGGCACGAGTCCCGGAGGAGAGACCACATCCTTCTTTCCTCCCCACGCACCTTGCGCGCTTTGTCTAATTCCCGAGCTCCTCTCCTCTCTGTGCTTCAAAGAAGCCACAGGACACCTGCCCGACTGGCTGGAGGGCGCTGCCTGGCTTGGGTGATGCAGGGCGGGGTCTCTGCCGGTGCAGTCCCTCCGGGGAAGGGAGGTGGGGGGTCTGGGGGGCCATGAGTGGTCAGGGGCTGCCAGGTCCATCTGAGGGGTCTTCAGTCATCTTGGTCAGGGACCTGTGAAGCTTTGAGGGGAAGCCCACCCCACGGAGGCCCTCGATGCTCTCTCCCTCCGGCGTCCCGGCCGCCATAACAATGGCAGGGAGACATTGATTTCTGCTGAAAGGACATTAAGATCTATTGACGGGGAGGTTTCCATTGATTCACTGGGAAGCAAGGTCGGGTGGGCCTCCCCCCGCCAGGAGGTAAATCGGCCCCTCGCCTGAGGTTGGGGTCAACAGCTGCTCTTTTCAGGCTGTCACCACTGTCCATTCTCAAGGTTAATCCCATGAACAAGGCTGGGGTGGGGAGGCGTCAGTGAGAGAACAAAACAGCTGCAGCCACGGCCACGAAGGCCAAGAACACAGGCCACGTGGGCGCCGGTGCCGGTGGTCAGCCCACGGCAGACACAGCCGTGCTGGGCCCAGCTGGTGTGTCATCTGCAACTCAAAGAAGCCCCTTTGGTGAACCCGACGTCCCTACCCCGTTGCCCTACGCTCACTGCCCACCAGCTGAGCAGGCCCCGTGGCCGCAGCCGACTCCGATGGCCGACTTCATGCCCACCTGCCCCCCTTAGGCCGGCACAGGGCCCTTCTACCCCAGTCGGGGAGACGTGGCCGTCACCTCCCTCCGCCACTCCCATCACTCCCGCGGGACCCCTTGGGATGCTTGAGTGTGAAATGAGAGGCGGCGGGTACGCGACAGTAGATGCGTGGCAGCAGGGCCTCAGAAACGTCCCCTCCTCCTCCCTTTCTCCGTCTGGGAGCAAGAGACCCCAAGGGAATAGTAGCCCCCTCCCTCCAGGGTGCGCCCGAGGCTGGGCCTATGAGGAGACTGGGAGCGAGTGTGGGGACGGGCCGCCTGCGGCAGGTCTAGCTGGACACCCCCCAAGACCAGGGGGCCCCTCCGCCCTGCTCCCCTCGCCCTGGGGCTCTTGGGCCCCCTCCCCTTGACTCACACAGGGGGGTCCCGCAGCCCTGCCCCCGCTCACTGTCTCCTGTGGCTTTTCACCCAGCCCACCTCTCTCCCCGAGCCCAGCATCCGGCAAGGGTGTCTGCTTTGGAAGTGTCGCCCGCATCTCCAGCGTCCCATGTCTAAGATTCTCTCTCCACCTCTGCCCCTAACCGGCTCTGCTTCTGTCTTTCCTGTTACAGTAAACACCCTTCCACCCACTCACCTGTTTAGCCACCGACCCAGGAGCTGCCTCCGCCTTCACCTCTGGCTCCACCACGGGGCTGCTGTTCTCGCTTCTCTGTCTCTCTCTGTCTCTGTCTTCCTCTCTGTCTCTTCCTCTCCCTTCCCTCCCTCCCTGCTTCTCTCTCTGTGTCTCTCAATGGCTTCCCCCTGCCACATCCCAGCCACTTTCTCAGACCTCTAACTATTCGTGCCTCTTCCTCTCTTTGGGGTCCCCGTGTTCCTTGCTGCCCAATACTTGTGGAGGCCAGCGCCCGGTAGCGCTCCTGAAGTCCTGGGCACCTTCCTGCAGAGGCCGCTCAGGGTCACCTTGCTGCACTGGGCACAGAACTCAACTCCCCAGCCGGCTGGTGGGGACAAGCCTGCACCTGCGCCTCGGGCCTCCCTGGACAGCACAGACTCCACAGCACGACGGCCCTGGGGCCCAGGGAGGCCAGTGTGCCCTCCTGGCCGTGAGCTAGTACCCGGCGTGGCTGCCTGCTCGCTCAGCTCTGCCGCTGATGCGATCCAGCCTCCTCTGCAGCCTGTGCACAAAACTCCTGGGAAGAAGTGGATGCCCCAGCACCTTCCAGGGACCGGCTCCAGAGCGTGTGGTGGGGTCAGAGCCTCTGGCGCTGCGCCTGCGGGCACTCCCTCCAGCCCAGTGAGTCAGTGAGAAGGGGCTTAGTGGGTTAGCTGGCCCGACCCTGGGGTGGGCGCTGCTAGCCAGAACAAATGGACCAGATTGCACAGAAAACCCTGCTGGCCACAGCCGCTCGGGGCCGAGCCCTGGGGACCTGGGAGCCGGTGAGGCCAGGTGGGCACAGGGCTGCCTTTGGGTGCGGGGTGGGGGGCATCTGGGTTTCCCCACCCCTGCCTGGCTCGACTCCCGCCCAGCTTCGGGGCCTGAACATCAGCGTCCCTTCTCTTTGCTCATCTGCCTGTAATTCTCCCCCCGTCCACGTTCCCCACACCCGGACCACATCCCCTGCCAGCCCCCCTGGCACGTCACCCCCAGGGCCCCCGTCACACAGAGCCTCTTGCTCCCGCTCTGCCCTGTGCCTCCTACAGACCCTGCTGTCCCCGCCCGAGCGGCCCCCAGGCTCCCCCGCCGGGGCCCCTTGGCCACCCTACCCCCAGCACGGGGGCCCCTCCTGCCTGGCGGTGCTGCTGGCCACGTCTATCACCGCTGCCCTCCCCGAACGTGTGAGCCGCCTCTTACGGGGGCCCCCACGGGCATGATGCACACCCAGGTCCCGGCCCCCGCCGTGCTTCTCAGCGCTGGCCTGGGCTGCCCGCTCCGCGCCCCCTCCCCGGGAGCATGGGCTGCGTCCTCCCTCCCGCGGGCTTTGGGGAGGTTTGGATGCAGGGACCCACGTGCTTCCGGGGGCTGGTGATTGGTCAGGTCTTTATGGATGGCTGCGCCCCCAGTGAGCCCCACCTCCCAATACCCACACCCACCTGTAACCCGCCCTGGAGGGTGGGAGGGACCCCAGGACCTCTTTAGACGTGGGCGTCACCCCCGAGGCAAGGTCACAACAGGACGGGGGCTTCTGCTAGGCTCACCCCTGGGGTCGGCTGGGTGTCCAGGGCCAGAGGGAGCCCCAGGCCTATAGCTGGCAGGGAGTTTGGAACCAGGCCCGCCCTCCAGGTGAAACTTCAGATGAGACCAAGGCTCAGCCACCCCAGGGTGGGGTGTGCACAGGGGCCATGCCGATGCCCAAGTGGAAACGGAGAGCCCCTTTCATCCCATGAGCTCCCTCCTGGGAAGCAGACATGGGGGTCCAGACTGAAAGACTCTGGTCCTCTGATCCCAGGTCTTCCGCCACCTCCACGCTTGTCTCGGACCCTCCCCGGGGCAACGAGCCCAGGTGAAGGGCTAGTGCAGGGAGCACGGGTGGCCCACGGACAGCCACGCCATCCCCCTGCCGTCCCCCTGCCACCCCTCCGGACAGATAGCGCTTGACCAGCCGGGAGCAGAGGTCAGCCCTGAGCACCCTGCCATGTCCCCGGGTCTCAGACGGGCACATCTGGGGTACAGTGACCACACACACCCCCAGAGTGTATTAATGTGCCCAGAGGCCGCGTTCCCCGGATGAGCTGCGTTTCACTGCGGTGTTCTCCACAGAGCCAACTGGATGGCAGATGGACCAGGGCATGGAGGGAAGGAAGATGTCCCCGTGGCACGATAATAACCGCGCTCTCCCTGTGGCCTGGTGACAGCTCACAGCGCATCTCAGGCCTTAGTAACAATGGATGAGAACCTAGCCCACGAGACCAGACAGGCAAGGCTGCAGGGCTGCTGAGGGCGCCCGGCCCCAGGACACGGGGGGATGGGGTGCTGCAGGTGCTCCATAAACACAGATGAGCGAAATCCTTGCAGAGACAGGCTCACCTTGGCCGAGAGCAGAGATGCGAGGATTCGCAGAACAGATACACATCCTTACGCATCAAACGCGCTATTTTGACCCAACCCACCCGCCTCTGCTCTGCAGTTCCTGACCCACGCGCTCACTGTGTGTCCTGCCCCTCCCGGCGCCCAGCCTGGTTGGGGGGACGGGGGAGGGGGCTGCCTGGCCCCGGTTGGCACGCAAGAAGCCAGCATCATGGGGGCTGGAGCTGAGAGTGACGGGCGACAGTGGCCCAGCAGGTCCCGGGAGCGACTGGGCTGGTGCTGGGGTGGGAGAGACAGAGACAACGCGGCGAGGGGCTCGGCCGTATGGAAAGAGGAGGGGCTGGTGTGCGGACGGGGTGTACACAGAGGAAGGTGCTCGTTTGTTGGTTTGGTCTTGAAGGTGGAAGAGATGCACGTCGGCTCAACGTCTTGGAGGCACGAGGCACCAGAGTGGTCGGTTTGAAGACGTAGATTAGATGACTGAGGAATGACCCCAGGAGACAGGACAGGGGAGGGGCCAAGCCTGTGCCCTGGACTCGTCCTTCCTGGGAGGGCAGCCTCCACGCGTGGGTAGGCCCTGGGCGCCCGGACAGCGCGTAATCCAGCTCTGGTGGTTGGTGGGTGGGAAACCAGGCATGCGAGCCACAGGCCTGGTGCAGCAAGATGCTTAGGGATAGTAGGGGGAGGGGAGGGGGAGGGGGAAGGAGACCCTTGGTAAATGGAGCTTTGTTCAATGTGCCCTGGCTTTCAGGGAGGGAAGGAGCTACTTCTGCTTCAGCAACTTGCAAACACCTCTTGGGGAATCAGACACACTTTGTATGGAGAGGTGAGTGGGGGTCACAAACGTCAAGGAAGGCTCAGGACACCGAGGCTGCAGGACAGCTGGTCCACAGGCCTGGGGTCACTGAGACGACCTCTTCCTCCCGGATCGTGTCCAGGATGGGCAGTGTGGCTGGAATCTGGTGGGGAGAGGCCACCCAGCATCCATATGGAGGACGGGCCAGGAAGGGTGAATCTGGATGCAGTGTGGCCCCTGCCCGGCCTGTCCCCCGGGAGGCACACAGCTGAACCCCTCGGGGTCTCCAAGGGCCAGCTCCTCCCACCCCAACCTCAGGGGAAGAGCTGTAGTCATGGTAACCTCTCCATCTTCTGACTAAATATTTGAGTCATCAGGAAATTCAATCAGCGGAGTGACATTCTGTCACGCATGGCTCTGCACACTGATTCCCGCTTTCTGGGAGATAATTGGCGTATTTGTGAAAAGCTGCAATTTAATATTTATCAGCCACTGCTTTTCAGTAAATGAATACTCTGTTAAACTCCCTCCCCTAGTGACTCGGAGACGGGATGGGCGAGTCCAGGAGCACAGAGGCTCAGGGCCAGTCCCGACTCCCGTCCCCCCCGACCAGACCGAGGGAGCCTGTGTCCCTGAGACGAGGGGACGGGCAGCACCGGCTGGTCACCCCTGGGAAGGCTGGCGCCCAGGGGCGCGCCAAGGGCCCAAGGCCCAGCTCCCGCCCCGTCCCCCTCGTACCCGCTGCACTGAGAAAAAACTACCTGCTGACTCAGAGGAACAGAGAGGAGCCTCGGTCGGCAGGGGCGGGGTCAGGGCACCAGGTCCCAGTTGTAAGGCGAGTTCTGGGCCCTAGTGCAGCCTGGGGACGATGGTTCATGTTTCTGTGCACGGACTTGACAGCTGCTGACAGTATGGATCTTAAATGTTCTCCCCACACACACAGGAGCAACCACGAGAGGGTCATGAACTCGATCGTGGGGGTTCCTTCACGACAAGGCGCAGGTAGATCAGAGCATCACTTTGCACGCGCTAAATCTGTTGCAGTTTTATTCGTCAATTATCTCGTTATAAAGCTTGATAAAATAATAATAAAAATACAAATCGCTGGTGGGCCGAAGGCTGTGAGATCACCTCGTTTGCTAACGAGGTCCCTGGGGCTTCATACCCACTCCTGTTCCCCCTGCCCTGGGGCGGGAGCCCCCCAGGCCACTCCCACCCTGCATCCCTCAGCCCCATCTCTCCTCCGCGGGAGTGGAGAGAGAGTGGGAGATTGGGATTGACATATATACACTAATATGTATAAAACAGATAACTAACAAGAACCTGCTGTATAAAAATAAAATAAAATTCAAAAAAAGAATAATTAATTAAATCAAAAAATAAAAAAGAACAAATCCGGACGTGAATGGGGGGAGACGTTATGCAAAAGTCTGTTACAGGAGAGAGGACACCTCCATCTCAGGATCCAGGAGCATACCAGCACCAACAGGAAGAGGCTTTCCCCACAGGGGAAAGCCAGGCTCAGCAGAAACTTGTAGGGGGAGGTCAGCGGGCATGGATTTGGCCGACAGCAGGTGAGGGTCCCCGATTCTAAGGGGGTGCTCCCCACTCGGTCCCACCATGGCAACCCTGCATCTCCATGCTTTGCCTGGATTTTGTTTTGCTTTACTCTTGTTCCTACTGAGGACCCTCCCTGGATGTCCCCCGACATCCACCTGCCCAGTCATCCTTCAAATCCAAACCCCGACACTGCTTGGGGGCGAGGAGGACAGCCTCTCTCCGGAATTCCCACAAGGTCACTTCCTCTGTATCTCCGTCTGATGGTCTGTTGCCCCAGCGAGTGTGCCCAGGTGTGTGCCTGGCCCCCAGTTCTGGAGGAAGGGAGGGAGTGGGGGGGTCTCCCGTATCCCCCAAGCCCTGCTGCGCCCCCCATGGGCCCCTCAGAGCCGCCCCATTCCCCAGAGCTGTAGTGAGGGCCACACGTTCAGACACTCCTGTGATTCTCAATGTTCTAGGCGCCAAGTTAAGCAAAATTAAAACAGAAACAGGTGAAGCAGACTTTACTGATGTCCTTTTAAGCTAATGTAGTGTAGACTATCATTTCAACATGTCATCGGGGGGAGCATTGGGACATCTCACTGTTTTTCACACTCTGTCTGAAGTCTGGTGCGCGTTTCACCTCCCGCATATCTCACTGTGGGCGTTTCAGACGCTCAGGAGCTGTGCGGGCCCAGAGGGTCAGCCTCCCACCCTGCGAGGGCCGGTGTGACCGGACGGTCCTGGCGGCCCTCTTCCCGCCCCGTCTCCTCAGGGCCAGGGGACCCATCCTTCTGTGGGGGACTCGGGTTTAGGCGGAAGAGACAGAATCTGTGCTCCATTGGCCTGTTTGCAGAAGTTCCAGGGTCCCAAGCCCCTTCCTGGGCAGAGGCCGGTTTTCCTGGGGCTGCTGTGAATCCCTCCAGAGCTGGCACTCAGCGGGCTGGCCCGGCCTTGCAGAGGCTGTGGCTTCCACAGTGACATGGGGGAGACCGTGAGAGGCAGACCTGGCCTGGAGGAGGGGCGCTGAGTGAGAGGGGCCTCCTCTGTCCCCACCCAGAGGCACGTCTGCTCAAGGCCCCTGTTCCCTGGAACCTGTATTTCCAGTTTCCCATCCCTGCCCTCCACTAGAACAAAGGCCTGCAGTGGTCAGGCCTTTCTCATTCCTGCTGGTGCAAGCCCAGCTGACACGAGGGGTCCAGGGCCAGGGAAGTGGGTCCCCCACCCCGCTATGCTAAGTCCCCAGGGACGCAGACCAGGACCGCTCCCGGCGTCCAGCCCAAGTGACCCTCAGGCATCGGGGGACACTAAGCGTTGTGAGTCCAGAAGTCCCCCCACCCCGTGGCCAGAGACGTTTAGTCACGAGAGCAGGACCCAGCCCATCAGGGACCCACCTGCTCTCATCAGACGAGGCTCCCAGGGAGCGGCGGACTCTCCCATCTGGGGGCCTCCCCCCAGGGCTCTTCCACAGCCCCAAATCAGAAACAGTCATGGGAGGGGGCCCTCCAGAGTCATCTCCTCACTGAGCAGCTCCCTGAGATGGTGGCCCCCAAATGAGGGTGGGACGTGGACAGGGTTAGGGGAGGGTGGGAACCCTAGGCTTCCCTGCCTGCTCCCCTCTGGAGTCACTTGTGTCTGCCCCGCTGGACCCTGGAAGCCCAGGAGGGGGCTGCCCAGCTCGGCAGAGAGGTGCCAGAACGACGTGCCAAATGAGTGAGCAGGTGAGGGGCTCCGTGGGTCCTTGGGCACCTCTGGCCTCTGACGGCTGAGTCCTCCCAGGCAGCCTGGGGCTCCGAGTCTGCAGGTGGACGTCTGCCAAGTGCTGGGGCCTACAGCACCGGCTGTGCTGGCTTCAAATGCAGTTCTGTGTCCCACCGTGGGCTTTCTGAGTCAGGATCGCCTGGAAACGCTCACCCGTGCCGGCCCAGGGATGCCAGGCCACAGGACCCTCACACAGGAGGGCAGGAAGACGGTGCACGGCGGACAGCCAAACGCCCTGGGCAGCTCTCAGCCCTCAGGGAAACTGCTGGTCCCTCCTGGAGCCTGCCTGTCCTGGTGAGAGGGCCACGGGGCAGGAAGCATCCCTGGGGTGCCCTTCTCCACAGCAGCCAAGGCTCGGGGACCCGCTTGGGCTGCACCTGCTCTGCCCAAGGGCCACCCGCAGGCGCCACTGCACAGACCTGAGCGGAGCAGACAGCTAGGGGCCTCTGGGCTGGAGGATGCTACAGCCGGGCTGGACTGAAGACAGTAAGACCTGCCGAGGGCCCGCGGTAGAAGAGAAGGCAGGGGGTTGGGTTCTCTGCATTTTAGAAAAGCATGGACTGATCCACACTCAGAGCTAGGAGGGGCCAGTCCTGTTGGCCCGAGCCCCAGGGCAGCCCCTCTGTGGTCCCACAAGATGACCGCCCAGCCCTGCAGACGCCGCGGGGGTGGGGAGGCCTGCCTGCCTGGGCCCCTATATTCTCTGCCGTCCTTCCCTCCTCTTTCAGGTACCGGTGGGGTGGTGCCTGCCCCCAGCAAAACCCCGTCCCGCCCAGGGCCTGCCCTGCAGGCCCAAGATGCCCTCGGGACAGCCGGACGCAGGCCCCCACTGGCAGAGGGCTGAGCCCCAGCCTGGGCCCTCGGATGCACAGGGGTCCCTCAGCACCCTAAGAGCAGGGTGCTTTCCTCAGCACTTCTGTTTGTTTCCAAAAGGCAGAAGCTCTGATGCGTCAAGCTTATGTCTATTGTGTTTACTGTTTGTTGTGAGTCACTCACACTTTGTTGCAGAAATGCAACAACCAGGTCTAGTTAGCTATCACATCTTCTCTTTAATCCTATTGTCTCAGCTAAAATCCGCCCGCCCCGAGAACAGGATTCCCAAGAACCTAGGACCATTTGTGGGGAAACGCAGACGGGCCACCATATGAGCTTGGGCCCAACAGCCAACTGCCGTGACCGCGGTCTGGGAGCACAGTGACCCAGGCAGGCACCACTGAGCCAGGCCACCCTCAGTCCCCGTCCTTACATGCACCACGATCCCCGCCCCCCACATTGTTTCTAGACAAACCCCTAAGTGTCCCCAGGAGTGACTCCTAAGTCCTATTTTAAATGTGAGCCAGCAGTGACTCGGGGCCTGGGCCAGGTGGCAGGTGAGGACACGGGGCCCAGGACCAGGCAGCAGGTTCCTTACCTGCCGGTGGGGTAAGGAGGGGGCTCACCTCCGCCTCCTGGGAGAGCAGGCAAGGCTGCCCCTGCGACTCGTGTCTGCAGCCGTCATCACCACTGTTTGATGAGAGCCAGCAGGCGTGAGCTGGGAGAAAACCACCAAGGATCAGAGTCAGACCGTCGAGCACCGTCACTGCCAATGCTGTTACTTTGTGTGGTTCTAATCTACAATTTCACATCCTTCAAGTCTTAAAAGCAGCTTTAAACTCCCAGTTCCTTCAACCCTGGATGGGGCTCCCCTGTGGAAGTCCCACAGGAGATGGGGGCACGTGACTGAGAGCATCCCTGCAGTGGGACCGGGCTGTGTCAGGCAGGGCCACCCCAGCCCTGGTGACAGCTCTGTGGAGGGGCCAACTTCCTGGGGGGAAGAAAGCTCAGCTCGGGGCAGCATTCAGAAGACGTTTTCTTTCAGAGCATTTCCTGAACAGACAGGATGCAAAACGTGGAGAGAAAATGGATTTAGAGATTATCTACTTTTATTTAAGGAAAAAAGCCTTAATTTTGCATAATTAACTGTGTGCACAGAAGTGGTATAGCTGGCGGGGATTCTGGGCCCTGTTCAGGTGACTGAAAGGCCTGGAGGCCGAGAGCAGCATCTGTAGGGCTGGTGTCACCTGCAGTGCTAAGTGCCCTAATTCAGTGGCACTGCAGCTCGGAGAGAAGGTGGCTCGTGGAGGGCAAGTGCTCCTGTCTCATCCTGGAGGGGCAAGAACTGGCCCGGCGCCACCGAGACCTGGACAGGTGAATCTGGGTGTGTGAATGCCAGGCCCCCCTCTGCAGGGACACTCAGCAGCCGTCCCCTCGCAGCCTCCAGGGAGGGATGGAGGTTCAGTCTCTATTGGATTTGAGTTTGTCCCTTCAGAACCCACTCCCTTTTCCACTCCTGCATTTGTTCATTCATTCAAATTTGGTCAACTGCAGAGCTGTGGTCTGAATGCTTGAGTCCCTCCCAAACGTATATGTTGAAATCCTAACCCCAGTGTGATGGTATTGGGAGGTGATGAGGTCAGGAGTGTGGGGCGCCCCTGGAAGGGATTAGCGTCCTTATTACAGAGACCCCACAGAGCTCTCTCTCCCCGTCCACCACCTGAGGACACAGCAGTAAGACGCTGGCTGTGAACCAGGAGGTGGGTTCTTCCCAGACACCCACCATTCTGGCACCTTGATCTGGGGTTTCCAGCCTCCAGAGCTGTGGGAAATAAGTTTCTGTTGTTTATAAGCCCCCAGTCTTATGAGAGCCCAGGTACTCTCCTCCTTGGGAGGGTGCAGAGGGCCCGAACCCTACACAGTCCAGAATCCAGGGCTGGGGACAGGGGTCAGCAAGGACAGTGACGTGGATGGTGGGTAAGAGAGGGTCCACCGACGCCACTACCTGCCAAAGAGCCAGCAGGACACGCTCCAGGCCAGTCCTTTGGGGTTCAATGGCCAGAAGCCACAAGACCACACAAGTCCCATTGCACCGTGGGGTGTCCCCAAACACCCAGTCATCACCTCATGAGGAAGGAAGAGGGAAACACATCTCAAAGCCTAAGAATTGGCCCCAGAGAGTTTGCATTGCCCAAACCAGATGGCTTCAAATGAGACATTGCACTACTTAGTGTCTCTGCCACCAGGGAGGTGACATCCCCCAGAGAGGCTTTGCTGGTGAAAAGAGGAGGAAGGAGCAGCCCCAGCTGTTAGGACCCCCGTGACCTGCTCCCAGCCTGTCCAGCCCTTTCCCCGACCCCTGCTCAGACCTGACCTTCCAGCGGAAGTGACCTGAGTGATGTGCCCTCGGGGAGTGGACGGATGTTTCCCAGGGTTCTGCTCCGGGCACCTTCAGAAATGGCGGGTGAGCTGCGTGGCTAGGACAGCGGGGACAGGGGCAGAATGGGGGCTGGAGGGGAGGGAAGACGGCTCAGAGCAGGACCCAGTGGAAAGGAAGCCAAACGCTCAGGCCTCTCCAAAGCCCCAAAGGAATGGAAAAGTGCAGCCACCACCCGGCAGGGACAAGCGTGGGGTGGTGACAGATGGGACCCCCAGCACCATCAGTCTCCCAGGAAGGAGGGGGCTGCCTAGGGGAGGGCTGCAAGGGCAATGGGCTGGAATAGGATTTTCTGGTTGCGTTGAAGTCTGAGAAGAAGGCAAACTGTTGAGAACATACGACAGGACGTACCAGCAAGGAAGCGGGTGAATCACGCACATCACCGGTTCAGTGACGTAATAACCACTTTCTCCCAGTCACCCTATCACCACCCAAGGGGAATCAGATGGGGGTGCAAATCCGCCCATGGCACACCCTCCTCCACCCACGGGGGTGGCAGGCAGTGGTCTTCCCCTCGCTGACCATCAAGACCCCTGTCCCCTAGGGGCTCGGTCCCTGGAGATAGAGCCAAGGCACCAGGCCCCAGTCACTGGGCACCTGCAGCAGAGGCCGTGTGACGTTGGCAACCACTCACCTCCCCTGGGAAAGCCAGACCCACCTCCGGGGCTGCTCGGGGGCCAGGGGAGCGCTTGCTGTGACAGGGGAGTGAGAAGCAGAAGCCTGTGTGTCTGCAGCTGCTCCCAGGCGCGACCTTTGTCATCAGAGGGTGAAGACGGAGGCCCCCTGGTCTGGAGGTGCGAGGAGTTTGCTTGAGAAGGGTCACACACGTGCCGGGGGCCCTGGGACATCAGCGTGGGGAGCCCCCAAGGTTCCTTCCAGCCCTCAGGGCACCAATCCCTCTCCCCTTGTCTTTCCATTGGTGGGTGACGCTGGTGCCAACGTTGGCCACTGGACACCAGCCTCCTGCAGCACCTCAGTGACTGTGCTTCTTGGCTGGACCCACGTCAAGCCTGATGCACCGTGAGCCCCACGTGGGTACCAGGTGGCAGGCGGAAAGCGTGTGTGGAGAGCACAGTTCTGTGACCTCAGCTCACAGAGCACGAAGCCAGGAGCAGGGGGGTGCGAGTCTGCTGTATCTAAGTCCTGGACCACGTCCAGAAGCGTTTTCCCTGTTAAAAGGGGCTGCAGCCGGACACCAGGAGGATACAAGAGGGAGGAACCTCTTGAAGAAATCTGGTCCTGAAGCCCAGTGGGGCGGATGGCGTGAGAAAGCCCAGCAGCCAGCTGGGGGCACAGTGGTGGCCAAGGCTCATTTACAAGGAGGCAAAAGAGATGAAATGCCCATCATTAAATGTAACAGGGAATATGCGAGACCTGTGTGAGAACAACTTTAAGACATTCATGGAAAAAACAAAGTAAATCTGCGCAAATGGAAATAAACTTAGTACCAAAAATTCCTTTATAAATTCAATACAATCACACACACACAAAATACTAATGGGTTGCTTTCTCCGGGATTAGCCAGGGATGTTTAAACATCATATGGGAATATACAAGCAGAAGCACCTGGAAAGACATATGGGAAGGAGGGCTGGCTAGCTCTGGTGACATCAAAGGAACCGTGAAGCCTCTGCCACAATCAGCGTGGCCGTGGAGTGAGGGGATAGACAGAGGAGCGGAGTGGGAAGCACAGAAATAGACCAACAGAGCTGGGTGGGATGGGGATGGTCGAGACCAGAAGAGGCACCAGAAGTGTCCCCCAAACCGCACGTAGCCGTGTGTGTGTGTGTGTGTGTGTGTGTGTGTGTGTGTGTGTGTGTGTGTGTGTGTGTGTGTGTGTGCGTGCATATGTATGACCTTCCTCTGTGGGAAGGTCTCAGAGCCGTGTAACCCTGTGACAGGCAGCAACATGGCCTTTGGGGAGGAGCTGAAACAGACAAGTTTGCACATGCTCAGCCGGCCTCGGAGAAGGGTCCCACCCCCTTCTGTGATGTCTGCCCCTGTAAGTACCGCAGAGCTGAGCCCGCAAGGAGCACATGGACCACCTAGTCCTTGCGGGATTAAACCTAAGTGAGCTCCTCCCACTACTTTGTCCGCAGGAGGAATTTGGGGAATGGACCGACAGGGCCCTGGGAGTTTGTGGCTCCTGGGCAGGAAGAGGTGACGTGAGGGATGCTGTGGTTTGGGGATAGACCCCAGAGATGGAAAACTCCCACAGGCAAAGCCCCGTCGGGCTGATGGAGAGCTCAGACGCCCAGAGCCTGGCTGGTGCCCCACTGGATGGAGCCGGGGAGGGGGCCATGAGTGGGAAGTAGAACAGGGGTTCAGGCGCCTCCCAGGCTGAGCCCTAGACCTTGGCCAACCCGCCCCACCAGCCCCGGTCCACCCAGGGCTTCCTTCCAGCCATGAGACCCTTCTACACACACTGGGTTCTGAGCCCCCAACCCCACAGGCCTCCCGAGGACACGGGAGTGGACTGCACGAAGGGGCCAACACGTGTGAGCCCGAGCAGAAGGCAGGTACTTTGTTAGATCAATTAAGAATAAGAAAATAAATGTTTATTTTACCTTCACTTAGTCCTCTCTAATGTTCTTTCTTTTAAACAGAGTTTCTGCACTATATCATTTCCTGTCTCTCTACAGAACTTGTTTTCCCATTTCTCACAGGGCATGTATATTGGCACTTCCCTCCCTGGTCCCTGCACATACACCATGCTGGGGACAGCTTGTCCCCTCCTCCGGCCCCAAGTCACCCCGGGCTCACAAGGAACCACGCAGGGTCAGGGCACCTGAGCACAGTGCTGGGTGAGCAGGTACCCTCCCTGTGACCTCGGGTGCTGCCCTGGGGGGTGCCTGGCATGGCCAGTAACCCTTCACTTGCTCACCCCCCAAACCAATCAAGTTCCAGGTCACTGAAAACAGGAAACAAGGAAAGAAAAAATAAATAAAACTCAGAAGCAAGGAGCAGAGAGGAGCAGTCAGTCCAAGCTTTGCTTTTTCTGGAGGCGCCTGAGGCATCCCACATCCCAAGTCTCTCCTGCCCGTGTCTAAAGCACAGCGAGGAGACAGGAAATGGGGCAGCAGCAAAGGAATTCACTTCCCTGCCTCGTTTTGAATAATCCCTAGGAAAAGTTCTTGGAATGATGTGCGGGTTCTGATAATTGGCCAATACGTTTTGTCCTTCAACAAAGGCATGGGGGTGCAGGAGGGTGCTGAGAAAGAAAAAAAAACCTTCTCTCTTAAAGTAATATCCTTGTTTGCGGAGTGGAATTAATATCTCGTTGATTGCTTTTGCCATTGTGTATCTGTCTCTCTCAGTCCAGCTACAGGAGGTGACCTCCAAATAGAGTTAATTTAATCGGCAGAAATCACCCTGCAACTGACTTTCCAGAAACTGATATTAGATGAAATCTCTATTCCAATGAGCCTGCCTGTCATTAACTATTCCCCGTGAAAAGCCTAAAGTACAGCATTTAAGACTCTCGCCTAATGTTGTCAGATTTCATAACAGCGCTCTTTTATTAAGGAATTAGCAACAAGGGCCATGGGACTTGGTGGTGAACAAACGGATCCCAGGGTCTTGCTCTGGACAGGTTCCTGTGGACTGAGGCCGTGAGTGGCGGCCAGCAGAGACCTCAAAGCCACTGCCCAGGGAGCAAGAAAGATGCGGGGACCCCAAGAGACCAGAGAGGGAAGAGGCCGGCTCCCCTCTGAGCAGGCTTGGGGTCCCCACAAGGCAGGGACATCTGCCTTCCCCAAGCACACAGGAAGGACGTGACTGCCAGGTTCAGCCCGTTCGCCTCACCTGCGTTCTGGGCTGGAGCTGCATCACGTGGACGATGTGACCATGAACACATCCGTGTCTCACGTGTGTTCCTGCTTCCAAACTGGGGGCCCCTGGCGCCCTGCACATCCTCCAGGTGACTTTGCACGCATGTACTCCAGGGTGGGCGGGATGATTGATCTCTGACCCTAGTATACAAACCCGCTCTGCGTTCTCCAGGTTGGGGCGAGGGGGTCAAAGTCAAACCTCTGACCTCGCTCCCCGTCTCTGTGCCCAGCGCCCACATCTGTAAACCGTCTCCATGCTGGTCCCTCCTTGTGGAGATGCTGGGATTCCCTGAGGCTACGCTGTAGGGACCCGTCTACCTTAGGCACAGGTGAAAGGCTTCCTGCACGTGACCTTGGATTGACACTTTGATTAGTGCTTTCACCTCCTGTAGCCATAAGATGGGGGGTGGGCTTGTCCAGCGCCCTGTAACTCATCAGAGCCTGATGGGGGAGGGGCAGCCAGGCCACCCACTGGTTCCCAGTTCAACTGAGAATTACATCTGACTTCTCCTTGGAAACCATGCAAACAAGAAGGGAATGGCAAGACATCACTGATTTTTTTACGCTTACCGTGTGTCCTGCAACCTTGCTAAACTCACTTATTAGTTCTAGTAGAGCTTTGTATGCTGCCATGGATATCCTCCATAAATGATCATGTCATCTGTGAATGAAGACTTCCTCTCAAACAAACAAAAAAAAAGGGAATGGCATGAAATATTCAAAGCGTTGAGAGAGAGAGAAAAAAAAACAACTTAAAATTCTGAAACCTGAGTAATTATCCTTCAGAAGTGAAGGAAAAATAAAGCCTTTCTCAGATAAACAAAGTTTGAGGGAGTTTGTGCCAATATACATGCCTTGTGAGAAATGTGAAAACAAGTTCTGTACAGAGACAGGAAATGATATAGTTCAGAAACTCTGTTTAAAGAAAGAAAGAGCATTAGAGAGGACTAAGTGAAGGTAAAATAAACATTTATTTTCTTATTCTTAATTGATCTAACAAATGACAGTTAAAAATAATAATGACAATGTATTTGATTATGTATCCTTATGTATGTATCTTATGTACATCTATCTATGCTGATATATAAATAAAATGAATGTCAGGATAATACAAGTGACAAGAGGGAGGAATTAGGATTGTCTGGTTATTATGAGGCACTTAAACTACCTGCTTAGTGGTATAGTATTAATTGAATGTGTATTCGGATTGGTTTTAAATGTAAGCTGCAAGCTCTAGGCAATAAGTTTAAAACAAAGTTAAAAAAGAAATACAACTGATACACTAAGAAAGGAGATTATATTGGGCTTCCCTGGTGGCGCAGTGGTTGGGAGTCCGCCTGCCGATGCAGGGGACGCGGGTTCGTGCCCCGGTCCGGGAAGATCCCACATGCCGCGGAGCGGCTGGGCCCGTGAGCCGTGGCCGCTGAGCCTGCGCGTCCGGAGCCTGTGCTCCGCAACAGGGGAGGCCACAACAGTGAGAGGCCCGCGTACCACAAGAAAGGAGATTATATAAAATGTGCAATTAAAACCACAAAAGGCAGAAAAAGTGTGGCAGACAAAAATAAGAACAAGGGCATCAGACAGAAAACAGGTTTAGTTTTGTAGAAGCTGAAAGATTATTCTAAAATGTATACAAAAATTCAGAGTCCATAATAAATAAGACGATCTTAAAAAGAGCGAAGTGGCCAGACTTCTCCATTGGCTATCAAGACTTGTTGTTGAATACAAGCTCCAGTGATTAAGAGCGTGGTATTGGTGCAAGAATAGTCAGATAGAAGTCGGATGGGACCCAAAAGTAGACCTTGCATACGTGGAAATTGTTTCATGACAGACTCCCAGGAAGCAGTGGGGAGCGGATGCCTTCAACAAATGCAACTAGAGACGATCACCCTAAGTGAAGTGAGTCAGAAAGAGAAAGACAAATGCCCTGTGACGTCACTCATATGTGGAACCTCAAATGCAACACAAGTGAACTTACCTATGAAACAGAAACAGACTCACAGACAGAGAACAGACTTGTGGTTGCCAAGGGGGAGGAGGTTGGGAGAGGGATGGAGTGGGAAGCTGGGATTCGTAGATGCAAAAGAGTATTTTAAAAAGGAATATATGTGTATAACCGAATGACTTCGTTGTACAGTAGAAATTAGCACGACATTGTAAATCAACTCTACTTCAATAAAAAAATAAAATAAAAAAACAAAAATCAAATCAAATGATGTTGGAACAATTGAGTATTTGTGAGGCAAAACAATCGAACTTGAACCCTTGATCGCACCATACATAAAATTGAATCCAGGTGGATTGATAAACAAAAGAATCAACCTCCTAGAACACAACAGGGAAGAAAAGCTTCATGATTTGGAGAAAAATTTCTTGGCCACAAATACAAAAACCACAAACATTGGAGACTAAAATGATTGAACGTGGTACGCCTTAATCCACATCTATTCGTGGCACACACGCCGGCGCATACCGCAAACGTAGTTGTGAGCGAAAGAAGCTTAACACAAAACAACCCGTACTGCACACGCTGCCCTGTGTGACAGCGCTCAGGGCTGACATTTAGGGGTAAATGACTCAATTTTTAGAAGTAATTCAAGAGTGCGGTTACCTTCAGGACAAGAGTAGAGTCTGGGGTTGGTGAGTGGGTCTGGAGGGTCTCAGAGAGCAAACAGGTTCTGGATGACCTGCTGTTGTGTACGTGGTGCTCATCTGATGAAATTGTAAATAGTTGCACAAATGTGATTTTCATGGTATTTCAGAGGTTAAAACTATTACGTTATTACTTCACATTTTTGCAACGGAATCTAAATATACAGCAATGGATACCAGGCATCTAATTTTTAACGACTTCAGGAAGTGCTGGGTTTAAGTTGAAACGGAAGCACTTAATTTTTACTTTCCTTTCATACACTCATTCCAGTCCTCCATTAAATTGTAACCTAACATTTTATGCTTTCAGGGTTTTTGATCATCCTATCATAATTTCCTATTATAACATGGACAAATATGTATATAAATTGATAGTTTTTAATATCCAGGTGCCGCTGGGCTTTAAATGCTAAAATTTCTTCTAGGTTGAGTTATTATTACAATTATTTTCGCGACAGTAGATTAACAGCACATGAACGTAGTAATACATTTTGACAAATGCTTAGCAAACACAAAAAGGTGTTTTAAATGCATCTCATCCCCACATTTAAATCACACCCCCTTAGATGGTCTAGTTGCTGGAATGAAGCGGCATTCAACTTTATTCCTACTTTTAATTTTAAAAATTTAGTCTAAAGCACTGAGAACGTGCTCATATAAATGAGGTGAGAATGAAGGGCATGTTTTCATTCGATGTGCATCATTTCATTGAAGTTGGACATTGAGCTGTGTGCCAGTGAGCACACTGTCTGTGCTACCCACGTGTCCCCCGCCGTGATGCTGGACTTACTGTGTGATGTCGACAAGGGGTCCACGCTCCCCTCCCTGGAAAAGCTGCCAGCCTGGGGCTCTGTGACTCTGAGGCTGGACACAAAGGGGATATGTACAATCTCCTACCACGAAGATGGCTGATACCAAAAATCCAGAGAAAAACAGGTGTTTGGGAGAATGTGGAGGCTTCAGGCTGCAGTCCCAGCTGTGGTCCAGCCTAAGGCCCGTGTGAGTCAGCAGGTGCGGGAGTGAGGATGCCTTGAAGGTGGACTGCCTCCACCTGAGTATCCGTGAGATACAGCTGCCTGCGCAGCCCGTCGACTGTGATGGACGGTAAGGACACGGCTGTCCCGGCTGTCCCAGGGCATGCAAACTCACCCTGGGTTTCCTTCCACAGTAACCTGGTCATGCCACGCCCACAAGAGGGCTCTGGCATCAGACATTTTTTTGTTTTTTTTGCGGTACGCGGGCCTCTCACTGTTGTGGCCTCTCCCGTTGCGGAGCACAGGCTCCGGACGCGCAGGCTCAGTGGCCATGGCTCACGGGCCCAGCCGCTCTGCGGCATGCGGGATCTTCCCGGACCTCGGCAGGCGGACTCTCAACCACTGTGCCACCAGGGAAGCCCCCAGACACTATTTTAAATGATTATGACTTAAGCATTAAAATCAACATATGATTATCATTAAAAATAAACCGTTACTAGAATTACTTTACGTTTTAATAAGTTATGTGAGAGTCTGAGCTTAGTTGAAAGGAAAGAATTTGAAACCTACCTGAATTTGTAAAATCATCTGTTACCCAGTCATTGGAAATTCTCTCTCTTTTTTTCCCCCCCCAAATCAACGATAATTTGAATTGTCTTTTTGTTTAAAGCCCATTGTTTTAGAACAGAAAACTTCAGTCTATGGGCCAGATACAGCCTACAGCCTGTTTAGATTTTTTTTGTATGACCCACCCCCTAAAAATGGATTTTTAAAGGGTCGTACAAACAACAACACGTGATGGAGGCTGCATGTGGCCGATGAGCCTAAGATGCTTACGACCTGGCCCTTTACAGCGCAAGCTGGGGCATCTCTGCTTCGGGAAATCCTTTTCCAGGGTTTTGGTGGTAAAGCCCCCATTTTTGTCTGAAAAACATTGTTTGCTTCCTTTTCTCTTGAACATTAGATGTAAAAGTATTGACTCATATTTTTTCTTCCGTCCTTCGGAGATATTATTCTACTATTTTTTCTTGCCTCTGCTGTTCCTGCCAAGGGCTCTGTTATTAGCACAGTCGGTGATCTTTGGAGGTGGCAGGTCTTTTCTCTCTGGCTACTTTTAAATTCTTACCTTTGATCTGGTATCTTTCAGGTTGCTTTTCAGGGTCGTTCTCAGTGTGAAAGTCTTATTGTTATACTCCCGTATTCATAATAAGTCTTCCGTATGAGGATTCATGTCTGTCACCAATCTTAGAGAAGGCTCAGCCATTCTCTCTGTGACTGCTGCCTCTCCCCAACTTCCTCTGGTCTCTTTTTCTGGAACTACAATTAAACTATGGTGTTTATGGGTTTTGGTGTTTGTCCTTCAAGTTCTTTCCTGCCTCTCTGGGAACTTATTCAGTTCTCCCTTCCATTTTTGCCAATTGTCTCTCTTTAAAAAAATAATGATTTTTTTTCACTTCTTAAGGTTACCATTTTTTTTTTTTTTTTACTTTTCAGATATTCTTGGTACTCTTAATAGTTTTCTGATCTGTGCTGAGGTTTCTGATCTCCCTTTGTATTGATTAAACATTCAAAAACAAATGGGCTTTGTGGTCAGCATTTCACCCCCCAATTGTCCCAGGCGCTGGGGGTCTGCCTCTCCTGTCCCCATAGCCCTCATGGAGCACCCTGAGTGTTTTGTCCTTCGGGATGTGAGCTGCTCAGCAGGGCTTTGTCTGAGAATCTGCTCAACTAGGAGAAGTACCTGAATCTCTTTTCTTGTCATTTTTAGGATTGCAAACTATGCAGGTCGAGTTAATGCAAACCCAGCTGAGGACAGAGCCCTCAGGCTAATCCCTGTTCCCCTCATCCTTCACCGCCTTTAGAGCCTTGGAGGACCACTCTTCATTTCTTTGGGAGGGGTCTTTGTTCAGGGCTGCCTACCCCCATCCCAGGCGCACATCCTTGAAGACTCCAGCCAGGCCTCTTGGGGGCCAAGATGGACCAACGACCCTTCAGCCCTCACAGCAGCCGCGAGACCCCAGGGTTCCTATCTGCAGCCTCTCGGTCTTGTTCCTGAGACCTTCTCCACTTTCTCTAGAGCTTAGCTGTGCATTGACAAGGATGTTTAATTTCTATATCCAGCTTTTCTATGTTTCTAGAAGGACAGGGTATGTGAGTCCACCCGTTGCTGTAAGGGGAAGCTCCCACGATCCCTCTCAGACCCATAACTGGACATGCTGCCCCCGACAGTCAATTACCAGCCCCCAGGATGGGGCAGGAGAATCTCCACTGGCCTGGAAGAAAGCCAAGGGCACCTGTGAGGAGGGGAGGGGCTCGTGGCCTGGGGATACATGGCTATTGGGCGCCTACTCTTTGCCAGGCCTTCCTCCAGGTGCTGTGGACACAAGGAGAGGAAAATAAACACCGGAACTGACTAAGCGTGTTCTGAGTTAGTCGGCCCTGAGTGCCCCAGCCATGGTCTGTGTCTGTCTCCCCAGTTAAAACATTTGTCACGTGGTCTTCACCTACCCGTTCCTCTGTCTGCCACACCAGACACAAGCATCTGTGTCCCAGAGCGTCCAGACTCCATTTTATTCAGGTCTGTACTTGTGCACCGGCCTGGTATCTGGCATAAAGCGAGGCTGGAATTACCTGGTGGAGGAGTAGCTTAGTTCAGCGAGTCAGGAAGTGAGTTTATTCAGGGATGTCTCAGGAATGGAAAGCCTTCATCACCGTCACCCCGGCCAGCCGACAGCTCCGGTCTCCTGGGCGCATCCAGATTGGTCCTGATGTAGTGCGGGCCCTCCACGGCTCCCTTGTGCGGCGCCAGGACGCGTACCCTCCACCACACCCTGGGCCTGGGTTCCAGCCGCCCTGCGGCTCCCACACAGGTGGTGCACCTGCTGTGCTGGGCCACGCCTGGGGGGCCTGGGGGCTGGCGGGGAGGGTGGGGGGTAGAAGGATGGCCTCCCGCGGCTGGTCCCCAGGCCTGGCTGACCCACGGCGGCCTCGGCAGGAGGCACCCCATCCCCCTGCTCAGCCCTCAGCTCCCCAACCTCACGTGGCAGACCCAGCCTCTGCAGAGCCTCAGAGGGACCCACACTTGACAGGTGGAAGGGGCTGTCAGGTACATGCTGGGCTCCAGTGGGGGTCACTTTTCCTCTCACGTTCATCTGAACTGACTCCATCACCACCTGGCAGGGCCACCTGACCCAGGGCTCTGTGTCACTAGCCGGGGTCGCATCCTTTGACCTCCGGGTGCCAGGCGGCAATGCTGGGACTCTGTGCAGGCCCCCTGCACTCCTGACAAGCAGCGGGGGGCCCTGGGACCTGCTCCCTCACCTCGAACTCTTACCGGGCACCCCTTTGACGGAACAGCTCTAGCCAGAGGGGTTGCCCAGCTGTGTGCAGAGCCCTCACCTGGGGGAGGTGCCAGGTGTATTGGGGCACGGCCGTGGCCAGGGCAGGGGCAGGGAGAGGCAGGTGGGGGACAGAGGGGCTGCCTCCCAGGGCCCTCCTCCCAGCTTTGAGGTCTGCAGGGAAGTCCAGGGCGGGGAGGGCCGAGGGCCAGTGGGTTTTGGCCACAGGATGAGGACGGAGTTGCCTGAGGATGGGCTAGAGTGGAGAGGCAGCAGGTGCCTCGTAAATGGCCTCGGGGGGGGTGGGGCATCCAGCTTGGGGAGGGGCAGACGAGGGGAGGCCGCGCGTGGAGCAGAGGCCCGGCTCTCCCAGGACTCTTCCAGGAAAAACAAAGACAGATATTAAGCAAAACGAATGTACCTTCCAACTCCTCTGGGCTCTTAAAGGCACTCAGAGGACAGGATTTCATTCCACATTAAATAATTCACTGCGACACCACCACCAAAAGCCAGCGGCTGAACCCGCTGGGCTGGGAGACTCTTCCGCCTCCAGATGCCGGCCTCCGGCCCCCAAACCCCAGGCAAGCGCGGCCGCGGCCAGCGGGCCCTTCTGGGGAAGAAACGTCTGCGGTGGGGGGGAAAGAGGGTCAACAGAGCCCCAGCGAACCTTCCTCGGGTGCCCCGGCCCCGGCCCGTTCTTTGATCGTGAGGCCCAAAGCTTTCTCCGTCAGTCTCGCGGGGTTTCGGCTCCGAGCAAGCCTGGGTCTCGCTGGGTGGAAACCGCTGTGGCAGATGGTGTAGAAACTTGGCCTCGGGAGTCCGAAACCCAGGACATCCTCCAGCAGCTCTTCAAAAAGAATCCCGAGTTACTCCCGACTTGCCCAAGGGGCTCCAGGGTGATCCTGGCGTCTGTGCTCCCTCCCTGCGGGGTGCCCGGCCGCGAGGTCAGGGCTTGGCCCCCAGGCAGCCCGTCCGCAGGCCTTAACCTCTGCATCCCCCAGCACCTTCCTTCCTTCAGCAAGACTGGGCCAAGCACTGGCTACGCTGGGGCTGGGGACCCAGTGGGCAGGGCCGACGGTCTGCAGGGCACAGAGGAGGGTCAACTGCTCCTGGAGAGAGAGCACGCGATGGGGGAGAGGGCAGGGCTGCGCGGGGCCAGCAAGGGAAGTAGCTTCTGCGACGCCTCAGGACACCTGCCCGACAGTGGGAACAGGACCCCCAGAGCGGGGCCGGCGGGTGGCGCAGAGCTGGATACGGACCAGAGGAGGACAAACTGAGAGAGAGGGTTGCCACATGGAGCAGAGTTAACTCCTCACGGGCTCGGGGTCAGCCTGGCAGGTGTTCAAAGCTTCAGAACTGACATTGCACAGCTAGGTAGTTGGAAAAATCTCTCCAGTGAATGAGGAGGAAACCGTGGGAGCAGAAAGCAACCCAGGACCCATATTCCTACCCTACTCCACACTCTATTACAGACCCTAGTCATCACCTGGTCCACAGCCCCTACCCACCCCTACCTGGAGACTCGTTGGCGTCTGCACCTCACTCTTCCCCATGCCCCACAGGTGGCTCCTTGCCCTTTCCCAGCTCCCATGGGGCCTGCCTCCAATCCCATCTGACAGCTGGTTGCTGGACCCAGAGCTGGGCATGACCTTTGTTTCTTCTTTCTCCTGCAGCCTGTCTCTGACCTCCAAATCCTGCCCATTTGAATGACCTCAAGGCACGTCCAGATCCAGCCCTCCTCAAGCTGTCTCCTCCAGCCTGCCCTGTAGCCCACCGATTTCTGCAGGGAACCCCTGTCTGCTCTCTGCATAGAAGCCAGTCAGACCAGGCGTGCCCCGCCAGGACACCGGACATCATCACGGTGCGGCCCCAGGACCCGCCTGCACCTGTCACCGCCCCCTCCCCCCACCTCCCTCCAGCCACCCCGGACTTCTTGTCATCCATGCGAAAGAGCACGTTCCCCAAAGCCTCAGCGCTCTGTACGTCTGTGCCCTTTGTCCTCTTTTCTCTCATCTAGCCACGTGACTTGCTCTTGCCTCTCCTTCAGGACTTTTCTCAAAAATCACCTCCTCAGAGAGGCCCTCCAGGACTGTAGTATCTAAGCCAACCCCTCTGTCTCCCCACCCCTCCCCTGATTTCTATTTCTTGCCAGCACCTGGCCTCCTTCCAGTCCTTGCTTATCCACTTCCTTGCTGGTCCACCTGCTTCCCTTTCTGCCCTGTAAGCTGCAGGAGCGCACGGGCATATCTGCCCTACTCCCCGCCTCACTGGCAGCATTTACAGGGGGTAGCTGCCCACTACAGTTTTGAGTGGGTGAACTGAGCCCCTACTTGCCTTGGACCACACCAGGCACCCTAGCTCATTAAACCGCACCAAGAAAGCTGAGCCATGCACTGCCCTGAGTCTACGGGGAGACCTGTGAGGCTCCAAGGGTCTGGAAGACCCTGACCTGCACGCCTGGCCCAGGAGGCCATGGGGACCTGGGTGAGGGGGGTGAGAAGCTCTGCGGTCCGAGGCTGCCCTGTGCCCCTAGTGACACATCTGTCTTCATGTTGCTTTGCCGACAGCAGCCCCGACGTGTCCCACAATGTAAGCACTGCCAGGGATGCAAACACTTTGCCGTGCTGTAATTGCTCCGTGAAATCTGTATCCTCTCCCTGACATGCGTTTTACCCACTCAACTAATCATTAACCAATAGTTTGCTGCATGGAGATAATATTTCTAATATGTAATGCAATTTACAGAGTATAGAAAGTGCTTACGGTACAAAGCTGTTATTCGGGGTCGCGGACCTGAATGGAAATTGATGAAGGTTCTGGCTTGGGGGACAGAGGAGCCGAGTCTGACGGCTGACAGTCCCAGCGGGTATTTGTCTATGCAGAAGACACATCTGTAAATTAAGGAGAAGGGAAAATCAATGCATTTGCATCTTTTCTCTCTCAAAAGCCCACTAGATGTACTTTATTTAATGCGAGGTGTATTTGTCCTCCATCACTTGGGTGACACATACGGGTCGGAACCTACCAATAATTTCAATCTCCTAAAAGCACATTTCTATGCTAATTTTTAATTACAATTAGTGCCAGTGTCAGCTGTTGGCTTTGGAGACTGACTTCATGATTTGCCCGCGTTACACCCCCGGTGCAAGATTCAAGGCGGCAGGAAGGGTGGGGCTTACTGAGAAAGGAGGTGTGGATTCTAAGCCAGATGTTTTTAGGCACCGGCTGGGGATGCCTCGTGGAAAGACTGGTGCGTGCAGCTCAGCTCATACTGTCTCCGTGGGCTCTGACGGTCCCACCCCACCCTCCTGTGCTCCCCACCCCCGGCCAGTGCACACGGCGGGACCCTTCCTGGACTTTCCAGGAAGGCTCAGCTGCGGGTAGAATGAGTGCCAGGAACGACTGAGTTCCACGAGGTCCGACCAACAGAGAACAGCCCGGGCAACCTCCAGGGTTGTGAGAAATGATAAACTGCCCTTGTGATAAGCCACAGAGTTTGTGGTGATTTGTCTCCTGACCATAGAGAGAGCCTAAGAGTGACAGCCCGGGCTGGGGGCTTTGCCCCTCTGCCCAGCTACATGGAGGAAAACCCTTCAGTGAGAAGACTGGTCTCTTGGACTTCCCCTCCAGGACAGCAAGGCAGGGGGCAAGGAGGCTGCACCCGACTCTGCACAGAGCTTTGAGGGGCGGGTGGAGAGGGTGGGGGGTGTCTGAGGCTGGAGGGGAGGAGAGCCAGCCGGGAGGTGGCAGGGGCCCTGCAGAGAACCCCCATCCCCCGCAGCATACCACCCCCAGGCCGGGCCAGAGGGCCTCTGCTCCCACCCATGCTCCCTTCAGTATCTGCAGGGCCCCTGCGTAATGGAAGCTGACGGAATGCAAATGAGTTTCTAAACGGACCAGCAAAAGTGGCAATTTTTCTCATTTAATCTTCAGATGAGTTGTCTGTCTCTGAGAGCACGGTCTCATTAGAATTCGGAGACTAATTTTGTCCATCAACATGAGATTATTGGTGTGAGGGGGGTTTGGGGAGTGTCCTCCTGGTGAGGCCCAGATGCAGCCCTCAGAGCTGTCCCCAACAGGCCTGCATGGCCTCTCCTGGTGGCGCTGTCCACACTGGGAGGGGACTGCCACACCTGCAGGACAGACAGTGCAAAACCATCTGAAAAAGAGGAGTCTGGGGTCCTAATTCCCAGCTGGACGTTTCCTCGTACGCAGAGGTTTCAGTCCCATATTTCTCTAAGGACATCTTACAACTCAGAACCCATTGCCTTTCTGGGACCCTCAGACCTAGGTCTGTGGAGCAAGGGAGGCCCTGCAGGTCCTGTGCATGGACCCCGGGTTGCTCCAAGGAGTGCTTCCTGCCCAGGAGGAGGGGAAGCCAGGGTATGCATCAAGCACAGTACTTCTATGGCCCCATCTCACCTCACAGGACCCCTGAAGGATGGTATCAACCCATTTCACAGGTAGAAACACAGACTCAGACAGGAGCAGCCTATCTAAGGGCTCTGGACTCTCAACCGTGCAACCAGCCGGGATTCGAGCCCGGGTCTACATGACTCCAAAAGGCACGTCCTCGGTCTTCCTCCCGGAAGGAGCCTACAAGAGGCAGGTCAGCAAGGTCAGAAGCCCATCTCGGACCCGTGGGTGTGGGAGGGCAGAGCCTGGAGGCAGAGTGCAAACTGACCACGGGGAGCCCCGCCGACGCACCAGGAGCTGGGCTCCCGCACACACGCTGGGGTGCAGGCCATCGCCGCTCACAGGGTCACGGTGACCCCGCCCCTCCCTTGCCCTCTGCCCCCACCCGCAGAGGCCACCCCCATCTGACAATCTGAGGCGGGGTCTCCACCTGCACTGAGACACCCATACACACCTGTTGCACAAGACGTTGCACAGATGATCCCCACTGGGAGCCAAGCAGAAAACCACCAGTGTGGGCAGTGAGGACTCACTGAGATGTGGGGACCACAGTGTCCCCCGAGGCTCCAAGGGGTGCGCCCGGGCGGTCAGGATTCAAGTCCAGGAAACAGGAGGACTCTAGGGGGGATAACAGTGTTGACGCCACACTTTCTATGTGCCTGACACTGTCTTTGGCTTTGGGAATGAAGCCATTCAATCCTGTGCTCCCTCCAGGGGAAATTCACATTTATCAGCCCAGCTTTACACAAGGGCTGCCCGGAGTTACAGAACTAGGATGACCGAGCCAAGCAGGGCTGGGCAGTGGGCTGCAAACCCACCCCTTCAGCACCGTCCTAAACCTCCTCCTCAGCGAGATGCTCTTTTCCAATAATAACAGGGGAAGAATCTGTTAGCGTGAGGCTGGGGTCCCCACCCTGCCCCCCTATACTGGGACATCTCCCCTAAAACACAGGAACCTTGAGCTCACCTCAAATGATCAAGAGAAAAGGATTGTGAAAAATCCACAAAAAGACACCTCCGTGAGAATCAAGACTGAAAGTGAGCTGACGGAGTGGCCAGTGCGGAGCCCCCGCTGGAGACTGGCCTCTGAGCACGTGCAGACTGGAACCTAATGTAACAGAGACGCCCAACGAAATTAAGAAAATGACTGGCCCGTGAAAGAATGCAGTAAGGAAAAAATAGAAAACTCAGGAATGAGCTGGCTAAGCAGACAGGGGATAGAAAGGACTGAAAGAGTTTAGAAACAAATGGTTAAAGTAAAAGCAACATCACCTCAGAAAGGAGAATCCAGGGGGTACGTACACAAGAGTGAACAGACCCCACTGATACTGCAGTCAGGTCAGTGCAAGAAAGAAAGGAGAAAAATGGAGAAGTGAACTAAAAAGTAACGGTTCTAAGGACAGTTATACAGTCACAGAATAGAAGCAAAGAAGGTTCAAGAAATGTGTGAATGGAATCCCCCCAAGTTGGGGAGGGAAGCAGTGGAACAGAACAGGTGTTAACCATCCCCATGAAAGGAATCTTTCCTGAAATACAGAACGCTGTGGGAAGGGTGCATTGTGATTCTGGGACAATCAGAAAGCATTCCTGAGCAATGTTCTAGTAAATATTGGTCTTTAAGGATGAAAGGAAATCTACGGGGGGCAACGTGGACAAAAGAGAAAGCTATTGGTAAGTAGGGTGCTGATCTCATTATCATCCAATCAGGGCAGCTTCTGAGATGAAGCCAGGGATGTCGTACAGATTGCGTTTAGTGCACGATACGCACAGACCAGGACACCTGGTGACCGTGCACCTGAGACAAGGACGGGATCGTCACCAGGACCCTTGACAGCACAAGAAAATGGAAAATCAGATTTAAGATACTCAAAGAAACAAAATGCAAGCAGAGATTTTCTATGCTACCTGACCTTCAAGTATCACGACCACAGACCAACCTCAGGAACAGGTGAGGACTCAAGCATCCTGTCTATCTCCCCCAGCCCTTCCAGGACGTCACAGGAGAAGCTTCAGTGTGAGAGCTGGTGCTGAGCATATAACTGCAGAACCAACAGCAAATGACAAGTCACATAAATTATATGATAATTTACATAAGTTATATGATAAAAGTCACATAAGTTATATGATAACAAAATTATCTCAAAAGGGAAAAGTCCCCGATAGTTTGGAAACAAACTGAAAGAGGAAAACCTGACGGTACATCAAGTTAGTGATGCAGACAGGAAGAGAAAACTATGGAAAGTGTAGTGGATTTGTGATGTTGAACCGATATGGGTGCTGTCGTGGGGAAAACCAACACGGTCAGCGTTTGTGGTAAAAAGACCTAAGTTTGACCAGACGTTTGAATTGAAAGTCTTTGCATGAACGAGTGGCTTTGCCTTAGGAGGACAAGAGGCAGTGAAAGCCAGCATGGACAGGCACCCCTGCTGCCCCGACATCAGGAAGGGTCTGCTCCAGGCTGCAGGTATGTCGTAGGTGGGACATAACGTAGCTCCCTGTGGGACTGACGAATGAATCCTCCAGGGTCTGCGTATTTTTGCGTCCCTCCTAATATACCATGCGTTCACCCCCATCCCGAAACCCCCCAAAGTCACGTACAGTTAGGGCAGCAGGTTCAGATTCCAGGATCCCAGGGTCAGAGTGAGGACCAGGTTTGGCAGTGGAAATTCCCGGAAAGCTCTAGCATTTTACACCCTTATGCTTTCATCAACATGGCACCAAAATGGATCAGGCAGAACGTGGTGCAAACAGGAAGGACGGACCGATCGACCAGGGAGCTGGAGGTTCAAATGATCTTGCAGAAACAAAGACCAAAATGGCAAAGGATATGTGAAGATGCGACTGGGAGCTCCCTTGCCGCGATGAACAAAAGTCGGATGGAGTACTAAGAAAGGACTGCAGAACACTCTTGAAATGTGACAGAGTCACCTACGGCCCTGAAAGTGTGTGAATTACAGCTACACGCCCTAAAAACTAGATGTTGAGGGAAAGAAGCCATTCCCTTTAGAAAATAAACAGTGTGGCTCCATGTTATAAAGTCCAAACTGGAGAAATGTCCGAGTTCGTCATTTAGGGTCGTATTTGCACGTGACACAACTGCAAACCTAAGAGATGGGCATCGTTGAAGTCAGGAGACTGCTTCCTCTGGGTGAGGGGGGCTTGGAAGCCAGGAGGCGCATGGGGAGTGCCCCGCCTTCACCTCACACAGCAGCCTTATTCTAATTCTTACGTGTACGGATGTGTGCTGTGCACCCTCTCATGTGTGTACAAGAAATGCACACATTTACAAATTGGCATTGAAGCCGTAAGAAATGAAGAAGGTGGAATAAAGTCCATCCAGTGAGAGGAAGGTCGGACTGGAGAAGGTTTCTCAAAAGGCAGAGATGAGATTAGAACCATGGCAGGGGAAGAGAAATCGAGAACACCTCTAGAGACCCAGCTAAGGAAGCGTTCCTGGGCTGGTGCTGGGTAAAGACCCCACCCCATGCCATGCCAGACCCGTGGAAGTTCTGGCCATCGTGCGTTTGGAGTCTGAGGTCATGGGGGCTTCGGATTCCGGTCCTGGGCTTTCTCACTAAGCGCCTGGGACTCCCCGGTCACCTGGGCCCACGGGTCCCAGGGGAGGGGCCGCCGGCAGAGACGAACTCGCACCCACCCGTGCTCCAGCGAGCGCAAGAGCCTCAGCCAATATCGTGTCCCTCTCACCTTGTGGTGCGATGACGAATTCCCAGAGGAGAGCTGGAAAGCAGAAGAGAAAGTGAGGGGAACCTGGGCCGAACCTGAGACCAGCCATTGTCCAAACCTCTGTGAGGCCTGAGCCGGACCCCTGAAGCCTCGCCGTCTGGGGACAACCGCAGCTGTGCCCACCACCTCCAGGCCTCAGTAAACCTGTCCCAGATGGGAATGAACAGAACCAAACCCCTGCTGCTCCTTGCTGCCCACACATCGTGGCTCCCGATTCCAGAGGGACCTGTGTTAGCCATCGCCTCGCCCTCTGCTCCCCGAGGATGACGGCCGACACAGGCTCACCCGGGCTCCAGACTCCAGCTGAAGCAGGGCCGGGCCATGTCCACGGGGCCGGCCTAGGCCCTCCCTGCAGCAGGTCTCACCGCCCTCCCCGTGTGATTCCAGCTCCCAGAACGTTCTTTTCTCCACCCCTGGACTCGGAAGGTGCTCAGCACTGAATCAATGGTTAGATGAGGCTAGATCTGCTTCCCAGCCTCGCTGAGAGCAGAGGCCGAGGCCTCAGGTGGCCCTGCCCAACAGCGGGTCCAACCACACGTCGATGGCAGCCCCCCACTTTGGCCCCTTACCTAACAGGCCCTCAGACCCCGACCTCCCAGCTCTGCCCTGGTGGCCCCGGGGCTGCAGGCGGCAGGAGCAAACTGCGCCCTCAACCCTCCCAGTCCCCGCATTCAACCAACACAACTAAATGTGCCTGATCGTGTCCCTGAGGGAAGCCCCGGCCCCATTTGCCGACACAGACACTGTCACCACAGCCTGTTCCACTCTCCGGGTGCAGGCACGAGGCGAGAGGCCTCCCCAACCTGGGAAGATGCCCACAAGACCTCTATACCCAGTGAGGCCATCCAGTCCCACCTGGGATGGAGGGCAGTTCCGCTGGCCAACGGGCTGCCTGGGGTTATGGTGACGATCAGTCTCACCCAGCTTTCGGAGGTCACCAAGACTCAAAAGATAGAAATCAGAGCAAAGCAGGGGAAAAGGCGAACAGGAAACCCTTGAGTGGGCAGGTGGGTCTGCCTGCTGCTTTCAAGGGTTTGCAGAATCCAATTCCTGCCAGCCTGTCACCGGCCGATTCAGGGCGTCCGAGGGTTTATTTTCCTGCTCTGATTCAACAAGGCACCTCTTCCCGGCTTGAAGCTTCGGCCGAGAGCTTGGATGGATGTTAATGGACGTCTCGAAGAAAAGATAATCTTTTAATGGTCTCCAAGAGGCCGCCCTGGAAACCATGCTTTATTAACACGCCTGAGGAGCTGAGTCCCGGCTTATCCTCGGTTTAGAGTCTGATCAGAAGGGTCTGTGACGGGCTCTAGCGGGGGGCCCAGCAAGCCTAAACCCGGTTCTTGGTGGAGGAGGACGGGGCCGGCTTGGCTTGGGGCCAGTGGTCCTGCAGGCCAGGCCGCGCTTGGGGTCCTGACCAACGCAGGCCTGGTCCTGCAGGAGTGGAGGTGGGGATTCTGGGTCCCAGCCAGGGTCCCTCCGGGAAGGGCAAGGCACCTGGAGCACCCTGAGGCAGACGTGCCCCCAGCCAGGCTCTCCTCCGACTCTGAATGGGGAAACTGAGTCCCAGGAGTTCACGGCCCCCCACTCAAGCTGGAGCTGGAGCGTGGCGCATCTCAGCAGGCCCTGCTGGTCCCCTCCACCTGCCCTGGCTAGGCGGGGCTGCAAGCCTGGCCCTGTGCTCCGAGACTGCGGGCTGCCCGGCTCCAGGACACAGGCTCAGAAGGCAGACGGCCCTCACTGGTCACCGGGACCCTCAGAGGCGCAGGCACGGTCTGGGCATCCCACCGACACCCACTCCAGGTGCCTTTAACTCCTGGGAAGCTGAGTTTCTGACCTGAGTTGGGGGCATGGCCGTGAGGCCCTCACAGGACCAGGTGAGGGAATGAGCCACGTGAGCTGATACATGCAGGTGAGGGAAGCTTCCAGGAGGAGATGGCTTGGGGTGGGGGTAGAGGGGAGTATGGGACGGGCCCGTGCCACTGGAGGAGGGTGTTAGAGGGCTCCTGGGCAGCCCGCCCCTCCTCTCGCCTTCCAGCCTGCATTTGCTCTCCGGGCAGGACTGTGGCGTGTGGAGGCCCCCAGGGTGCAGGTGTCCAGACAGGCTCCCACACAGACTGGTCGCGGAGAGGATTTAAGGACAACCGAGTGGGGATCCAGCAGAGGGAAGTGGCCAGGGCCAAGCTGGGGCTGGAGGAAACGGGAAGCGGGAGGGAGTTGAGGGGTCCAGCTGAGCTGGATTTTAATCCAGAAGCGCCGACTCGCTGAGGACCTTGCAGCATTTCTCTTTGTCCCCGAGCCCCCGCCTTGTCCCCTGCCACACCTGCCCAACCACTGCCCTGAGCTCCTTCACAGCTCCCGGACGCCCCACAGGGCCCGGTGCCCCCAGTCCCGGGACCCAGGCTGCTCCCCGCCCCCCAACAGCGCCCCCACTCCAGCCTCCCGGAGGCCCATCTGCAGCTGATCCGGAGCTTCAAGTGCACTTGGCCCCTGCCTGGGTGGAGACGGTGGACCACGGCCATCCATCTCGTTAATGAGCCCATTTGTCACGCAAGGGCCAGCATTGTTCACCTGCCTGGCGAACGGTCTCTTCCTGCTGGACGAGGGCCAGCCGGGCCCTGGTGTTGGGACACTTTGCAGGCCTGTCTAGGGTGCTCAGTCAAGACTGTGTTACCCAGGGAAAGCGGTCTGTCTGGGCCCCTCAGCTTGCTGTAGACCACGGGGTTTCTGAAGGTGCCCAGTGGGGATCTGCTGGGTCGTTTGTCCAGACACAGTGTGGTCTGACTGGTGGTCACTCTCCCGACCCTGGGGGAGAAGCAGCTGCCGTCTCCCCGCAGAGTCTATTCCTGGCTGTCCTGGCCCAGGGCTTTGCTGACCTGTCTGGGACAGATGGGGACAGTTGCCTGGTTGCCAGGTTACCAGCCATGGATCGGGGGCTGGTCCGACCCTCCTAAGGGGACAGGGTGAGAGGAGGCCCCTTGGTCCCACTGGGCTGCCCCACAGCTGAGCACCTTGGAGACGCCATCCAGCCTCCTCGATTCCTCCAGAAGCATCCAAAGGGCACAGTGGGTGCCCACCCTGACACCGTCAGCCCCTCAGTGCCCAGCTCCTGGGGTGCCGAGATGCTGAGCTGTCAGCCCAGGTGAAGGGCTGTGTCCCTCATTGAGCTGTGAGTGACTCTGGGCTAGGGGCCACCCGAGCTGCAGGTGAAAGCCCAGGGACACTTGTGTGAGGGCTTCTGTCCCCAGGATCCTCAATGCAGGGCTCCCGGGCCCCTGCCAGGTGGTTCTACAGGGAGCCCCTACCTGGCCCTGGGCCGGTGGGCTCGGAGGGAGCAAAGGAAGGTAAGGTCCGGGCACTGCTGAGGGGGGCTGTGGCAGCCGGAGAAGCCCACCCCCCAGCTGGCAGCAGGGGTGGGTAGGCGAGGGAAGACCCTGCCCCGTATTGCCCAGCCCCCGCCTGCTCCAGGCAGGAACCCTCCTGCCTTCGACCCCTTCCCTTCTTGAGGGCAGCACAGGCAGAGCCCCCAAAGGGGGGATTCAGGATGAAAAGAAACACATGTGTGCAGAGGCGCTGGGTGGCCTGGAGGGGCGCAGACCTGGTTTGGGTCCTAGCTTTGCTCAGCTGTCCTCCGAGGCCTGGGATCCACAGAGCAGGATAATCCTCCTTCCCCCAGGGCGAGCCTTGGCCCAGGTCGCCCCAGGCTGGCCCCCAATTCCTGACTCCAGCAGGGTCCGTGAGGATGCTTCAGCCTCCCTGGAATTCCATGTTGACTCTTCCAAGTGTCCAAGGGTCTTCCTGGCACCATGGTAGCCTTGCATCCCGGTCCCTGTTAAACCCCGCATTGCAGGAGTGTCTTCAGTGCCATAAAGTCTCCTTTCCTAAGTCCGATTTCCTCCCGACGCTTCACCACGGGACCCGTTGCACACCGTCTCTTGGCCCCGTCGGGATGCACCCCTGGTCCTGCAGCTCCTTGGGTGTAAGGTCTCTCCTCTCTTAGTAGGTGCTGCACCGCCCACAGCCGAGCCCGCACCAGCCTCTCAGTCAGGCAGTTTGAGGGGAGGGGTGGGCAGACCCCCAGTTCTCTGGCGGTGTCCGTGCTCTGGCGGGGGCAGCCCGCTCCTGCCAGCAGCTCTGGGTCTGCAGCTCTGCTCCATGGTTCTTCCACCCCAGTCACACGGAACACCAGCCATTTCCCTCCCTTACATCAAAGGCTTCTCCTCACAGGCAGGGCCCCACTTGCCCATCTCAGTTTCCCTGCATCTGTGAAGTCGGGGCCCCTCCCCATGGCTCTCCATCCCCGGGGCACCCATGGGGTGACGTCCAGCACTGACTGGGGGCCCCTGCCAGTGGCGGTGGCCCTTCTCCACTTTGTCCCCCGCAGCCGCCCCTGGGCTCCAATCCCCGCTGCAGAGACTCCGATAAGTATTCCAAGCTGATCTCCCCACGGTCTCTTCCCACGGTTCTCTGACCTCCGAACGCAGACTGAGATGGCTGTTTTCTCCCGCTGGCAGCCTGGACCCAGAACCCCTAATCCGCCCGGTGCTCTCCCCCGAATCCCAAGTAGAGTCCTCCACACAGACGTAACACAGCCACCGACTTGTGGCTGGCAGCTGTGAAGAAACGATTACCAGGGACCCGCAGGAGTGAAAAGAGCCCGTTGCTTTCCCTAATGGTATTAGGGATGCTGGGAAGAGATGCTTCCTGTCCCATGGGCAGTGCAGGCTCCATGGTCACACTCCCCACTTCTGCCCTGCTCAGGGGGTCCCCTGTGACTTGGAGGGCCAGGCCGTCAGTGCTAAGGGGTGACACCGACCTGCACCCCTGATGATACATTATCCCCTGATAATACCTCTCCATGTGCATGTCCAGCGACCTTCCAGACAAGGGGGCACAGACCCCCCAATCCTCCTGGCACCCTAGACGCGTTCCTCCCATCTCTCCAGCTCAGTTACTGGTGCTGTGGCCTCTGCCTGGGATCATTCTTGGTCCCCTCTTCCCCTGACCTGCATCCAATCCTCCCAGAAGCCCTGGGGACACTTCCTCCGAAACCAGTCAGAACCCCTCTCTCCCTCACGCCCCTGCTGGCTCTTGTCTGGGCGCCTCTCTGGGCCCCACTCACCCCCTACTCCCTCTCTGGGCCCTGCAGCCCATCTTCCCACGAGAACAAACCCTTTCGAACACCACAGTGTAAGTCTGATAAACGCAACCCCTGGCTAAGCGCTTCCACGCCCTGCCCCACATCCTGCCTTCCAGCCCCATCGGGAGCTGACCCGCCCACCCCAGGGCTCATCACGCCCCGCCCTGCCGCAGTGCCTCTGACACCCAGCAGGAGGCAGGGCTCACCTGAGGGGGGGGGAACAGGTGTGGTGGCCGGTAGGGCTGCACAGAGGAGTGGGGGTGGGGAGAGCCGGCCGCCAGGTGGCCTCACCCAGGGCGCTCTGCACCTGCAGGACAGCCCGCTGGGGCGAGGGGACAAAGTATCCCACTTCTCTGTATTAGTGCTTATCTACACGAGTTTCACGTTGCCCTCGGGTACCACTTCCGCAGGGTAAACTACCCCAGACACCAGTGTCCACCCCAAGCATCGCAGGAGGGCAGCTGTCTGTGAGGCCCGTCCCTCTTCCCAGCCCTACCTCCCCTCAGGTGACCGATAACTGTCCTCTGTCACCAAGGGGAGACTCCGTGTTCTTGCACTTAGCGTAAGTGAAGAGTTCTGCCCATGGGGAGGGATGAGCGCACACTTACAGCCCAGTGACAACCTACAGCCAAATGCTGCAGGTCTCGGGCAGGAGGACAGAGGACAGGAGCTGCGCTGAAGGTCCCTTGGGAAATTCTCGGGTGGGAACCCGAAAGGAAGAGTCCCAAGCCCTGAGTCCCAGTTGCAGCTCTTCTGTGACAAGAGTGGAAACCCACACACGCAGCGAAATTAACACAGCGGTCAAGGCAGTAGACATGAGTGCCTGGCTGAGGCCCAGGGCCAGACCTCAGCGCCTCGGGATCGGGCAGGTGTCCGGCAGAGCCTGGTCACCACACAGCCCACGTGACACTCAGCTTGGCTCCCACGGCCCCTGGCCCCTTCTTCGCGGCCAAATTCAGAACTCGGGGCCAGGAATCTGGTCGGCCAGAGGTCTTTCCTGACAGACCATGTGTCTGAACAGCAGTGGGTAGAAAACGTGGTGTGGCCTGGGGACATGGACCTGGGGCTGACGGAGTGGGGGGTAGTGCCCGGCTCCCCAGGGGGCCAGGATCTCCTGGGAGCCTCTGGACTCGCACTCCCCCACCCAGCTCCACCGCTGCCCCTACCAGTTGGTGTGGATTCAGCAAGCAGGCCATGTGACTTTCTCTCTTTGCAGGCAGTGGACGTGGCCTGACAAAGCCCCCTCCCACCAGCCCTGGGAAAGCACGGCTTCCAGCCTGGAGCGACCGGCTTTTCTTAGGCAAGAGCCATGAAAGAAGCACCCTTTTTCCCCGGTCATCACTGGGCAATCATAATGCTGCCCTCATTGACTGTGTCCGGAGCTTCATCCGGACCCAGTGCTGGGCGGCACTGGCCGCAGGGCCTTGGAATGATGGTCAGCCAGCTGGGCGGTCCTGGGACCCTGCACTGTGCTTCCACTGAGGAGGCATTCGCAGGCCAGGGTCCCAATCCCGGGACCCTGCTCAGCGCCAATCCACCAGGAGTTTAAGGAAGTGGTGTGGCAGCCGCCAGGCAGTGATGCACGGGCTTTGATGTAGTCTTCAAAGCACAAGGTGGAGGGTTCACAGGGACAGCAAGGGTGGGGGACACAGAAGCCTAAATCGGGGTCCCCAGGGACCTCCCATCAGGCCAGACAGCGCTCTCCAGGGACCACGGTCTTCCCTTCCCCTTGGACACGTGTCTCCACCTGCAGGGCAGACAGACACAAAGACTGAAACGTGGATGGACAGACTCGTGGGCCCTGCTGCGGACCGAGAGACCCACAGACAGTGGGCGAGGCCAGCGCAGGGGTGGAGGCTGCGTCTGCATTTCTGTGTGATGCACAGGAAGTTGGCATCTCCAGGCGGCTCCGTCACAGCTAATTACCCATAATCAGAATCCCCTGAATGTGTCACCGTGTTTCCTGAAGAGAAGAAGAACCACTTGCCTGACATCATGGAGCTCGTCTAAGGCGACAATAGGTCGGATGCTCTTGGCAGGCACAGAGTTCAGTGTGTTTTACCCCATTAATACGCAGCTGCTCAGGCTTCCACTCGTGGGCTCAGTGACCAGGCCGACTGCCCCTGGTAACCCTGCCCCATGGACGCTGACCGGCCCCGGACACGGAGGAGAGACACGCCGTATTCCTCATTTTGCCCCGTGAAGACAGACTCCAACTCCCTGAGGTCAGAGAGAGCGGAGGGGGCTTCTCTCCATCAGAGACAATGGATTCCTCCAGCTTGGCCCCTGGAGCCCAGAACCCCAGTTCACCCAATCCTCCCCACCGAGTCCCACCGAGAACTCCTCATACATAAACTCACAGTCCCCCCTGGAAAACCACATCCCCTGGTGCATAATTTGACCAGGGCCTCCACTTTATCCCTGGGGGACCCACTGAATCAAAGACAGTCCTTCCTGAGACTCTCGGGACTGCAGATACCTCCTGAGAGTTTTTCCCTGATTTCAAATGTCATGGGTTGAATTGTATCCCCCAAATTCATATGTTCAAGGTCTAACCCCCTTGACCTAAGAATGTGACCGTATTTGGAAATAGGGTCATTAAAGATGCAATTAGTTCAGTTAAGATGAGGTCACACAGGGACAGGGTGGACCCCCTCATCCAATATGACTGGTGTCCTTACACAAAGGGGAAATGTGGGCACAGAGACAGACACACAGGGAGAAGGACTGTGAAGATGGAGGCAGAGATTGGGAGCTGCGTCTACAAGCCAAGGACGCCAGAGATGGCAGCAAAGCCCCAGAAGATCCTGGAACAGATCTTTCCCTCACAGGCTCAGAAGAAACCAGCCCTGCCAACACCTTGATCTCCGACTTCTGACTTCCAAACTGTGAGGTTTCTGCCTCCTGGATTCGGGTGCTTTGTTACGACAGCCAGGGGAAAGTGATGGACCAAATCTCTCCCCAGATGGCAGAGGGGTGTCCAGGCATCTCAGCTCAGCTTAGAGAGGTCATACTCTCCTTATAAAGAGGGCTTCCCTTCAGTGCAAAGCGTCCCTTTATCAAGGCTTGCAACCCTGGTGTAGGTGAGCTTCCAGAATGCAGAACCACCAAGCCACCGGACCCCACCCCCACCCCCCGCAAACTTCTCAAGGCTGCTGCTCCCCTCCCCTGAGACTCTCGGCTGCCCCATCTGTCCCTGTCCCAGTGGCCCCAGCAGCACTGGAGCTCGAAGACCAGGGCCGGGTACTCAGACAGGAACTCTATTAAAAGAGGTAATTAATAGAAAGAATGAGAGATGATAGATAAAATAGATAAATGGATATTAGGTACAATAGAATTAAACAGATACAATACATAACTTAAAGGGATAAAATAAACAAAACAACATGATGGTCAGTTCTCAGAATACACCAACGTCATCAGCCAACAGAGCTGAGCCTCAGAATCTCCTGGGAAGATTTTAGAACACGGTGCCCATGTGGTCCCCCTCCCCATTCCTAATGCGGAGGTTCTGGTCCTGAGTCTGGGTTGCAGACGAGGTGGCTCCATTTTTCATAAGTGCCCCCGGTGACTCTGATGCACGGGGCTGGGGGCAGGGTCTGCTGCTGATGGTTTCTGCCAGCCACAACCCCAGCTAAAGAGCAGATGCGCTGAATGGGAGGGACCCCATCCCTGCATAGGAGACACGCTGGCTCTGAGGCATCATCTGGAGAAACGCATCTCCCGAACCAGAATTTGTTTCCCTAAGAATACCTTTCTAGCGGAACGTTTGCAAGAAGTGAATAACAGAGCCAAACTGTGGTGTCATTCTGGCTGAAAAGAGAGGTGGCCTCGCATAGGCCTTCAGGGAAGGGGAGAGACAAGAGGGGACCTCACGGAAGTACTGGAAGACTTAGGGAAGGTCCCCCCCTCCCGCCCGGTTCCCCCGCTAAAGTATGATTCCTCCACATCCGGCACTACCCACCCTCTCTGGGCATGACGTTGCTCAGATCTACGTGAGAGAGATCTTCTGTCTGGGGTCCACACAGGTAGGGGGATGATGGCATTTCCGGTGCTGCCTCTTCCAGCCTCTCTCTCAAGCTCCAGGAAATGTCTTTAGTTACCTGCGGATCTCCCTTGGATGATCCTTCACATCCTCGCACTCAGCAGAGCTGTCGCCTGCACATTCGGTGTCCCCTGCTTCAACTATTGTCACCTGTCGAGGGCTCTCTTTGTTCACCGATCCACTCACCAAACACTAAACAAGTACTTACCAGCCTTCTACTGTTTACCAGGTACTGTTCTAGACTCTGGGGGTGCGGTAAACAAGAGACATAAAAAGCTAGAAGCCTGACTTGCACACCGAGCTGTGTTGAAGTAGCTTCTATTAGACTGACCCTCCCACCCAGGGCAACTGTAACAGCTTGATGAAGTTAAAAAAAAAAAAAAAAAAAAAAAGGCTGTTAAAAGACATCAAAGAGCGAACAAGGCAGCCAGAATTTGAGGAGCTAAGAGTCCCCCCAAAAAGGGACACACGTTGGGTGACCCTGAATTTGTCCCCGATCTCCCTCCTCGGGGCAGCTGGCGTGCCAGCATGTGGAGCAGGCCGTAAACGGGTCTCCCTGGGCTGGGAAGAGAAAGCGGGGATTCGGGGCCGTCGAGATGCCAGGACCCGAGACTCCAAAAATCCCAGAAGCAAGAGCTGGGAGGGAAGCGAGCCCGAAATTCTACACACAAGGTCCCCTCAAGGCACAGACTGATTCCCAAGCTATGTGCCCGCCCGGAGGAGAGGCTGGGAAAACAGAATTCAACAGATGGGACAACTGGAAAGGTAAGTGGCACTTCAGCAAACCTCACAGGGCAGGGAGGTAAAAACTGAGGGTTTCGGGGCTTCCATGGAAAAGGGGCCAAGGGAAGAAGAGGCCAAGGGAAGCCACCCGGCCAGCAGTTCATGAGATCTCAGAAGGAGGGAGGGTGAAGGAGAAATAAAGGGGACACTCCTTAAAGGAGGAGAGAAGGAAGGGAGGAAGGAAGAAAGGAAGGAGGGAGGGAGGGGCCGCATGGTGAGAACAGGTCAGGGGACACAGGGCACCTGCGAGAGCCCCCAAGGTCAAAGTTGGAACCATTTGGGCATCATGAGGCAGTGGTCTAGGACTACACCCAAAGTCTGAAATAAATCTCCATGAATTCATAGTGATATAAATTAATGATTGAATAGACATATAAAAAGGAGAAAAGAGACCAATTGTGCAAAACCATCACAAATAGTGTTTGTAGACACTGCCCCTAGAAGCTGGGGCATGACCCCCGCCCCTGGACTGTGGATTCCATCCAAGGAGGGCAGAGGGAGGGGGGGAAACAGGACCATACAGCAGAGAGCCTGACAGCACACCTCAGCCAGGTGACGAGGCCGGCATCACGGTGATCCATCATGGTGACAGCACGTACCCTTGGTACGTCTCCTTCCAAAATAACCGTAACGGCAACAAGGGAAATACCAGACAAGTTCCAACAGAGGGGCCTTCTGCAAAACACCTGCCCTGCCTCCCAGACGGTCAAGGTCACAGAGGCAAGGAAAGTTGGAGAGACTGTCACAGCCGGAGGAGAAGCCCAAGGAGACCAGACGACTACATGTCACGTGGGGTCCTGGACAGGGTCCTGGGCAGAAAAAGGGCATTGGATAAAACCCGAGGAATTTAGCTAAAAGCTAAGGCATTTTGAGTAATGTATGGACTATATCTCATAATTATATAGCTAATATATCGATACTGCTTTATTCGTTGTAACAAATACACTAAGGTGGATGAGACCCTGGGGGGTGGGGGGAATGGGAGCTCTCTGAACTACCTTCACAGTTTTTCTGCAAATCTAAAACAGGTGTGAAAAATGAAGTCTACTTTTGAAAATTAACGCGGAGTTCTGATAGAACAGCACCATGGTCTGCAGACCTCCCCACCCCCGTCGTGGCAGCCCTGACGCTAGCCTCTGGCCCTCACCAGCCCCCTCTGGCCTCCCTGCCCCGTCTAGCCCCTTCCAGCCTGTACCCCTGCAGCCGGACCACGTCTCTGAAACATCGGAGCTTTCCCACCCCATCTCTGTTACAAACTTTGTCACAGATCCTAGCTTCCCCCGCTGTCAGCTCTGAGCTGCTGACCACGAGGTCCGGGCTGCACCTGTCCTCTGTCCTCAGCTCCCATGTCACTCCCTGGGGTAGCGCATCCTATGGTTTCCTGCTTTCAGTGCGCTTTGATCACAACGTCCCACCCACCTAAGACTCTGTCCCCTTCCTGCCCAGGGGCGAACCCCTCTTCACACGCCAGTGCCTCCCCACCTTGGAAAACCTGCCCAGAGCTCCCCAAGCCAGGAGAGGGCGGACTGGTCACCTGGGGTCTCCGGGACCCGTGGGGATCACAGAACCCACATGCAGGTGTCCCTTTCAGAGAGAAATGACCAAGGGAGGGACCGCGAATAGGACCCTGGGGCGAGGCTGCCGCCCAGCAAGGGTGACACGGGGGCTTGGGACAGAGGGCCCGCTCGGGGGCTGGAGGTCTCACCAGGTATCCTGGACCGGGAAGTGGGGGACATGGAGCCCACCTACAGGGTGTCAGGTAGAGCAATCAGAGAAGCACGTCTTCAGAGACCCTGCGGGCCCCTCCCCACCGTGTCTGTGTCTGGAATGAGGCTGCCTCGTGAGGTCGATCTCATCCACAGAGACGGCTGTACGTTCCATCCTGTCTGCAAATCCCAGGGAACTGCAGCTCAGCACCCCACACACACCCCAACCCTGACCACCCGGGGCTCCGGGATAACAAGTGAAGCCCTGGCCTCCCGTTGGAAGCCTGGCCCGCCTCAGGGTGCAGAAAACCAAGGTCCACTCGAGATCCTCCACCACCACCCCCAGCCCACCAGGACCTCTGCCATTTCTCCTAAATGCTGCCTAGCTCCTTCACCTGGCCTCCTCCTAGGCCCAGCACGACCCCCCTGCCAGGATGGTGTCAGGAGCCCCCTAACTGCACGCTAACATCGTGGGGGCGGGTAAGTTACCTGTTTCCCGCCCCTCCCGGCACTTCCCGCCCAGCGTCCCCACCCCTGACACCCAGGCCTCTGTTCCCGAGTGCCCAGTCTCTGCCGCAGGGCCTTTGAATGGCTGCTGCCTCTGCCTGGCCTCGGCTCAGGTACCTGTGCAGCTCGGACAGGCAGTGGTCACAGGTGTTGGCAGGACGCCCACCTGCTGTCCTAAGAAGGACGCTCGCAGGGCTTCCCTGGTGGCGCAGTGGTTGAGAGCCTGCCTGCCGATGCAGGGGACACCGGTTTGTGCCCCGGTCTGGGAAGATCCCACATGCCGCGGAGCGGCTGGGCCCGTGAGCCATGGCTGCTGAGCCTGCGCGTCTGGAGCCTGTGCTCTGCAGCGGGAGAGGCCACAACAGTGAGAGGCCTGCGTACCGCACAAAAAAAAAGAAAAGAAAAGAAAAGAAAAGAAGGACGCTCACCACTGTGTCCTCAGACCAACTCCAGAAGCAGTGCCCTCTGCAGGAAGCACTGCATCCCACCTGACCACCCAACAGTGGTCTGGGCCATCTCACAGACCCCACCTGAGCCAGCAAAGGCCAGGGAGGGGACCAGCACGACCCCCACGGGGGTGTGCACCTGCATTCTGAGGACGGTGTGGGAGGTCCCCATCCGCCTCAGTGGCCCCAGATGTGTCCCCTCATCTGTGTCCGAGCACAGAGACCCCATGCCCACCAGCTCCCGGCTCCTGGGGCCGCCTGCATACCTGGACCTACGTTACAGGAGGGGGGCCTTTGGGAGGCCCCTGCCCCCGAGACGGGGGAGGCCTCGATCATCTTGCAGCCTGCGCCTCATTCTGCCCGGTGGGGCTGGCCTGTGGCTTCCCCGGACCCAGCCTGAGCCTCGGGGTCACCTGCCCCCAGGCCTGCTGGCAGCCCTCCTCAGCCTCCATTTGCCGGCTCCCGTCCCCTCCATGCTGCAGGTCAGGTGCCCGCTGGAGCTGGGAAGCTACTAAGCATAGCTAACTTACACTGGCCACTCAGGCTGTGAAATGGACCTCAGAGGTGGGTGACAGAGCAGACGGATCCCCCTCCTGGAGGCACACTCCGCGTGGGGACCCTCTGCTCTCCTGCTGGCGCCTGGAGAGTTCTCTCTAAGCAGCTCACCTTCAGCTCTGTAGGGGAGGCCAGGCTGGCCAACGTGCAATTACGGAAAATCCTTATCTGGCACCTTTCTTCCGAGAGCGCGTCTCCTGTCCTTGTAAATAATTAGCTGAGACCGGCTCCGGGCCACAGGTGACCAAGCTGGACGGCCAGGCGCTGCCACCAGCGCCACCCTCCCCCTGCCGGCCCCGCAGTCAGACAGAAGCCCCAAGCCCAGCAGAGCTTCCTCAGCACTGGCTAGCAGGCTCCTCCGTCCCTTCTGGGCTCAAGCGTCCAGCTGCCCAGCCCTGCCTCCCAGGACTGGAGGCCTCCTGAAATCCCAGCTCCTGCAGAGCCCGGCCGGGCTTCAGGGGCCAGGGGTCGAAGGCACAGCCCTGCCCAAGAGCCTGCAACAGGAGGGGCACTGGCTGGACGCTGACGAGGCTGCCCCGCGTGGGGCCAGGGGTCCTGGGGGCAGGGGTCGCTGACGTGATGGGCTTCCCCGGTTCTACTGCTCCCCCAGATCTAGAGGTCGGATCACGTGACCAGCTGGCCGCTCCCTCCTGCAGGAACTAACCCTGATGGGTGAGCGCCCATGGGTTCGACTGAGGCCTCGACACCCCGGCCGCGCATCTGCTGGGGGAAGCGCAAGCCTGGAATCTGTGGCGAGAGCTGCTGTTTAGGGACAAATGTGTGACTCCTGGTAAAGGAACTGCTCGTCCCTGCAGGGGATCCCCTGCGCCCTCCACACATGTGGGCAGAGGGGCTGCCCTGCCCCAGGCTGCCCTCCTGCTGGCTCAGCCCCTTCCTCTCCAGCTGGACTCTGCCCCCCCCGGGAGGGGGTCCTTCTGGACCAACACCTTCCCCCAACCCATGGGCCAACTGGCCCAACCCTTCCCCGAAGCCCAACCTCCCACCCAGATTCTGGGCTAACCCCATTGCCTGGCTATGCTTCCTGTGACTTTGCAAATTTCTCCCCTGACCACAGTGCCTGGGACCCCCCGTGAATCCAGGAGAGACGAAAGAAGGCAGGACCCTGCCCGTCCCTGAGAACCATTTTGGGAAGGCAGACACACGACTCATCCAGCTGGGAAATTCAGGCTGACTCACAGCGTCGGGCCTGGGCTCCTGGGTGGACGGGTGTCATTCACGGAAGTGGGGCTGCAGAGGGCAGAGCAGGTCTGGGGGAGGTGACACTGGGTTTGGGGTTAAGGGGGCGGGCCCCCGGCAGCTGGTCTGGGGGTGTCCACCTGTCCTGGCTGAGTGGGGCAGTAGGAAGTCGCCAGGAGGCGCGGGGGGCCTGGCCTTACCCCTTTGGGCGGGGAGGCCTGGGAACATGATAGATGCTGTGAGCTCACACTCCCGATTCTGTAGACATCTTCGGGGGATCCTCAGCCCCAGAGGCCGCTCATGCCTGTGTCTGCAGGGTGGGGCGTCCTGGTGCAGAGTGAGGCCAGGACGGAGTCTGCGGCTCGTGGCTTCTGTCCCTTGATCAGCGCAGGCCACCGTGTACCAAACAGCACAGCACAGGCGGCTTCAAGCTCAGACACCTGCTTCTCAGTCCTGGAGGCCAGAAGCCAAAATCAAGGTGTCGGCAGGGCTGGTGTCTGGGGAGGACGGTCCTCCTGGCTTGCAGACGGCAGGATTCTCGCTGTGCCTTTTCCTGGCAAAGAGCGAGCTCTGGTCTCTCTTATACGGACACCACCCTATAGGACCAGAGCCCGACCCCACGACCCCGTTTCACCTTAATTGTCACCCTAGGGGTCAGGGCCCCAGCGTGCGGCTTTGTGGGGAGGGGGGTACATAACAGGCAGGAGGGCCAGGCGGAGGAGACGGCGACTGCAGACTGAACGCCAGGAGGGAAGGTCTCAGTCAGAGAGGGGGTGTTGGAAGAGTCGAGGGGCTTCCGCCCTGCCCCCCGAGAACCCCAACCCTGGGAGTCAAGTGGTGGGGCTGGTACCCAACCAAGAGGATGCCACACACCCACCCCTGCCCAGCACCAGGTGTGCCTGCCAGGTAGAGTTTATTGTTGACTTTGTATCTGAAATAATTTCAAGTTTATAGAAGAGCTGCACCGACAGCAGAAGTCAGTGCAGAGCATCCCCCCGCCCCCCCCCCGCCCCCCACCCGCCCCAGGTTAGGACATGAGCCCCAGGCTGCACCTCCCCTCCACGTCCACGGGCCTCTTTGCCCTTCCGTTCTTCAGCGTGCATTTCCTGAGATCAGGAAACAGGGCACAATTAGCCACTTGGGGACATCCCACAGCGACACCAAAGCTCTTTTCTGACCTGCAGACCGCCCAGGTGGACCGAGGTCATCAGTGGGGGAGGGACCGCAAGGCCCAGGCCCACCCGGCCCCCTCCTTGCGCCTGTCCCTCCTCTTCCTGTGTCTCCCATCATGCTCTTTTCCGGTTGCTTTCCTAAGACCTTAATTTACGGTAAACCAGCACATCAGGCCCCATCTCCTCCGACGGTCTCAGGCCCCGGGCCCCTGCGTGGATGTCGCCCAGAGGGCTGCCGCGCATGCAGACCCGCGGCCCAGCAGAGCTGGGAAATGGGGGTTTCTGGGCTGGGGTCTGGGGAGCTCTACCTTATCAACCCCCTGTTGGTTGGAAAGCTACCTCCTTGGCCCTCACTGTGGTCTATGGCTGGGAATGATGGTCTAACAGGGGGTCCCCAGGACGTATTGATGGGACAGGTCGGGGAGAACCCCTAAAGCCTGCAAGGTCCCCACGGAGCTGGGTCCACCACAGAGGGTCACGACCCCTCACCCACAGGGGCCACCAGGCAGTCTTCTCCAGGAGCAGGTCCTCCGGGATGGCCTCAGGCTCAACCGGACAGGTGAGGCCATCTCCAGGGCCAGACCGGACCCTGCACCGGGCCCTGCAACTGTAAACCCACCATCCTCAGATACCAGATGAGTTTTACGAGCAGACAATGCATTTCATCGCCTGGTTATTATTTTTTAAATTTTGGAATTAATCATCCAAGATCCAGCTACATTTTTTTTTTTTGCGGCACGCAGGCCTCTCACTGTTGTGACCTCTCCCGTTGCGGAACACAGGCTCCGGACGCGCAGGCTCAGCGGCCATGGCTCACGGGCCCAGCCACTCCGCGGCATGTGGGATCCTCCTGGACCGGGGCACGAACCTGTGTTCCCTGCATCGTCAGGCGGACTCTCAACCACTGCGCCACCAGGGAAGCCCACACCCGGCTACATATTTTATGAAAAGTTCTATCTCCCATTTAATGAGCTCGATGCAACTAATCAGAAAATAAAATGTAAAACGTAGGATGATTTAGCTGGTGGAATGGAGAACAAAGGGTAGGAGATTAAGTTTAGGAGAGCTACCTGGGGCAGAGTTGACCTTGGGGACAGTTTAGGATGGGGGGGGGGTCCTTCCAAGGGAGGCTTTGCAGAGGCCAGAGCGGGGAGTGGTTCTGCTGGGCAGGAGCTGGCTTGGGCCCCAGTCCCACACACGGCTCACCTCCTCTAGGACTCGGGGGACGGGTGCCCCTGACCCTGGGCACCTCCATGGGCAGGACGCGACTATGACTTCCTTGCCCAGGGACCACCCCTTCACCAGTCCACTCCGCCCTCCACTGTGGAGCAGACCAGGCAGGCGTGTTGGAAAGCACTGGCCACCATGTGTGTGTTTATTGTCGATTTAGCTTTTAAAGGCTCTTAAAGAGCTGAGCCCCCCAGAGCCCAGGTTGGGTTTTCAAATCTTTAGCCTGGAGCAGAGTTCCCTGTTAACGTGCAAATCTCTGAGCTGAGGCCTTGCCAAGCTGCTGTCATCCATCCACAGGACCGTGGAGCCCAGGGGGAGGCTGCTTGGGGCACACGGAGGGAGTGGAGTGCAGCATGGGCATCCTTGGGGGCGGCTGGATGCCCTCTGAAGCAGGGTGACTGGCCCTGCTGGGGGGCGCCTCCCCTGCCCTCCTCCTGCCCAGGGCCCCAGTCCTAGAGCCCCTGACAGAGGATTCAGCCAGGCATTTTTGAAGGCTTCAGGAATGTTAAGGACTTATTTACATAAATGGCCAATAAACATGTGAAAAGATATTCAAACTCAATAGTCACCACAGAATGCAAATCCAAACAACAAAGCCATTGATACCTTTTCGTGTTTAGCAAATTGGCAGAGATTAAAGAGAAGATAATTCCTGGTGTGGGCGGCCCTCTCCCTGGTCAGTGGGCTTCTGAAGGCTTCCGATTTGCAGGGTGTGATCCTGCCACGTGCAGCAAATGTGAAAACTCACAGAGCTTTTCTACCCTTCACCTAACGATTTCCTAACGTTTAGGGTAACGAATTATTAAATGAGTTGCAGGAGTTTTACATGAATATGTTCGCGGCAGCATCAACCCTCACAACACAAAACAGAAAGTGGGCTGGGGAGACAGCATCTCAGGTAGCTCTGAGGGACTGCTCCAAACAGGGGAGGGGAGGTCAGTATATAAGTGATTTTGGTGACGGGGGAGTACCTGCAACCCAGCACACGTTTTTGCAGAATGTTTCTGCTCGTCTCATGAAGGTTCCCGCTAGCCACAAGGAGCAGGCCTCACCATGAAGGATTTTAGTGCTTTTCTAGATACGAGAAGATGCAAGAATTGGGCTCATAAAATTATCTCCTGAAAATATCTATCTGAAGACCTGCTATGCCAGTTTTTCCCAGAGCACAGAGGGCCTCACTCCTGATCTCCACCCTGAGCTCCTTTCCAGGGGCGGGGTTGAAGGTCAGCAGGTGCATCGGCTCAGGATTTGATCCTTGTAGAGGTGGCTGGCGAGTGCCAATGGCGAGTGCCAATTTGTGGTGTGCAGCCTGGACAAAGCTGGGGATGAGCTTACAGAAGACAGCAAGACAAAGGTTTGCCCATGAAGAGCAAATACAGAAAGACGAGGGGGTATTAGTCTCCAAGGGCTGCTGAGCAAACGATCACACACTGGGTGGCTTATGACCACGGGAATGAACCGGCTCAAGGCTCTGGAGGCCAGAGGTCTCAAGGTGTGGGCAGGGCCCTGCTTCCTCAAAGGGTTCCAGGGGAGGAGCCTTCCACCCCTGGGCTTGTGGCCTGCATCATCCATCCCTGCTTCCGTATGCACGGCCTCTCCCTGAGTCTGTTTCTCCACGTCTCCCATGAGGACCCCAGTCACCGCATGCAGAGCCCGCCCTACTCCAACACGACCAGGTCTTCACTTGACCACAGCTGCAAAGACCAACTAAGGCTGCATTCATGGGAGGGGGGGTCAGAGCTTCAGTGCATCTTTCTGGAGGACATAGTTCAATCCACACCAGATCACAGTCGTCCACTTCCGAATCCAGCATCTCCTCTGGTTGTCACGACAACCCTGAACAGCCCACTTTACCAAAGGGGATGGTCAGCCAGGAGATCAGGAACTCGCCCAGGGTCGCAGAGCCCATGTGGAGGGTGGGTCAGCATTCTAACTCACCCACCGTCCCCATCCCCGGGGAGCAGAGCTGTGGCAGCCCTGGGGAAGCCCCCATCACAAGTGCCCCCTCCCCTCTCTGGGCTGGCCGCCTTCCTGATCTCGGGTCAACCAGTCTCCTTCGTGTCATGGACATAACTTCCTTGTTTTTCTTTATGGTTTCACTGCCTGTGTCTACAGCCCTGAAACACAAGTGCGGTTTTGCCTTTTTTGGGAACTTTATAAAAATAGAAGCATAGGCATGCGTTCTTTCAGCGCCCTGTGTCTCCCACGCAGCACGGCGGCCTTAGTATTAATCCCTGCTTTTCCCAGATTTGTGTTTAATTCCTTTTCACCACGAGCTATGGATTCATTTTGCTGTTAAGTGCCTCTGGCTTGTCCCTCGAGGCTGTAAAGAGCAGTGAGACGCAGTGCTGAGCCCCTGCAGCGAGGGTCCCCGACGGGAGCAGGGCTGCCTGGGGGTCTCCAGGCTCACACGCCGGACGCAGCCTCCACTGCCCTTGGAAAGGTCAGCCTGGCTCCCGGTGGGGCTGGACTAGGTCGGTCCTCATTTTCTCTTCTGTATTTTAGAGATCGCTTACATTTCTAAACATTTACTGTTTGAATAATTAAATTACTTTGCAATAATGTTAAGAAAGAGAAAGCGTAAGGCATTGTGTAGAATCGTGTTGAAAGCTTGGGCTCTGCAGCCAGTGGGACAGCCAGCCACCGCGTGTCCCCGAATGACGCTGGGCGAACATCGCCACCTCTCTGGGCCTTGGGTCTTCACAGCGTTGCCTCGTGGGCAGAGGGGGATTGAAGAAATCACCGCCAGATGGGTTTGCTAGGATTGTTATTATCAGAGAGACAAAACCATTTTCATTTTGGAAAATGATAAAGCCACACAGAGAGCAGATGGACAGACAGCCCCATGCATGGAGCCGATATTCCTTGGAGGTCCCACCCCCAGTGCCACGGCCAGGGGACGAGGAGACTCCACCCCAGGTTCCACGGGGTCTGCATCCTGCTCTGTCCAAGCCACACTTTTGGGGGGGCGACTCTGCCTTCTAGGGGCCTCGTGCCTCCAGGGACAGCCCTGCCCCATGAGTTAGACTGTGAAGCCACAGGTCAGGGTCAAGGTCCAGCGTCTGAAGATTTGGAGCCAGATTTTAGCTCAAGGTTTAGTGAGGGGACTTGGCTCCTGGGTCCCCCAGACACCTCAAGGCAGCAGTGTCTGTACTTGGGCCTGCCCTTCACACTGACCTGCTATGGGGCTGAACTGTGTCCCCCAGAGTTTCATGTGTTGAAGTCCCCACCCCCAGGACCTCAGAACATGACTGTATGTGGAGATAGACCTTTAAAGAGGTGATGATGGTAAAATGGGGTTACACAGGTGGCCCCTGATCCAACGTGACTGGGGTCCTTATAAGAAGAGATCAGGATGCAGACACACACAGAGGGACAACTACGTGAGGACATGGGGAGAAGACAGCGTCTACAAGCCAAGGAGAGAGGCCTCAGGAGGAACCAGCCCTGCCCGCACCTTGACCTTGGACTTCCAGCCTCCAGGATGTGAGGAAGTAAAGATCTGATGTTCAAGCCTCCCAGGCTGGGGTGTTTGTTACACAGCTCTAGGAAACTGACACATCTGCACCATCTCTCCCTTTCAAGCTCAGCCTGATTCTTAGGAAACTGTCTCCACAGTGGTTCCAAAAATGGTCCATCCTTTCCATCTTCTTCTCTACCTTTCTCTTCCCCCTCTTCCCCTCAAGTGTGTCCTCGGCCACCTTGTCGCAGTCATGGTTAGTTTTATGTGTCAGCTCAACCGGCCATGGGGGCCCTGACAGCTGACCAAATGTTAATCTGGCGTGGGTGGCTCTGGCAGAGATGGGCATTTGAACCAGTGGACGGAGTAAAGCAGGTCCCCTCCCCCGTGTGTGTGTGTGTGTGTGTGTGTGTGTTGGGGGTGAGGGTGTCATCCATTCCCTCGAGGCCGGGATAGCACAGAAAGGAGAGGAGGGGCAAACTCTCTCTCTGCAAGCTGAGACATCCATCTTCTCCTCCCCAGACATCGGGGACATTGGAGGTCCTGCTTCTAGGGCTTTGAGATTCACACTGGGACTAACCCTCCCATTCTCAGGCCTTCAGACTAGGGCGGGAGCTGCCCACTGGCCGTCCTGGGGCCCCAGCCTGCAAGAGGCACCTCTCAGGGCCTCTCAGCCTCCATCACCATGGGAGCTGATTCCTACAATAAACATCCTCTTCTGTTTATTGCTCTGTATCCCATTGGCTCTGTTCCTCTGATGACTCCTGACTGATATACCCAGAGAGGCCCAGGTAGAGTTTTGCCAGGAGGGGAAGGCATGGGTTCCAGCCTCTGCTGGAACCTCCCCACAGTCCCCTGACCGGGTGACACCCATGGCGCCCAGCCAGCTGCACGGCCTTCATGGGTCGGCAGCTCTCTCTGTGTCTCCTGTGCAAACAGGGAGCTGCCTGGGAGGCTGTTACTCAGATTAAACAAGATGAGGGTCCAGTCAGCCACACCGCCCACAGCGGCCACTGCCCTTCCTCCACCCCTTCCTCTCTCCCTCTCCTCCGGTGAGACCGGCCCCCTCTGGCATCTCGTGGGTAAGGAGGGAAGCCTGGGATGCCCTGCATCAGCTTGTGTCGGGGTGCACACCCTGCCCGTCCAGTGGCAATGGCTCCGGGGTGAGAGGAGGGAGACCCAGTGGGGCAGGAGCGTCACTGAGGCTGATGTTCAGGTAAATTTCAAGAAAGTTGCTCAGAGGTTTTTGCAATGTCCAAGGTTACAAGAAAACAAAGGCAAGTGGCCCATTTTATGATTTTACATCAGCCTCCACCGCATGGTAAGTGGGCACCTCGCCAGAGAGACAGATGTATCCACGCTGTCCTGCCTTGGAGACAAGCTCCCTGTCCTTCGCCTTTCCTGGGCCCTTCATCACTGGTGGGGGCTGGTGTCGGGTCACGGGTCAGTGAGGGCAAGGGCCTGGCTCAGGGAACAGGGAACAGTCTTCGGGGCCTTCCCCACATGTGCATCGGCCCCCGCTCCCCCGCTCGGCTGTGCCGTCCCACCCTGGACCCAGTGCCCTGCTTCTGCCCTGGTCTCCCCACATCTGACGTCCCACAGCGGCCAGTGGGCCTGTGGACCCCAAGTCAGAGCTGCTGCTTCTCTGCTGAGAGCCCTGCCCTGATTTGGAGGAAAAGCCAGATGCTTTTGGGATGCAGCTCTGTGGCTCCCTGGCCTCGACCCCCGCATCCCATGATCCCCGCATCCCTCCATTCCATCCCCGGCTGTACTTGGGGGCACAGAGGGCTCCCCCTCACGGAGGCCTCCATGTCGTGTCTGCGCTTCTCACCCTGTATCTCCCAGGTCTCCTTCCCAAGCCCCTCAGGTCTTTGCATAAACACCCTCACCTCCCCCGGGAGGCCCTCCCCACCCCCTCATCTGCTCTGGTCCCCACACGCCTTTGCCACCTGACAGAAATGTCAGCCTCAGTGGTGAGTGGGCTCCAGTCCCTGCAATCAGGCTGCTTCCTCGGAGCTGAGGATACGGTGGACAGAGCAGCGCTGAGCTCTCACCTCTCGGGCAAGTTCTGGGAGGTTCTGCTCAGGGCCAGTCCCCTGAGACACAAAACCACCTGGCTGTGAGTCACCATAACAGTGGACTGACTTCTCTCATGATGCAGATGAAAACAAGGAGGAGGGGTAGAAGTGGGAACTCCTGCTTTCGTCACTCTATAAAATCTAATCCCTGGGAGGCATAGCAAGCCAGGCCAGGCCCTCCCACTTCTGCAGACCTAGGGGAAGCCACACAGCGCACACCTTTGCCCAAGCCCTCTCTGTGGGACACCTGCCCCCTGATGTGGGACAAAGAGGTGCCTGGGCTGGTTACACAGGCGTCCTTAAAACTCCTGACACCGCAAAGGGTCAAACAATTGGGGCGAACGAGGAAAAGCACAGTCTGCCATCTTTGCAGGAGACGGTTAGTCCAACACATGATTGAAGAAAGGAAACCTGCCCATGAGAAGCAGCTTTGGAACCACCGACCTCCTGGGTGGAAGCTTAGTGTAGACCAACGTCAGACAATAGGTCACGTGCATACCTGCATGCGCGCGCACGCACACACACACCCTGCATCGCACAGAGCTTAACTCTGAGTCAGAGGGAGAAGATGAGGTACCAGCCAGGGGCACATAAGTGCATTCCTCACATTGTCTCTCTACCAATACCTGATCAGGAATGAGCCCTTCTCATTGAAATAAAAATAAGCGTAAGAGGAAAATATCGGAATGATGTAGAGGAGGAGATTAAAAATATACAACAGAAAAACTTGACCAGGGAGCCGTTAATAAAAAAATAGTATCCAGGAAAAAATAATATCTCACAGACCTAAAGGTCCTCATTTAGAATAAGCTTTAGTGAACCAGGAGCTTAGAGCCAAGACACAAGAGAACCACGAGGCAATGATAAAACAGAAAAAAAGAGATGAAAATAAACTGCTAGACTTGGAAGGGAATGCCAGAGGGCAACAAGGTTGTCACAGAAAAGTCCCCATTGGAAGCATCATGAGGACGGACAGCCATAGGCGGGGGTGGGGGCATGTGGAAACTTTGAACAGAATGAAAAATTTGGTTAAGTTTTCAAATACAAGAAAGAATGTGACAGTCATAAAAGAAAAAGATTTCTGCATGTATATGATTGTTTGCTCTAAAGGAGAGGAGGTGAAATTCCTGGACTTGAAAGATAAAGAAATAATATTGTGAGAATCCACCTCTTCCCCCCAAACTTACTCAAATATTAGGGGGAGATGTTGGTCCATCTCAGGAATTTTCTGTCGGAACTTTCAATGTCGGAAGAGTGTAGAGTGATGTTCATAAAGATTCACGGGAAGAAAATGCCACTCAATAGTTTTATACCCAGGTAAACTTGAGTACAAAACAAAAAGACAGATCTTTTCTCATATGTGAGAACACCCGTCACCTTCTTGAAGAATTTCCTAGAGGACGAAAGCCAGTCAGCTCCGAGCTTAATAAAAAAGCTGTAACAAGTGAACTGGCAGGGAGCTCATTATGGAACCTCATAAATTTAATACTCAGGCTGAACCAAGGGTAGAAATGATGGTTATGGAGCGAGCAATAAATATTATAGACGATAACACTGTGGAAATAATGACATAACGAACTAAAGAGCAGGTGGGTGGGGAAGTATGCCGGGCGTTGGGTAAACAAGGATCTTATCCTTCTCAGTACAGGTCAGCAGACATGGTTTAACGCTCCTAAACCAAATAATTGAAGTATGATTCTATTAAAGTTGACTACCAAAATAAATAAGAATACTTGTGAAGCCAGAAGTGTTGCTAACTTACCTTGCCCGTCCAGCTCCCAAGTCCACTGGCTTGAAGTTGAATTTGGTCAATAGGGAGACTCAACAAGAGAGCGAGGAGAATGGACTCAGGGGTTTTCTTCCTCCGTGTGCTCCCCCAGGTCCCTTGGAGCTGCTGTGTCCTTTGACAGAAGGTCAATGTTCCCTCCACGTGGCCGGCATTACCCACATTCCAGGAAACTCCTTCCACATTCCGGCAAACTCTCCTCCTGGTGCCTTGGGGTGTAGAGCTGACTCTTCCTACATGAAAGGTACACCCACAGCCTGCTTTCAGGAGAAAGAAAAGAGAGGGAAAAAAAGTAAATAAATTCAGATAAGGAAGAAAAAGCAGCACACCACCAAGCTGTACACACGTGAAAATATTCCAATATAATTAAGTATAGGAAATGAAGGATTTAAGAAAAGCAGTCATATGACAAACACAAGAGACATGCCTACAACATAAGGAGACACTTTGCAAGCAAAGGAAGGGACGAAGCCTTGGAAGCAGATGAAACGACAGCGTCTTGGAGCAGCTAATGTTAAACGTGGAGTATGAGTTACTGGAGACAAGGAGGGTGACTAGACGATGAAAAGCCAAATTCATCAGGGGAACATTCAAAAGTTCAAATACGTATGCACATAGCATAGCTGCAAATCTAAGCATGCCAAAGTTAATAAAACCGCAAGCAGAAACAGACAAATCCACCACCAATCTGGAAGATTGTAATAGAGCTTTCAAAGGGAATCAAGAAAGCAAAACTATTTATAAGTATATGAAAGATTGAAACAACACAATTAACAAATAGATCACATGAAAATACAGACTGTAGAAGTCTACACCCGAAAACTGCAGGATCGACTTTCTGAGTATATGCAGAAGACTTATGGAAATTGACCTGGATTAGACTAGAAGTCAAATCTCAATGCGTTTCAATACCAAAACCAGTTTTACCACGAAACAAAATATACTTTGTGAACATAATTATATTGCAAATCAATGACAAGAAAATAACTTAAAAACCCATACCTTTAGAATGGTTAAGCAAACTGGCCCACCCACACCATGGGATAGGAGTCAGCAATGAGGTAAACTAACTGTGCCCCTGTATATGCAGTTCAGGGAGTTATGTGGGGCAGAGACACCATGCCCAAGGCTACATGGTGAGTGATTCTCCTTACATAACATTTTTAAATGACAAAGTTTTAGGAATGGAAGATGGATTAGTGTTTGCCAGAGGGTGGGGGTGGGGAGGTGAGAGGGCAAGATGAATAACGGGGCAATCTGAATAAGATCGCTGAATTGTGCCACTTCGGTGTAATACCGTACTATAATTTTATGTGATGTTTGAATTGGGGGAAACAGGGTGAAATGTGCATGGGATTATCTCTATATTATTTCTTATACCTGCATGTGAATCTCCAATTATCTCAATAAAACTTTCAATCAGAAAACCTGTATATTAAAAAAACTTTAAAATTAGTTGGGGTTTAAAGAATAAATAGTAATCTTAACTGTACTACAGTTATTTCTAAATAATAAAAAAAATTCTATGCATCAAAACATGTTGGACACAGCTGACGCAAAACTAGAGAAAAGTTTACATCCTTAAATACTTTCATTTGGGAAGAAGAATGACTGAAAATAAAGGGCTTGGCAGGTAACTTAAGAAGTTAGGAAAAATAAGAAAAACAAAAACAATAATGTAAGTACCAAAAGATTAGAATGAAGGTAATAAAAAGAAAAGAGTAGAAATTAATAAAATTGAAACCAAACTAAAACTAGTGAATACCCCCAAAACTAAAAGTTAGACTTTGGTGGGGAAATAAAAATGATTAAAATTGACAACCTCCAAGAAATTTGTCTAGAAAAAACTTCCAAAAACTAAAAGTTCATTGCACTTCGAGGACAAATAAACCAATATTAGGGATGTAAAAGAGGCTGTAACTATAAATCTATCACGGTCATATTAGCTCCAAAGATAAGACAATTTCTAGATTAAGATTTTGCAAGTTCCCCAAAACTCCATTAATAAAAGAGAGAATTATTTTTAACCTGAAAATCTTTTCAGAAGTTCTAAAATGATGGGAGGGGGGAGGAATAAAAATTTTGAAGCTGAGAAACAAACCAATGAAAAATAGCTAATAGAGTGAGTCTGAGAAATCTGAATTCCAAGCAGCAAGCAGGAATATGGAGAACAAAACTTATTTATCCTAGAGAATTCAAAAGGAATGAGGGAGGGAGGGAGGGAAGGTGGGAAGGAGGGAAGGAGGGAGGGAGGGAAGAAAGGAGGGAGGGAGGGAGGGAAGGTGGGAAGGAGGGAAGGAGGGAGGGAGGGAAGAAAGGAGGGAGGGAGGGAAGGTGGGAAGGAGGGAAGGAGGGAGGGAGGGAAGAAATGTGCCCAGGACCTGACAGCAACAGCTTCAACTGCTGTTGGAGAGTGAGTGTGTTTCTAGCTTTTCTCCCTGACCTCACATCCCCTCCTCTACCCCTGCTGGAGTCTGGAGATGTATTTTCTACATTTGGCAAAACTGAGATGTGGGTACCATATGCAAAAGACTAAGACATAACCTGGCAGGCAAACCTCACCTTTTAGGCGAGAAACAAGTAGTTTTCTGGGGAATCGGGCCAACCAAAAAGAAAACACCTAAAGACACCTTGTGTCTCCAAGGTGAGGAGTTCCCACAAAAGGACCCATCCAAATGTCCTCATAGCAAAATTCTAAGTGAGTGGACCCATATAAGGCTTGCAAACATATTCCACCGTGAGCCATTGGCTCAGGACTGTCAAGTATAGGGACAGTTTCCAACGGGGGAGATAGAGGCCAGAGCTACAAACAGAGCAGTGCCACTTGGAGGGAACAAGGGCTTTTCAGAGAGCAGAAACTTTCCAAAAAGTCATTGAATACCCCAGAGAAATAAGGAAAATATTGCAATCATAAAAAAGAACAAGATGTTATCTATAACACAACAGGAAATTCAGAGAACAATAACAAAGTAGCGACTGGAAATTAAAAACATGGCGATCAAAATGAAAAACTCTATAGAAAGTCTGCAAGATAAAATTGAAACAATCTCATAGTGAGACAATCTTACAAAAAGTTAGCAGAGCTAAGGGTGAAGTGATGAAAAACAGAGAAATAAAATTAGAAGACCAGTTCAGAAGGTCCAACACCCAAATAATAGATGTTGCAGAAGAGAGAACTAAAAAAAATTAAATAAGTAGAAGAGATTAAATCATCAAAAAAATCAAGAAAATTTCTCAGAAATAAAGGGCTGATGGGTTAAAAAAGCCCTGTAAACATCTAGAACAGGAATAAAAATAGATGCACACCAAGGCTCCTCATTGTGAAACTGCACAACAGAATAGAGACTATGCTAGATTCTTGCTTGTAGAAAAATTTGGCTAAAAGGATGGAGAATCAACAAGGCTTCGGGTTTCTCAGTAGCAACAGAGGAATCCAGAACACGGTGATGTGCTTCCTTCAAGTCAGAAGGAAAATGGTTTCCAACCAAAATTCTTTACCCAGCCAAACCCTTCGATATGTTTTAATATTCAACAACAAAGTAAAATAGGTAGAATAAAATAAAAACCACTTTGGATAGGCAGGGTCCAAAAACACTGCTTCCCTTGAACTCCTTCTCAAGAAGCTTGGGAGGCTGTGCCCACCCAGCTGAGAGCAGGGGCCCACAAAGGGGGCTCAGGACACTGGAGATGTGATGCAGGGGGCAGGACCGTCACCCTCAGGAGGCTGGTGGAGGCCCCTCTGTGGACAGCCGTCCACAGGACGCAGAGGTTACCCCACTTAGATTGGAGTGCATCCCCACCAATGCATGTGGAGGTTAACCCGGGGCCTCACCCCCACTGCATCAGCTGTTTGACCCAAGCTCTGTGCACCTGGGGTGCTGGCCAGGGTTCTTCTCTGTGCCTTACCTTGGCTGTGTGCTCCTCTCCATGCCGGGATCCTGGGCCGGCTGAGGGCGTGCATCCCACCGCACAGATGGAGCTGCTGTAATCCCAGGAACTGGAGGAGGACGTGCAGAGAGAGCAGCCCAGCTCCCGGTCTGCACGACAGTCCCTGAAGGGGCCCCAGCCAGGGCGAGCCCTTGGGTCCCCACCTCACGCATGACCTGCTCAGGGACTTCTGCAGGAGGCTCCTGTAAACTCTCCAAGATGCTGAAACCAGGCTTCCCCACACACTCTCTTGAGCTTGTTTTCTGTGGGTGCCTTCCCTAGGTGGTGGCCACAGTACTCTGACCTCATAAAGCTTGTTTTGTGTCTATTGCTCCCACTGTAAACTCAATGATAGAACGTAAGGATGCATTCTTAGACTATCAACCCTTAAAAATGTGAGAAGATGTTTTCACAAAGTCAAGTAGATGACTATTCCGGGGAGAGGGTGGTAGAGGGTGAAGTTGTGAGGGCTTCAACAGGGCAGGTGAGGCTCTGCCTCGTCACAGAGATGCTGGAAGGGTGTGTGTTTCGTGTGTTACTATTGTTGGAACTGTTCACATGCATCATTGAATGCACGATGCATTTCATAGTAAAGACCTCAAAGACGAGAGAACTCTATAAACAAATTTGTCCTGATAAATGTGCAAATCTAAGTAAATTTGAAAAGTGCCTGGAAAAGCATAACTTCCAAAAAAATGACCCCAAAAGAAATAGCAAGCCTAAATAGACCTACTGGATCAGTATTATAAAGGCCACCCATGCTATATTTTCAATTTTAAAAGAGGTACGGATAGTTTTATGGGTGACTTCTACCAAATAGTCAATGAACAGATCATTCCAATTTCATAAAAATTTTCCACACAATAAAAAATGAAAAGACTTATTTTATGAGATGAGTATAATCTTGATCCCAAGCCAGTCAAGGACACTATAAGAAAAGAAAAGTGTACGTCAATATAATTCATGAGCATAGATCTAAAAATCCATCAAAAATATTAACAATTCAAAGGCAGTAATCCATTAAAAATTATTCATGATCAAATTGGGTTTTCTTAGAAGTAAAAGGATGCATTAATACCGCATGTATAATTCACCACTTAAAAAACATACAATTATTCGAATAGAGGCAAGAAAGTGCATTTAAAAAAATTTAACTCCATTATTGATAAAAGCTCTTAAAAAACTATGAATAGGAGAGTACTTCCTTAAGTTGATATAGGTTATCTATGAAAAATGACCACAAACATCATACTTCAGTATAAAGCTTCCGGACACACTCTCTTTAAAATCTGGGACAAGTTAAGGATAATTTGATTTGGCAGAGTAAGACAAGATAAATAGTAAAAGATATAAAGATTAAAAAGGAAAAATTTGACACTATTGCCAGACAATTTTGTGGTATCAACAGACATATTATTCAAAATAATAAGTGTAAAAACAAAAGGAATGAAGCCTTAATACATAAAAATCTGTCAAGCGGAAAATAATGCAATGATAGTAAAAGACAATCAGAAGATCTAAATAAATGAAGAGATCTGTTATGTTCATTTACGTAAAGTCTCAATACCTGAAAAATGTCCATTTTCCCACATTATTCCATAAATTCAGTACACATCTCATCAAAATTCTAATAAGATTTTTGGTAGAGCTAGACAACTGAAATTAAAACGTATATGTTTAGATATGTGGTATTTATAAACAGTTGATATTTACAAGACACAAATGCAACATTTACCAGATACACATTTATTCGAATTAATATAGTACATTCACCATGATAGATCATACAATGGGCCATAAAACAAGGCTTAATAAATTTAAAAGGGTTGAAATCATACAGAATACTTTCTTTGGCCACAATGCAACTAACTTAGACATCAGTAACACTAAAATATCTAGAAAATCCCCAAATATTTAGAAGTTAAATAACACATTTCTGAACAATCCATGGATCGAAAAGAAATAACCAAGCAAATTAGAGAAATACTTTGAACAGGACGATAATGAAAATACAACAGACCCAAGTGTGTGCGATGCAGCAGAACCAATGCTTGGAGGGAGATTTACGGCTTTAAATGTTTATGTTAGAAAAGAAGAAAACCTAAAATGAGACATGCAGACTTTCATGTTAATAAGGCAGAGAACAGGAGGAGAGTAAGCCCAGAGCAGGAGGAAGAAAATGAGAAAGACAAGAGCACAGATCAATGGAGCAGAAAACAGACTGGGAAGGCAAGGAGGGACCAGAGGCTGCTTTGGGGCTGGTGGGCATCTTCTTTATCTTGACTGTGGATATTAGGAGCTGAATTGTGCCCCCTCAAAATTCCTATGTTGAAGCCCCAACCCCCAATGCGATGGTACTTTGGGAGGTATTTAGGGTTGGATGAGGTCATGAGGGTGGGGCCCTTGTCCTCTGGGATTGGCGCCCTTAGGAAGAGACAACAGAGTTCTCTTTCCGTGTCTCCCTGTCTCTCTCTACCTGTCTCTCCCTCTTTCCTTCCCTCGCTCCCTCCTTCCCTCTCCCCACCCCGTGAGTTCACAGTGAGGGGCAGGCGACCACCTGTAACCCCAGAGGAGAGCCCTCCCCAGGAACCCAATCAACCAGCATCTTGATCTTGGACTTTCCAGCCTCCAGGACTGTGAGAAATAAATCCCCCTTATCAAAGCCACCCTGTCCGTGGTATGTTGTTACAGCAGCCAGAGCAGACTGACAATGGTGATGGTTTCAAGGGTGTGTGTACATGGCAGAATTCTGATGTGTTTGACAATAGTGTGCTTTAAATATGTGCAGTTAATTACACCTCAGTCGTAATTCTGTAAAGCCGCTTTTTTAAAATCAAGCTCTTGGTTTCATTGCTTTTATTACTTATTCACTTCTTACTTCACTGATATCTGCTCTTATATGTGTTATTTCCTTCCACCTATTTACATTGACTTTACTCAGCTCCTTTTTCTAGTGTCTTAAGGAGGAAGTTTAGGTCAATCACTTCAGACCATTTTCCCTTCCAATATAAGCTTCTAAAGCACTGCACTAGCTACATTGAAGAGATTTTCACCATAATGTGTTTTCTCATTCAAGTCAAAATATTTAAGTTAATTTAATTAAATCTTTAAAATTTAAATTTCTTTTTTATTTTTCTTTTCTTCTTGCCTCATGGATTGTTTAGAAGGTATTTGCAAATATTTGGGAATTTTCCAGATATCATTTTCTGGTTGATTTCTAATTTAATTCAGTTGTGGTCAGAGAACGTATATTATATGATTTTCATTCCTTGAAACTTTTTGAGTTTTGCTTTTTGTCCAGCACTTGGTCTGTCTTGGTTCATCTTCCATGTGTCTTGAAAATAGTGGGTGCAAAATTAATTCTATAGTATGACTAAAATTAATAAAGACTGATCAGATAGGTATGGCCACTTTTGAATAGAGTTTAGCAATTTAAGAAAATATAAGCACGCAGCCCTACCATGGGTTCCAGCACTATTAGGGGTCCGCTCTTGGTTGGTGGAATATTCTAGAAGTGTAATTAGGTATTGGCTGATCTTGTCTGGGTCCTCCATGGACTTACTGATTTTGTCTCTGTTTTATCAGTTACTGATGGCAGAGTAATGGAATCTTCATTTCTAATGGCTATGGTCTCTGATTTTCCTTTCAGTGCTGTCCATTTTGTTTCATGTACTTTGCATTTATTTTCAGGCACATATACATCTATTATTCTTTTATTTTCCTTCTATATTGCTATATTTTCCTGCTATATTGACACTTTGTTATTATTAAATGTTCCTTTTTGTGGTACTATTCCTTGTCAGAAAGTCCATCTCGACTATTATTAGCAACATGTCCCCTCTCAATTTCTCATGCCTATTGTCTGCATGGTATATGTTGTCCATTCTTTTACTGTGTGTGCCTTTGTGTTAGGGTTTGTCTGGGTAAAGCACATATTTTGTTCTTGTTATTTTACCCCATCTGCCAACTCTTGGCTTTTGATTGGAGTTTCTTCTATTTGTATTTAATATAACTGTTGAGGTGCTTGGATTTTGGGGCCACCTCGCTCTTTCTTTTCCATGCTCTAATCTCATGTTTGTTTCTATAGCCCCTCTTTCCTGCCTACTCTGGGGTCATCACATATTTTTAGCATACCACTTCAATTCCACTTTCAGCTTTCTAGGTAAAACTGCATTATTTTCTAGAGGTCTCACTATGGATTATATTATGTTATCACACTGAATTTAAGGTTAATATTAAGTGATTTCTGAAAAAAAAATAGGAACCTCATCACATTTTCTGTTTGTACCACAATCTTTGGGCTATATACCTTTATACAGAGATAAATAAAACCTCTGTACATTTTAAACCCAATAATATGTATTCTAAAGAAATTATGAGATTGTGTACACATGCATATTTGTTTTTATTTATAGAATACTTTAGCATTTCTTGCACTGCAGTACTACTACTGGCAGGGAATTTTCTCAGCTTTGTTTTACTGGAAATGTCTTTATTTCACATTCTATTTTGAGGAATAGTTTTTCTGGAAATAGAATCTTTAGTTGGCAGACATTTTTTCCCTTGGACACTTCAGATTGTCTCTGCAGTGTCTGATATCTCTTTTTTTTTTTTTAATTGAAGTATAGTTGATTTACAATGTTGTGTTAGTTTCAAGTATACAGCAAATTGAGTCAAGCGTATATATATATATATATATATATATATATATATATATATATGGAGGGGGAGTTTTTCAGATTATTTTCCCTTATAGGTTATTATAAAATATGGAGTATAGTTCCCTGTGCTATACAGTAGGTCCTTGTAGGTTATCTACTTTATATATAGTAGTGTGTATATATTAATCCCAAACTCCTAATTTATTCCTCCCCCCTTTCCCCTTTGGTAAGCATAAGTTTGTTCTCTATGTCTGTGGATCTATTTCTGTTTTGTAAATAAGTTCATTTGTTTCACTTTTTATGTTGCACCTATAAGTGGTAGCCTATGGTATTTGTCTGTGTCTGACTTACTTCACTCAGTATGATCATCTCTAGGTGCACCCATGATGCCACAAATGGCATCATTTCATTCTTTTTCATGGCTGAGTAGTATTCCATTGTATATATGTACCACAATTCCTTTATCCACTCCTCTGTCGATGGCCTCACTGGTTTCTGTTGGGACATCAGCCATGAGTCCCATCACTGTACCCTCCATGAAATGCGTCATTTTCTCTTACTGTTTTCAAGGATGTCTCTTTGTCTTTCAGAGGTTTGAATACCATATGCCTTGTTGTAGTTTCTTGTGTTTATTCCGCTTTGGGTTGTTGATCTGATGAATCTGTTTGAATGTTTTCACCAGATTTGGGGAGCCTTGGCCATTGTTCCTACAAATGCTGTTTCTACTCCACATTTTCTCTTCTCTCATTCCAGGGACCTAATTTCCACCGATACTGGGCAGGTTCATATTGTCCCCAAAGGTCTCTGAAGCTTTTACAACTTTCTTCCATCATTTCTGTCCATTTTTCAGGTTGAGTCCTTTTACTGGTCTCTCTTCAGACTCACCAGCTTTCTCCTCTGCTGGCTGCGGTCTTCTGTTGAGCCCATCTGGTCAATTTTTCAATTTATGTCCTGATATTGTACTTTCCTCCTGTAGAACTGCTCTTCTGTTGTCTTAATTTCTTTGCTGAAATTCTCTATCTATTTACTCATGAATACCACATTGTCTTTTAATTATTTGGACACCTTTATAAGAGCTACTTGGAAGTCTTGCTAAATCCAACGGCAGGGCTGGCTCCGATTGGTTTCTACGTCTGAATTCTTTCCTGAGTACACATCACGCATCCCTGCTCCTTTGCATGCCTGATAAATCTTGGTGGAAAGCTCGTTGTAAGTAGTATGTTGTGGGCACTCTGAAATGTCTGCTGTTTCTGAGGGTTGTCGGTTTTTGTTACAGCTGGTGGTGACTTTGCCTGCCCTCAGAAACTGAGACATCTGTCTTCCCCGAAGTGTGGAGAAGTGATGTTTCTGCTTAGGGCTTTGTTTCGTGTTGTTCTGGTTTCCAGCTGTGCTTATTTTCTCCTGACTCCATGTGTGCATCCTACACCTATGTGGTCTAGTGCCCACCTGAGGATTTGGGCAGAGTGCATTCTCAGGTTTGGGGGCTAGCCCACTTTCTGGGTCTCTGGTGTCCGTCTTCCTCTACCACCCCGTGTTCTTCCTTCTGACACCTCAAGCCGGAGACGCTCCTCTCTCGGTGGCCTGGACCGTGCAGGTTGGGGAATGTCCTCAGTCAAAGTCATGGCCTTCCTAAACACATCATCACAAATAATGTCTCCAGTTTCTGCCCCACGGTCCTGTGCTGCTTAGTGGTCAGCTAGGCACTCGGGCAAACCTGATGCTCAGCTTTGGATCTGGACCCATTGGTGCCCTTTGCTCACAAAGGTCCTCCTTACATTCCCTGCTGCCCCGAGCTATGTCACCTGCTGCCTCACGCGTCAAAGCTGTGTTTTCTATCACCAAACCTGGGGTTTTGGGAGCAGCCCCAGGAAGAAAGCCACAAAAATGCAGCTCTTACCTGATCAGCAGCGTTCTTTCAAAAGTAAATTCTTCATCATTTCTTCCTGCCTTTATTCAGTGCTTTCAAAGGGCTGTGCTGGGGAACTGAATTCGGGTTGTGTGGCTGTTTTCTTAGGAAGAGTTGCCGAACCTCACCATCCTACCATTACCAGCATCCCACCTCCCGCAGTCCTTGTTCCTTCCTGAACCTCCGAGCTTCCACCTGGGGTACTTTCTTTCCTGTCTCATCCTTTAGTATTTCCTGGAGTAAGAGTCTTTTAGCAGTGCATTCTCTCAGTTTTAATTTTTCTTCAAGTATCTTTATTTTGCCATCGTTTTCAAAGCGTACCTCGGCTAGACATAGAATTTTAAGTTGGAATGGTTGACTTTTCTCCCCCAGAACTTCCAAAGTAACCCACTGCTGTCTGGTTTGCACAGTCTTGTTTATCCATGGCCCTCGTGTGTCCAGCACATGGTTTGTCTGATGTTTCCTCTGCTGATCTCAGCTGGGCTCACGATGGTCGTCAGCTGGGCTTGGATGGCCTCATGTGTTATTTCGTCCTCCTGTGGCATCACCTAGACTGGGTCACATGGTAATAGGATGTGACAGCATCAAGAGCAGGAAAATTCTAAGAAGCCAGTGCCTTTTAAACGTTTGCCTGCATCACATTTGCTGTTGTTTGATTGGCCGAAGGGTGTCACATGACCAAGCTCAGCATCAGTGTGTGAGCCACAGTGGCTGTCATGGCAACGATCCACCATGGTGGCCCCATGATTCCCATCCCCAAAGTCTCCTTCCTTTAGGGCTCCAGCTCATGGTCCAGGGTCACTCTCTGTCCCCTAGTGTGCCTGGTTAATTGTTCATTTGCATGTGTCCAGGGCAGGGCTTGCTGTACGGCTCCACTCTTGATGCTAACAGCTGTGATGCATGTGCCATGGAACCTTCCAGAACCCACAAGCTGGCTGAGAAACTTAAGTACAGAGGAGTCAATCCACGTTGCTCACAGGGCTACCTCTCCTTCACCCAGGGCCTGGCCAGGGACTGCTGTACCCTCCCTTGGAGCCTCAGCTGACTGTCTCTTCCCCTTTCAAATAGAACCTTCAGAAACATCCCAGCAGGCCACCCTCACATTCACACTGAGAGCCCCCAAGGCCCTGCGTGCAGACACTCAGTTTATTCCACAAACATTTGAACATTCACTTAACAGGTGTGGTGAGAGTTGACAGTCACCAGGCTCTGGAGATGCAAGAAAAGATGCAGCCCCTTCCCGTGGGTCTTTATGTCCAGGAGACTAGGGAAACGCACGTGACCCTTGGGCTGGGCAGAGGACGCTTGGGGAGTCCATGTTTCAAGATGGGAAGAATCTTATTCCCTGAAAAGCCCAAAGTGGAATCTGACCAGGAGAGCAAAGGCAGAGTTTAAAGAGGGCGTCAATCTGAGGCACGTGAGGGGAAGCGGGAAGGAAGCTGACACATGTGGGGCTGTAGGCAGCTTCCCTTCACGGGGGCTCCGTGTCCTGAGGCTCGGCTGAGGCCGTGTCCTGGCCTTGATGCTGTCTCCACGCCTCTCCTTCTTCTTGTTCAGATGTTCCGGTGTGGCTTTGAACCCACAGGATGCAGGTTGACCCACAGAGTCTCTGTGCTCTGCATGCCTGCACCAGGGAGTGGGTCCTCGGCCCTGGGTGCTCGGGGGGGTCTGTGGCCACCCTGATGCTCACAGGCCCACCACCCAGCTGGTGACCTGCTTAGGCCCGTCTCTTGGTGGCTGGGAGGATGGTCTTCTCTTAGAATTCCTCGTGCAGGCAGGTTGCCATTCACTTCATTAAGAGGGAAAGGGTTGAACAGAGCCCAGGAGACGGTGCTTTGAACGGGCATCTTGTTTCTGCCAGATCATGCTGGGTGTGTACAGCACAGGGCGTGGTGGTGATCCTGGGGGTGTGGCCATGGAAGGTCCACCACGTGTCCTGTCTGTGCTCTGTGGGGGTGGGGAAGCGACCAGGGTCCGTGCCCCAAAGAAGTCACATCCAGTGCCACCTGGCACGTCACCATCGGACAGGGCACCTCTCAGGGCCCGGTCTGGAGGCCGTGCCGTGAGCCTCAGAGAAGCAGAGGGCAGGTCTAGACCGGCTTCTGAAAAACCTTGAGTGGGAAGGAAAGCAAAGCAGAGACCCAAACTTCGAATTTCAACCAATCCCAAAAGAAGGCTACTCTGGGTTCAAGGCTTTGTCTCAAACAGATGAGGACAACTTACGTCGTGATGGGCCCTGACCCCCGCATCGAGCAGCGGGCCCTCCTCCCCTCCCCGCGCTGACCCTGATGGAGACGACATTTACCCATCTGCTTGGTGGGGGGCTGCCTTCCCCGGGCCTCCCCCGACCCTGCAGCAGAGTCTGGACCCAGCAGGGCCGACATTTCATCTGCTCTGTTCCCCGCCGTCCCCCAGCGCCAGGGCTCAGCCGTGCTGGGTGGGCTGCCGTGAAAGCGCAGGTGAGCGGCGAGTGAGGGATTCCTGTCATGGGGAGGGGAGCGGGGGGGATGCTGGTGAGAAGGGGAAGGCCCACCAGAGGCGGCACCCAGGGAAGCGTCTGGGAGCAGGTATGGCCCCTTGGGGAGCGATGGCCACTGCGTTTGGTTCCCCTGTGCCTGTTCCCTACAGCATCTTTCCCCCTTCTCACATTTTCTTTTCCCTTTTTGAAAAACCGCAGTTTCTCTGGAAGTCCACGTCGGACACTGCCGTCCGCGCTCTGGGGCTGATTCTGCTGCCCGACGTTTCTGGGGTCCGGGCTCCTGGGTGCCCCTCTCTTCGCCTCTGGTCCATGGGACTCATGTTTGGGGGACACATCTCAGGAGGGCCCTGAGTGGCCGAGTGGAAGGTGTGTCCCAGCAGAGGGACGCTGGACTTGTCTCTGGCACCCACCGTGCCAGGCCAGGAGCACTTTTATATCACTGAGCCCCCAGGGAGCCCCTCCTCCCCGAAGACAGGCCAAGCTCAGGGTCTGGGCCCAGGACCCCTCCTCCTGTGGACAACAGATGGGGCCTGACACAGACACCAGGATAATGACACACATCATGGACACTGCCACAGACACACACACACACACACGGACATTCACACACGCACAGACACACGCAGACACCTCCGAGGATCAAGCAACCACTGGAAAGCTAATTTTGAAAACAAAAATTTCCCTGACAATCTGACAGAGTAGGATCCTGCTAACACACACCCCAATTTAGTGTCTGAACACAGTTTTCACCCACTGTGCCGGCACATTTGCATTTGTATTGCTTCCCCAGCAGGTATTTCCCTGGAGCCTCACTGGAAGGGCCTGGAGAACAGCACTGACCGGCAAAGGGAGGAGAAGCCCCGCTGCCCGGCTCTGGGAGCTTCGCTCAGGCCCTCACACCATCCCCACATGGTGGAGCCTCAGGGCATCTGAGCCTGGCTGACACCGCACCCGCCCCCCCGCCCCCACCCACAAACCCTCCCACACGCATTACACAGGCTATTTCCCCAAAGGGATGGGCCGCCTCCGGCCTCAACTCGCCCCCCCATGACTGAGGGGCTCTCACAGTCATAATTAAGGGGAATTTTATGAACCCCAAGCAGAAACCTAAGTTTAATTATTCGAAAGTCAGAAGCTCATTCTCTCTGGGCGACTTATGACAGTCTGCCTCCAGCCTTGGGGGTGAGATCGGGCTCCGATTTAGGCATTAAACTGATAACGTGACCGAATCGATTTCATTAATGGATCTGTCATCATCGCAGTTCATGATGGGAGCTCGGCACCAGGAACTGACAACGGCCCTTGAGAAACTGGGCAGGGGGAGAGTCCATCGAGCTGGCAGCCACGCACGTTAATGATCCTGCTGCCGGGACCAGCTCTCCCCGCGGCGTCCGCCCTCTGCCCCTAGGTCCCCTGGGGTTGCTCTCGTCCTCCTGCGTGCAGGGGCCCGAGACCATGGAGGCATCTGGAGGACCCAGGGCACCTGCTCAGGGAGGGTGAGTCGCGGGGCCCCTGAGCATCAGGGCACTTTCCCTGTAGGGACACCAGCAACCTCCCAACGCGTACAGCATATGGAAGCTACTCCCGGACCATGTGGATTCTGGGGACTTGTGTCCTGCGTTCACGCTCCTGACTCCTAAGCCCTGAGGCTGCTCTGCCTCCTGCCTCCAGCCATGGGGCTGAAGGGAGGCCGCAAAGGGCTGACGGGGTTCCCGCCACTGTCTGTGTCAGCAGGAGCCCCGGGCCCTGGGCTTTCGGCCCTGACGTGGCCCCTCCCGCCTCGGCCCCGTCAGACTGTCTCCGAGTGGGCCGTGTGGCTGAGCGTGTTAGCTGACGTGGCTTTTCTGGGGCGAGACTGGGCAGGCACGTGGGTCCAGGACTCTGCACGTGGACATGGAAAGCCCATCCAACTCTCTCGGGAGGGAGTCCAGGCTGCCTGTCTGCCCGGCTTGGTGAGGCCTCATCCCTCGGGAAAGGTCCTGGGAGGCCCCGGCAATGGGGCCCCAGAACTGCAGGGGCAGCAGGGCCCATCCTTGGAATACGGGGGCCTGGGCCTGGATGTGCCCGCTGGGCCGCAGCCCGTCACTCAGGGCAGTGCAGCTGCGCTCCCCGGACAGGGAGGGGAGGGCTTTGTTCAAGGGTTTACGGCCAACCTCTGACTGAGGGCTAACCCTGTCAAAGCCTGGGCAGCGTGAGACCAAGCTCCCAAAGGAGCCTCCGAGAATGACTCTCATCTCCCCTCTCCCCTCCCCAAGGAGCGTCAGAACCCTGGCGGTGACCATGGGCTCAGCGTGAGTCTCAGTGTCTCCCTGGTAATGGGAGCTTTTCCTTTCTTGGTCTTCCCAGGAGTGAGGCTGGGCTCAAACGGGAGGGTCGAGTTGTGAGGTTTGTGTGGAAGGCACCATTTCTACGCTTAGCGACAGCACATGACCAGAACGCTCCCCTTGACCAAATTTTATCAGGCCCCTGGAGTCCTGCGCTCAGCCAGACCTGGCCTTGGGATTCCGTGTGCATTCTCGACGGGCCCCATCTTAGCTAGGGTCCTACTGAGTCAGTCTAGAGGGACCCCCACCTTCGCCGACGTGCCTACAGGAAGAACCCCCTGCGCCCGGCGTCTCTGGTCCTGGTCTCCCGTCCACTCTGCTCCTTGGCTGTAAATCCCCGGCTGTCTGCTGCGTTGGGAGGGGAGCCTGACCTCCCCAGTTGCCCTGGTCCTCCATGAAATCTTGCTGACCGTTTTCCTACGCGTCAGAGTAACTTTTCCTTACTGCTCACCCTCTGCAGAGCTGGTGGACTGTACGGTGGGGACACGCCCTCGGACGGCACCTGTGCCGCTTCCCACGCTCACTTCCCACCTTTACGACGGGACTGGATGGCGCAGCTGGCTGAGATGGGCGACTTTCAGGCTCCTATTGCCCCAGGGACGAAGGGCGACGTCACATGCAGGTCCATTGGGTGCTGCCCCAGCTGCAAGGGCCCCCTGCCCGCCACCCCACCAAGGAAAGAGACAGATTTCATCCCTGCAGCCCTGGCGGAAGGAATAAATGAGGTGACATCTGTAAAAGCAGAAAATTAATATTATTTTAAAGCAATTCCATGACCCTGGGCACAGAAGGAAGAAATAAAAGGTATTTCAGATGCAGTGTGGCCCCTAAAGATGCCAACGACTAAATGGAAAAAATACATATGACCAGGAAACTAGACAACCAGCCGGAAAGGCGGCACACGGGCCCTTCGGGGCAGCGAGACTGGGGAGACCACTCCCATGTTCAGCAGGGACACCCAATGCCCCAGGCTGGGACCCCAGCCAGAGTGGAGAGGTGGCGGCTCGTGTGCTGGGCGATCAGGCCCTGCCTTTGAGGCCTGGGGTGCGGCTGAGAGACAGAAAGACACACAGACCTCTGGAAACAGACCAGGGGCTCTGATCACTCACCCACCGGGAGCAGCGGGGAGCACGGGGCAGCGCTCATTCACCGCCATCACCGCAGCTCCCGCAAAGGCCTGCACGCCGTCCCTTGTCTGGGAGCAGCTGAGCCCCGTGTCCACGGGGCAGTGGCCCCCGGGGGCAGGGTGGAGGGCGTGAGCAACCCCCGGGGAGTGGGCGCCTGTGAACCTTCATCTTAGCGTGTGTGGGGACGGCCAGCAGGTTCGGGTGGGCACAGGCGGGCGCGCGTCTGCTGGGGGCGGCTGCTGTCCCCAGCTGTCCTGAGGTCCTGCGCCTGCGCTGAGCAGCCCAGACGCCCGTCCCAGCCCCACTCATCGCCCCCGCCCTGGGCCTCTGAGCCCACTTCCTTCCCCCCTCCCCATCTGCCTTCTGTAGCCCTTCCCCCGGGGCTCACCTGCCCCACCCGCTGCGGAAGCAGACAGGGGCCCCTCCTGCACCCACTATGGCCTTTCCCTGGGCTGGGCCGACCCAGGCCACTAAGGGAGCAGGGCCAGTGTGCCGGGAGCCTTTCTCAGCCCTGAAGTGGGTCCTCTCCACACACTCAGGACACTGTCACTGGTTCTGCTGGGGGCACGGTGCCCACCATCAGTCAGATCAGCAGGCCGGGCAGGCCGGGCACTCCTCGCAGAGCCCAGCACCCTGGGAATCTTCGGGAACCTTCCGGTCCTCACGTTCCACGAGGGGGTTTCCAGAGAAGCACACTTTCTGTGGGTGCCAGCCTCTCTGGGCGATGGTCAGCTCAGGACAAGGATGGCAAAGGGGTCCCCTCCCAAAGGCCAACGTGACAAGTTACTGTGGCACGTGGCACATCAGCAGGAGAGGCCTTGGCAACATCGGGGCTGCAGTGTCCACTGGGGTCGACCCACCCCAGGTGCCCTCTGGACCGACACGACGCCTCTGGGCATGATCTGGGGCTCCTGGAGGCTCCTCCTCGGACCCCTGACTTAGAAAGTGCACAGAACATGAAGGTGACCGTGAAAAAACAGGCACGTGTACGCACACGTGCACACACTACCTACACAGGCTTGTACACACATCCTGGCTGGCCAGTCCCGGAACTGACCATGGCGCCTTCGCCTGATCACTGTAGCAACGGTGACAGTGGGACCCACGAGGAAGCCCTGCTCGGACCCTGACCCGGAGCTGCACCTGCCCCACAGCCATTGCCTGCAGCCTGGGTTCACATTAACACCCTCGAAGAGGCAGAGCCAGGATGCAGGCCAACAGGTGGCCATGGAGACTAGCCGTTAAAGGTGGCCTCAGGACCGGGTTCTGAGAGATGGAGCAGTGCACCGGTGGCACTAATCACAGAGCCGCCCCTAAATAAACACGCCTCCCGTTCTCTAAGGACGCCGCCCTGCGCGCCAGGAGAGTCTCGTGCCGAACGAGAACGGTCTTCCTTGATCTTCAGGAAACCTGGTGAACTCGGCCCAATTCCCTCTATTCTGCCAACGGGGAAGCTGAGGCCCAGAGAATAGGCGCATCTCAGCTTTGCTGGCAGCTCAGACAGGACTGACGCCAGATTCCCACCCTTCCCATCACACAGCGGGGCGGCCACCCCCAGGGCCAGGCCGTATGCCAAAGGAACGCTGCCCTCGGGCAAGGCTGTCCTGTAGGGGCTGTGGGAGTGGCCAGCCGGCAGTCCGGGAGGACGGTCTGAATCCTCCCCTTCCTGGGGGCAGCGACCGTGCCCGTCTCAGCCTCAGGTCGCAGCAGGGCTGGGACGGGCCGTGGAGGGAGTGCGTGACCATCCATCCCCCACACGGGGAGGTGGACCTCACGTCTTTTCCCCAGCCTGGAGGTGGGCAGCAACAATGCCTCTCGAACTTGGTGGGTCAGGAGACTGAGGCCAGCAGTTCAGGTCAGCGAACAGCAGACGCGCAGCTTCCATGGCAGAGCCAGACTCTCCCCAGACTTGGGACGTCTGGCGTGGCTGGGAGCAGAGGAGGTGCAGGCAGACGCTGCTTCCCGCAGAAGCCTCTGCAGGCGGCTCTGGGTGCTTGCGTGTCCCCCGATCACGGAGACGTCCCCAGCAGGCACACGGGCTTGGGGCAGGAGGGGAGAGCCCTGCTTAGGGGAACGTTGGACTTGGACAGGCGGACTGTTTGTTCCTGCAGCGCCACCCAACCCATCCTGACCGGTACACACCCTTGGATCCGGCTGGAGACCCGTGTCCGCTTTTACGAGCCCTGGTGGCCCAGAAGCTCTTTTCTTTTCCCTAGCTTCACGATTTTGTTTTTCCCCCCGCTTTGCCCAGAAGTCTCCGGAGTAGCGGCTGTGCGTGCGGCTCTCCCGTGGGCTGCTTCACCTCCTGCACGTAAACCCCGGCCCCTTCCAGCTCGTTTCTCCGCGTGGACAGAGGGCGGAGGCGAGGGTGGGCCCCTCTCCCCATCAAGCTGCCCTGCCCTGTTTGGGCTCCATGGCAAAGCCCCCAAGCCGCTCCCTGAGGTACACCCCCCGGGGAAGGCCCTTTCTGGCAAGGGCACCCAGGCCCCCTCGAGAGGGGAAGGGCCCACCTGGGGGTCCCTGTGGCAGCAGCTAGGTCTGCATTCTGTCCTTTCCCTACCTCCCAGGACAAGCCCGGCTCTGTGCCAGAGGGCGGGGCTCTCCTTACTCCCTGTAACAGCTCCAACGGCCAGTGAGGTCTCCTTAAATCAAGCACAGAACTCGAATGGCCCGCGGCCCGCCCCCCAGGCCGCAGGTCCCAGGGTTGACGTTTTATCAAGAGCAGTTGGAAGCAGACAAGCAAGGCCTCCCCCAATGCACACACGCCTGTAGGTGATGGATCCTGAACATGCCAAACAGTGCTCTCTGGAGGTCCGAGCGGATTTCCCGGGGAAGGGGGTCCTTTAGACGAGGGTCCCCTTCTGGAGCCCTTGAGTGGGGTTCTGCTCCTGGAACTGGGGGCATGTGCGGGAAGGGCCTGGCTCACTGACCCTGGGGGAGGGCTGAATGGACGTGTCTGTCAACTTCCCACTGGCTTGGCCAGGAGCACACGGCTTCCCAGGGGATAGTAGTTACGGGCCAGACGCTGTCTAAGCGCCGGGGGCTGGGCTTCAGGGAGTATCCTTGGGGGTCCAGGAAAACCTGGAGGGCTCCTGACTGTGCACCATCACGGTGGGCCTGCCTCCCGGGAAGAGGCCCTGTCACCACCTGTGCCCAGGGCTCTGTCTCCACCAGCCACGCCGGCGACAGCCCTGTCCCAGGACACCGCGGCCAGCGAACAAAAGCCATGCTTATCAAAGGAGTTTTTCTTTATTTTCATAATTTAGCTGAATCGACACAAAACTGAATACTGTAAAACAAGGGAAAAAATGCTGTAACATATCAAATCTCCCAACCTCTGCCCTCGGAAGGTGTCTACACCCACTGTCAAAAGAAACAGGCGAGGGGGGTGGTGGTGGGGACGTTGGCGGCTGTGCCGGGCGACCCTCCCGGGGCCTCCCTCGCTGCCCCCGGGGTGAGCCCAGGCCGCGGAGCTTGGGGCTGGCCGGCTCGGGACAGCACGCTGCGTAGGCCGCCTCCTCTGTGATGACAAACCCCAACCTCGGCCAGTCCTTTTACCCCAGGATACACGTACCCATGAATTTGTGGTGACCGAAGGTAAATTATATACTCGTGGACATTGAAATGGGTCTTAAATAAATGGATTTTCTTTCCTGTCTTTAGTCTATGGGTGGCTGGAGCAGCTTCTATATAGTTTTTTTTTTATCCTTTTTTTTTTTTAGTAGCATAGACCTAGCATAATACTCCTGTTAATTGGACTCTTAGGTAGCATACTTAAGCTGAAACTCAGGAAAATAAAGGGACCTGGCACAGGGTGGACAGGGGAAGGCAAACCGTAACTTTCCCTTATTCGTGGGGCCTGGTGACCCCGCCTTGCAGGAGGGAAGTGGGAAGATGGGGGCTCCCCCATCCCCCGCTGTCTCCACCCTCTGACATGAAGACTGAGAAAGATAAGGGTGTCCGCTTGAGAAGACGAGGCCGGCCGCAAACTGCCTTCACGTTGCATCAACGGGAGAGGGGTAAGAAAAAGGGAAACAAAATCCATTGGAAGAAGCGTGATCAAAGGACTGGCCACTCCCACAACAGAGCCCCAGGGGGCAGGGACCACCCAACCCAAACCCAGCAAAAGGCAACGGGCCTCTCCGCTGGCACCGGCCAGCATGCCTGTGCCACCCCAGACCTGGTCCTCAGCTCGCTGCCCGCAGAGTCCTGCCCCTCGGCGGTGCCGGGCGCCCCTACGTCCGGGGATGCCGGTCCCCCGGCCCGCCCTCCCCAGAGACTTCGGGAACCCCCAGCCCCGGCCCACGTTTCACGACGGCCGGGGCTACCACATGAATTGTTAAATAGGATTTTCTACAAATATACAACATATAAAAACTGTTAAATATATAACTTTCGGCTTTGCAAAATACATTTAATGATCTCTTTCAAACAAGTGTTACTTTCGCTTTCTTTAATTTGCTTTCGGGAGCTAAATGGTGATCGGATGAGACAGCAGTCATGGGAGACCCGACATGCTCTTGGCGAATCCTGGATTATCCCACTATCAGAACGGAGCTGCAAAGAGGCGTGTTTAACTGGTTAAAACAGAAAGTGATTTTAGTACGAGGAAGTCCATCTAAGTACAGAGGAGCAGGTGTGCACAGCGAGCTGTGCTCCCGGCCAGGCGCACCCGCGGGGTCCACGTGGGGACATCGCCGGCCGTGTGTCCTCCGGCCGCATCCTCCGGCTGCTCGGGGGCCCCGCAGCGTTTGTGGGCTGTGCCTCTCCAGCGCGTCTCTGCCCCCGTGCCCCCCAGTCGAACCCAGGGACTCTGATGGTAAGTACGAGTCCGCGTTAAAATAGATTTTGCTCTTTGGTCTATTGAATATACTGAAAGGATAAGAAAATAAAAGCGATTCAGACAGTCTGGGGCACAAGGAGAGGCCACTTCTGCGCCCGAGACTCAGTCCTCCCCGGGCCCGGCGCTGTCCTCCTCTCTCGGGCTGGCTGGGCTGCAGCTGCCTCCGCCTCCTGGTCTGTGTCCGGGAGGGTGGCCAGGCCAGGTTCCAGGGACGCCCGGTGGCGCAGCCCTGCTGTATGTCCCAGGACTGACTCCTCGGGGAGGCCGGACAGAGTCAGCTCAGGCGGCCGAGGAAGCAGGCTGTCCTTGACAGGCTAGAGAAGCGGAGGGTGGGCGGGTGGCAGAGGGTGGGTGGCATCCACGGCCGACTGAGGATTGTGGCCTCTCCAGGGAGCCAGAGTCACTCCTGGGGCCCCTGTGGGGCTGCGTTTGTCAGGAGACCTGAGGGGCAGAGAAGAGAGCCGTCAGCCTCCGCAGACACCAAGGGTTCCCGTCGGGCATGGCGGGAACCCAGAGATCGTCCACGAGGCTGGCCTCGCCCGGACAGCACACTTGAAAGATGCCAGCAGCCTTCCTCGAGGACAAAAACCAGATCTCGGGCCCCAGTGCTGGAGGAGAACCCTACGCCTGTCACAGAGGGCAGCCCGGGGGCGCCCCCTTCCTCTGGGCTCTGGGTGGGACCCCGCCCTTGGCCATGATGGGGGCATGCACTGGAGCTCCGTCAGCGGCCAGTGTGAGCTGCGTGTCCTCCGCCCCGTGCTGGCCAGGGCCTCGGGTCTGAGTTGCATCCAACTGCTTCCCTAACCGTGTCTTGCACTGTGCCCTGTACACAGCAGGCACTGCATAACTGCACAGGGCAGAGTGATGGAGACACGCGTGTCTCACCCCCACAGAGCCCCTGGGAGGCTGCAGAGCTGGGGTGTTCATGCTGGTTGATGAGGCCCCAAGCACCCACACCCGGCACCCCAGAGTCCCAGGAGATGCGACACAACAGGCCAGCTCACAGCCGTGAAGTGATGTGAGGGTTCCAGCCTCTGCTCTGGGGCAGCGGAGATATCACCTATAGAGTGACGGAGGCAGGAAAGCAGGGAGTGTGGTTTCCACAGAGCATCACAGCCTCAGGTTGTGGGACCTGTGTCCAGCAGCCTCCCGTCCCATGTCCCCGCTGGACCACTGGCTCCCTCATCCCCTAGGGTGGCCCCAATTTGAGGCAGGGACCCCGAGGCCTGGGGTCCCACAGACAGTATCCTGGTGGCCACTGCCTTTTAGGACCCTGGACCTGGGTCAGGCGCATGGGGCTGACCTCCCTGTACCGACTCCCAGCAGGCCCAGCTCTGCAGGGAGTGGACGGTGTTCTAGGGGTCCCACACACGCCATGGGAATGGGACGCAGCGGGTGTGATGGCCCGGGTGGGGCCTCTCCAGATGTGCTGGGGAGACCTCCCCCAGAAAGCCCCTCCCCTCTCCCTGCAGCTGCTTGTCCGCCTCCGGGCTGGTCCCGCGTCTACCCCATCCGGCCCGAGCCCCGGCCCTTTGCCACCTGCCTGCGGCCCCGGTCACACTCCCACCAGGCCCCGCCCACATCACAGGCCCCTGTCCCTCTCACGCGGACCACACCACGGCCTCCTGGCTCCTCCTGAGTCCTCAGCCGCTGGGCTGTGTGCAGGCTGTCCGGCTCACACGGGCCGCTCCCCAGGCCCCACCCTGAGGGCCTCACGCTGCCCGTCCGTCCTGTCCTGCACTGCGATTAGCCGCTGGGGGCCGTGAGCCGGGTAAGCGCTGCTCACGTCTTCACTGTCTTCCCTCAGTGGCCGGCTCGGGGGGAATGTGGACTGACTGCCTCCGGCCTGCCGTCCTCCAGGACAGACAAGGCCCCTCCCCAGGCGGCTGGGCTGCACATCCCACCCCGGTTCTGACAGCGCCTCGACACTGCACTCAGAGCCCCTGCAGGGACCCTGCTCTCCACCTGCTCTCCCAGACAGCAGCCAGGAGCCAGGAGGAAGGGCACCTGCCAGACAGGACTCAGCTTAGCCCCCCTCCTCCAAGCCCGTGGCCCTGGAACCCCGAGGCCGGCACAGGGTTCAAAGGAGCAGCTTTGAGAACCTCAGGTTTCCCTGAGGCCCCCGCCGGACCGTGCTGTCTCCTCCCCAGCTCTGTGTGGAGCCCGCACACGCGGGCGCCCCGAACGCATCAGTGGTGAGGGGGTGTTAACTGGATTTAGGTGTTTCAGGCCCAAGGACACCTAGCAGGTTGATGGCAGAGCTGGACCAGAGCTGAGGGTGTCCAGGGAGGGTCAGAGCTCTCTGCCCCCAGCCCCAAGGGACTCAAGGCTGCCTGAGGCTCCAGGTTGGCAGGCGCCCACCCTCTCGGCAGGACTAGGGCCCCCACGGGGCTGTGGAAGCAGGGCCGCTGGGGGACCCCAAGGCAGCGAGCACACGTCCGGAAGTGGCAGGGGCCCGAGAGAACCTCCACGTGCAGTTGTGGGTGCACGTGGGCTCAGCCCTCGCTCTGTCTCCGCTGCCTGAGCCCAGCCCAGAAGCGGGAGGGCACAGGGAGCAGAGCCAGGGCACGAGGGGGGGGTTACCGTTCCGACTGCCGTAGGGTCCTAGCTGCAGAGCTCTCTCCACATCTGGCCAGCTGCTGATCTCGGCCCAGGAGCCCTGACCCTGACCCCAGTGGACGCCTCCAGCCCCAGCCTTCCCAAGTATGGCAAAGGCCTCCTTGCATGACATGCTTGACCCAGGAGTCCAGGAGTGGTGGTGACCCTCGCCTCACTCGGACCTTGCAGGCCCGCCCGTCCAGGTCCATCGCCCTGCTGACCATAGCACGTGGCAGCCATCCCCTCCCCGATCTGTCTAGCCACGTCCACGACGGAGACCGTCCAGCACAGTCACTCACCGGCACCTGAGGGGTTAACCAAGAAAGGATGCACTGATTCTACTTTTTCTACCTACAAAATTGTATAAATTCTTATTTGTAGAGAAACGGGGAAACACATGAGTATAAAAAGAAAATAAAAATCCATCCACGTTTCCATATCAGAAGATATTTGGATAAATTTAGTGTATTTCCTTCACACCCTTTAGAACATATCCAAGTGTACGATGAGGGCTGGGTTCCGCGTGAACGTTTGCACTGTTTGTGAGAGCAGGTCGGCAGCCTGGTCTGTGCGATCGGCAATTCCTGGGCTGCACACGTGCTCACGGGGCCCCCACTGGATGGACTCCCAGGGACCCGGGCTGTCTCAGTGCCCCCCGCTCCCTGCCTGGGGGGCTGCTTCTCGTCGTCTGCGAGCTGAGATGACAGAGGCTTCACGTCCGCCTTAATTCGACAGAAGAGAAGCAGGATTTGGTTGAGGGCTCATCTTCACTTCTCCTGACGACCAGAGGAGTAGAATAATCTTGCCAACGTGGTCCCCGGCCACTCGTACCGGCCCGTCTTGTCAGTTCATCTGCTCAGGTCTTGTATTTCTTACTGATCCGAACAAGATTGCATGTATAATCTCAGCTGCGCCCATGTGCACAGGCCAGGGAGAGTCCTGGGCACGTTTACTGTAGGCCTGCCTCCCAGCTTGGTCCACCCTTAGCTTTCATTCATGGTGCATCACACACACGGAGGTTTTCGTTTGGGGGGAGTAAGCACGGCTGATGTTTCGTGAGGAAGCCCTCGCGGCTTGAAGCAATGCAGTCACTACATACGTTCCAGTGATTTCTTACAGTCACAGGTGTTTGCCCCCGTAGGTCCCCCATCCTGGGGGGGGGGTGTCTCCACTTTCCTGCACGCACCCTGGCCTCTGGCACTTCCTGCCCCAGGTGGGTGGGTGGGGAGGGCTGGATACAGGCCCCTGTCTGCTCTGGCCAGTTCCCCCAGTCAGGCCAGCCTAGAGACAGAACCCCTGAGCCCAGCGGGTCTGGAGGGACACAGAGGCCCGTCCAGCTAACTTCCGAGCCCTGGATGTCTGCTGCCTTCTCCTACCAGGCCCAGGCTAAGTGGGGAGGGAGGCAGGCCCAGAGCTGCCCGGAGAGGGTGGGCTGTCACCGGACCCCCCCGGCCAGAGCTCAGACACTCTCTGAGGCCTCTGTTGTCAGACCCCCGGCACCTGCCTGGCCTTCAGGAACAGACAGGAGGCAGCCTGATGTCCGCAGCGGCTGTGCTCGGATGGGACCCAAGTCCCGACCCAGCCAACAGCCGAGTGCTGGCTGCCAGCTCGTCCCCAGGCCTCGGGACCAGAGAAGAGGCCTGGAAGTCGGGTTTGCAGCCCAGAAAAGTCGTCAGAATGGCCAGGACGAGCTCCAGCAGAGCCACACAGGCTTTGCAGAAGCCAGCAGAGCCCCTCTGGCCTCAGAGAAGCGTTTCCAGCTGGGGAAGCACACGGCCGAGGCCCACGTCGGGCCTCACAGGGGTCCCCGCTCAGGGCCCCGTGCTGGCCCTCACAGCTCACTGGAAAACCAGCGCTGGGCTGGTCCCTGCAGGCGGCAGGACATTCCCGTGCTGGGAAGCGGCCCACTGGTCTCCAGCGCCCTTCCCCAGGGAGCGTCTTCTCAAGACAATCGGCCAGACCCCGGGGACACCCAGGAAGCAGCCCCTGCTCTCCTGCAGGCTGCCCCCCACGCCGCCTGGGATCCTGAGCCCCAGGGATGACCCATGTGAAGTGAGTCATGTCTCATCCACGTGGCCCTTACCTCCCACCTGCGCAGGGCCAGTGACAAGGACCCCGGGCCTGGCGGGACCATGACAGCCACCTGGCCAGATGCTTGGGCTGTGTCATGAGGGCCCTGCTGGATCCCTGTCTCTGGAGAGGGCATCCAACCTGGGGTCCCCTCTCCATCTGTGCTTCTGAGGGCCCAGGACGCTGCCCCAGGTCAGCAGGTGGCATCCTTGTGGCCACGTCCTCCCCCTCCCTGGTGAAGGCTCCCGTGTAGGGGTTTCCCTGCTCCACTGGCCCCCTGGACAGTCCCACTAAGCAGCCCTGTGACTCCAACCCTGAGCTGAGCTTGGTCAAGAAACTTGACGTGGGCCCCGGCTCCTTGGAGGGCCCTGAGCTTTGCCAGAGCTGGCCTCCCGGAGGGCACCTGCTCGTCCTGGTTATACATTTCTCATGGGTCAGACCTGTCACTGCACTGGGGGTCTCCCCAAACCCCCGTGGGTTCCTTCAGGGCCGGGGTCACCTCCCTCCCCTCTGAACTGGGCAGTGACACCCTCTCTGAGCCCCTGTCCTGCTGACCATGGCTTCGTATGCAACATCGCCCAGACACCCTTTGACCGCATGGCTTTAGGACCTTCTACCCCAGTGGGAACAGAGGCCCAGGGAGGCAAAGCGGCCGGTCCCAGGTGACTGACAAGGCTCCAACACCCCACTTTTGCTGCCAGGGAGCTGTTCTCAACTCTGCTCTCCCCACCGAGGGGCTTTCTGGGAGCTGCACCCAGCTTCCTGAATCCCGGTGGCCAGTGCCGCTGCTCTCCTGGTGTGCGGAGATCCAGAGTGTCCTGGGGTTGCAGCCTCTGTGTGACACCCTGGTGTCCCTGGGCCTGGAAAGCAGCCGGCACTCAGCCGGCTCCAGCTCTGCGCATGGCCGTCCAACACCCCAAGGTCATGGGCTGCATCCTCGGGGTCTGCGGCTATTTCTCTGGGACTCCGCCCCCGAGGTGGACAGAGCTGGTCTCAGGGTCACCTAACCTTGCACGCTGGACAAACTGACACAGGAGCCCGCCCAGCACTGCCCGCGTCCCCTGCGGTCACCGGGCTCAGTGGACAGAGCCTCTCAGTCTGTGGCGAGAGCCCAGGGAGTGTTTGGTCTGAGGACGGAGCTGTGGACACGGCCAGGGTTCCCGTCCAGGGCAGTCCTTCCCGCCGGCCAAGGAGGTGACGAGGAGGTTTTTCTTGGTATTTGGACGCTATAAAAGCATCGTTTATAAAATAAAAGGAAACCTTCCAGCCCTGTGAGTCCCCTGAGCGATATTCCCTCTTCCTCTAAAAGTTTCCATTTGCCTTTGGGGTCAGGCTGAGTCTCCTGTTTAAAGAGCACAATGTTCTGAGCTGAAAGCCCCGAACAAAAGGTTCTAACAGACAGCGGAGACGTAGAAACTGCGGGGCAGTGAGATGACCATGGCCTGCGCGAGAGAGCTTGACCATGAAGGCTGCTACCACGGAGAGAGTAAAAACAACCCGGGGAGAAGCTTCTGGAAAGGCTGTACATCATCCCATCCATGCCCAGCCACGTGATTGAGGTTCTGGGACCATTTCCTGACCTTATCCGGCCAGTTCGCACCCGAGGAGTGCGGTTAACTGACTCCTGAGCCTGGGATGTCCCAGACGCCCGAGGAGGGAGGGCACACGATCGTCTGCAGAGGTGCCCTGGCTGCTCAGACACGTCCTCCTCTGCCCTGCTGTGAGGGAGGAGATGACCGGCCACCTGGAGACCCAAGGCCCTGAGAAAACTCGCACTGGCGTCTAGCGCACAGGTGGGGAGACGGGACAGAGAGATGCGGCACCTCGAACGGCGGGGCCGGGGACAAAGTGGGGGCGGGCAGCGCGAGGGCCAAGGCCTGGTCTGAGGATGCCCAGATTGAGAGAGCAGGGCCCCAGTCCCTCCCCCGCCCCTCGAGCACCAGCCCAGCTGCCCCAGACGCACCTGTGTCTTGTCACTGCGGCTGCTTCTAAGGACCTCTGCCCCCCCACCCAATCTCCATCACTCCTCTGCCCCCATCTAGGGGCTGCTAAACGCCAAGAAGAATGACAACTACGCCACCTCCTGATATTTAGGGGTCCTTAGTAGGCAAGGAGTGGAGGGTCTCGTCTCCTGGAGCCCACAGCACAGCAAGGTCACGTGAACTGCCCCCAAACAGGGAGCACAGCCCTGATGATATGGAACATGCCCGGCCCATGACGCTCTGGGGAATCTGCAGGGCTGAGGGCTGGGGACAGTGCCTGGCGGGACCTTGCTGGGCCAGTTCTGAAGGGCCAGGCCACGACGGTGCCAGGTAGGAGAGAAGCTGGGAGGGGATGGAGCGGGGCAGGTGGACAGGGGAAGCCTGGGTGGGGTGCCGAGGGCCCTCTCAGCCGGAGGGGCAGTTCCGTCCCTGCCCTGTGGCCTCAGGACACGTCCCCTTGTGCTTAGGAAGCAGCGTGAAGTGGCGAGCCCTGCCCTGCACCAGGCAGAGCAGACAGGCGGCTCTGTGCATCACTACCTTTGCGGCCCCGCCAGGGCCCGAGTCTGGAAGCCCCAGGGCGGCACAGCCAACGGGGACACGCAGGGTCTGACCCCTGGAGCCCCATCCTTCCATCCTCACACCGCAGCCCTTGGTGAGGGCTCGGGGGACCACATCTGCCCTGCAGCCTCAGCACCGGCCGGAGTGGGTCTCTCCTCCTGGGGTCCCTGGCTAACAAAGCCTCCACCTGGCTTCGATCACCCGAAGCCACTCATCTCCCAGGGCCTGAGGAGACAGACCGCAGCCCTCGCTGGGCTGATGGAGAGCCAGCAAAGGCTGGGAGGGCCGTCTGGAGCGAACTGTAAAGGGTCGGCATGTCTGGGTGCTCACTGACCTCCCCCTCGCAAAGCGGGACCTGCGGGTCGGAGGACAGGAGCGGATTCAGTGCCCGCTCACCCGGGGCGAGGCTGCTGCCACAGATCATAGGGTGACTGAGCCTCAGGGGATAAAGGGACAAGGGCACAGCAAGTGCCAGACAGGGGCTCAGCGCTGACATGGGGGTCCCAGCAGAACGAGAGGGAGGAGACCTGAGAGCAAGAGCTTAGGATAAACCTGGGGACGGCCAGAACCACCACAAGCCCCGCACCCCGCACCTGTCGTAAGCTGCTTCTTAGACTTTCTGGGTCTGAGCAGGGAGCCCGAAGATGAGATACCAGCTCTGGGTGCAGCCGGGCTGATCCAGGCATCTCACCTCTCCTCACCATGAAAGCATTCGCCACTCAGTCACCACTAGGATGCAGCACCTGGACGTGAGGGACCGGGGGCCAGGCAGCGGACTGCTCGAACCAGGGCATCAAGTGATGTGGGACGGCACAGACAGTGCAGCCCTTCTGTGCCATGAGGCAGAGAGCTGCGGGAGGATGGGCGGGAGCTGCCGGGGCCCTCTGGGGGAAGGTTTGTGTGTTCTATTTAGCTTTTATAGACAAGCAGACTGGAGTGTCCTTACTTTAGGCAAGCTGATGGCTGTAATAATACAGATTTATTGTGTAGCTAAATGGTCTAGCTTCTCTTTCTAAAAAAAAATACTGTTTCTTGATTCTGATGTGGGAAAATTATGTCTATCTTTACAGCCATTTATTTATTTTCTTTGGCTCATGACTCGTTCTTGGAGTCTGTCTTCTGAGAGAAGTTTCTAGAAAGTCTGCACCAGGCTGCGTCCCAGCGTGGTGGGGTTCTGAGGGGGGCTGGGTCCTGGTGGACCACAGTTTCTATTTCTGTTGAGCTGCCTCATTATGGACAAGCTGTGTTGTTTCCTCCTCCGGCAGGGAAGAAAGCATTCTGGAGCCTCTGGTTTGGGATCAGGAACGCTAGGATCCAGGTCCAATCCTGATACAAGGGGTGGCTCCGGTTATAAGGCCCCTGTAAAAGGAGGAGGGGTGACTGAGAATTCATGCCACCAAAGCAAAATCACCCCTGAGCCTCGAATTCCGAACAGGGGCAGATCAGGGGCCAAGCTGGGCTGTCCCTGTGATGAAATATTCACCCTTGGCTCTGAAGGGTGATCACCAAGTAGCCATTAAGGCAATGATCCAGACCCTGTTTACTGGATGGTCCTGTGGTGAGTGACCGCCCAGCACACCCTTCATCAGGGGCTTTACCATCTCCAAGGACCTCGTTCCCCGCTTTTCTGTGATGAGAAGTCATATTGAAAAAAAGAGTTACAAAGGTCTCAGAGATGCCGGGGGTTGATTAAATGCCCAGTGATACAAGGGTCCCAACAAAACTGACAACAGCCTCCATGGGCATTTGAAAAAGAACGTCAATGCAAGTGTGTGCACGTGTGTGGAGATGTGTGCATGTGAGTGTATGTGCATTTATGTCGATGTGTGTGCAGGTGTGTGGAATTGTGTGTATGTGTACATGTGTGTGCACGTGTGTACCTGCTGGACAACTCCCTGCCCGGCCCTGGAGGCCTATGGGAGGTCGTTCTGACTCAGGTCTCAGAGGGGGCGGAGGGCTGTGGTCCAGGACCCTGGCGGCAGCTGCCTCCCTGGGGCCACCCCAGTGTGCGTTTCCTGCCCCACCATTGCCCCCTCCCTACAGCCTGGGGTCTGCCACTGGTGAGATTTGGGGTCTTAGGAAGGACCCCATTGAGACAGGTCTGGGTTTGAATCTCAGCTGGGCTCTTCCTGTCCTGTGGCCTCAGGAAAGGGGCTTGGCTGCCACAGCCTCAGTTTCCACATCCACTAAATGGGAGCCTGAAACGGGAGCACCCAGGGGCACAGTTTCCCCCTTTTCACAGGAGTAGAGGCTGTGAGCAGAGCACGGCTGCCGTCCGACAGCCTCACCCAGGACCACTGCATCTTCTTCTGCATGGCGCCCGCATGCCTGCAGAACTGGGGCCTGACGGTGCTTTGTCTAGGCTCCTCTGGGTTTATAAGGCCTCTGAGCAAATAAAGGGATGCTGGTCTCCTCGTCCTAAATAAAGTGATGATGCTGGTAATAGGATTTCACCGAGAATATGGAGGTTTACTGAGGACATCCATCAGGTACTGCAAAGCCCCGCTGCAGCCCAGGCCTCCTTCTCTCAGGAAAATACCCCTACACAGCCCAGGGCCCCCCTTGAGCAGCCGTGGGTTTGTCCCCTGGCCGAGCAGCATGCCCACACCGCACAGGGCAGCTAGCAAGATTATGGAAATAAACCACACATCATGTGAGGATGGGCAAGCAAGATGAGATAAAGGATGCAGAGGCAGACGACTCTCCAGACCTGGAGGGACTCTGCATTCACGGCATCTCCTAAGTACCTGTAAGTTCTTACTCCACTTTTTACAAATGAAAGCAGAACACAGAGGTGGTGCCAATGCAAGAATGTAAGGGGGGACCCCACCAGGGGAGCCACGCTAATGAAATGCAACACAGCCACGAGGTGACACCGGGGACGGAGGCCACAGGCCACCTTTAGAACCCACCCACCTCCCAGGGTCAGGGCGCGGCCTGGCGAGGAGTGAGGTGACCTCTAGAGACAGCCGAAAAGAAACCGGCCTCAATCCTATAGCACCAGGGACCTGAATTCTGCCATCAACCGAGCGAACCTTGGCGGGGCTCTTTCCCGGAGCCTCAGGTGAGATGCAGCCCGGCCCACACCTGGGTTTCTGCCCTGTGGGACCTGGGCCGAGAGCCCGGCCACGCGGTGCTGGATGTCTGACTGCTGAGCTGTGAGATGGCAAAGGCTCTCCGTCACCAAATGCGCAACAGCACAAAAAATTCATCCACCCCGAGCCAGGCTCCCGGGCCCCAGCCCCACGTAGGGGCCTCCAGCTCCATCTACCCCGAAGGCGGGTGGGTGCCTGAGTCCTGGGTGAGGGAAGTGGCTGAGAGCCCCACTCGGCCCGCGGGAGGCCGGCATCCCTGCAGCATCCTGTCCAGGTGCTGCCCGGCTCCCGCGGGGAGGTGCCTCCACTGGACGGGGCCCCCAGGCTCAGACCAGCCCGTGCCCCTCACGGGTCACACTTGGTCCAGTCCAGCTCCACTCATGACCTTGCTGCTGCCAGGGTCACGTCTCCCCGGCGGGCCAGCCTCAGCCCAGGCCCCCTCCAGCTCTGCAGGGGGCTGCCCTCGACCTCCCCACGGGCTCAGCTGCCCTGGGAACGGCCGGCTCGCCAGGCGGCTTTTCTAAAGGGAGTGTGGGTGGTGCGGGCCGGCCTCGGATCCCTGTCTGCTTTGTCTCCTGGCAGAGTCAGCCTCTGACGTCCCATCCACCCGCTCCGCCAACCCCAGCAGCGAGAGCCCGGCCAGCATTGCAGGATGATGGCCTCGGCCACCGCAGCTCGCGGCCGACCCACCGTCCCAAGTTCACAGGCGATGCCTGGCGATGACGGGGTGGGGGTGGGGTGGGTGGAGGTGTGTCCTCAGAGGTGTCATCATACACGCTCTCCCCGACACCTGGCCGTCCACAGCGGCGAGGGAGGCCCCGTGTGCCCGGGAAGCTCAGGGTCAAACCCCTTCCCTGCGCTGCCTCCTGTGTCCACTTTCAGGGGCTGGGCAGGTCACCTGCTGGGCCCAGGCAGGCTCTTCGCGGTGCCACACGTCGGCAGAGGGGGCGGTGGCCCCGCCAGGCCCCTGTCAGTCAGAGGAGTCCCAAGACCGGGCCGAGGACAAACCCTTTCTTGTTCAAATATCCATCCACATCCATCTGCTAATAGCGGCTTCACGGAGGGATAGCTCACAGCCCAGATCACGTGCCCTGCTACAGGGTCAAGTCAGTGGTTTTGCTCTATTCAGAGCTGTGCAACCATCACCACAGTCAACTTAGAACATTTCTATCCCCCCAAACTACGCTCGTCAGCAGTGACGCCCCCATCCCACCCCGGGAATTCCCCCAGGAGAGGGATCCTGAGTCACGCGGTAGCTCCGTGTCTCACTTTTTGAGCAAATGCCAGACTGTTTTCCAAAGGGTCTGAAACATGCATTTCGGATTCTCTTGATGACATACTGCCCAGCACGTCCCAGAACAACTGGCAAATTCACATGCTTATAACCAGCATCCTTCACGAGGCCTCAACATGAAGGTAAAGAAATGAACACCAGCCACGGCGAGTCCCGAGGGGCAGCGCCCATTCGTGTTTCAGCTGCTGACCCCCGACGGAGAATCTCTCGCCACACCTTGTCCCCACTTCATGTTTCAGGAACTTTCCACCCCTGGGCTGTGTGCCTTTTCATCTGCCTGCTGCCCCCAGCCCCGGGGTTAGAAACCAGCTCCTGCCGGGCGGGTCCCCCGACGCCCACCTTGCCATCTGCCTCTGTTCTCGGAAGGTGAGCTGGACTTTCAGAAGTTTGGGATATCCAGGCGAGGCAGGGCTGCCCCTTGAAGGCGGGCCTAGCGTGGGTCTCTCGGTCACTGGGTGGCCTGCAGAAGGCCTCAGTGTTCTCACCTGTAAAATGGGGTGGTAACAGAGCACGGCCCACGGTGGCCGTCAGCCTGAGCAGGTCGACCTGTGCACGTGCTCAGAACAGCATAGACGAGTGTCTGCGATCGTCACCGATTCTTACTATTTTCAGGCTCATGGACCGTTTCAGCATCCTTCCTCCCCCTGAACTCAGATGTCCACCTGGACTTATCCTTAACCATCTCATGGTTTCGTCTGTAATCCCTAGGGAATTTAATTTGGAATGTGGCGTGAGGTAAGGACGCAAGTTGAATTTCTCCCAAGTGTGAAGCCGGTTTTCCCGGCATCTGCTGTTGGGGGCTGCCCCTCCCACACTGTACCCCCAGTCCGTGCTCACCAACACCCAGGTTCATCTCAGGGCCACGTGGTCTGGTTCATGGGTCAGAAAGAGCAGCAGAAGAGCCAACATCTTCTCCGGTTTTAATTGTATCCTGGGCACTTTGCCAGACAGGGTCCGCTGTTAACTCAGGAGGCGGGTGAGGGGCAGAACCAAGCCGTAGCTGCATCGCCCAGGGCTGAGCTGCTCACAAAGCTCCCTTACCCCCTTGTCCGTCCCCAGCAGGAGGTGGACACTGGGGCATGTCCCAAAGCCTTCCCACACACCGTGGATGAGTCCCACCCAATATAAAATGAGAAATCATTTTGTAATGTTCCAGAAAAAACTCACTGGAGATTTGATTGAACCTGTATTAGATCTAAGCAACAAATTTGAAGGAAGAGACAAACCTCATAACATTCAGGCAATCCCTCACCTCATCCAAGTATGTGACGTCTTTCTATTCATTTATTCAAGTCTTTTTAAGTCTCCCATGGGGAGGTTTTGCCATTATCTTCATAGGTGCCTTTTCTTACCAAAGTTATTCCGAGTTATTTTATGTTTTCTCCTGCTATTAACAGAGCTCCCCCCTCTCTCTTTCCTACTTTTATTTCACTTATTTATTGTAATTAAATCATTACACATACTTGCTTGGAGCTGACAACACACAGGCTTTTTGTCCAGTCTCTCTTTCATGTACCAGCGGGCACGTTTCTTCCTTAAAGCTGCCTACAAATTTCACCTCCCGTTTTCACCTCCTAAATGACACCTGTGTTCAAGCTACTGCTAACTCCGTGCCCTGGCCCTCAGGGTTGAAAGCCTTTATTAGTCTAGTCTGGGGTTGGCAAACTTGTGCTACCAAGGGCCGGGTAGTGTGTATTTTCAGCTTTGTGAGCCATAAAAGTCTTTCTGCAAAGACTCAACTCTGCCATTGCAGTGTGAATGCATGCCTAGACAGTGTGTGAGTGAATAAGCAAGGCTGTGTGCCAATAAAACTTTATTTAAAAAATAGGTAGGGGGCCAGATTTGGCGAGCAGGCGGTAGTCGTCCGACCTCTGATCTAGACCAGAGCTTGTTTGTGTCTATGAAAGCTTACAGTTGAACACAAGTAGAGAAACTTCTATGTTCATAACTGGTCCAATTTAATAAATTCTCTAATTAGTTTTCAAGGCATTTCAGGTGATTCTCCAGAGTTTTGGAAATACCTGTTTATTTACCTTCTGTAAGTAATAATGATTGCATTTTCTCATATCAAATAGTTGTGTGAGTTCATTTGCCAGAACTTCCAGAAAGTAACAAGTTCCCGGGTGACTGCAGGCTAGCCTCACGAGAGTCAGCCTGGGCCTCAGCCCCGGTATGGACAGGGCGGGGTCCATTTTCAGTGCAATGGCAGCTTTGGTTTTGGGGGGAACACTGGGTTCCAGGGAGAGCCCACCTTCTCTTCCAGGTTAGCCTGGAGGTCTGTGACCATCGTTCTTTTGATTATTTTCTGAGGAATAAATACAGGGTCTGTCTGGTGCCTTTTTCTGCATCTTCTGAATCAGAACACACATTTTATTTGATCTCCGTATAGGGCTTTTCGTTCTACCTGATTCTGAAATATTAAAGTATATTTACATATACTTATATATGTAAAGCTTATATATAGCTACTGTGTGGTGGTCTTTTTTTTTGGTTCTTTCAAAGGACTGCAGAAATCAGTCTGCTGTCATTTTATGCAGGTGCGGGTGACCTATGTCCCAATCACTACTCCCACCAGGGGGCAGCATCCTGAAAACAATGCCAGGTCCTGGAGGGCCTCGGGGTGCTTTGCTGAAGGATTTCTGTGCCTGGCAGGAATCCCAGCCCACAGCACAGACTCAAAATTCTTTATTGAACAAAATGACTTTCTGGGTATTTTTCTAATTTGGGGGACCTTTCCAGCATCAGGGTTTCACTAGTTCCTAAAATGAACTGGGTAATTTTCCACATTTCCCAGTTGGCGGGGAAGAGACACCTGTACACTGAATGCTTTCAAGAACATGCCAGTTAAAACATCTCCGTCTGGAACTTTTACTGGAGACTATTAACATTTTTCTACGCCTTTATTTTTGGTAATCCTCCTTCCCCAGAAAATCATATCTTAAATCAAATTTCCATATGTAGTGATCAGTGGGTTAGCTATGCATGCACTCTTGAATAATTTGAGGCCCCAACGCAGGCTGATTTTCCCTTCTTCCTTTCAGGACTATTTTCTAACATAAAAAAAAATCTACACATGACAGAAGTAAAAATGCATTTTTATAGTTTTGCCAGCGATGCAATGATTAATTCCATGCCTTTAAAAAAATCATTAATATTTCTTTTTCATCTTTACAGGTTTTCTCCAATCTTTTTGAAGGTGGCTTTTTCCATAGCTTGGTTTCTTCATTTTCGTTCTTTCTGAGTTAAAAATAAAGTTATTTAAGACACAAGTATACCGACAAGTCCATCCTTCCCTGTACCCACAGGTGCACTCTCTTATTCTCGTCACATTTTAAATGAGATTTAACGGTCAGTCAGATGCGTACACCGTATCGTCCAGTAAGTGCTGGCCCGCGTGAGGGTGTTAACGTTCTAACTCCGTCAACCTTACAGCAGCCCTAGGAAGCAGGGAATAGCATTCTGCCCATTTTATAGATGTGGAGATGGAGGCACAGAGAGCAAGGTCACGTGTTCTGAGTTAAGCAGATCACAATTGTTTTGCTCGGGAGCAGAGCTGGAAAGACTGACCTCACACCTGCACGTGACTCGTGGGTCGGTCTGCATGTTTTATTTCATCCTTCAACCAACAAATTACAGGAAGGTTCTGGTTGCTAGGGTTAAGGTTATTATTTTGGGTATAGTTTTAAATATATCGCATTGTGGTTGGAAAAGAAAGTTGGCACATGCCTCCTCTTAGGTTAGTTAGTAACCTGGATTATGGATATTTTTGTAAATTTCATAAATAATAGAAAGTTAGAAGCAGCCTATTTTTATGTTATAATATTCACTATGTTGCTGCAAATTCAACCTTGGTAATTTCATTTTTCAAAAGATCTATGCCCTGGTTCTTTTTATTGTTGTTATCAGTGGTGTTTACTTGACCTTAACACAGATTTAAGAGCTGTTTAAATTCCAACTAAAAATTGTGTTTCTGATGACTTTGTTTATTTGTACTTGGGTTTGCTTCCTGTAAACTTATGTTAATCAGTACATAAAGGTTTCTGTGATACTTCTACTAGTTTGAACTGTCATGGATCAGTATGTGTCAATAACTATATACACATCCTAAATGTATCAATACATGCCACCATATTGTTCCAATTTAATCACTTTACCTACTGATTTCCTTTCCATTTCATTTGCCTAGTAACTTTGTTTATTATTTGCTTTTAAACTTTTTGGTTTGTTTGTAGGAGTGCCCTTAGAAGGCAACACATATTTGACTATTTAAAAAACCTGATTTGATAGTCTCTGCCTTTTAGAAGAGAAGGCTAACCCACTTACATTTATTGTCACCACTGAGGCTGCATTTCTGTATTGATCAGCATGTTCCACACTGATTTCTGGTTCTGCTCCTTTCATGGTTCATTTCCTTACACACAGTTTTACTCGCTTTTTCTTCCACTGTAGTTTAGGAGAAATCATGTTCTTGTTTCTATTAGTGGTGGCCTTTATGTTAATCAAACGAACTTTTAATGATTAAGCCATTTCCCTAGTGATGTAAGTTCTTTCTTTCCATGAAGAGACATTAAGTGACTCTTTTCTTCGTCTGCAGCTGCCCCCCTGCAGCTGTTGTCAATTTAACCAGAAGTTACAAATCAGATTATACAAAAATAGTCTTCACAACATACAGGGTACATTAAATAACAGTGTCGCCAATTTTGTGTTCAACTGCATAACCACAGTTACAGGAATAATTTATATCTAAGCTCCATGTAGTTAATTGGTATCTAGTCACTACTGATCTTCTTACATATGACCTATGACCTTTCCGAGGTCATCAGCCACTCATTCGTATTTCTTTGATTGGCTCCAGGGCATCTTTCATTGACTCTTTCAGGAAAGGTATGTGGGTGGTACACTTTCTAAATCCTTGCAAATTTAAAGCCATCCTGTTTACTCCCTGTGTCCAAAACAACAAACAGAAATAGGACTGAACTCACAAGTAAAAGTATTTTTTGACAAATCCCTGGAGATGGTCTGTCCTTCACTCTGGTTCTGGTTCTCCTGGGTTCAGAGGTGGCTTGTCTGTGCCTTCAGAGGTCTATGGACTTGTCCTCCTGCCTTAATTGTTTTCTCCAGTACAACCTGGATGATCAGAGAGTTTTCCTTCACTCTTCCGATTCACAGATATTGCCATGGATGCTTGGGTCCCGGGTGCTTTCATGCTGCTTTAATTGGGGGTTTCCCCTGGCTCAGGAAAGCTTCTTGGCAACTCTCTCTTTTCACCTTAACATGGTTATTCTTTGTTCTCGCCACGTGGCTCCCCGCAGTGGCATCCACTTTCCCAGGTTGGATTTCTGTCCTCTGTCTTCTGTACTTATAACATCTCTCTCTTTGGCTTCATTTTCTGGGTCTCCTATGAACTGCCTTTCAGTTTAAGGTTGGTTCACATCCCTGTGTTGATTCTCTGCAGTGACATGTCCATTACCTGCAGCTTCTGTACACATCTCAATCCACTCTGATGTTTTGGGTCCCATTGAGTTCAGCCTCTATTTGGCCCTGCAAACCTTTGGACGTTTGCCTGCATTTCATCCCAGGCTGCCCTTCCTTCAGGCTTCTTGCTCTGGGGTCACAGAGGTCACAGCCTCTTTTATCTCTTTGATGCCCACAAGCAGACACTGACCAGAAGCCTCACGTTTACTGCAGGGGTTATTTCCAGAGCTAACCCTGCCTTTCGGTCTTCAGAAAGTGCTCCTTTCCATAGACAGTGTGCATTCTTTCAGAGGCTCCTGCTTATATTTTGGCTGTGATGCTTTTTTTATTCCCTTTTAAACAGGCAGAGGCCAATCCCGGCCAGGAACGAGCCAGCAGGCTCAGGGGGAGGGAATCTGCACCCTTCTTCTCAGTTCCAGGGGCTGTGGGAGGCTCCGCCTGACCCAGGCTGGCCCAGAGGTTTGGGGTGATATGCAGAGACCCTCGATCTTTATGGGACCCAAAAGGCAGCTCTCAGTGGGGTCTGACCCCACCAGGGAGGTCAGGTTTTCTGTCTGAGCTGCAGAGTTTTGAGAACGGAAGACTGAGGGGGGACAACATGGCCTTGGTGAGCCCGTCACCTGGCTTCTCCTGCCCCAGGTGAGAGGCTCTTCCTGCTAACTCTGCCCCTTCCAGTGGAGCTCACCTCTGCGCTGGCATCTTTTCCTGGTCCTGCTAGAGCCGTGTATTCACAGAGGGAAGGGGGAACCGTGGTGCAGGGAGGCTCCACCTCTGCCTGCTTGTTTTCTGACCACTGCAGGGGTCTCTAGGTCCGAAGGTTAGGTCCAGGGACCAGGAGGAGGCCCTGGGCTCTTTGTGCATCACAGGAGGTCTTAGTCAGAGCAGGGGCTCAGAGGATAAAAAAGCCAGGGGCATCCTAAGGTTTCTACTGTCCACTCTGGCAAAGCACCCAGCGGGGTCTTACCTGACCTCAGTGCACACTTCTCTTCTCTCCAGGTCATGATGCTATTGCCAGTTGTCCTTATTTTCAAAATCTTTTGAAATTGGAAGCTGGGCAGAGGCTGTTCAGCCAGTGTGATGAGTCTGTCACCCTAGTAATCCAGAAAGCCACGGCCACTTCTCCACAGACTTGGCACGAGGACCAGACTCTTCCTCTCTCCTCCAAAGGTCCGGGGAGCGTGCCATCCTCGTGGCGTGGAAGGCAAAGGTCATGGGGAAGAGGGAAAATGCAGGTCTCCACTTGTCTGTTCCTTGCCCATCACACGCCCATCTGTCCTATGAAACCCTGAAGCCTCACAGCCATGACCGCACAAGGCCAGGTGCAGCCCGGACACGCAGAGTGGAGAGACACCCCCGGGGCCTGGGCGTCCCTGCTACAAGGCACCGAAGGGTTTCAGGAGAGAACGAGGGTGTGGCTTCATTCGGATGCAGCCATTGGGAACATGAGCACATATGCTGGAAGGTGCCACAGGAGGAAAGTCACCAACCTTTCACCTACAGAGACTCCCCTGGGGTTTAGAAATGCTTCTCATCCACTATTTTCCTTTCCCCAAACCCCAAGGACCTGTGACGTCAGCCTGGGGTCACGCTTACCCCTTCCACAGATGAGGAAACTGAGGCTCTGAGAGGTGAAAGTGACTCCCTCAAGGCCAGCCTCCCAAGTGTGCATTACACCTGTCAAGCCTGCAGGCGGCAGGGGCGGGGCAGGGGGCGGCCCTGTCCGGGGGCCCAGAGAACAGGGCTTGACACAACAGGGCAGTGTGGGGAGGTGCGATCCCACACGGGTCCAGGTGAGCCTGAGACGACGTTCTGGTTGGGGGAGGAGGGGATCCAGGGGCAGAACTGCAGAGACGACAATGCTGGCCTTGGTACCATCCCGGCACTTACATCACCGGGTATATCTCAGTTTAATGGGGAGTTGACATTTAAAGTGATTTAGATTGAGACACAAATCCCTCTATTTCATTTTTCAAGACTGATCTTTAACAAATGTCTACGCCAAATGCCGTATTTCACACCCTCTGCGGCGCCCAGAAGCCATCAGAGCTGCTCTGTGGGCGGAGGGGCTGGGCTGGGGACCGTGGGTCACACCCGGACCGCAGCGAGAGGGCCGAACGCAAGACACAACCACAGAGAGAGGTTTGGGTGTCCAGACCCTGGGGCGTGAGGGGCAGGCCGGGGTGGGTGGAGCAGATGCCAGGGGCCCGTTGTTCTGAATCAGAGCCAGAGCCGCGCCGGGTTAGGAAGCACATCACTGCCCCGGCAAGTTCTGCCGTGCTCGTGCTGACTTAACTTCCACCTCAAATATACGATCTGCCTTTTCACAGTAAAGAAGCATCCGATTTACCTTTGTCTTTCGTGAAAAAATAAATCGCTAGGTAATGAAATGTCACGTGTACGGTTACAAGGACGTAGTAAACCAACAGGACAAAACCACGTTCTCAGCAGCTTTGCCTGTCGTTCTGCCCAATTCGTTCATGGAACGTGGAATCAACAAAGAGCATCAACTCAAACAGCTCTGCTGGAAACCGGGGATGCCTCTGAACTTCGCGCATCCTTATCGAAGGCTCTCGTTGACACGCTGAGAACACACTGCATGCCTGCAGGACCACAGGGGCGCTCCCGGCCGTGGCACAGGGCCGGGGGGAGGTGGCAGGCCCCGCACAGCCCTGGCCGGCGTGGCGGGCTGGCTGAAATGGACAGCACGGTGGTAGCAATGTCTGCTCGCTCTAGAACGGCTGTCCTGATCAACAGCGCTGTTCTCTGAGGGTCCCCCTATGGGGACACATACCCCATCGAAGGTGGGGCCCCAGGCTTCCCTTAGGACTGCTGAGATCTGGGACTATTTGGAATACTTGGATCCCAGGCACCCCCATCAGGCTGAGCTGTAGGACTTGGGTACCTGGCCAGCATCCCCCTCTCACCGAGGTCCTGCAGAAAGCATTCTCTTCCATCTGGTCAGCAACTACCTGACCTCATGTGTTAAGTAATAGCCATCCTTGCAGCCCCCAAAGCAGCCCCTCCAGGGATTCTTAAGGCGTGCCTGCTGCCTCCCTCAGATCTGGAGGCCATGAGTGCTTCATCCGTGCATCCCAGCATCCCACATGGAGCCAAAAAGGATGGAGGACAGGGGGGCAGGGGGGAGCGGAGGGAAGGGGGAGCTGGCAGTACTGATGTACTGATCACGTGACCCAGCTGCCCGTGCAGGGCCAAGGGGAAGGCCATCCCTAGGTACAGAAAAGCAGGTCAGAGCTCTGCTGACCCTGACCCTGACCCTGACCTGGTCCTCTTGGTAGGCTGCCTGTCACCTCTGCGGTGTCAGGAACACCCGACCCCACCATGGTGGCCCGTCCAGCGCCCACTGGCTTTCTCCACTGGACCCCTTTCCTCCTGTTTCAACCCTTGCCATTTACGGATTTAAAATGATTCAAAGAACAACTGCTTTAAGGAAAATCGAGACTCATGTACCACAATTACTGTAAAGAGCTATCCGCGTGTCACGCCTCCTGTAACGAAACTGGCCGAAAGTGCCAATGGAAATATTGTGGGTTTGGTCAAACCCGTTTTTTGTTTCCGGGCTCACTTCTGCCGAGAAAATGAAGAATGTCAGTGCTCGCGATGCGTTGGTGCCAGACCATCTACGTCTGTGTTTACACACAGAATCTATTAAAATGTCCAGCTCTTATTGCCGTGATGAATAGCAGTGATTCAAAAGCACACAATATGGATTGCAGACAGGGATCAGAGTCACGACAGGGTATTTTTCATTGCTTGTGAGGAAGAGAGAACTGGTGAGTGGCAGGTACCGAGGTTCTCCTGGAGGAGGACCCACCGTCCGCTGGTTCCTCCACGTTTATCCTGGAACCTCCTGCACAAAAGCCTCTCGCCCTTGGGAGCACGACGTGGGCACAGAGCATCCAGACCCCTCCCGGGTGGTCCTTGGAAGACAGACGGAGGGGCTGGCTTGGCTGGGGCCCACCCATCTCAGCCCCCTCAGTGGTGAGAGGGGGCGGTCCTCCCACCCACAGTGCTCCTTCCAGGCTTTTCCTCTCCCCAGCCCTCCTGCCGAGCTCACCCCTAGGCCCCAGGGCCCTGCTCTCTGCCCCCAGTTCAAGCTCCGAGCACCGTGTGGGCTCCAGCAAAACCCGCCATAAACACCATCCGATCAGATTCCAGAAGACAGATGGCAGCCTCCCAGCTCTGCCTGGGGGACGACTCAGCCCCAGACCTCACGGTTCGGCCAGCTCCTCCTCTGTCCCTCCCATCCCCTCAAGGGGCAGACGTGGCCCTGAGCCCGATACCCAGCGCAGAGCCGGCATCCAGAACCGGGAGGGACCACATAGTTCAAGGAGTCTTCCTGGAGAGACGGACTGGGCTGAGGCCCTGCTGCTCCCCGCCGAGCGGAGAGCTTCGCAGATGACAGGAGGCTGTGGCCTCACCCTGCACCATTCCTGCAGCCTCCTGGCCAGGGTCCCACCGGGCATCATCTGTAGGAGGGGAAAGGCCTGGGCAGGGGCCGGAAGCACAGACCCCGTGGGCCCTCTCAGGGTGGGAGATGCCAGCAGATCCTCAGGACTGACCATCTCCTCCTCCCAAAGGAAACAGGAGAGGCCGGGCAGAAGGCGGCCGACCATGGCCTCGGATCAGAAGGGCACACACCACCTCATCCCGGCTCAGGATCAGTTTTCTTCTGTTGGTTTTCAGAGCAGGAAGTGGTAAGGGTCTGTAATAAACCTTTCTGCTTGCCGGGATGGCTCATTCGTTTGGGAGCAGAGAGGAACCAAGCACCCCCCAAGTGTCCCCAGGCAACCCTGGCCTTCCCCACACCTGGTGTCGCGATAGTCCTATCTGTGGGAACTCACACCCGGCAGGGAGGCTGGGGACCCCCGAAGCCCTGGGTCATGAAATGGACTGAGCGTGTGTTCCTCCACACGGGGGACGGAGCCCATGGTTCCCGGGGCCCAGGGGGGGTCTGGCCTGAGCCCAAAGTGGACGGACGGCCAGACGGTGGAGGAGAGAAGGCCTTCGGCTGTGACGGGAGTGAGGCCTGGAGGACACCGGTCAGGGGGAGTGACAAACCGCACCAAAGGCTCCCCGAAGTCCTGGCCCTGGGGGAGGAGGCCCTGCCACCTTGGCCATGGAAGGAGCCACATTCCCAGAGAAAGACAGAAGGACTCCCACGAGGGGCAGCAAAGTGGGGGCGTGGCACCCCAGACACCGCAGAGCTTCAGAAAGGCTGCAGGAGCTCCTGGGTGGCCGCAGGCCTGGGAGGGAGCCTGGCAGGGTCAGGGGACACCCTGTGGAGCCGAGGGGAATGCAGAGCCGGCCGGGCCAAGCTCTGGGAGAAAGACAAAGCACGGGCTCCCTGGTGAGGCTGGGAAGGGGGCAAAGGGCGCACAGTGGGCCCTGCCGGACCTAAGCCGCCTCCTCCCCTCATTGGCCACGCGGCGTCGGCCACCCAACAGCGGATCTCACCCGCCAGGACACCTCTGAGCTCCCCTCCAGGACCACGGCCCCTACCCCCCCTGCTGGGGGGGGACCCACACAAACTGCTTCCACACGGATGCTGGGGGGCCGCCACGTGGCCCCCCTTTGTCCTCAGCGAGTCCTGGCCCTTCCGACCTGGGTGCGGCCCTGGCCTGCTGCGTGTGGGCCAGGAGGGGTCAGGCCGGGGTCACCAGTCGTCCTAACCCCCGCCTCTCCTCACCCCCCTGCACCCGCCGTGTGCAGCCGTGTCCCCTCCCTGGTACTGCAGGCACGTCAGGGTCCCACCGCTCCTGCCGAGACCTCAGCATCTCACCTGCCGCCCCGCCCGGCCTCAGACAGTGACCTGAACTCCACGCCCAAGCCCATCCCGGTGCCTCGAGAGTCCCTCAGAAGCCGCTCAGGATGGACTCACACCTCGTACGGCCCCTGGGTCCCGCCTCACACGCTGCTGGTGATGCCTGGTCCCCTGAACTCGCAAGGGCCGGCGCCTGGGGAGCTGGCCGTAGACAGGTCCTGACTTCCGGCTAGGTCAGCTCCCTGGGAAGTGGTGCCGATGACCCACGTGAGCTCTGCGAGGAAGCGTGTGTGTCCATCACGCGAGGGGCCAGACCTCCCCGAGGGCAGCCGCAGTGCCCGACAGGTGACAGGGCGTGAGATCTCGATACACCCACAGGGCTGCATCAGACCCAAGGCTCCCAGACATTCCCTGTAGCATCCTGGGATGATTTCCCTTTTTGTGTTCCTGGGGAAGCTTCAGGGCATCCCACTGCCTGACTCCTCTGCATTTGGGGGTTGCCCACAACTTTCGGGGAGCATATCCATCAAGTGCCCCTCCCTCGAGGAGCCCGTCCTGCCAGCGGGGGCTGTGCCGGGGGCTGGACCACTGCATGCACAGCCTCCTGAGGATGGGGCGCCCAGAGTAGGGAGCAGGGCCACGGCTGCCTGAACCCGGGAGGACCGTCCCAGTTACTGACTTTAGGCTGGAGGACCCCTACCCCCACGGACTGTTGGGCCGTGGCGTGGAATTCCAACGCATCCCAACTCGGCTGCTTTCTGGCTTGGAGCGCTTCAGCTGAGAAGCCAGATACACTCTGATGTCTGAGGCTTTGTATGTGACCTATTTTTTCCCTCTGAGTTTTTACAATGTTGTTTTCATCTCCAGTGGCCTGAAATTTCATGCTGATATGCCTCAGGATGGGTCTTTCTTCATTCATTTCTGGCCCGTGGTGAGTCCTTGCACACAGGAAACCCGGGCTTTGAGTCCTGGGAATTTCTTTAGAAAATATGTCTTTGATAATTCCTTCTTCATTGGTCTCTATTTTTGGATCTTATATTCTTTAGACCTCCCGAATCGGTCTTCTAATCTGTTTTTTCTTTTCCTTTCCTACTCTTCCTACTTCTTTTTTTAAGTTCTGCTCCTGGCTTTTTGAGATTTCCTCAATTTTATATCCCAAACGTTTGCTGGAGTTTTAACAAATTCTGTCACACACACACACACTCATACAGGTACATATTAAGTCTGCGAAGACATATACACACATCACGTGTGTGTGCACGTGTGTAATTTCCAGAAGCGCTTTCTTGTCTTCTTACAGCTCTTGAAATAAGTCTTCCTTCAAGGAAGCTACTGCCTTGAGACAAGCAGCCCCGACTCTGGGTGGGAGCTGGGGGTGAAGGTGACCTTGGGCAGCGAGCCTGGCGGGCTCGCCGTGCATCTCTGTGTCTGCACCACCTCCTCTCTGCTGCCTCTGCTGTCTGTCCCCTCTAAGTTCCTAACCCCTTTCCTTAGGTTTGTGTTTGTTTGTCATCTCTCTCTTCCCACCAGACGAGGATCCTGATGCTAGAAGCCCGGCGGGGGGATGGGGGGCTTCACAGAGGGGCCTCAGACCCCAGCTCACAGCGCCCAGGTTCTGCATCAGGCTTGGTTGGTAGGCTAGCAGGATACCCTCCCCCCAAACTCTTGTCCACCCGAAACCTCAGAATATGACCTTCTTCGGAATTGGATCTTTGAAGATGCAATTAGTTAAGGGCCTTGGGATGAAATCATCCCTCATGTAGGGCGGGCCCTAAATGAGATGCTGGCATCTCTGTAAGAGGAAAGAGGGAAGTTCAGATGCCCGGGGAGGAAGCCGGAGGCTGAGCCTGGTGGGACGTGGCCACAGTCCAGGAGGCCCCAGGACGGCAGGCAAACCCCAGAGGCTGGAAGAGTCAGGAAGGACCCTCCCCGAGGATGCAGAGGGAGCACGGCCACACTGACCCCTCTGGACCTCTGGCCTCCACACTGCGAGGGGGTGATTTTTGTTCCTGGAAGTCACCCAGTGTGTGGTCACTTGCTACAGCAGCCGTGGGAAGCTCAGAGCCTAAGTTTCTCGGTAAAGAACCCCCCGTGTCCTGACTGCACCCTCTGGGAGTGGGTGGGTCTCACATCTCGGGACTTGGGTTTCTCTCCATCTCCGGGTTTTCAGGAAGTTCCCCTACACTTGGCGTCGGCCTTATGGGGTCCAGAGTTGTGAAGGTGTGATTCCTCCCCGGCGTGGGCCTCTGGGGCCTCCGGGCTCCTGCGGGGCACACAGGGGCCCCCAGCCACGGTCCAGGTAGGGAGGACCTGGGAGCCCTCCTGCAGCCTTTCCACCGGCCCCCTGTCAGCTCCACCTCCACTCCACACGCAGGGGGCCTGCGCCCCGACTCCTGAGTCCTGGGTTCTGAGCGTGACCCTGCCGCTCCTCTGGGGTTCAGCTCCCCGTGACCTGCCGAGTGCAGCTGCCTCTCCCATTTGGCTTTGCTGTTGCCTCCTCTTCCGTTCACTCCCCGCACGTCCCCGCCACATCCAGGGGTTTCCAGCGGGCAGAAGTGGGAAGTGTGTATTCTGTTCTTTACACCTGGGAGCCTGGTACAAGCACCTGCGAAGTGCCCCCTGACTGCCCTTCGAGAACGTGAGCCCCAGCGTGAGGGGTCCAGTGCTCGGGGCCCCCGAGGCTCCTCCTTCTGTGTGTCCAGCCCTGGGTGGGCACCTGGCACAAGGACCCTGGCTGAAGCGTGGAGGCCTGGGCCACGTGCTGGGTGAGCTCCTTGGACAGAAGGCCCCGGACAGCCTTTCTCAGGAATCTCAGTGGGAGGGGCCCACACTGGACACACACGAGGCCCTCGGGTAGTACATTTTGAATCCGGGAATGCAGAGGCCTCCAGGTCGGACCTAGGACTCCTCCCTCCGGAAGCTCCAAGGTTCCTGGGTGAGGCGACACTGGGTCTGCGGGGGCAGCCCGGATGAGGCCGGCCGGCCCTGGGACGGTGAGGACCGACAACCAGAAGGGGCACTGCTCCCTCCTCACCCTCTGCCCCGTACCGGGCTGGCTCTTCAATCCTGGACAAGCCACGTGGAGGATGGACACTCGGCATGGAGGAGCGACAGTAAGAGCCGCCTGGGCCTGGATGTGGGTCAGTGGGTCAGTGTGCGCAGTGCACGCTGGCCTAAGTGCTGGGCTGCCCGGCCCAAGCACGGCCAGTTCACGACAAGATGAGGGAGGCAGCGGTGATGAGCCGCAGGCCTCCAGGCTTCAGGCAGAGCTGGGCACTCCTCTGTCCCTCCGGGGCCTAAGGGAGCCCCCCGGGGGCCCGTCCGCACCACGCTGCTGTGCACTCCCAGGTCCAGGACACCTGGACCTGGGCAGAATTTGGACTTCCTGGGGCAAAGGTGATCAGAGGCAGCTCCTGGGAAAGCGCTTCTCTTGTCATGAATTTCCATGACATCCAAGGTCCTGGAGTAGATTGTACAGACACCCCCCAGAATATCCCTTGCCCCCCACGGTGGCGTGTCCACGCAGCACAGAATTAAAACGTAGGACTTAACTGTTCATCTGAGAGACGGATTCAACCAGGTGGTTTGTTCTGGTCTAGGAGGTATTCGTTATAGCAGCTACTGTGGAGCATCTTTAACACAGAAGCACCGTACGTGGCAGACGGAGCACGTATCCGACTGTCCTGAGTGCCACTAAAGCCCGGGCACCGCCCCAGCTGCTCACATCTGGACAGAAGCCGAGGGTGGGCAGGACGGCGCTCCACTCGCGGGGGCCTCACGCCTACCTGGGGCCTGGCCTTTTCCTTCCCCTCTGCCTGCCCGGTCAGCTCTGCTCTAAGGGGCCGCGAGAGGGCCAAGGAGGGGATGTTGTTTGCGACCTTGGGGAGGGCCTGTGATGTCCACCTGCTCAACTTGCCTGGTGCCGACCAACATCACAGGCAGCCCTCAGAACAGGGATCGCGGGAGCCACAGACGCCAGGTCCCCCCCGCCGCCCTGAGTACCTCCGGGATGCCGGGTCCCCAGCTCTTCACTGCAACCTGTCCTGGTACCTGCGTGACTTCACCTGTGACCCTGTGTGTGCTTCACGAAGCAGCTTTCGCCCTCGAGACACAGATGCGCCCAAATGTTTTTATTCTGTTTCTTCCTCTTTCTTTTAAACGCTGATCATGAGCCACTAAATTAATTTCACGACCCACTAATGGGGTGACGACCTGCACTTTGAAAAGAGGTGATCTAGGAGATGCAAACGTCAGCATGTGCCTGGGGTCTGGGCTCTGCTAATCCATTCATCAATTTATCACATGCATGTATGGGAGCCCCGAAAGAGGGACCGGGGCTGGCGGGACCACAAGGCCTGCGCCTGCCCTCAGGCAGCTCACGGTTTGCTGGGGACACAGAGAAGGGAGCAGCCACGGCCCATGCAGAGAAGGGGGTGGAGCGTGACCAGGCGGTGGCGGGGGAGGTGACAGCCACTTCCAGACGTGGCCCTGGCTGCAGGGGCACTGGGCTGAGACCCTGGCACCTGGGATGAATTAGCAGTTACGTGGCCAAGCAATCCTGAGGTGTCTTACAGCCCCCCTCACGGAAAACCAGTTTATGCTAAAATGTGAAACCCCACAGTGCTAATGTGCCATCTGTAGGAGGCCCGAGATGTAATCGTGGAAGGGGATTACGTGCTCCAGTTATAAGGTGTTTGCGTCAAGAGCTCAAAGCTTAAAAGTAAGCTTTTAAGAAAGCTTTGAAAATAGGTCTCCGCACGCAGGCCAGGGTCACCTCTGCAGAAACTTGGGACGATGACAGAGCTCGCTGGTCCCCTAGGGTCATCTCAGTGGGATCTGCCAACCCAAGCACCCGGGGCCCACTTCCCCGGTGGGGATGTGACCCTGTGGGCCAGCACATAGGCAGGAGGTCACTGTCACGGAACACGTCCGGCCACTCGGCTGTGTCTCCGAGTGTGAGCGCCTCCCGCCGGGGGAGTGAAGGGGCCCTGAGCGGGTGCACCCCTCCCTGACCTGCCCCAGGTGTGGCGGGGACTTCCTGCCTGGACCGTGGGCTTCTCCTGATGCACCTGTTCCAGCACGAGGCACTCTCCAGGGCGGGCTGATCTCAGGATGCGCGCATCAGAGACTGTCTTCTCACCTGGAAGACGCGTGGGCCTTCTGCAGCGCCAAGGCCGCGTCTGAGTTGGGCAGACCCAACTCCACGGCTCACTGACCCCCGGCCGTGGCCTCCCTCAGCCACCCCAGCTGCAGTTTTCACGGCTGGAAACCCGAGGTGATGGTTCTGAGCTCCGAGACCTGTAAGCCCGAAGGGAACGACTGTCTGCACCTTCTCAGCAAACGTCTTAGGGCAACTTAAGGACCTGAGGCTGTGCTTGCAGGGATAGGGTGCTAGGGCTGCCAAAGGGGCGCCCTTTGCACCTAGAGGCCTCCCAGAACCTCCAAGGGGTGGGGGCGCAGGGAGCTGGGAGCCGGGACGGGCTCGGGGGCTTGACGGGAGGAGACGCCCCGATCCACTGTGAGGAGACTGAGGGGTGCTGCCTGGGGCCACACGACCTGGAGGGCAGGCCTGACCCCGCAGCCACGCACAGCCAGGCCCGCCACGGAGGGCGGGTGGCCCGGAGCCCCCTCCAAGCCTCACCTCCTGTGGGTGTTCATTCAAAAGACCCCCGATGCAGCACCTCCCGGACCAGGGCTGGCCTGGGCCCCCTGCGCATCCACACGCTGACCCCGGGCCCCACGGATCTGGGGGCGGTGGCCCTGGGGGTCCAGGGGTCTGCTTGTCCCCCAGTCTCCACCTTTCGGAAAACCTGGAAAGGTCAGCTGCTTCCTAGACGGTCGGGGAGGCAGCGGCCCCACCTCAGAGGCCCTTCCGCTCCCGGAAAGGTCAGCTGCTTCCTAGACGGTCGGGGAGGCAGCGGCCCCACCTCAGGGGCCCTTCCGCTCCCGGAGCAGTGAGGCAGGTGGCAGGTGATGAGCTGGCACACCTGCACACTTGCCAGGTGTGACGACAGATCCCTCGCTTCCGTGCTGCACGTGCACGAACAAGCACAGCCAATGCTCAGACAAGCGCACAGCTGCGGCTTCAACGACTGGAGACCTGGGGGCGCCTGCTGCAGCCCAGCCCAACGCTCCTCGTGGGTGGCCCTGCTCGGGACCGGCCCCCAGGCCTGCAAGGGGAGGCTGCAGGCAGGGCCCCCCTGCCTGAACTCCCGCCAACACAAGAGGCCTCCGAGACCTCTGATGGGCTGCCTGGGTGCAGCCGGGGGCCCGCGTCTCCACTTGACAGCCCCGTCCTCAGAATGTGCCCCCGGAGGCCTGGCTTGTCCCCACCCGACCTCCCTGCCGGCGATGGGACCAGGGCGTCTGTGTCTCATCTCAGAGCAGCTACACCTAATTGGCCTCTTAAGGACATTGCTGAAACAGCCCATCTGACTTCTCCAGCGGAGGCTGCAAGGGCAGGAAGGGGTGGTTTTTCCTCTAGACTAATTCCTGAGGGGCCGTGGCCCCCGCTTCTCTGCCATGGATGCCAGGGGAGAACTCCAGATCCTTCCATGAGACCCCAGACCTCCCTGACATAACGTCCCCCAGCATCGAGGCGGGAATTTTGGCCAGGAGCCATAGCCCACCCCAGTCCTCAGCTGTCTACGTCAATGTCACGAGGAAGAGCCCGGATGAGGGGTGAAAATTGGCTGGTGGAGTCCAACACTGTGCGGGCCCAGCATACGGAGCACCAGAGCCGTCCCTGTGGCCCCGGCCAGGCAGCCCCGCTCCCCTGGCCCACACCATCCCAGCCTGTGCTTAATGAGTTTTCCTTTGGGAAAGGAATCTCAGAGCAAACAGCCCCAAAGCCACTTTGCCGCCGTCTGCCTCCCAGCCTGCGGGAGACCAGCCTGGGGAGCCCGGAGTCCACAACTGTCCCTCTCGGTGGGATCCAGGAGGGACAGAGGCACCCTCAGGGGCTCTCGGGGTCTGTGCTCCAAACAGTCACCATGCCTGCCTGGGGGGCGAGGGGATGGCCTGGATGAGGCCCACGGCCCCTCCCCGATCCTTTTTCTTTAAAGGCCCTTCGTTCCGAGGCCCTTCTGTGGGTTCTAACCTTCCCCCCAGCCTGGAGCTGGGAGTACATCACCCAGAAACAGGACAACTTCACCGGCAATCTTGTGTGGGCTGACCGGCCTGGAGAGGGCTCTGTCCAGCCTCTCGGGCCGCTGGGCACTCAGTGACCGTGTGATGGGTCTGAGCAGCCCGGAGACAGACTGATCCGGCTGCAGAGAAGGGAGGTTCTGGAGGAGGCGGGGCTGGCAGCCTGTGTGTCCATCCTGTCATCGCGGGTGTGGGGTGCACCCCGCCCCAGTACGCTCTGCTGCCTAAGGCTCCCGCACCCCCCGCACAGCCAGCGCCGCGCACCTACCGTGGTGGTCTTTATCCGCCCGCCGGGCTGCGTGCACGTCCAGCCTGACCGGTTGATCAGCAAGTCACAGCCTTCCCCCTCCAGACAAGGGAGCATGTCACACCACTGCTTTGTTTTGATGATTCGTGCTGCGGAGAGAAGAGAGAGCTGTCAGCGCTGGCCTGGGGCTTGAGCCGTACCTACGCAGCTCGATTCCCGGAACCGGAACTCAGGGATGGGACGGTCCAGTGGGCAGTGCCTGGTGTCAGTCAGGTGGCCTGGCCAGACTGCTGCCCCCTCCCTGGCCTCGCAGTCAATCGCTCACTGCCAACCACCAGCTCTGCCATTGGCCACTCAGTAAGTAGTGACTGAGGGCGCTGGGGACGGTTTCAAGAACCTCCCTTCCTGGAGGCAACAATGTACTTCTCTCCTTTGTCTGGAATCTGCATGGGAGCCAGGAAAGACAGCAGTGGGCGGGGGTGGGGGTAGGTCTCCCGGTCAGGACCCCCCCCTCAGATGCAGTGGGGACTGCCCGACTGCAGGCCGCAATCCTGGGGCCTGGGTGGGTGCTGGGAGGGAGGTGCGCAGGGGGAGGGTGGGGACTCCTGGCAGATCGTACGGAGGCCACGGCCCTCCAGGGGCCTCATCCACAAAGGGGACCCCCCCCCCGCGCGAGGACGTCCCAGGACTGGTGACATCAGGACTCGAGTCCTTGTCACTGTCAGATGGGGTGGGGAAGGTAGACCCCGTGGCCGCTAAGAACTGATGACTCCAAACCCACGCTTCCAGGCAGAAGGGGGCTGCGTCTCTCTCTTCCTGGTAAACCCACCACCTTTCTGTGGCAGTGGCGGGAGGGCCTGGGAACCCATATGTGACGGAGACCCTGGAAGGAGGGACTCTGTAATGGAGAGAACACCGAGTGTATGCATGGAACTGTTCAAGGAACCTGGGAACTACGGGTCGTTTTGAATTAGGACAGAGTGATGCGCATCCTTTTTAAAGCAGGTTCCACTGCTTTGGTGGCTGCAGTGGCCCCCGTGGCCCCACCCTGCTCTTCCTGCATCTTGAAATTCTTAATAACTTTTAAAGGATCCCAGCATTTCCACTTTGCATGCGGGCCGCCAATCACGCCACCAGCCCTGCAGGCAGTGACTGTCCCTACAAAGGCGATAGGGGACCTGAGAGGGGCCTCACCCCATGGGGGCCTGGGCCTTGGGGCCCCTGCAGGGGAGGGTGACTCGGTGAGTCTTAACAAAGGGTGGGCTGGGAGGTGGTCTGGAAAACAGACAAGGATGGCATCCCAGGTGACCCCTTGATGCCAATTCTGACAAACAAGCAGGAGCTGCCTGAGCACAGCGGGGAGTGTCCTGGGATCGATTGGCAGGCAGAGGGCCCTGTGGGTAGCGTGCTGCTCACCTGGACCCACACTAAGCATCTCTCTACCCACAGCCAGCTGGTCATCCTGAGACCAGCTCCTTTCCAGGCCGAGCTACGGACGGAGCTGTGACCCCCGCCCCCTGCAGTCACAGGAGGAAGTCCTGACCCCAGAGTGGCTGGACTTGGAAACAGGGCCTTTACAGAAGTACCTGAGGTTAAATGAGGTCATAAGGGTGGGGCCTCATCCCACAGCATTGGTGCCCTTATAGGAACTGACCTCAGAGAGCTCAGCCTCTCCCACGTGGGACACAGTGCAGGCAGCCGTCTGTGAGCCAGGAGGGGGTCCCCACCAGTCAGCCGCACCTGCATCACAGCCTCCTCACCTCTGGACTTCGAGAAAATGAATTTCTGCTGTTCAAGACCTACAGCCTATGGTGCTTTGTGACTACAGCCTGAGCTAAGACGGCCCGGGAGACTTCACAGCGCGGAAATGCCCCGCAGCCAACTGAAGTCAGAGCGGAAAGACACTCCAGCTGAGCGTCAGCGTGGTTCCCACGAAAGAGGAGACGCGGCTCTGCTCTCACGGCAGGCGTGGGGGACGGGCTGTCTCACTGCCCAGAAACGTCTCTAGGCCACGGCAGGCCCGGCTCTAGCCGCACCTCGCGCTCCACGCGGCCCTGCCAGGACCCGCGGGCCACAGGTGGCTGCCTTCCCCAGCACATCCCCTCGGGACTCTTTTCCTCATCTGCTCATCGTTCTGGCAGAAGTCCCTGGAGCAGCCCCACCATCCCTGGTGCACCATTTTGGTGACAGTAAATGACAACACAAAAACCTCGTCGCACACCAACAAATGCAAACCGTAAACCCATGAGGCAGCAACAGGATTGAAATACACACCCCACCAATCCCCGGAAACCCTGTGTGCGTGGCTTAGAGACGGTCGTGACGAATTAAAGAAAGAAGGGAGGGTTTCTCTGGGGTCATCCAGGACAGGCGGCGTGGGAGGAGGCTCAAGAGCGGCTAAAAAAATCTGGACCTGTGCTCCTGTCTGTCTCCTGAGCCGCACCCAGGGAAATGCTGTCAGCGTACTGAGCCTGTCACCACGGGGCGGGGGGACCCAGACCCCAGCTGTGCCCAGGGAGCGGAGCCAAGAGCAGGAACGTGGCCTTCTCAGGTGACAGACCTGCCCTCAGATGCAAGAGGGAAATGCAGTTCTGGAGGCAGGGAGGCCGAGGCGAGGCCCCATACAGAGAGACTGGAGCCCAGAAGGGCACTGGCCCAGACCAGCGGGGCAGGGCAGCATGGGCCACGTCAGAGGCCTGGTTCTGATACCCACGCTTCCCTGGCTAGCCTGCAGGACCAGACAGCAGAGGAGGGAAGGGTTCAATCCTGCACTGCTGTGTCAGCAGAGGACCTCGAGCCAGCAGTGCTTCCCGTGGGCTCCATCCTCCCCGGGAAGCTTGGTGACCAAGGGGACAGAGGAGAAGCTGCAAGTGGAGTACCTGGCCCAGGGATTGGCCAGTCCATGTGTGAAACACACACTTTTCATGGTCAGGTGAGGAAAGAAGCCACTCTTGGCCACTGACCGTGGGGCTGGAGACGGTAGACGGACACTGGCAGAGACCGAGCCAGCCTCCAAGCATCCAAGGGGCTGGGATGCCTGCTGGTCTCCTGAGGCTCCTCCCCCCGGCCGCAGCTCAGCTGGGCTCCAGGCCCTCGGTCAAGGACACGGGCCCCGTTCCCATTCCCCAAAGCACAGGGCGTGTCACCAAGCCTTCATCCCCTCTGCTCTGTCTCACACGCAGTACTAAGAGGCGGGGTGACGGCAGTGGGGGAACATGCACCCCCATTCTCCTGGGGGGAGCCCCACAAACATAACGGGACAACATTTGAGGGTCAGTCAGGAAGAGGGAGGAAAGCTTGAGGGGCAGGGTCCCAAGTGCCTTCAATAGGGGGAGGGGCGTAGGTCCTGCCCACGCTGCAGCCACAGAGTCTGGCCACACACGTTCACACACACGTACACACGTGTGCACATGCACAGGAATGCAGAGGTCACACATGCCCACGTGCAGACACATGCACACACGTAAACACCCACAAAGGCATGCACACCACACCCACACGTGTGAAACAGCACACACGTGTACACCACGGACATACACACAGATATGTGCACACGTTCACAGGCACGCTCACTGCCATGCTTGTGGGACCACTTCATGGGCTGGCCTGGCGCACAGCAGTCATATGGGTGTGTCTGCAAATCAAACAGGCACCTGCTGCCTGGCCCCCGCCCTGTCCCCACCTGGCACGGTGGCCCGGGCGTGCGGGTGCCGGCCCTGCGGAGGGCACTGGCCGGCCAGGCTGATCACTCAGCGTCTTTCGTTGGTCACCGGAGCTCGGCTCACTCAGACCCGGCCCACTTCCTGCTGGGGGCGGACGGAGGCGCAGGGCTGGGTCGCCACGTCCCAGGGACAAAGGGGCCTTTCGTGCCCACACGTCACCACCTCCTCTCCTCTGGCCCCAGTGTCGTGGCAGCTCCCAGCGGGGGAGGGCGTCGCCCAGGGCTGGGGGTGCTGAGGGGGCAGAGGGATGGCGGCTGACGGATGTGGACAGCGGTCCAGCTTGCTCCTGTGTCACAACCACGGGGCCCTCGGCCCGTGCAGGCCAGGGGCGTGGATCTCCCGCTGGCCACGCGCCCAGTGCCTGTCCTGGGCCTTGGGGCCCAGTGTGGACCAGCTCTGCAAGCTTGAGCCTTTGAGAGGAAGCGGAAGCCCTGGGACCCGGCCCGGCCCACACGCCTCTCCCTCCGCCTCGCACATCTACACGCCCACGCGCACACACATCCACCGTGTGCACGTGTGGACGTCGGCCTGCAGGGTCCCCATCTCTCCAGCAGCCAGTGCTGGGGCCTTGGGATGGAGAGGCTGTGTCCCTTCTCTCCAAATTCCCCCTTGCGAGAACACCCGGGCGATTCCAGGTCCGGAGAGGCTCATTCCTGGCTGCCGCCCCCCAGAAGGAAGCCACCCCTGCAGCCCAGCTGCTCGTGAAGGACAGAACAGAAGGCCTCTCGGGGCACAGAGGGCGCCGGGCCAAGCTCTCAGGCAGGCAGGGGCCTGGTGGCTGGGAGGGGAGCAGGGCAGGGCCCAGGGCGTCCAGGGGGCTGAGAAGCAGGGGGCCCGGCTGGGGTGCAGGTCCTGGACATGACCGGACTGCTTCAAGTGGGTCTGGGTCAATCGACTCAAGGGCCAACTTGCCAAAACTGTGGGGCAAACTGTGCCTGGAGTCGAAGACACATCCTGGCAGCTTCAGGGTGACAAGGGCCACAGAGGGGGCTGTGGGGACACAGCCAAGAGGAGACGGAGTGATGTGCATTCAAGGGACAGGACGGCTCTTCCCAGGTGAGCAGGGTGGCGCTGCAGCCCACGAAGAACCCAAGGGAGGACCCTCAGGACAGGTGCACTCACCAGGGGTCCTAACAGGGACATAGCTCATCTGCCTTGGGGCCCTGCCTGGGGGACCAGCTCCTTCCTCCTTAAGAGACAGAAGGAGCCCGGCCCCTGTGGTCCCCACTCTGAAAATCAGCCGCCTGGGATCAGAGGGATTCCGGGCTAAATTCACTCAGATCTGACAGCCAGCGGAGGGAGGGGCCTTTGGTTGAGCTCATTTACACCCCCAAAAGCTAATGGTGTTTTACATATGCAATTTCTCAGGAGCCTGCAAAACCTTCAGAGCTGGTCTCCAACAGCAGAGCCCAGCAGCACCTTTCTTCGGAAGGCCCATGAGACAAAGCTCTTTTTCTTATCTGCTCACATTTCCTGAGCCCTTGCCCTCACCAGGCCCCGCGAGGGCCTCTGGCTGGCTTAGCCCTGGAGCTGCAGTGTCCACCCTCCAGGGCCAATGCTCTGGAATTTTCCATCTCAGGAAAAAGACGACCCATGTGAGGCAGGAAAAACGCGGGAAGGGCCAGGACGGAAGACAGCCGCTGGAGGGCCTCAGAGTCCAGATTCACCCTGTTCAAAGGGAACACTTAGCGCTGTGGCTTCTCCCCGGTGCTCTCCTCGACTGGGCTAAGCACCCCTATTCGATTCATTTCAACCTCCCTGATCAGCGTCCCGAGGAGGTACAGAGGGTCTGAGTGGACCCCAGTTCAATCAGCCACGGGAGCCTCCTATGGCCAAGAGCCTGTGTGCCCAGCTGTTGATCCTGTGTGTGTGTTTGTGTACATGTGTGCGTGTGTGTGCACACACCTGTATGTTGTGTGCGCAGGTGCACGCACAAGTATTTGTGTGTGGATATGTCCCTGTGTGACGTCTGAAATTCTATTCTAGTGACTGAGCTGCACGTATGTGGGGACCCTGCCGCCAGCAACACCCCTCTCCCCACCGTGATGCCCATGATGCTGGGACCCCCTCTTTGTTTACCAGCACAAACAAGCTCCGAAGATGTGGAAGCTCAGAAACACGCCCCTGCAAGATGCCCTCGCCCACCCCCCCAAACCTAAGGATGGGACAACCAGGACGACCTTGAAGCCATCCGGGGTCTGGCGGACAGCACGCCTGCTCAGACAGCAAGGGCAGCGACCAGCGTGCTGCTCGCTTGAGTCTGGACAGATGGACGGGGATCGCGGAGACCATATCGCTCCGCTCAACGCCTGCGCCCTTTGCTGCTCGTAAGTTGCATGGGTCCCTTTGGAATAAACTGTTTCTTCATTTCCATTAACACATGAGTCTGCTTACTTTACTGAACAGCTTGGAAAAATGAGTCGTCCAGAACAAAACCAGTGGGATTCCAGAAATCTCCGGCCACATTCTCAGATACAGTCATAAGTGGACCTTGTCCGTTGGAGACGGGGAGGCCGCTGTCTCTGGCAACATGTAACCCGGAAATATCTGTCCCCAAAGTCCCCCGGATCTTGCTGGTGACAGAGGGGTGAGGCCACATCCACACCCATGAGGAGAGGGGAGGCTGACGTTTAATATAAGCATATAGATATTAATTACACACACACATGGGAGTCAAATATAACTGGGATGTATCAAGGGTTCTGGAAGAATCTATCGCATGAAGAGCTGACACAGGCCCTGAGGATGTAGTCCAGATGCTACTGCTGCAGGGAACGTTTCGAGGACCCCAGGAGGGCCCTGGGCCCCCATCTCTGTGCTCCCCAGGATGGCACGTTGAGGCCCCTCCCGGGAGCAGTTACCGGCAGAGGCAGGAAGGCCCGTGGGGCTGGGAGGTCAGAGGGTACCCTGGGTAGCCCCCGAGCTATCCTTAGAGGACCTTCCCAGCAACAGCCACTCTCAGGCCGTCCCTCCCTGGCAGCCTGGCCCCGGGGACGGGAGGAATCAGAGGTGTAGCGCTCTGAAGGAGGGCACAGCGATGGCGGGAGGACAGGTGAGCCCAAGGGAGGCCCCACATGGCCTGGGGAGGGCCGGCAGCTGTGTGGAGATGACCCGGCACACCTGGGCCTCCCTGCCTGGCGGGCTCTGGTCTCCCCCTGACCCAACCAGGGGATCGGTGGCCTTGGGCTTGGGAAAACGCAAACAACCGGAGCATCTGCTGGGACACCCCCATGATTCCGGGAGAAATCCATTTTGCCCTTACACGCCCAGGGGCAGCTTCTGCATTTTACAAACTCCCATTTGAAACGTCAATGCCCAAACACACCAGGTGAGCACACCTGGCGGGACTGAGCAGGCCAGGTGGCTCTTGGGGGCTCTGAACCAAGCTGCTGGGCCGTGCAGGCAGCTGCCGACCACGGGGACTGGCTTGCTAATCCTCACGGGGAGTCACGTGCTCCTTTATCGATAGACTGACTATGGGTTGTTACTTACGAGGAATCAGTTCGCCTGGTCTTCACATCACACATGGGGACAAGGAAGCTCAGAGAGGTTAGGAGATTTCCACATTCACACAGCAGCCGGAAGGGGATGATGCGAGGGCTTGAGCCCGGCCAGCCTGACCAGGGTCCCCCACGCTCCCTGATTCCACGCGGCCGTGGCGCTCCCAGAGTCAGCAAGAGGATAAGCAGGCACGGCCCGGCCGGCAGGAGAAACCGTGGCTCGACCAGGGAGGAGAGGAGGCCAGGGTGGCGTTTGGAGCTCGAGCCCTTGGGGTCCGAGTCCCCGTGTGCCGCTGCTCGCAGCTGGGCCCTCGGGTCAGGCGCCTGCCCTCTCTGTGCCTCGGTTTTCTCACCTGTGGATGGGATGAAGGCCGCTGTGTCGGGGCAGGGTAGGGGGCTGATGCGAGGACAGAGCGGATGTAAGAGTCAGTCAGAACGGCCGCGGCTGAGGGAAAGCCCCCGCCCCACCACTGTTCATTCTCTCAGCATCATTATGGGCTAGGACGGCGCAAGGGATGCTGGGGTGCGAAATGTGCGTGTCCCGCAGCACCAGGCTGCTCTGCTGCAGGCGGGTGGCTGGCCCTGCAGTTGGTGTGGGACACAGGCCTTTGGTCCCAGCATCCTGAGCTCTGGAGGCCAGCAAGGGACAGCACAACCACACCGAGGACCAGTGCCAGGGCCACTGAGGGGACAGGGAGGTGACCCTCCCCTGGCGCAGCCCCACCCCCCAGACCCTGTTAAAGGGCCCTTGTGTAGCCGCCGCCTGCCCCGTCCTTCTCCATCTCCGGGTCCGCTAGGCCCTCCGCGCTGCTCCACAGCTACACCCCCAGCTGCACGGGACCAACTCAGGCTCCTGTGGTCCACCACGCTGTCCCGAGACGGGCATCTCTGCTGTTTGCGCTTTCCAGCTCAGCTCTGCTATCAACACGCCTTTTGTCTTCTTTTGAATTATCTTCTCAGGACATATTTCCGGGAGAGGAATTACGGGGTCAGAGGGTCTGAGCGTCTCCACAGCCCTGGACGCATCCCACCAGGCTGCCCGCCAAGTGGATCAGACCCCGACCACGGCCAATCATGTGTCCTCAGTCATCTGTCCCCAGGGGAGCTGGCACCGGGTCCCGCCCTGCAGGTGACTCTGTGACCATCAGTAGGCGGGTCAGAGGGCAGCTTTCCGACGGCCTTGGGCCTGAATAACTCTCTCCTACAGACATTTATTCTGTGCACGTTAGGCCAGTGAGCCTGCGTTCTGAGAGCTGCAGGTAGAGATGGCATTTCCCGTCCTCCCTGGAGAAGCTGCTCCGTCCCCGAGACGCCCCAGGCCGGGGTCACAGTACTCTGGAGGAGGGGTGGGGTCTCGGCAGCGGCCACGGGAGACTCCAGGAGGCCTGGGTGGTGGCTTGTCCCAGCCCCTCTCTGTCCCCAGAAGCATCTGGCGGGTAGAGGATGGATGGGATCCTGGGGCTCCCACCGTGCTGGACCCACAAGACCACCCAGCAGCATCCCAGCCCCGAGGGGCCTCCAAGCTGGCTCCAGAGGCCTGGCTGCCAGCTCTGGGCTGCTCTGGCCGGGGACCGGCTGGGTCTGCAGTCAGCAGCGGGGGGACAGGGAGCTGCTTCCCATTTTGACCCGCCAGGGCTGTGCTCCGCCTACAGCCCCCTGCCGCCCCCCACAGGGCTTTCTAACATATACACAGGTATACGTCTATTCACGCGTGTATTAGGAGCTTCTACGTGCTCACACATTTTGCTTGGTTCCCAATAATCAGAGTGCACTGCACGCACGTGTCTGCCCTGCCTGCGGTTTCAGGGGGGCTGTGCTGACATTCATCAGCTTACAGGGTTAGCTTCATTCCCTCAACCTCCCCCCAGTGCCAGGCTGTGCCGACTCCTCTTGTAGGAACTGGGTACACAGAATGGCCTCCAACGGTCCCAAAATATGCTTCGGGGCTTTGCCATAGCTGATTGCAGCGGACAGCCAGGAAGGGGGGCCTGTGACGGCAGCGGGGCCTTGAATCACAGCAGCTCCTGGCTACCCACCTGTGTTCCACAGGGCCGTGGGGAGAAGGAACACAGACCCTGAAGTCCCGGTAAGGAGCTGCCCGGGTAGAGGTGAGGGAGGGAGGGAGGGAGGGGCTCCGTGCAGAGAAGCCCCCATGCAGGGCTGGCCCTGTGCACACACCTGCTCCAGCTCCCAGCTCTGAGGCCCACTTGGTGACAGGTGGACTTCAGCCCCAGGATGGAGGGACGTAGGGTCCGTCATCTGTGGACCCTGTTGGTGAGGCTTAGTGGGCTCAGCTGGAAAAGGTGTGAGGAGACGCAGGCCTAACAGGGCGTCCTGGGCAGCCACACATGGCCACTGACCCTACGTCCGCACTGGTCCAGGTGATGGTTTAAAAGCTCGCTGCGCTGCGGCACAGGGGTAGTGCACGGAAAAGGGGGTCCACGAGGATGCTGGGGGGATGGAGCAGGTGGTCTTGGATACACAGGTGAGCGTCGGGCCAGGAGAAGGGTGCCAGGGACGAAGAGCCCTCCCTATCCCGGCTTTCCGGAACCTTCTCTGACCCCGCCCGGCTTCTGCTCCTGGTCTGGGGTGGGTGGCTTGTTATCGCTACCATGGCCCCCACTGTTCCTGGGGTCACGGGGCCTGACGCTCAGCACCGTGTGCGGGTCACGTACCTGTCCCCCCTCACTGGTTTGGTCATCGCCCCTCCCCCACCCCCACCCTCACTCAAGACGGGCAGGACAGTAAGGCCAAAACGCCAACAGGAAGAGCTGCGTCAGTACAGGGTCCCAAAGACCCCATCCCATTCCATCCTCACCAGGCCAGAGCAGGAAGGGGGGTCCCAGCCAGCAGACTAGGGACGGGCTCCGAGGGGCAGCCCCCTGCACCCCTGCACCACCCCCAAGCCAGCGGGGGCCTGACTCTGTGGTCCAGGGGTGGCCTCTGTGCCCAACCTGGCCGGGGAGCCCGAGGCTCGGGGACTTATTGGGAGCAGCCCGCCTCCTCTTTGAGGGGGGCCACCCCAGGGGTCTGGCTCCGGGCTCCCTGAACTGCTCTGGTCTCCTTGGTCACTTGGGATGGACAGACGTCAGTGAGCCAGCCCAAACTGCAAAACCTCTGTGAGTCACACATTCCTCCTTCGAAGGCAAGGCAGCTGTCAGTTTTCTGGAGTCTTCTCAGATGTTCTGAACACTCCAGGGCCAAGCACGGGAGGCCCCCGTCCGCCCTTGGTACCGGGATTAACCCATCAGGGAAGCGAGTGGGATGGGAGTGGCAAGGAGCCTGTCAACCTCTACCTCCCGGGCAAAGAGGGCCATGGTCACTCACTCAGGCTGCACTCACCCCAAGCCATGGGGCACGCCCAGCTCAAGGATGTGGGCCTGTTCTCAGGACCAAGGGGCAGGCGGGGAGACCCGCTTTCCCTGGAGAAGCCTGGGGTCCAGTGGCCCCAAGGCCATGCACGTTCCCGGGCGGGGTCTGTGATGGAGGCCAAGGCCGGGGGCCCCACCAGGCTGGCACACGTCACACCCAAGACCCGACAATTCGGGAAGAAAAGGCACATTCTCCTCCTGGTCATTCATGCCGAATCCTTTAATCACTCAGAAAAGAAAACTCTGCAAAACCCAGATGACATTTTAAAATTAGACAAAATTTTCTTTCGACAACTTCTAGACAGCATAATTTAGCGAGAACAGTCTCGATAATGATTTTTTCTTTAAATAGTTGCAGTAGAATGGATTGATTTTTGAGACGGTTCCCTGATTAGTGAGATTCATTAGCTGCCGGGGACCTGTCCCCACCAGAGCTCGAGAATGGAGACGTTTCCCCGTATGATTGGTTAGCATCCTGCGCCCGTGGAAAACACTCCAGATTTGGGTAAGCAAATTGGATTGAGAGAGAAAAACCACAGTTGTCATGAGCTACCTGTCTCGTTATTTCACTAGGATTAAGAAATGTAAGTAGAGGGGAAAAGAAAAACACTCCAATCATTTTTCTTGGGCAAATTCCCATGAATTGACAGAAGCTCCTCGAGAGGGTAGACAGGAGATGCAACCGGCTTTTCATTTTAACCTGAGGCAGGAAAGCATCTCCCTGCTTCCGGGAGGTGGCAGGGCTCCTGGGGGCAGCAGGGGAGCGTCACGGCCTCACTGTGTGGAGCCCCTGCACACCCCTCCGTGGAGAGCTGGGACACACTTCCATTTAGGGAGACCACTTGTGGCAGCCGGGCGCCCATGGGGGCAGGGGCTGTGTTGTGGGTCAGTCTCCCAGGAAGTGATGAGGGCCATGGTCCAGGGGCGTGCTCTTGCCTGCATGGGGGGGACGCTGGACATGACAGAGGGGCATGAGGCTGAGAGCACCGGCTGCTTTCAGGGAACCCAGGACCCCACTAGGACGCAGACCTATCAAGCCCTCACAGAAAGTTTCACTGTGAGGCGCATGAGACACTTAGAAAACCGTCCTCTGTCCACTCATTTCTCCTGTTCACCTGCCCATCCATCCAGTCACCCACCCCTCCATTCACCTATCTACCCATCCACCCAACTATCCATCCACCCAACTATCCATCCATCCACCCACTCATCCCTCCACCCATCCACTCATCCATCCATCCATCCATTCATCCACCCACTCATCCATCCATCCACCTACCCACCCATCCACTCATCCATCCATCCATCCATCCATCCATCCACACATCCATCCATCCACCCACCCATCCATCCACCCACTCATCCATCTATCCACCCACTCATCCATCCATCCATCCACCCATCCATCCATCCATCCAACCATCCACACATCCATCCATCCATCCACCCACTCACCATCCATCCATCCACCCATCCACTCATCCATTCATCCATCCATCCATCCATCCATCCATCCATCTATCCACCCATCCATCCACCCACTCATCCATCCATCCATCCATCCATCCATCCACACATCCATCCATCCATCCACTCAAACCTTTGGCATTCAGAGCACTCGTAAAACCCTGAACTTGACTTCCTTCCCCCAATAGTCAGAGATGCCTGGTAGCATCACAGTGTCACGCGTACTGGGAAGGGCCCAGGGACCCCTCTGTCCTCCTTCCCCCTGGAGCAAACTTCAGAAGGAGGAGGGAGGGAAGGGGTGGCATCGGTGGCTGTGTTGACTCCACCCTGCCTCCCTCTGACTCCTGAGGCATGCGTGGCCAATGCATAGTCAACACGAGGCATTCTGGGCTTCCCACCTCTCCCCCTCCTGCGTCCATGGGGAAGGTCAGCCAGCAGTGATGGAAGAAGCCAGGGACAGCCCATGGGCTCCAAGGCCTCTGCCCAAGCTCTTCCTGACTGGCCCAGAGAGAAACTGTAAAGAAGCAACCTGTGACCACCTCTCGAGAAGTAAACAGTGGGGCAGACGGGCGGAGGTGGGGGCTTGGGGTCACCATTGTAAGTGGGGAACCATCGAGTTTCCGCCCACGGAACTAGAGGTGCCAGCGGCTCTTGGAGGGTGTTCTCCAGACCAACCTCCGCATCCTCCAGCAGCTCTGTGCTCTCCTCCCCAACATGGGCACCTGCCAGTTGGCCCTGATGGCCTCAGAAACCCCAACCCCTTACCCCTGCAGGAAGGGAGGTTGTGAGGCCTGTGGGAAGGTATCGATAGGGAGATGCTGGCCCAGGAGGAGGCTGGTGCCTCCCGGGGATGAAGGTGGACAAATCAGTCCAGTCTCCACCTCCATCATCACATGGCCTGCTCCCCAGGTGCCTCTGTCTTAATGTGGTATTTCCTCCTCCTATAAGGACCCCAGTCAATGGATCAGAGCCCACCTTGATGACCTCATCTTAACCTGATTATATCTGATTACATTTCCACCTAAGGCCACATTCACAGGCACATGGATTAGAACTTCAACGCATCCCTCTGTTGAATCCAACCCACCACAGACGCCCTCCCTGGGGCACAGAAAACAGGGTACAGGTCAGGGGGCAGGCCACATCCCACGTTCCATGTCCCACACTCAGGATTGACTAGCGCAAGACCCCCTGGTCCCTGGGAAGTGGACTGAACTGTGGGCAGGTTGCGTGAACTCAGCATGGAGCCTGGGAAATGAGGGGCATGGGTGTTTGATCAAGTACCAGGGAGAGGCTGCGTTTGGACACCACAGCAGAACCTATCGTGTTTGCAAGAAGGATACACTGCTTCCAACCAATCAAATAGCTTTGCACGCGTGTTTTATCTTACAATCTGGGAAAGGTGTCTCTAACGGAAGGTTCTCGCCTGTGCTGTAAGATTTACGAAGCTTGATTTAAAGTAATGGGAAGGAAGTCTTTCCTGACGGTCTGTTCATTTGCTCGACGGTTTGAGCCCCTCGTGTTCTGAGAGGCTCCAAAATGGGACAAACTGGGCCTGGACATTCGGATCTGGTTTCCTTGGTTACTGCGTTGATCTGCCTCCCCAAGACTCCCCATAACACTGAGCTCAGGTCCGGTCGAAGCACAGGGCCCTGCCCGGCATCATTATCTTCCTGCTGAAATCCCCAGAGGCTGGATTGTGCCAGGGTAACGGCAAGGACCTGCCAACCACCCGAGTGAAGCTGCTGAATCAGAGAGCAAAGGCCCTGGGGGGTGAAACGCCCACTGGAGATACAGGAATCTAAGACCCTCAGTTCAAGGGCTGGAGTCTTCGGGAAGCACTGGGGGTGGCACGCTGAAATGGGCTCGGTGCCCCGCCCAGGGATGCCCAGCCCTTCCTACTTGGGAGGTGGGGCTGATGCAGTCCCGGTGCCTGGGGGTCTCGGCGCATCACGCTCATGGGGCTGCTGCTGGATGCAGGATGCGGCAGGATGAGTCCGGGGGTCTCCCAGCAGTTTGGGAAAGCCACCAGCCCTTGGCTTACCTGTACCCCTCGTGCCCTATGCTCCCTGTTCCCCGGGGCTGCTTTCCTTCACTGCCGGGGGCTGCCCGGCCCCACTCAGTGCAGGGGGCACCCTGCCGCCTCGGGGCGCCCATGGCTTGAAGGGAAGGAAGTGCCCAGGGCCACAGGAGGGAGGCTCCAGGCTGTGGTGGGCTGGAAGCTAAGCCCTCTCTCTGAATCTCTCCCTTTTTCTGTTCCAAGAATCCAGCAACAGCTGGTGGCCACCTGGGCAGCAGGATGAATGGCTCCCCTGCCTGGTGTCCACAGAGCTGCAAACTGGGGGTTATTTATAGCTCTGCCTCCACTAAAAGCACAGGCTGGAGCCAGGGTTGGGGTCTGGGGAATGGGGCCCATGGGCCTATAGCTTTAGAAATGAAGTCCCATCCACAGCCCGGCTGCACCAAGGCTCCCTCTGGGGCAAAGGCGGCACCAACCCGGCTACAGAGGCAAGGCCGGCTCGGGGCTGGGAGCTGGCCAGAGGGCTCTGTCTGGACTCCCTGCGGCCCCCGTGACTCCTGGGGACAGAGCCGTCCTCCCCGCTTACAAGGGGGGGCCAAGGTCCCAGGGAGTCAGCCCAAGGCCTTGGGGGACTGCGCAGGTGTGGGGCCAGGTGTTCAGAGCCAACCTCTGACCCGTGAGGCGCATCCTCTGCTCTTTCCATCTGCCCCATGACATGGAGCTACGTAAACCTACACGTGTTTTTTTGTCCTGTTGCTTCTTTTCTATCTTTCTAATTCAACCTTTAGCGTTGCTTCCGTGTCATGACGTCTGTCTCCGGCATCTTGTCACTGAGCACAGGATTCCATCCCGTGGGCCATGCCAGATACCCTTCCTGACTGTGGACCAAACCACCCTGCCCATGCCCACTGGCCGCCTGCCTGCAGCCCTTCCCCCACCCTTGCCCTCGCTGCAGGGGGTCCACTGTCCCAACGCCCTTCTCCACGCCTCTCAAGCCTGACCCAGACCTCCCCCGCGATGGAGGCCTCTCTCCTGCCCCTTCCGCTGACCACAGGCCCCAGGGTCTCCCTCGGGTGCCCTGACCCTTCACGAGGCCAGTGACACGTGAATTTGAGCGTGGATTTGGGGAGTCTGAGCCCCACAAAAGGTCAGCTCCGTGACAGTGGGGCCCGGCCTGCTCTATCCCCTGCTGTACACCCGGCACAGCAGCCTGTGCATAGAAGGTTCTGGAAATGTGCACTAGAGGGGGAGGGAGGGAGGGACAGATAGAGACAGGCAGCACTGCGCCCCCGGCTGGGCTCAGGCTGCCTGCTGCCAAGCGCGAGAAGCCCCTGCCCGGATGTCGTCTTTCAGTTGCCTCATGAGGGTCCTTCCCAACCAGGGCTCTGTGCCCCCTGAGCCCTCGCAGCTCAGAGGGTGGGCAGGCATCGCTGGGGAGTGGGAGGGGAGGGGACAGGAGGAGACCGGGGTCTGGGCCATCGCAAGTCACTGCCTCGTCTGCCCTGCTTGGTGCGTCTGGAGGAGGCCCAGCCTGGCACCCAGCACCTCTGCCACCCCACCCGGGCAGTTCAGCAAACACCCAGCGGGCGGACCCCTGCGGTGGGGCAGCAGGAGTAGCCTTAGCCCTGGGTCACCCACCACACACACACCTGGGAGCCGGGCAGGACCAGGCCCTGCGAGAGGTGCAGGCTCTGTGCCGTCAGACGGGGCTGCAGGGCAGCAGCAGCGAGACGGGGCTCTGGGCGCAGCCCCTCAACATCGTGGGCCAGCATCCCCATCCCGCTGAGTGGTCCTGGTCACCCTCGCCGCCCCCGGAGCCCCGGCATGCCCGCCTCCAGAACCGCACTCCCGAGGCCAGCACGGGGACCACCTCGTGAGGACGGTCTGTGCCGGCCCCTGTTCGGTCCCAAGGTGGCTGTGACGCAAGGAGCCCGACCCGGGCTGGCGGCAGGACAGTGAGATCCTTCGGTCCCTCAGCCTTCCCGCTGGAGGCTTGGGAGCATTCAGTGCAGCGTGATTGTTCCGGCCACTGCTTTCTGTCCAGGACACAGGAGAGAAGTCGGACAGATGTGTCTTAATATGGGTTTGTTGACACGGCTGCGGGCGGCGAGGATGCTGAGAAGGGCCTTCCGGCTGAGTGCCAGGCGGGCGTCCCTCCATGGGGATGACGGGGGCTTCCTGCGAGCCTCTGGCCAGGGGCCCTGCCCCGGGTGCCGCCCCAGGCGCCACTGGTGACCAAAGCTGTCAGTGGTGGCCGAGGCCTCCCAGGCTGGGCAGGGGCCACACACACTCTGTCTAAGCATCTCTTGCTCCACAGCCCTGGGGGCTGGAGCTGCAGCGTCCCCTCCTTCCAAAGATGACACTGGCTCAGAGAAGCCCCCTGACGCCCTCCAGGTCAGCAGCCTGGGGTGGAAAGACAAAAGCCTGGAGCTCGGGTTTGTCCCTCAGCCCCAGGGATGACCGGCACACACGGTCCTGGCCGCAGCGTCCACACCAGTAAACCAAGGCTGGAACGAGGGTCCCTCTAGTCACTCCAGCTTGTGCATCCGGGTCCAACGCCCTTCCCCGTGTGGGGTCCACTCACACCCCGGGTGGGAGCGGATGTACCTGGAGGGCCCCAGCACTCGGCTCCTGGACCGTCACCCAAGCAGCCCTGGAGAAGAATGCACGGTGGTGAAAAGGCTGGCTCTGGGTGCTCCTTGGGAGGGGGTGACCACAGGGGAGAGGCAGCAGGGATGGGATCCAGCCACCTCCAGTCCATCCTCCCATGTCCCCAGCGAGCCCCCAGAGGTACCGCTGCCACCCAGCCCCTCCTCCAGCACGCTGCCCACCCTCCTCGCCCCCGGAGCCCCTGAATCTTCTCCTGTCACCCGCACCCCGACCCCTAACACGCGGGGCATGGCAGGTCCCTCCCTCCTCCCGGAGCTGAGGCCGGTGTGGGGGAGGGGTGACGCTCCAGGCTCCCTGCTCTTTCACAACTTTCCATTTCCTTCTATCACCAGGCAAGGACAGGGCCTGCTCATCGAGCCTGGCTGCCGTGGCCCCGTGAGTTGAGTTTATGCGCCTGGCCTGTATCTCATTGCCAAGCTTCTAAGAATGTGTCCGGCTTCTGCGGCCCCATCGCCGCCCCGCCCCATCGCTGCCCCGTCAGGCAGCCACCTTCGGTGTTCAGAGGCAGAAGCAGCTTCCGGTCGTGGACAAGAGCAAGCTGTGGCCACAGGGCGGGCATGGGGTCAGCCTGCCATGCCTGGGGTCACTGCCGCCAGGAGGGTCAGCAGGATGTTTGGGAAGTTTCTGGGTTTAGACAGAACTCGAGGCGGGGGCAATCTTCCCACCGCATCAGGTGGGTGATGCCTTTCCTGCCCCCAGTGTCCCAGGAACGTGGAGGAAAGCCCACCGGGCACTGGTCTGCCCCTCCAGGGACATCTGCGGACCAGGGCACCTGCTCGTCCTCGAGCCTGTGCCGAGGGCAGGTGGTGTGGGTGGAGGAGGGCAGGTGTCGGGCCTCAGGCTGCAGGGCCAGGGGTCCCAGGACACACCGGCTCAGAGCCCAGGGAGGACGATCCGGCTCCGTGCTCCCAACAGCGTCAGAGAAAAGGGGCCAGATTCCCTCGCAAGGGACAGCTCCATCGCCCCTACACTCTTCCTGGGCTTCCGAAGGCTCTGGGTTAATCCGCCCCCAATCCCCCGATGGCGCCACTTGGAGATGCCCCGGCTGTGGGGTCCACTGCTTGGGACAAAGTTCCCCAAACCCATTTCCTCCTTTTTCTGCACGTGTAACTAGAATGAACTTCCCAGGATCCTGCAAGGAGGTGGTGGCCCGGCCAGCGGACCTCAGGGAAGCCGAGAGGCCCTTTCCAGGCCCAGTCCAGACGGCGCTTGCCCTCCCCAGCTACACGGCAGCTCCTGCAAGGCATGGGGGATCCCGGGCCAGCAAAATGGGGAAAGACCCATTTTTTTTTTTGGCCGCGAGGCATGTGGGATCTTAGCTCCACGACCAGGGATTGAACCCACACCCTCTGCATTAGAAGGTGAAGTCTTAACCGCTGGACCGCCAGGGAAGTCCCGGGAAAGACCCATTTTGATCTTTATAGGAATAAAACAAAATTTTATCACAGGCTTGGTCATCAGCAAACTTTTCCTTAAAACGCCAGAAAGTCTTCCAGCTTTGTGGCTGGGCAGGCCGTCTCACAGCTGAGGCCCAAACGCGGCCCTGATGGCTCCCGGATGCTGGGTGTGGAGGTGACCCCATGAAACTCTGCAAAGCCGGGCCTCCTCTGAACGGGGCAGAGGCCTTCACTGAGCCACACTCCCCTCGGGCTCAGGGCCACTGCCCAGCAGGCGTGGGGAGGAGGGGTGCAGAGGCCCTTCTCCTGCAGCCTTTCTCTGCTGCACGGGGGGCTCTGCAGGGAAGCCAGCTGACAGGAGACCCCCAGCCTGTCCCTGATCCGGGAGTTGGGGTGGAGCGAGGCCAGGGGATGCACAGCAGGCAAAGATGCAGGGCCTAGCGCTGGAGGCCTGCAGCTGGCAGGTGACACAGGAACCTTGGAGTCCTGGCTCTGCCCCCCACAGTCTGTGCACGAGTCTCATCGAGAGCACGCACCCCACGAAACCCCCCATGATGGGTGGCAGGAGGTTTCCAACATCAGGCACTTGGTCAGGCCCCCATCTGGGCTTCTAGGGAAGCTCTGGTGGGAGGGCCAGGTCTGGGATGGTCCAGGGCCCTGGGGAGGGCAGCATCGCGGCTCCTGTTCCCTGCAGCCCCGCTTCCCCGTGTCCAGGTCCTCCCGCCCCCTGGGCCAGGCGCCCTCTCAGGCAGACCGTGATCAAGGCCTGGGATGCAGTGTCTTAACTGCATTAACCTGGATCAGCCCGAACACGGATGCTGACCCAGCGCAGTGCGCAAAGCACGCCCTTCAGTCCATAAAGCCACGACGGCCTTTGTGGGACCTGGAATCATGCTCTGAGGAAGGATGCACTGCAAGGTCACACGTGGGCCTGAAATCCGCCCCCATGTGCCTCGGCCGCGGGCCAGGGAGAGCGCGGTGGGCAGGGCGCTCCATCCCAGCTGGGGCAGGAGAGGCAATCGACCATAAATAAATACCCGAGAGGCACTATTTTATTTGCTCCCTGGTGCTCACAGCGCTGGGCTGGCGTCCCGGGAAGCGAGAATAGAGGAAGCCATGCCCCCAGGTCCACTCCGGGGCTGAGAGTTACCTTCCCACGCTGTCCTGGAACATCATGACGGCCCATTCGCTTGAGAGTGGCCAGCCCTCCAACCCGTGCCCGGTACCCGCGGAGCACCCGCTGTAACAGTGAGCCCCAGGTCAAGCCAGGAAGATGTGTCCTTAAATGGCCTGTGGGCTGCACACACAGGCTTGGGGAGGCGGAGGCACGTCTGGTGGAGGATTCCAAAAAGCCGTCATCAGCACCTGAAATACCGCGGGCCCTCGGCAAGCCCGTCTTTCCGCACCCCTTCCCCGCCGTCTCACAAACAAGCACGGCCCTTCGGTTCAGGGGCTACAGACAAGGAGGAGGTCGCCCTGACCGGGCAGTGACAGGGCCCTGACTCCCCAGCCTGGTACCCGAGGCCTGTCCTACTCCCCGCTGTAGGACAGAGGCTGCTGCAGACGCAGAGGACCCCAAGCTGCCCACCTGCTCAGTCACCCAGTTGTCCTGCTTCAGAAAGAGGCAGAGCAGCCAGGGGTGGCCTGGGAGGGAAGCCACAGCCCTGGGAGCAGCGCAGAGAGCAGCAGAGATGCCACGGCCAGCCCACCTCAAGGTCCCCTCAGAGAGCCACCTGGACTCGGCTTGTGTGAAACGAGAGTGGATTTTGGCGACAGGGAAGGAAGCAAGGTGACAGCAGCAGAGCTCTCAGGAGTTGGAAGCGGGACTGTGGGGACAGAGGAAGGAAGGGCAGAAGGGCCCCAGCACGAACAGCCGCTAGTGCCCTGGTCCCTACGTGACCATCCCCAACACCCCCGGGCCCGGGTGTCCAGGTTCTGCTCCCCACTGAGAGCAACTGTTCTATCAGGAAAGAACACAGGTTGGGGGGAGGTGATCAGAGATCGTATGGACACATTCCCAGCAAAACTGGAGTCTCCATCCCAAGTGCCCGCCGAATGTCAACACACCTGGTTGCATCCCAAGTGCCCGCCGAATGTCAACACACCTGGCTGTAACCCATGGATGTTTCTGAGTGTGGACGTTCCAAAGAAAGTTTCAAAAGGCTCTGGGGTGGGAGGGGAAGAAGGGTGTCCAGGGCACGGGAGGTCACTGATGTCAGGACACACAGCCATCACAGGCGTTAGAGGCCACGTGAACGTGGGCGACGCCTTGAAAGCCCTGACGGGAAGCGAATGTGAGCTGCCATTCTATACCCAGCCGAGGAATCACATGGCACGAACCGTGTTCACAGGAAATGTGCACCTGACCTTCAGCCACGTTCTTCCACCCATGGGCTTTTGTTCCCTGATACACAAGAGAAAAATGAGTCCTTTCAAAGAAGCTATGAAAAAAAATAGTTCTATCTTCTTCTTACATTATCTTTTCTCTCCTGTCCAAATCACCTACCACAAATAATTAATACTTAGGGCTAGTTTTAAAGATAAGTGTTAAAGGGGACGATTGTATCACAGGCCGAGGTAGGCAGCAGAAGTTCCCGCAAACCAACCCTCCCAGAGTTCATCAGTTACAGCCTAATAACCGGTGTTGAAATACAAGGGAAGGCTATGAGTGTTTGCAGTCAAGGTCCAGGAGAGGGAAATTCATGGAATGAAAGACGTCACGTGAGCTGAGACTGATAAACATAACGCAATAATCGCTACCGCCTACTCATGTTAGCTCTGGTCCTTGAAGCCGGCATTGTACCCATTTTACAGGTGAGAAAGCAGACTCAGGGAGGCTAAGGGGTTTCTTCAAAGACACACCATTACTCAGTGAAAGACTCATGATTGGAACCCAAGTAACCATATCCACGCTCTGGGCTCACTCCCCAGTTGTCGGACATCATTCAAGTCTTGGAGACAGGCAGCTTCTCTCTTCCTGCGAGCCTGGCCGGGGCTGCAGCAGGAGCCGGGATGAGTCGCAGGTGAGCCTCCCTCCAGCTATTTTGGGGGAGGGGCCACAGTCTTGCCTGCATGTCCAGGGTGCCCGTGGGGCTTGCGGGGCCTGGGCAATCGCCTCACAAACCTGCCTGCTCGTGTGGGGTGTGCTGCAGGGACATTCTGTGGACCGCAGGTCCCCTTGGACACGGCTCTGCCCCAACAGCAGGGCTAGCAGGAGACACCAAAGGCCTCACACTCCTGGTTCAGTTGGGCTGGATGCTCTGACTTCCCTGCAGGAGTGGAGGCCCTCCCCGGCCACGAGCCCCAGCAGGGCCCTCCCCATCCCGCTGAGAATGTCTGTGCTTCGCCATGGAACACCTCAGGTCGGGGAACAAGGCAGCCTCTCCAGAGACGCACTGGGTGGTTGGGGTCTCCAGTGTGGGAGAAGGCCTTGGTCCTGCGGTGCCGGGTGGATGGTTGGGGGGAGCGACCTGTCAGGAGCTGTCCCCCTGTTGAGTCTCCTCCCGCTCTGGCCCGTTCCTGGGGAGCCCTTGACGGCAGCTGCCGTCACCGAGGTCATGGCTCTCCCGGCCTCTGCGCTGCGACAAGGAACCAACCTCGTGATTTAAGAAGTGTGTCCAAGTGGCGTGCTCTGGTCCTCCTGGGCTTACCGCATCCCTGGAATACGAAAATCTCTAGTGCTTCCTGGTAGATACACGTTGGGTGATGTCCCCCCGGCCCCCTAATTTATGGGTAACGAGGGATGACAGTTTGACTCCACGAGGTTTAGGGTTTTCATTCAAACAGGTCAGTCAGGACTGACTGTCCCGGCCTTTGGAGACGGTGCTTCCCTGCCATATTTATTACATAGAATATAGTCACCAGAGGCCCGTAAAGCCTGCTGCGGAGAAGCCGCTGTTAATCATCGTCTCCATCATGTAAAATCGCCCTCATCCAACACGGGAGGTGCCTCCTCGCCGTCAGGGCCGTGACAAAATGCCTCGACCCCGCATTTCCTACAGCCTGATGAGCTGGCAAGTTCACAGGGTCGTTACCCAGTGGCTCCGAATCAGCTCCGTCCTGCTGGGAGCTTTGACCTTGGGCTCCGTTCTGCCCAGGCCGCCCCCAGCAGACCCCCCTCCATCCTCGGCCCTCGAGCCTCCTCTGCAGGGTCAGGCAGGGTGGGGGGCTGGCCTGAGCCAGTGCTCTCCTGGGTCTGAGCTGACAGCGGCCACAGGCTTGGCCGCGTGAGTTCAACAGAGCGCGTGGGGGCGCGTTTATCGAGTGCACACTGGATGGACCTCCCAGCACCTTCTAAGTGGTCTGTCCACAGAGCCTTGTTCCAGCGAGACCCTCCATTAAAGAGAGCTCCAAACCTCTCCGTGTGCCAAATCATAACGACCTCTGCAGGGCACGAACACCCTCCATAAAGGAGTGGTAACAGATAATGCATTTATTTATCACGAAAGCCACAATTAAGGGAGGCCATCCCGAGAAGCAGCAAGTTATGGGATTGGGGGCCGCAGGCGCCAGCCCCGCGGCGCATTCACAGCCCAGAGCCACCCCCTCCGAAAGGATTTAAACGCACAACTCAAGACCGGGTTATCTGGCTCCTAAAGTCCATCCTTCATCTTTCTGTGATTCACACAGGCTTGGACAGCTGACCAGGGCAGCCTGCCAGACGGAGGAGGGGCCGGAGGTCCCGATTTTCCATTCCCGACGAGCTGAACTGAGGTTAGCTCAGGCAGGAGGTAGCCCCGCGTGGGGGTCTGTGGGATCTGAGCTCTGTGATGTCCTGTTATTCGGCCACTGGTGAGCATGGACTCCCCTTGTGCAAAGTCCAGGAGGGACAGGGCTGGGGAGGTGCCCGAGGACAGGTGCTTCACCTGCCACAGAGCAGGTGCTCCGGAACGATGCCACAGCCCACAGTGCCCAGTTCTGGACCATTTAAACTGTCCTTGTTCAGAAAGAGAGGCCACGGTGCTAAACTGCTCCTGGGAGGGACTCCAAAAGGACCCTTTCTCGTAGGTTCTTCTCCAAGGAACCTGCCACCTGCAGCCTTGGGAATCCCTGCTGGCCTGGGGCAGGTCAGTAATGCTCACTTCTCAGAGGTGACCTGAGGCTCACGGGCAGCTAGTGACCCAGGTCAGGTTGAGGACGGGCTCCCTCCCCTACTGGGGGTGGCGCCAGCGTGAAGGTCCACCTGGAGGGAGACAGACGCACACGGTCCTTCCCGACACGACTTGTCCTGATGGAGGAATGCAAGTGACTAGGCTTGAATCAGGGACCCAGAGGTGCCTTTAGCCTGAATGGGTCTCCGTGGGTCCCACTCTCCTTTTTTAAGGGTTTTGGAGATGAAGCCATGCCCAGTTATATCACTTGGGCTTTTGCTGTCATCTCGATTAATCCATTAAAGTTGAAGACGGGACCTCCTCTGCCCCATTGGGCTGGGAATCAGGGCAGCAGGGGGTGTTGGGGGCTCTGCCCATCCCGAGAACGAGGCGTGCAGCCCTCTCAGGCCGGGGACATCGGGGACACCTGGAGACTCAGCTCTCGGTGGAAACTGCGGCCCTGGCAGCCAAATGCCGATTACTTTTGTCAGCGGAGTCAGAACAGAAGAGAAATTGAATTAAGTGGGCGGCGGGTTACAATGCAGTGCTGGCGCGCTGAGCAGCCTCACTATTCCCCAAAGCCCGCGAGATAAATAAACACCAACAGGAGAGAGCAGCCCAGGACCCGGGTGCAGGACGAACGTGGAGACGTCGCTAATGTGTGTGTGGTACCCGTGTCAGAACCAGTATGGCGGCAGGCACATCACCATCACGGTCACGGCTATTTCAGGAAATGCAATTTTATTAGAAGGTTTCCAGCCTCTCCCCTTGTCTTCTGCCTCCTGACTCTCGGGGGCCGCGGTCCCTCTCACTGCAGCAGGCGCTCATCTCCTGGGTGGAAGGCACGAGGCAGATGGTGATTACGCCGTTCGGCGGCGGTAACCAGGCTGGGAAGGGGTGATTCTGGCTCCCAGGCTGGCCCTCTTAGGCCCCAGGGCACTGGGCCTGGCTGCACGGGGTGCCGGCTCTGGGCCCCCTCCTCCAATCTCCTCGTGGGGCACCCAGCACCTGCCTTCCAGAAGCCCTGCTAGCTCTTCATGGCAAAACAGGGACCGTGCCCTGCTGCCCTCTGCCCCCCAATCCTCAGGGTCCTCGTCTGGGTTTCCCCAGACAGACAGGGCTGCCAGTGTGGACGGAAGCCTCTTTGGAAGCGGCCGGCCCAGGGATCTCTGCAACTTGGAACCACAGAAGCCTCTCCAGCCGGGCAGGAGGTGGGCACAGGAAAGAGTGGGTGCTCTGGGGGAGGGGAGCAGGAGGCCCAGGCTCCACCTTCGGGGTTCAGTCTCATCCCACCCCCGCCGTGGCTGGCAGGTGCTCGGCCGGGTCTCTGGATGCACTGGGTCCCTCTTCCATGGGCGTCCTGCTCCGACTCTGGCCTGGTGACAGCATAGATCCAGGCCCCCCGACGACGGCTGCCCCCCCGGCGCTGGCTCCTCTGTGGGGCCGGGCTCTGGGAGGGTGGGCTGCCCTTGGGAGCACAGGCGTGGCTCAGCACCTCACCTCCCAGCTCACCATCAGACTGGCTTCCTGGCATGAAGGGGAAGAAGCAGCTGCATTCCGGCCTCCCTGCTGACCTCCAGGGGCATGATGCCGGCCTCGGGGCTGCCCTGCATGGAGCCAGGCCTCGGGGCCCGGCCAGGGGGCAGGGGCAGGCATACCCCAGGTACCAGCTCCCTCCCACCTGCCACAGGGAACCCCCCATCTCAGGGAACGGCCCCCGAGCGTTGTGGAGTGCCAGCTAGCTCCAACAGCAGGCTCTAGGGCAGTGCAACTATTTTGTGTGATACCGTCCCCGACACGGTCCCTGACACGACGTATTTGGCAAAACCCAGACACCGCACAACACAGAGATGGAACCTGATGTGAATGGTGGACTTTGGCTGATAAAAGTGTATCACTGTCGGCCCCTCACTTGTAACAAATGCACTAACAATGCCATCCTTAATGCTAACAATGGGAACATGGGGGGCATGTGGGAACACTCTGTACTTTCTGCTCTGTTTTTCTGTGAACCGAAAACTTCTCTAAAAATAACGCCTATTAATTAAAATCAAACAGACGAAGGAAAAACACCTGATCCGGCCAGACAATGTGGAAGAAGACATGTGGCCCAGTCTTCAGCAGGACAAGAGATCGGCCTGTCTCCCCAGAGCACAGAGCTGGGAGAACCGGGACGCGGGGTCCTCTGCCGGCTGCCGGACCACGCCAGAGAGAAGAGATCCCCCTACCGTCTGCGGGTGCAGCGTGGCCCATCATCGGGCACAAGGACCCACCCCAGGCCGACAGCTCCGGATGGAGGAGCAGGCCGGACCCCTCTTCTGCCTGTCCGTCTGTCCTGCCCTCACGGCAACAGTGCAAGGCCAGCATCCTCACCCTGTGGAACCCCGCCCTGTGCCCACGTGGGAGGACCCACAAGGCCAGGGCTGGGTGGACGCAGAGCGGGGGCATCGGGGGGAATGTGGGGAGAATCAGCTGTCACTTCCTCCTGCCAACTCCAGCCTGAGATGCTCAGGAAGGTGGAAAAGGAAACAGGAAGACAGAGATTCCATGACCTTGTTAGCGTTCCAGGCCCGTGGGGGCGGGGTGGGGTAAGTATATATAGCAATCCACGGGTGAGCTCAGCCCCAGCTCTCAACTGATTAGATAGTAGGACATAATTAGCTAATTAGCAAAACATAATCAGGGAAAGGACCCAGCTCTTCCATTCTGCTTCAAAATCATGTTTCCGAACCTTACCTACAATTGTTATGAGCTTGAAAGGTTAGAACTTTTCAATAGCGATGCTGGAAATGAGATCTGAGATCCGTCTGAGACCACGTAAAATATCAATAAGAATTGGATCACAGACCCGCATGTGTGACGTGGACGACAGAGCTCGTGGGAGGACACGAGGGACCAGCCCCCGACCAGCAAAACACATGACGTAAGAGGAGAGACCGGTAAATTAGACCTAGTTAAAATTGGGAATTTCTGTTCATCCAAACACACCAGTAAGCCAGTGACCACACCAGCCTGGGAGAAGATGTTAGCAGTACAAGCCCCCAGTGCAGGACTCAGACTCAGAATAAAGAAAGCGCTCCTGGGAATCACGGAACGAACCGCCCGGTCCTTTGACAGATGCTTCACGAGAGATGCTTTCCACCTGCCCAGGAAGCCTGGGGAATCACACTTGTTATTAACCGCTCAACAGAGGGATGCACGTCAACACCCAAACAAGCTGCCACACTACACCCCCACAGGACGGCTAAACTAAAAAGACCAACGACAACAAGTGTTGATTGGAACACAGAGCAAATGGCACCGCCATACACTGCTGGGGGCAGCTCCAATGGTACAGGCACTTTGAGAATCGCTTCGGGCGGACCTACCATAGCTGATTTGCACCTGTGCCACTGCTGGGTATACATACGCCCACCATTAATGAGTGTGCATGTCTACGAAAAGACACACGCACATGTTCACAGCCACGGCACTCATAATATCTGAAAATTCAAGATAACCCAAACACCCATCTTCTTTAGAACAGACAGATAAATTACGGTACAGCCAAGCAATGGAATTCCACACAGCAATAAAAATAACAAGATGTCGCTTCACACAACAAGGTTGATCTCACAGACACGGTGAGTGAGAGAAGCCAGGCACAGAAGTCTATGTACTGTCTGATTCCATTAACGCGAGGTTCCAGAAGACGGGGCACTAGTAACGGGAGGGGGTAGGACTGGGGTGGGGGGTGAAGCATCCAGGCTCCGGCGGGCGAGTAGTGCAAGCCTGCGTGTGTTACATCTCAATTAAAGTATTTTGTAAAAGAATAAACACTTATTTTGGACTTCCACATCCTATGCAAGGTCATGAAATCGTTTCTGAACTTGCCTACACGGGCATCGTTATGAATCTGTAACTGTATAGACTTGGATTCCCACGGCCACCAGGGATGCCTGATGCTGGAGGGAAAGCCTTTCGTGAGGAAGGGCTGCATTTGTTTTCTTCTCCCTGGTGCTACTGTTCAGGTGTCAGAGGCACATTCGCATTCAAAGGCGATGATGCATCTCTTTAAAAACACACGGGAACATATGTATACGTGTAGCTGATTCACTTTGTTATAAAGCAGAAACTAACACACCATTGTAAAGCAATTACACCCCAATAAAGATGTTAAAAAAACAAAAAAACCCACACACCTGCATCTTTGGTTTGCTGCCCCAGGAGCTTGTACACCCCAGTCCCCTAGGAAACACGAATCGCTGGGTCCAGGGTCCTGCAGTTTGCCCTTTGCCCTTACGTCCACCCTGGAGGGACCCTTGGTGCTCAGGGTGGAGGTGACGGCCAAGGTCATGTGGGCAGCTGGGCACTGGACCTGCAAGGACTCGGGTACTTAACCCCCGTATGGGGGCCCCGGCTCTGACATTCACGGGCGGCACCCCGCTCCCGAAGCTGTGGACCCAGGTCGTGAACACCATACCTTCCCCCGTTACCGGTAAAATCTGCGTTAGATCAGCTGCTCGACTACCAGCCGAGGACACTTAAAAGGAGGACAGTAAAGCTAAACCAAAAGCAGCTAAGGCACAGGTGAGGAGGGCCCTTCCCGCTGACGCAGAGAACCATCCTCACGGGGTCGCACTGACCCGAAGGGCCCACGCCCCTCCCAGGGCTCCTCCGACCACCAGGCCCCGGGCTCCGGCGGCAAACGCGGCTGCTTCTCGCCCATCAGGCAGGCAGGCTCTGCGGACCCTGCCGGGCATCTGAACGATTAAAGGGACACTTTCATTCACCTCTGCAGCTCCCTGCTGCGGGGGCCTCCTTCCTTCCCCCCCCACCCAACTACAGCCCTGGAGAGCAAGGAAGGGGATGCTGACATCGCTGCCCTGCCGGACGCTGCCGTCCCTCCCCCAGCCTGGGCTCTGAGCGGCAGTCGCGGCCTGGAGCCCGGCCACCTGGCCAGGAGTCGTATTTCTGTCCTGAGCTTCCTCCCTGCTGACCTCACTCCCCTTCACACCACCCAGGGGAGCCCCTGGACCTGCCTCCAGGCCCCTGTTGGGCACCTGCTCCCTGGCCCACAGGTGAGCCACACCTGCCGGGGCACAGCGCTCAGGCCACGCCCAGGGCCCCCTCGGTCGGCACAGACACCTCTCTGCACTGTGCTCAGGCCGCGCCCAGGGCGGGCTCAGGGCTTCTCCCTCCGGTTTCTCAACAACCCCACGGTGAGTACCACCACCCGGCCTCCTGGCTCGCCCGTCCACCGTCACTGCCGCTTCCATCACCAGCCTGACCTCTCCCAGCACCCAGTGCCCTGACTTTCCTGTCCAGAGAGCAGGGCAGAGATCTTCCAAAAGACGGTCAGACACCACCCGTGCTCCCAGCAGGTGGGGATCAGCCCCTGCCCCCCACCACGGCCTGAGGAGCTGGTCAAAGGACCCGGCCCCTCCCGACCCCCCAAGCCCTACCTGGAAGGCTGCGCAGGCGCTCCCTCCACGCGGGTCCTGAAAGTGACCAGAGCTGCCCCTGAGTCCATGCCCGGAGCCAGTAGGACATGGGGGCAGGCCGGCTCCCTGGATTAAAATGCAATTGTTTTGTCGACAATTTCCCTGGTTTTGATTTGGTTTTTACCACGCTACTGAACCGAGTTTGAAATTTCAAATCACACGAAAGAGCATGAGCTTCCCTCAAAGAAGGGCCTCCTTGGGAGGTGCAGAGCCCCAGGGCCCACACTCAGCCCCTAGGGAAGCCACTCCTCGCCAGGAGGCCCGGGAGGGATGCCTTCCCAGCCCCGGGTGGGGGTAGCCGCTCCAGAGCACAGAGGAAAGCGGCGGGGGCCTCGCCTAACGAGGCCGGCAATTTCGGCGGGAAGGAGAGGCTAGTAAAGGATGCCGGGCCCCACCCTCCTCCCAGAGGGGTCCCTACCACACCCCACTTCCTGGGCCTGCCCTGAAACTAACGGTGCCAGGGTCTGTCTGCTCTACAGAAGCTGGACTCCCTGAAAAGGGGCTGGACTCCCTGGGAGCAACGGGACCCATGGTGTCCAGCTCCTGTGACCTCCACCCTCGGGAGTGGACGTGACCAGCATGGCAGGCGGGTTGCACCCACTCTCTCCCTCCACAAGGTCGACCCCCAGGCAGGGCCCCCCGGCGCTAGACCGCGGCGGCTGGGGTACCTCCCTCTGCGGGCCCAGAGCCGGGCAATGGACTGGGGCCAAGGACGGCCCTGCCACCAGGCTGAGCACCAGTGTGACCCTGTGCTGGCACGTGTGAACGTGAGCAAGGTGTGGACGAGAGAGAGGGGCCGCTGCCTCCCTCCTCTGCAGCCACCAGCCCAGGAAGGAAGGGGGACTCAACCACGGGTTCTGACGGGCACTGTGTCCTCAGCACGGCTCTCAGAGACTCTGCCCGTGACGTTACCCACTGCCCAGCAGCCAGCAAGCACCCTGGTTTGCTGCCAGCTGACGCCCACCTGCTCTGGGCAGCCATGGCCCAGTGATGAGCGCTGGTGTCACCTCTTGCAGGAAGTCTTCCCAGGTTGCTGCGGCCTGAGTCCAGTTTCCTCCCCTGGGGTTTTGTGCTTCCTCCACTCCCCCACACATCTCAGGACACAGTCAGGACCGTCTTCCCCGGGGTCCTCGCTGAGGCCAACAGCCTGGGCTGCTCTCATTCTGCACCCAGGTCTGGGCCTCTCAGCACTGCTGGGTGTTTCCCAGAGGGCACTGTGGCTTCCTGGGGGGCACTGAAACCCAGGGGCCTCCAGGCTGCAGCTGACCACTTGGGGCAAGCTCCATCCCCCTTGTGGTCCAGTCTCCAGTCTTTAAAGGGGGGTGGATAAGACTGCTTCCCTCAATGGGCGTCTGTGGAAATAAAACCAGTGATTCATTTAAAGCCTTCAGCAAGGCCCTGGTGACCACATAAACCTGCACATGCTAGCCTTTAGGAACTGTTCGCAAAGCTCTGACGCGCCCACGTCAACTGCAGCTTTGCCTGGGGGGTCCTGAAAAAATCCAAATTTAAACTCCGCCCAGGGTCAGGGGCTCCAGAGCTGAGCGCCCCCTCTGCCCTCCTTCCTGAAGGAGACAGAGGATCAACAATCTCAGGGACGGGGACCTGCCTGCATCGGCCTGGACAGGGCCTGGGGACTCCCAGGGGACCCTGGGCAGAGCCCTGTGTAACAGGGTCTCACGCACGCCCCCGCCACGACGAGTGTCTGCGATGTCCCTGAGCTACAGGCGCGGGATGGGAGGCAGGCGGCCTGCAGATCTGTCTGCTGATCAGCGCCGAGCCCCCTGCACCCTTCTCTGAATAATGTCACAAGCGTCCCTGCTAACGGCTGCAATCAGAGCACGAGGGTTCCCACCACACGCTGGGGCACATCAGCTCCTGGTTCCTGGAGAGAATCTCCTCCAAGATGTTGCACAGATACTTCTTCTCTACACACTGATAATCCTCAAATGCTGACTAAAATGTGTAAGATGAGGGAGGCGACGTTATTAGCTTTCTGTTTTATACCTTTCAGTGCACGAGTCTGGCACTTCGGCTAAATTTATTTTTGAGTATTTCATTCTTTCTGAAGCTATTGCAAAGTGGAATTATTTTCTTGAGATCATTTTCAGATTGCTCCCTACCATTGTGGAGAAACTCCATTGAGTTCTGTGTACTGACCTTGCATCCCGCAACCTTGCCGAACTCCTTTATTACTTTTAAGCGTGTACATGGATTCCTTCAGATTTTCTCTGCAGAAGATCATATCATCTGTGAATAGATAGCTTTACTTCTTCCTTTCCCATCAGGATGACTTCTGTTTACCTGTCTCCCAGCTGCCCTGGCCATGCTGCCAGGACAATGCTGAACAGAGTGGCCAGAGGAGACATCCTCGTCTTGTTCCTGATCTTGGGGCAAAAGCGTCCAGTCTTCCCACTGAGTACGATGCTGCCCGGTGGCTTTTCATAGATGCCCTTTGTCACGTTGAGACGTTCCCTTTTGTTTCTAGTTTGCTGAGCGTTTTTATCTTGGAAGGACGTTGGATTTTGTTAAATGCTTCTTCTGCAGCTATTAACGCGATCATGTGACTTTCGATCTTTATTCTATTAATACCACATATCACAGCTACCGATTTTCTTATGTTGATCCACTCTTGCACCCTTGAGATAAATCCTCCTTGGTCGTGACGTACAATCCTTTTCATACTCTCCTGGACTCAGTTTGTTAGTGTTTTGTGGAGGATTTCTGCATCTGTATCTATAAGGTCTGTAGTTTCCTTGTAATGCCTTTTCCTGATACTTTTGGTATTGGGGTAAACCCAGCCTCACGGAGTGAGTCAAGAAGTGTTTTGTTTGGAAGAGTTTGAGAAGAATTGACATTAATTCTTCTCTAAATTTGGTAGAATTCACCAGTGGAACCATCTGGTCCCGGGCTTTTCTTGCTAGGATGTTATTAGATTATTAACTCGCTGTCTTGACTTGTCATGGGTCTACTCAGACTTTCTATTTCTTCTTAAGTCAATTTGTGTGTTTCTAAGAAGGTGTCCCTTTCATCCAAGTTACCTAATGTGTTGGCACACAGCGGTTTATAGTATTCCTTTCCACCCTTTGTGTTTCTGTGAAGGATAGTAAAAATAAAGAGGGTGGTCCTCCCTTTAGTTTCTGCTTTAGTAATCTGAGCCTCTTCTCTCTCTCTTTCTCTGATCAGTCTAGTTAAAAATAAAGTTTCGATATTTTTGTTTATCTTTCAAATAATTAACTTTTGGTTTAGTTGATGCCCACTGTTTTTTCTAGTCTCTGTTTTATTTATTTCCATTCTAAGTTTTGTTATTTTCTTCCTTCTACTTGATTTGGGTTTAGCTTGTTCTTTTTTTAGAGCCTTAAGGTGGATATCTTTCTTTTTAATATAATTTATGTACAGGTAGGGTTAAGTAACTTACTTTTTACTAACGGCTGTATATAGCAGTTAGCTCACAAAATTTCTGAAAATTTAACACGACTCTTGCAAGCCTGCTCGGCCCACCACGGGGGGCAGGGCTAGCAGACTCCAGAGAGCAGGTGACACAGATAAAGGGTGGTGCAGGAGGCCAGGCAGGGCTGGACCCTCACTCACACCTTTGCTGCTCCTCTACCCACAGCTCACAGAGCTCCGCCGAACTGCTGGAGGCCACTCACCTGCATAAAGGGCATACACAGGTTTCTAAATATGCATACTCACTTTTCCAAGTATTAAAACACCTAAAAGCTTTTGCCCCCAAAGACGGAGGCCTGCTGTCTGCTCTGAATCCTGTCCCCTTTCCTCTCAAAGAATGGAATCTGGGGTCTGGACGTGGACGTGGGGTGACCACTCATTCAAGTCTGCTGCTAAAGGACACTCTGGGGGTCTAGGGCACAACCAGGGACACGGAGCAACACAGGTGGGCGTGGCCGCCTCCCTGGGACACAGGGCTCAGCTCCTCCAGGAAGCCTTCCAGGGTTTCTGCTACCGCATCTGCCCGGTTCAGCCCCCATCAGGTTTGTGCTGCCCGTGACGGCCCCCTCCTCTCATCTCATGCTTCTGCCTCTGCACCCACCCTAGCGATGCTGCAATGGCCCTGGGGAGAAGCAGGGTGATCAGGTGAGGCTGCAGAGCTGGGTGCTGAAACACCAAGGCCCCCACCTGATGGAGAACTAAGGGCCACCCAGGCATGGGCCTCCGGGTTCCGTCCAGTCCTCACAGCGGGGAGCTGCCCATCCCCCGAGGCAGCCCTGGGCCCCTAACCCCTAACACCCTTCTGGGAATTTCCAGCCACTCCCAGCTTCTCCGTTCCTCTCCGTTGCCTCGTTCTCTCCACCAGCATCTAAAGGCCTCACGTTTCCTTCCCTTTCGCTTCTGAGCCTCAAAGCCAGGTCCCAGCTTCCCTGCCCCTTCACAGGACCTTGGGGTGGGGGGGGTCTGCAGACCATGCTACTGAGGCCGCGGCCCACGCTGCTCCTTATGCCGCGAGGGCAGTGTGACAGAGGGGCCGTCCAGGCTGTGCTGGATCGAACACAAAGCAGACTTCGACTCAAACGCTCTCTGAAATTTTGTTTCCCAGTTATGTGATTTTTACCGTACCCTACAAAGCAGACACCGGGCGCTGCCATCAGAGTTTAAGGAACGGTGGTCTACACTCGCCTCCCCTGTCAGACCTTCTCCAACCTGAGCTCCAACCCAACCAGGCTGTAGAACAGCCCGCGTCCTGACCCCTGGTCCTCACTGCTCAGGGGTGACTGGAGTGCCGGCCCTGCCTCCGTCACATCTCCCCCGCCCCCAGCCTCGTGCAATGCCCCCCCACCCCGCCTTCCCAGTTCAGCCCCCTCATCAGCTCTGTGCACGTGTGTGGGCTTTGCCTCGATTCACACACCTTACGATTCACGACTTAAAAGTGCATCATGGGCTTCCCTGGTGGCGCAGTGGCTGGGAGTCCGCCTGCCGATGCAGGGGACCCGGGTTCGTGCTCCGGTCCGGGAAGATCCCACATGCCGCGGAGCGGCTGGGCCCGTGAGCCATGGCCGCTGAGCCTGCGCGTCCGGAGCCTGTGCTCCGCAACGGGAGAGGCCACAACAGTGAGAGGCCCGCGTACCGTAAAAAAAAAAAAAAAGAAACACACACACACACAAAAAAAGTGCATCATTCAGTGGTTTCAGTGCGTCCAGAGCCGTGCATCCGTCGCGTCAGTTTTAGGGCCTCTTCATCCCCCCAGAAGAAAGCCCGTTCTCCTACCTATCAGTCCCCAGCCCCCGGTAGCCACTCATCTGCTCTCTGTCTCTCCGGATCTGCCTGTCCCACGTAAACAGAATCACACACCACGTGCCCTCTGGGTCTGGCTTCTTCCCTGAGCGTCCTGCTTTCCAGGTTCATCCAGCTGAACGTGTGTCGATCCTTGTTCTTTTGTACAGCTCAGTAACGTTCCATTATATGGACACACTCCGCTCCGTTTGCCCATCTGTCCACTGATGGACGTCTGGGCTGTTTCCACCTTCTGTCTGGCAGGGCAGGTGCTTCTGTGAATGTGTGTGGACACGTTTCTGAGTTGCCAGCTACAAATTGGCACGTGTCGTCTACCTCTACGAGGATTAAATCCTGAGCCGGTGCAGCTGCTGACCTTCAACCCCCCCCCACCCCCGAAAGGAGTTCAGGGTGGAGATCAGGAAACAGGCTCTCCGTGCTCCGGGAAAAACTGTCAGCACAGGCCTTCAGATGCAATTCTTGCATCTTCTCTTATGTAGGGAAGCACTTAAATCCTTCATGGTGACGTCTGCTCCTCATGACTTGCAGAAACCTTCTGCAGAAAATATGTGATTGATTGCATGGACTCCCCCTTCACCAAAATCTCATCTATACTGACCTTCCCCCCGCCTCTTTGGAGCAGTCCCTCAGAGCTCTCTGAGAGGCTGTCTCCTGGGCTGTAGTCCTCACTGTGCCCCAAATAAAACTCAACTCCCAACCCTCACGTTGTGCCATTTTTTTTCAGTCGACAGAGTGGATGTATGTTTTCATTTCTCCTGGGGAATACCTAGGATTCCATTCGGAGTGGAACTGTTAGATCCTAGGATAACTCTTGTTTAATCAGGATCATTTTTCCAAAACAGCTGCTCCCTTTTACATTCCCACCAGCAGTGTAGGAGGGTTCCGATTTTTCCACACCCTCGGGAACAGTTGTTGTCATCTGACGGTTGGAGTCTAAGCCACGCTTTGGGGTGTGAAGCAGTGTCTTACTGTGTACTTAATTTGCATTTTCCTGCTGACTCATGAGGGCTGGCATCTGGTTATTCACGTCTATCTTCTTTGAAGAAATGTCTACTCAGATCCTTTGACAATTTTAAAATTGTGTTAATTGTCTTCTCATTTTTGAGTTGGAGGGGTCCTTTATATATTCTAGATGAAGGTCCCTTATCAGATCCACAATTTGCAAATATGTTCTCCCATTCTGTGGGCTGTCTTTTCACTTTCTTGATGGTGTCTTCTGAGGCACCAAAGTTTTTCATTTTGGTGAAGTCCCATTTCTCTATTTTTCTCTTGTTGCTTGTGCTTTTGGTGTCATATGTAAGAATCCTTTGCCAAATCCAAGGTCATAAAGAGTCACCCCTGTCTTCTGCTACAAGTTTCATCATTTTAGCCCTTAACATTTAGGTCTCTGATCCATGTTGAGGTTGCTGGCATATATATGGCGTGAGGCAGGGATCCAACCTCGTTCTTTTGCACATGGAAATCCAGATGTCCCAGTGCCACTTGTTGACAAGACTACCGCTTCCCCATTGGTCTTGGCGCCCTTGATGAAGGTCAGCTGATGCGATGCAAGGGTTTATTTCTGCGCCCTCAACTCCTTGCATCTACTCATGAGGTGCCCCTTCTAGGTCTTCACTTCGTCCCTGGTGGGGACCCAGACTCATCCCAGACCACAGCAGCCATCTGCACACAGACCCCTCTCAAACAGCCATCCCTGCTCCAGCTTCCTCAGCAGAATCCCTCAAAGGCCATGTCTGGAACATGCATGTCTCATACATGGCTGGGAAGAATGTAAATGGGGGACGGGTGGTTCCCTAGGTGGGCACATCAGTTCAGAGAGAGCCTCTGAGCATCACACCTCCTCTCACTCTAAGAGGAGTGTGGTGACGCTCAGCTGTTACCCAATCTGTGCGCACAGCTGGTGAGCACCCAGGAGGCCTGGGGCCACGGCTTTCCACCCAACACCCTGGGCCCTGTCTGCATCCCAGGCTCCCCGGAAAGGAACGGTGTATTACGAGATCTGACCCTGATGTCCAGGGATGCGACCTGGATGCATTAGTTCCCCGCTCAGGAATACAAAGGCATGTTGGCGAGAAGACAGGCCAGCTCCCAGCAGGTGCCAGGGGTCAACAGCATCAGCCAGGAGGTCCTGGCAGGGGCTCCGGAGAGCCTGGCAGGCCATACACAGGAGGACCCTCTCCAGACTGGACTGCACCAGCCTAGGCTGCGACCCCCTCCTCAGGGCCGCAGCGGCCCTCACGACAGGCCTGTGTGGAACTCCGCCTGCCCGCCACACCCCATGGCTCCCAGGAACCCTGCCGGGCCCGGCCTAAGACCCCTGCCCTCACCCCCCACCCCCACCATGGCTGGGGCAGTGCTACTCCAGAAACAACCCTCTCTTCTCCCGCCCGACTGCCCGTGCCCGGCCCCTGGGCACCACGCTGTTTTCTTTACTTTGTTCTCTTCCAAGAGAGTTTCATGAGGATTCAGCTGATGGGAGGAAGAGCCTACCTTTATAAAGAGAGAGGCCACTTCAGGGAGAGTGGAGCTGCCTGTGGGTGACCTGCTGTGTACTGGGCGGGGCGGGGCTTGGGGACTGGGCCTCGGTCCTCTCAGCGGTGCTGCAGAGGGGCGTCAGGGCCACACGCATTTCCACCGGTGGAGAGGGGCCCTCAGAGCCTTCCAGAGCTGCAGTGCCAGCAGAGGAGGCTTTTAACCGAGGTGTCCACGACCAGCGGCAGCCCCGAGGGTAGGTGCCATTCTGTGTTTGTGTGTAAGGACGTGGAGCCTTGCAGGGATAGTGGGGCTTGTTTGAGAAACTCTTTCTCTGATGGTTCCATGAGTTGGAAAGACCCTAGGCAGGTTAGGGTTAGGGTCCAGGCTGCTGGGGGGGGTGCGGTTTACCCAGAAACACGGCCAGGAGCTCCCCTCTCACCACCAGCCCCCTCCTTTTACAAAGAGGTACTTTCTTGGTGAGCTCCTATTCATCCTTTGGTACCCTGCTCAAATGCTCCCTTGAAGATGCAACTTTGCTAAGGTCCTGGACAGGAAGTGACGGCTGTACTCTGGGGTCCCCCAGCCCCTGCCCCACAGTCTGGACCCTAGTCCCCCAGCACTGCATGTTCTAGGTACTAGGTACCCTAAGAGTCAACCTCCCCTTCCAGCTCTCCTCCACCCAGGAGCAAACACCTTATTTGATCAAAAGAATGAGTGAGTGGGCAAATGAATGAACGATAAGTTAATAAATAAATGAATAAACACGTGAACAGATGCAGCTGGGCTCTAGTACTTCAAGCCCACGTATTTACCAAACATGACAGGGTCAGCACAAACCATCCCAATTTAAGGCCCGTTCCTACGGAATTCCAAACAAGCCCATGCAACCCGAGTTTCCTCTTTAGCAGCACGATTCACACTTGAGGAAACATGATGTGCACAGAGCAAGAAAACAAAAAGGCAAAAATTAAATTAGATGGCAGCCTGGAAATGCCCGCTGTGCAAAAAATGCCAGCTAACTGATTTGTATGGCCTCCCTGGAAAACGGCCGGGTTTTAATTTGGGTCTCTGGGACCCAGCTCCTGACGCGCGGGGAGGCTCACAGGAGAGGGGTGAGAACGCGGTTTCGGATGAGCAGACCCAGATTCAATTAGTAATCAGTTCTGACCTGACTCTCCCGAAGGCTCCCAGAGCTAATGACCAGAGGGGAGGGGAGCGGCCCGCACCTCCCGCTCCCTCCCTCCCGGCCGGGAAGAATCCATCAATGTCAGCCCAGAAGGCGCTCTGGCCGCTTCTAGTCACAGGAGCCTCAGATAGGGATGTGGTGGCTTAGCCCAGCTCACTGGGGGTCAAGGCGGTCCACCGGCGACCCACTGGGCAGACAGAGTCTAGGGTCAGTGGAGCGGCCTCGGAGTAGCTAGGCTTTTCCTCTCGGTAAAGACTGTCCGTGATTGTTTCTGAGGATGGTCCCCAGAGGCAAGGACGTTAGCACTGCGCATGGACATCTGGCTGTCCAATCACACCCCGTCCGTGGGATGCCGATGGCTAGACGCTCTTAACAAGGACAGACAACAGCTTCTTAGAAACAAACCTGACGCCAGCACGGGTGCTTCCTTGCTCCAGATCCTCCAAAGGCACCAGCTGCCTCAGCATCCTTCCACTAGCCTCCACCCCCCCCCCCACGGCACAGTCCTTTCCCACCATCCCCCAGGTGGGAAAGCCCCCGACATTCCCAGGGAGCCCTTCCGGGCTGGCAGCACAAGGCAGGTAGCACGTGGCCGAGGGGCCTGAGGGAAGCAAGGCGGGTCCCGGGGGCAGCCGGGTGGTCCTGGAGCCCCGTGCACCTCCAGGGTGCTTCTGGGCACCCCAAGCTCCGTGGGTGAGGCTCCCGCAGCCAGCTCAGCCCCAAAGGTGCACAGGACGTCGGGACCTGGAGTGGTGAGGGCCGGGCCTACTCCCTCGGGCCAAGAGCCCAGGCCTGTCCCCGACTCCTTCCCTGTCCTGCTGGAGGCCACGTGGGGCTAGAGCTCCAGGCCCCGGGCCCCGAGCAGACTCACTGCCCCGGCCAGGTCCCCGGACAGTCCTGGACAGGCTCACTGGTGACACTGACCCGGGTCCCTGAATCAGCCCCATCCCCGAGGGCCCCTTCCTTGCGGGCCTTTCTCCCTTTGGGGGCTGCACTGGGACCCACCCGGCTTGTCAGAAAGCCTCCCCCTCGGGGATGATGTGTCCTCGCTCCTGATGCAGCCCTGCCAGCACTGCTGGTGAGCCTCCCAGAGTGGTCAGGAGCTCACGATGCCCCAGCCCTGTGCTCAGCACGCCCGTCACCTCTCCCGTGACCTTTACCAGCACCGCCTGCAGCAGGCAAGGTGGTTCCTCCCACGTCCTAGGTCGGAGCAGGGGAGCCGGTGGGACTCCCTGGTGGAGGCAGCAGATTGAACCAGGGAGCTGGGCCCCCAGAGCCCGTGCAGAGGCTGTAGGGGAGGGGAGGGACCGACCAGAAGAGCCAGGGTCCAAGTCCAGCTCTGGGCGACCCTGTGCATCCCTGCCGCCCCCACGGGATGGACCGGCTGATACCTTGGACTTCCACCTTGACCACGGTGACCGCGACTCCTCCAGCCGCCCCACGCCCCTGCATGGGGCCATCCACCCCAAGGAGCCTGGACCAACACGGGCAGCTGCCAGCCAGGCCCACGGGAGCCCCCAGGCCGCCCAGAAGAGGGGTGTCCCCCCTGCTCTAGTCCTGGGGCTGGGCAGGGCTCCGGCCCGGCTCCAACGCCGCCTCCCCGACTCACCCGCTGGCCCCGCCCCAGACCCCTGCTGGGCCCCGCTGCGTCCAGCCTTGGGATGCCCAGGTCCCCCGCAGAGCACCCAAGGCGTCTCCTGCACCAGGGGACGCGCCCACGTCGGTGCCCTAATGGAAGCCACAGGGACTCCTCCCCGCTTTGTAAAGACGGCTTGTGGGTCTGTTTCTGAGGACGGTCCCCAAAGGTACCACCTCCCACAAGATGCCTGAGTATCAACTCAGCAAGAATGTTAACAGGACGTGTCTTGTCCCCCAGCCGGCTCAGCCTCAGTGGTGCCACCAGCCTACCCAACGGGCACATCGCGTCGGCTGTCCTGGGAGCCTGTGGCGGCCCCGCTGCACGTCACGAAGCCTGGGGCACCTGCCACCTGCCACCTGCCAGACCCGCAGGGTGAGGAGCCCCGCTGGCACCTCAGACAGAGACCACACGGGCATCAGGGCCATCTCGCTGGTGGCACCGCCTCCACCCTCTCTGCCCGAAGCAAGCCTGACTGGCCAAGAAATGCCCTCTGGCCCCGTGGGCACCCGGCTCCCCGCCAGCCTGCCCTCCACGCCCACGGCCAGCAGGCAGCCCTCAGGTGCACAACCGGCACCGCGGCCCTGTGCAGCCCGAGGCCTCGCCCAGCGAGCAGGGCGCCTCGGTGGAATGTCCTGGGGGCTGGGGGCATCTCGTGGACCCTGGGCACGCAGCCTCTTGTGGCCCCCGACGGCCGCCCAGGCCGGGGCTCTTACCGTCCACGCAGGCGGGCCTGGCTCTGGTGGTGCCCGCGATCTGCCCCTTCCTGCACGCGCAGCGAGCCGTCTGCCGGGCGATCGTCCTCCGCGGCTGGCTGCTGTCGCGGTCTAGCGTCACAATCTCACAGGTGCCGGCGGCCAGCTGACCTGCAAGAGAGGCACAGATGGGGCTGAGTGGACGCGCCTGGAGACCAGCCATGCCGGCACCACACCGAGTGCCCACCTGGCACCCGCCTGCAGAGGGACCCAGAGGGACATCTGAACCCCCCAGACGACGCTGTCAGACCCACCCTGTAAAAGCCAACGCACCGGGTCAGGCCAGTGACCTCCACGCTTCTACAGCATGGGTTTGGCAGCCTTGCCTGGGCGACAGGACGGTAAACGTGCCCCATCTCAGCCACTCCTGGAAATGAAGGGCTGAGTCACAGGGGAAGGGCCCCCGGTCACGAGTCAGGACCTGGGCTGCACAGGGCTCCGCGATGGGAGGCCAGGCTGGCCTGGAGTGGCCCCGGTCTGTGTCCGGACCAGCCCAACCTGCCGAGAAGGGACCCGTCTCGTTTGCAGGTGACGACTCCATGGGTTTCACTGGCTTCCTCACCCCACCACGTGACTCCTAAATCCAGGGAGGGCACCACTGCTCTGAGGAGTTGAGGGGGCCAGCATCCCAGCAGAGGGACACGCCTGCCTGTAAACCAGGATGCTCTGAAGAGTCACACTGACCAGACAGGCAGCGCTGGCGCTGGATGGCGGGTGCCGACGAGGGAAGCCTGGCCGCTGGCCCCAGGGAAGCTGCAGGTCCTCCCCGGGCCTGGCTGGTGCACCCCTGGTCATCCCCGAGCTGTGAGCCTAGATCTCTTGGTGACACCGGGTGGCCCCTCGGTGTGGCCACACGGCCACAGCCTCCACCGGGGCGTCCACTCGCGGCCTCACTTTCCTTCCCTCCGCAAACAGTAAGCACCGCTGTAAGCCGCCCTCTGCGCTGGGCCCTGGGACCACAGTGCGAGAAAGCGGGCGGCACTCTGCCCCTGAAGGCCCCTCCCAGCTCGAGGATACGGCCCCGTACGGATCCCAGCCCACCGCTATGCAGGGGGTCGGCAGGGAGAGAGGACGCGGGTGCATGCTGCAGCTCCAAACAAGGGAACGACGAGGAGGCGACACCCAGGAGACGGTCCCCACGGGGAGGGGAGGAAGGTGGCAGTGTCCACCCCACAGAGGAGAAGCTGGCAGCTCCCTGGGGCTCCCAGGCAGCCGTTTCTTCAGCCCTGGGTGTCCTTCCTCATATACTGCTGTCACCCCCGGCCCCCTCCTCCAGGCAGCCCCCCGGGTCCTCCCGGCGGCTCACTGCCTTTTCGTCACTGATGTCACCTCCGGGTGCCCAGCGCGGCCTGGGGCCAGGCTGGCAGGATACAGTGCATGGAGCAGACACCGGCTCCATCAGCCCAGAGCTGCCCAGGCCACCCTGACCCGGGGGAAGCCATGTCTGGGTGTGACCGACCCAAGAGGCAACGGGGTGTCTGCAGTGGGTACCAGACATGCCCGGCCCAGGGCCTGAAGGGAGCTGTGCACGGGGACCCCAAGCCAGCCACCCAGAGCCCGTCACGGACGGCTCACGGGAGACCCACACAGGTGTGGGAGGAAGGATATGGGCTCCGGGCCCCTCCTCCTCGACCTGCTGGGAACCCCCTCCCCTTGCTGAGCAGAGCCTGTTCCATGGCCAACACCCCAGTGCCGCCTCCCTGAAGGCTTTGGCTGTGATTGACCGTGCACTAACTAATTACACGCAAAATTATATACTGCGCTAAGAACCAGCAAAAATAGACAGCCGCGTAAATAGCGAAGTAGATAAATGCAGCGGAGGGAAGAGTGTCATGGATAGTGAGGTGTGTGTCTCTGGTAACAACAGTGGTTAGAGCCTTAAAGACAGACGTGATTACGGGCAACCGTGCATCTGAGGGGGTCCAGGAGCTCACGGCAAAGATGCTGAGACTCGTGGGCTGGTCCGGCTCTGCGGCGTGCGGTCGGGCAGCTGCGTGGGTTCTCCCCCGGCTGTTATTTTAAGCTCTGCGTGCTGCCGTGGGGCTGCTCCGGCACTCTCGGTCCTCGCTGCCGCCCACCCTGACCCCAGACACCTCCGGCTGACGTCAGTGGCCGGCAGAGGCCCATCTCCTCGGAACCTGAGCCCTGGTCAGTAACTAACAAAGCGACTGACCGATCAGCCATGGGAAACCCCTGACCCAGGCACATCGCGCCTCCGGAGCCTGGACCCTCGTTCGCAAGCGGGTGGCCGGGCAAGGTCCCCGCCGGGGGTCTGAGAGGGCTTCTACGTCCAGTGCACCTCTCACACGGCAGCCGTCAGCCTAATCCCATCATCCCCCCCAGGTGCCACGATTCTGGACCACGCCCCGTGGACCAGTGGCGCTGGGGTAGGGAAGGACAAGGCCTCCAAGGGCCCCCCAATTCCTCTGCACGTGCACCCACGTGGAGATGCAGCGGACAGCAGGTGTCCCGGACTGTAGCCAGTGCCCAGGGGCTGCCGTAAAGAGGCGTCACAGACTGGGGGCCTAACCCCCAGAAGTTCCACCCGTAGCCTGGTGGCTGCAAGTCTGAAATCGAGGCCTCGGCAGGGCCGGCTCTCCCAGGGTGGCCGTGGAGGGGGGACCTTCCTGCCTCTCGTGGGTCCTGGTGGCCGTTTCTCGCCTTGTAGCCCCATCAGTCCCATCGTCACAGACCTCCTGGTGTCTCCTCTTCTCACACGGTCACTGGTCATGTTGACTAGGGTTCACTTAGTGGCTTCATCTTAACCCGACAGCAGCTGCAAAGCCCCTATTTCCACGTAAGGCCATCGTCCCAGGTAACAGGGCTGGGACCTGAATGTACCTTTTGGGGACACCATCAGTCTATGAAAGGAAGAAAGCCAGCCTCTGCCTGAGAGTGTGGAAAAGCCAACAGGGAACGAGCCAGCACCGGGGTGCACGGGCCCAGGCCACGCATGGCTCCGCATGCCTTCGGGACACCACGGGTCCCGGTTCATGAATTTATTACCAGCTCACAGCCTAGGCGCCCAGCCCGGCCCCTCTCCATCCCTCCACACCGCGTTTCCTCGGCTGCCCTGGCCTCCCCTTCTGGGGTTTCCAGCCCTCAATTCCGTGTTGGGGGTTGGCTGTCTGCAGACTCGGGTCTCCTCCCGGGCTTTCATCCCAGGACCTTCACGTGGTCCTCGCCCTGTGCCGTGACCATCCTCCCCGGGCTGGGCTGGGTCTTGGATGTTGTCCCCGACCCCTGGAGGAACTCATGGATAAACGCTCCCATCCCCGGCTGCCTTGCCCCCGGGCTCCACCGCGCTGTCCTTAGTTCAGGCGACCGGCACCTCTGACAAGGTTGGCAAACGGCAGTACGTGAACGGCTCCCATGGGCAGGTCCAGGGCTCCTGGGAGCAAGCAGCCCAGGTGAAGGGCAAGGGGACAGGGACAGGGTGGCAGCGCATCACCACAGGGGCTCAGAATACAGGCTCAAGAGGTGCTCGGCGAGCTCGGAAGAGGCGGCGTCCCGAGACACCAGGTGGCTCTCCCCGCGGGTCACACAGCTGAACACGGAGTTCAGGCATGAGAGGGGTGGTCCACCCGCACCGTGAGGTCACCTGGTGTCGAGGAGAAGACTGCCCGGCCCCGCCCACGCTGTCGGTTCTGCTCTGGGGGTCGACAGTGAACTTGGGCTGCGCAGTTAACATACGGGTGGTACCTCGTCGCTCACAGTACTTAGAACTTGACCACGTGCTCGGAACTCACCGGACTCGCCATGGACTCAGCGGAGCCCTCCTCCAAGGCGCTGGTCCGTCCCTGTCTGCCCACACCTGACCTGGAGCTCCCAGGCCCCCCCACCCAGCTGCCCAGGAACCCACAGCACCTCATTCAACCTGCATCCAAGTGTGGGGCACGGGACAGGGGGGAGGACAGGCAGCCAGCTGGCCCTGGGCCCCCAGGGGACCACACTGGCCGCCTTAACCGGGGCTGACGTTCTGGACACCCCCTGTGGCACTCTGGGGGGTCTTCTCAAGCCAGCTCCGGGCAGGCGCCCACCCTGCACTTGGAAACCTCTCTGTTCCACTCAGATTTCTGGTTTGTTGTGAAAATGTCACTGCCTCGCACTTCAGCCCCGGTGTCCTCTGACCAGGCCAGCGGCTTCGTGACGATGGGTATCTCAGCCACAGGGCCTGACCCATGCACCTGGCCGGAGGCCGGCCAGGATCCCCTGGGAGCCTACTGCCCCCAGGAATGACCCTCCCCAGGTCCCGCCGTGCCCGCCCTTCATCCCTCGCTCCTGAAGCTCGAGGAACCAGGGACCCCAGGGTCTGGGACAGCACACGTGGGACACGGGCCTCCGAGAGGAGTGGGGAGGCCTGCAACGGGCCAGGCCAGTCCCCACACGCCTCCCGGTGGGCCCTCCTCCTCTGGGAGAGGGCAGCCAGGAAGATTCTAGAGTCTGGGCTCCCCCTTCCCTCCTTCCCTTGTCTCACCTCTGCTCTCTGTGTCACACACACAGACACGCACACCAACACACAAGACGTGGTCGGCGTTTTCTTCGGGGGGGCGGGTGGGATTATAATTCTTATTGTCTTCCCCCAGGTATTTTTGTTACAAAGAACTTGTATTACTTTTAAAACCAGAAAGAAAAAAAAATGCTTCAAAAATAAAACAAACAAGAATCACAATTCCTTCCCCAACAGCTGCTCCCACCATGCACGCGGCCCACACCTGACCACGTCCTCCTCTGCAGTGGGGACACAGGCCGGGCCTCCCTGCAGCTGCCCCCCCAGCCCAGCCTGGCGCCTGGGCCCACAGGCCCTGCCGGGGTCCAGGGAGGAGAGTGTCCATGCGTGCACACGTGTGTGCCTGAGGGGTGATGGGCGGCTGCCGTGAAGACGGAAAGAAACAAAACTCCAGGGAGTCTTCTTAGGAGAAAGGCAGCAACATAAGCATTTAACAAAAGCCAGATGCCGTAGAGAGACGTGTAAAAAAAGAAAGAGATGCTCACTTTCCCCCAGAGACAGGCCTGCAGCTTCTCACTAGACGGCGGAGGTCAGGGTGCGCATGGGTGGTCACGCAAACCCCCAGTTCTATGGTCTGATTCTGTCCCCTGACACTCGTGGGAACGTCATTGCATGTAAACAGCTGGCCACGCTCCCCCTGGACGCTGTCACCTCTGCCTGCAGCTGGGAGTCCCGCGGGAGAGCAGGAAACACCCCCCCAGGAGAGGTCAGGTCCATCACCTCTCACCCCCATCCTGGCCACCCATTAGGAGGCAGCCTTGCCCAGCCGGGGGTTCAGATGTACCGTGGCCTACAGGGCTGGGATCTGCAGGGCCCCGTCCCTGCTGCTGGGACGGGGGAGGGCGCGTGCCACGCCTGCCTAGTTGGTGGTGGCTGAGCCCGCGGAGGGGAGCCTGGCTTGGGAGCGGACCCCCAAGGGGCTCACTGCCTCGGTGCCTTAGTGAGACCAGGCCGCTGAATGTGCCCCAGGACCAGGGGCCGGGGGCTCCTACCACCCACGCAGCCCCAGAGGCTAGGAGTGCAGAGCTACCCCCAGCGACAGCACTGGTCCCTGAGGGGCCGGACCAGACTCGGTGGGGGGCCACACCACGCCCTCAACGCTCCCCCATCAAGGCAAGTACCACTACCGTCCCTGTTTCTACAGATTTTCCACAAGCAGCTCACAGAGGTTTCTCCCATGCCCAAGAGATACTGACTGGGGGCCTGGGGCTCGGGGAAGGGGCCCTGTGGAAAGTTTCTGTGGAACACGCACCCTCCCGGTCCCCGGGACGCCGCAGGCTGTGAGCGGAGGGCAGCTGCATCCCGAGTACTCATGGGCATAGTCCCTGCTGCTACGTTTTGGCTGAGTCAAGCTTCGCCAAGTTTCATTTATTCCCTGAGCTGGACCAGGCAGGATGGCCGGATACCAGCACCTCAGCAGCCCCAGCACGGTCCCCAAACCAGGGCGGCCACCAGCCAGATCCTGAGCAAGGTCACAGGAAGGGCTGAGGGGGTCCAAACTCCTGCTCGGGCGTCATTTCTCAGTGAAGAGAACGGTCTGTAACCTGGGTGTAGGTTTCAGGAGGGCACGGTCCAGGCCCCGCCCCCGGCTCCAGATGGATGGGATACCAAAGGATGGCTCTGGGCAGCTGGTGCCCCGTTGCCTCCCGGGTGGGAAGAGGCCCTGGGGCGACTCAGCTGGGCCTGGCCCTCAGGCAGCCCCCGCCCCGTTCCCGGGAAGGCACCACAGCCCTTTAATCCAGTCTGTGCCGACATCAATCTGGGAGGAGGTCTGACAGAATAAAGGCACTCAGAGAGGATGGCATTTAGCAGTCACGAGTGTCAGCCCTATGCCTGGATGAGAAAGAAACCTGGGCAGCCCAGGAGGCCAGCAGGGCCTGAGGCCGGCACGGGGCCCGGAGCTGACCACAGGCTGGGTCACCTCCAGGCACATGCGTGACCAGGAAGATGGGGGCCCGGGCAGGTCCCCAACAGGAGGGAAAAGACCCAGATGAGAAGGCGGCTCTGCCCTCGGGGAGGGTCCAGGCCATGTAGGTGCGGACATGGAGACCCACACGGGGACCAGGAGGTGGGAGCCACAAGGCCTGTGGAGTTTGTGGTGGGAGGACCCAGGGGCCCTGGCTCATCTCTGGCTGGGCCTGGGGCACCACACCGCACCTGTAACCGGGGGGCCTGCACTCTGGTCGGAAGGGCTGCAGGCGCTCTGTCTCCCACAGAATGGGGGGTTTGGGGGTGCAGTTAGCGTGGGCCAGCGTGGGCCAGGGCCTTGCCGTGAGTGTCCTGGGCCTCACAGCGCCCTTTGGGAGACGGGCGGTGGTTGGTGGTTACAGAGAAGCAGGTTTCAGTTTAAGCTCAAGGAGAACGCGTGACAACAGCCGTGCCCTAAATCAAACCCTCATCCCCGTCACCTCTGGAACCAGAACAAGCTGCTCCCAGCTAGGGACGCCCAGGACGCCTCTGAACGGGAGCAGGCTCCGTCCTGCGAGGCACGGAGGGCGGTGAGATGCGCGGTTATGAAATCCCGCGTCAGGACCTGCCGATCCTTGTGAAACCCAAGGACGGCACTTGATAAAGTTGAGTCCCAGGCGCAGTGCACGTGCTGTAAAACGCGCCCGCTGTGCGTGCGGGCCGTGCAGGCGCCCACCCAGGCAAACCCGCTCCCCCCGACCTGCCGGGTCTCCCGTCTCCCGGAAAGTCCCGCACGCCCTTCGCTGCTGATTCCTGCACCCCTGGCTGTGAGCCACCACCGGTCAGCTTTTGGGACAGGGGCCCGGGGGCTGCAGGACTTGGTCGGGGGCCACAGCACAGGATAGCAGCTGTGTGTTCCCGGCTGCTGTGTACAATTGCTTTTAACCAAGATTTACGGTCCAGGACACTGTAACCCACCAGCCTAAATGACCTGGAGCTTCTTCCTCGTCCCGTGGCCCCGTGGACCAGCCTGGACTGGCCCTGCTGTTCCTGCAGGTGAGGCCACACCAGTGATGGCAACACATCCAAGAGGTCCAGTGGGCCCACGTGGTAGACACCTCAAATCGCCCCCGGGGTAGGCAGGGGCCCTTGTTTTCTGGGCTGGGGGGTGGCCCACTGGCCTCAAGAAGGTCTCAGATGGCCTTTCCACATGTGTCCTGAGTACACGGGGGGCTGCCAGCTGGGGGGATGGAGCTGGGGTGGCGGGGTGTCCCAAGTCTGGAGCCAAGTGGTCGGCACCTAAACCCATCCAGCAAACCTCTCCCCACTGGCCTCAACAGGACTTCCTGGGATGTTGGGTGTAGGTCGGGGTGCAAGACTGCTCCCCAACCCTCTCCCTCGAGGGACCAGGTCCCACCGGCAGGGCCTGCCTGCTGCTTTGATTCGGGGTGACGCCCTGGACCTCACAGACGCACACAGGACATGGAGCTGCTGTGCTCCTGAGCCAGGAGCTTCAGTTCCCACACCCCCCGGGCTGCAGAGGAGGGCTGCGGGGTTGGTCCTGGGCTGGACCCCCACCTCGGCAGACGCCTCCCCCCATGAGACGGGCAGGGCAACTCCTTCCCCCGGAGAGGCCAGGGGCAGGCGGCTCCTCGCAGGAGAAATCAGACACCGGCGAGGACCAGACTCTCCAGTCCCACCAGTCCCGCCAGGGACCGAGGAGCACGCAGCCCTCGGTGGGACCTGTGTGGGGCGAGGGGCGCTCAGCGCCGAGACCCTAAAATGCCACCTGCCTTCACCCTCGGAGTGGACCTGTAGGGGTCCCCCTAGGCGGGAGAGGAAGACGCCAGCAATCAGCGTGTCACCGCGCGTCGCCGCGACAAACCAGAGAACACGGAGAGCCCCGCCTGGCACACGGGGATGTGGCCTTGGCCGCTGGAAATCGTGGTGTGGATGGCCTCTCATGCCCCGGGACGTGTCCCTCCGCGGTGCGGGGTTTCCATTCTGCACGCAGGGCCCCCTTGTGCTGCGCTCTCATGGTGCTCACGGGGCAGCAGCCTCACCATGTTCTCGGGCCACCACTCCGTCCACGGTCACCCCGAACGGGCATCCTCGGGACGCACGTCCCCGAATCTGCGCTTGGCTCATTGCCAAAGTGTCACACAATGAGAAAATACTATTAGCACCATCAGGAGGAGGGAAGAGTTAAGGAATCACTAGGGGTAACGTGGTGGTGGGGGGACTGGTGACGGCGGGGAGTGGGCGGCAGTGTGGATGCCACTGTCACTGCCGCCGGTTGGAGACGGTGGTGGGAGGAGGACCTCACCTCATGCTCTCTAGCGTACGTGGAACATGTCACCATGGATTTAAACAGCACTGGACGAAAACAGAGCTCAAGGAGGGAGCGAGGCAGCTCTGGTAACCCAGGCAAAGGTGCACGCGGACTCTGAGTCATCCAAGGAGATGACTATCCTTACTGCCTTTACTGTGGGTTAAACTCACCAGCCAGTTCGGCCGAGGCCAAGAGACAAGGTAAAGGGGAGGCGGACGGGGGGGACGGAGCAGCTCCCAGGCTGAAGGCCTCAGAGGGAGGGGGGAGGCTGGGAGACCCCCCACGCCCGGCTCTGTGTCTCTGCGGTCAGGACACCCCCTGTGGAGCCCCGCCCCCACTTCCTTACAAGGACTTCAGGGCAGGTTGAGCGCAGGCACTCCAGGGACCCTGCGAGACGGCTGCAGCTGCGCTGCAGCTCCCGTTTGCAAAGCGCTTTCTTCACCTGCCCCTCAGCCACGAGCCCCCCACCTCCCAGCTGCCCTTGGAACCCGGCTCCAGCCCCCACCCGCACTAGTCCTGCCCCCAAACCACAGGCTGCGGCCCTCCGTCTTCAGCCCTGGGGTGATGGGGGGGCCAGGGCCCCGACGTCAGCAGGAGGCAGCGCGGAGAGCAGAAGCCCCGGCCTCCTCACCCACAGCCCGCCTCTCCTGGACAGAGCGGGAGGCGCTTAGAACTGAAGCTAAAAGTGCCGGGGCCCTGGCCCCTCAAACTAAGGGAGGCGCTTCGAACTGAAGCTAACTGCCGGGGCCCTGGCCCCTCAAACTAAGGGAGGCGCTTCGAACTGAAGCTAACTGCCGGGGCCCTGGCCCCTCAAACTAAGGGAGGCGCTTCGAACTGAAGCCAACTGCCGGCGCCCTGGCCTCTCAAACTAAGGGAGCCACGTTTAGTTCCACCGCTAATTAGACAGACATTAGCGTGAGGGTTAAAAAGACCAGAAAAGAACACCTTTTACAATCAGACCGAGCATCACAGTCTCGATATTTGAGTTCCACTGAAATCCAGTTTGTGGTGAAAGCCGAGTGTGGCATTCCGGATCGCCGTTCAACTCCCACTTAAACACGTGTGGCCTGTCCCCAAGTCCAGGTCCCTGTGGAAGGGTGTGGAGACCAGCGAAGGATGATCTCTGCATGGGCTGGGGGTGTGAGGGAAACAAAGAAGTCAAGGGAAACCGGCACCTCACAGAAGGCCCCTCCCATGGCCCGGCACAGGGGACCAGCCCAGGCCGCTCTGCGGCTCAGGCCTCGACGGGGCGGTGGCCCGACCCGTTAAGCTGTGGTGCCGTCCCTGACCTTTTGGGCGGTAGGACTGTGTCCCTGGAGTCGAGGTCCCCCCAACAGCGACCCTGCCTGGTGATGCTTCACGGGCGCCCTGTCCGGAGGGACCGGGGAGGGGAGCTGAACTTGGGACAATCGAGAGGGGCAGGTCACCTTCGCAGATAGATGGTCCTCACGGCTCAGAGCACGGCACCCGCCTTCTCCCGACTTAAAGACAAGCCTTTGAGCGCACCCTGCTCCGTAAGTTAGCCCCTGGCTGTCCCCAACGACACAACTGTGAAATAGAAGTATGGCCTGCCCAGCAAAGTCACAGATCTTCTCATGCAAACCTCCCAGAATCCAGCTGGCTGGTCCCAGCCTGCTCCTGCCCTGTCACTGCCATTCCTGTCCACGGCCGCGCCCTCTCCTACCCTGGGCTGTCCTGTCCTCCCACCCGGGCCACGTCCTCCTCCCAAGCCCAGAAGCAGGATGGGCTGGGAGGAGAGGGGCAGGGGGCAGCCCCCGCCACGGCCGGGCGCCCCCTCTGGAACCTTGCCCCTGCCCACTGCCTGGCTCGTCCCGCAGCCTCCTGTAAGTCTGCAGACGTGGGAAGGGTCCCAGGAAAGCATGGGGGAGAGAGGAGAGAGTCCGCTTGTGGCCACCAGCTCAGCGAGAGGCCTCTGCTTAGAGACGCCCGCCCAGCAGGCCCTTCCGAGAGAGGCTCGCCTGGGCTATCTGAGAGCCTGGCTTTTTCATCTGGATAAGAGCAGGTGGAGGGAACTGTGATAAAAAGGAAAAGAATAATGGCTGTGATTACGGCAATGGAGCAGGCTTTCCAGGGTCTCTTGGAACCGAGATCAAAGCCTCTCTAGTTAAGTTCCCTGCAGCGGCTCCACTGCAGCCTTAACATCAGATTAGCGTCCCGCCCCCTTGGCCGAGCGCCCCTTTCCCCTCCTCCCCAGGCTCACCCAGGCTGCACAGAGAAAGCTGCAGGGTGGGCCGCAGAGACGCCAGGTGACCTGAGCTAGCAGAAGCCACCACGTGGCGGTCGGGGACCTCCCCCTGCTGTCACTGCCACGGCCATCAACCCACGGAGGGCAGGGCAGTGCCCAGAGGCGGGACGCTCGTCCTTGAGATGTGAGATTTCAGAGCTGGCTGCCAACTGAGCTTCAAGTTGGAAACGCAGGGACAGATCAAGAGCCCCTGAAACACGCCCTGCCGCCGGCACCTGGGGAGACACACGCCTCCCGCGAGGAGCAGCTGTTTGTGGCCGGTTCTGGGCCCTCAGTCTGGGGAGGGGAGGGTCATGAGAGGCGGCCCAGGCCAGGCTTGCAGAGGGCAGAGGGGTCTGGGGTTGCGTGTGACCTTGTGGGGCTTTGCTTCGCCCTGTAGAAGGCTGGACGGGGACAGATCCCTCAGGACACACAGGCCCAGAGCTGCCCCTCCACCTGCCCGGCATCACTCGCCATCCCTGGGCCTCTGGCTTGTCCTCCCTGGTACCTGCTGTCAGAGCCCGGCTACCCTGGGCTGTGCCCCCTCCCCCGCTCAGGTCCACAAGGGCCCCTCCCCACTCATGCCCTCAGACCCCCACTGAAAGGACACCTGTTGGGGTGCACCGGGCCACCGCACCTTTCAGTCCTTTTCCTCTAGCTGGGAGGGACAGGGCCAGTGAGGATGCTGGTGGCCACGCGGATCACCCCCCAAGTTAGCGTGGTCCCGCTGCCTCCCCAGGCTCCACAGAGGGGCGAGGCCTGCAGGGTCGGGGCTGGACAGCTCCGCCCGGGAGGCCCTGTGACCTCTCCATCTGGAGGGGACCATCCGAGCCTGGGCCACAGAGGCCTGGCCTTGCCGTCGGGGACCCTGGGCTCCTCGGGCGGGTCCTCATCCTCTGTGCCCTGGTCTGCACGCTGAGCCAGGGAGACCCCAAGCCCTCCACCCCGTGCTGCCCTGCGAGCCTGCAGGGTCCAGGCGGGGTCACCAGCCTTGTCAGTCAAGGCCCCCCTGCTCTGCAGAACCAACCCAGGCCTCCAGAATCCCCGTCGGTGACTCCACCCAGGCCCACCTCTGCCTGGAGCTGCACGGCCAGCATCCCAGAAGCCGTGTCCTCTCTGCTGTGGTCACAGGGGGAGCAGATTCACCACTGCAGCCAACCCCGTACCGGCCACCAAGCCAGGGCAGATCCCCCAGCAGCGGGTGCCCAGGCCCCTCCTGACCAGAGAACTCGCCAGGCTCTGCCAGCACCCAGCACAGGGTGAGGGCTCCAGAGAGAGATCTACCACACACCCTAGGTGCAACCGCCCCTGGGATGGCACACAGAGCTGGGGGCGGAGAGGCTGCACCCCGACTCGGAGCGCCGGCCACTGTCCCTCTACCCGTCGCTACGTGCCGGGACAGCCTGAAGGTGTGAGATTTCCCCGGGGCCTCTCACTGGGGGAGCGGGAAAGAGGCTCGGGTCCCGCGAGAGCGACCGTCACCTGGGTCCCCGCACAGAGTCCAGTCCATTCACCGTGCGGTGGACGCAGCTCCGAGGAGCCGGGCAGGGCTGGGTAACGAGGCCGTAAGGGGCTCTGGCCTGCGGGGCTTTGTCTGACCGCACGGCTCAGGGTCCCGGCGTGGTCGCAAGGATAGTGTCAGGCGAGGGAGCCCGGGGCCAACTGGCCAGTGAACACGGCCCACACGGCCCCCCACTCTGGGCTTTGTTGGGGACGTCAGAGGAACAGGGACCCCACGTCTGGGTCCTGGAGGGCTCCCTCCCTGCCTGGGTGGCCTTTCCAGGCCAGCTCCCTCCTGGAAATGCAGGGGGTGGGGGGATGGCCAGCCCCGCCCATAGCAGGACTGGTGTCGGGATGCTGCTGCCCACCGGGAGCCACACACCTGTGCTGGGTGCCCACCTGCCAGGCACCTGAGGCTGCGGCTTCACCCCCGCCCTGGCGGCAGAGGGGCCAAGACCCCAGAGGTGGCCGACGGTGCCCTGGCAGGTCTCGTCCACAGCAGCTGGGCTCACCTGACCTTCAGGATCCCTGTCGGGGAGCAAAGCGGGGTGCAGACCCTCCCCAGATGTCCCTGACGGCGAGCGCACGACCCCTTGGTATCCCAAGCGCCGGCCCCGGACGCCGCAGGGCTCCGGTCCTCCCCGACCCCTCCCACAGCCTGCCGTCCGGCAGTGCCTCAATCTCTCAGCGAGGGGGAAGCGGGCCCTCGGGCCTGGCTGTCTGGCTTCAGGCTGAAGAGCAAGGAGCCGAGAGCGCCGTCCCCAGCAGACGGCACTTCCTGCCCCTTCCTGGGCGCTGGGCCCCGGGAGACGTTCAGGGCAGGGTTTCGCACGGGTCCAGGGCCCTGCTCCTGCACTGACGCGCGGGCGTTTATGAAGCGGCAGTGAGGCGGACAGAATGCTTTTATTGTTCTCCCTGAGGCAGCAAGCGCTGTCCCGAAACGGCCCTCACGGAGCCCCGGCCTGTCCAGCTGGCTCCCTGCCAACTGCCCCGCGACAGTGTCTGTGAATGAGGTGAGCGTGGCTGGAGGCTCTCCGCGGCCCGGGGCCCGGCCCGAGCGGACTGGAACGCTGTTAGCACGACTCTGTGAGCACGGGGTAATTACGCTGCAGTTTACGACTTCGCAAAAGTCAATAAAAGTCAGCCAGCGTCACCCTGCTCCGCGCCCGGCTGGCCTGCGCCAGAGATGCCAGAAAACCAGGCACACCCTTGCCTCTGGGCCCCACGCGCCCCAGACCTCACCCACTCCAGCCCGCATGGCACCTCGTGCTACTCAGAGCCACGGCCTGGAGACGGGCCCTGGGCAGCAGCCTCCCTCAGCGAGAGAGTGCCCAGCGCCGTTCTGCCAGCTGAGCCCCTGTGGGAGAATCTGGCACCTGCTGTGTCAGCAGCACAGAGGAGACGCTGGGTCGGCCTCCCAGGCTCCTGGAGCCCAGAGGAGTCACCAGGTCGTGGTGGGCCATCTCCTGGATGGGGCACGGTGTCCACGCGGGGCCAGTCCAGACCTTCCCTTGTGAGTAGGGGCCACCCCTGCCCTGCATGTCTGAGACACTCCTGGCCCAGTTCTCAGTCTCGTGACCCAGCATCACTGTTAGCAGTGACACCCCTGGTGACCAGAAATGTCCCTGGCAGGCGATGGGAGGAGGGGCCATTTGGGCCATGACGTCCCCGAAGGGCTGTCTGCCTCCTCCCGTCGGGTGGCTTGAACCCAGGGTTTCTGCCTGGGGCAAGGTGGATGTTTGGGGGGGCGGTCCTGTGCTCTGAAGGATGTCCCCCACCCCTGGGCTCCCCTGAGATGTGGAGACCAGACATGACTCCAAGACCAGCCAGATTCCCCGGGGCCAGAACCACCAATGAGAACCCGACTTGGAACCAAACCATGACCCTGCCTTTTCAAAGACACTCATTTCAATCTGAAGGGAGTTCATCTGACTTTCAGACCATTACTGGGCCCTGGAGATGCAGGATGAGCCAGGGCCAAGGGGCTGGGCGCCGGCAGGAGGGGGTGGGGCGGGGGCGGAGCTGAGTTGCTGGGCCTCAGCCGTCGGCACCAGGCTCCACGTGCTTCCTGAGCTGCGAGAGGGGCCGAGAGGTGGGCTGCTCCCTGCCGTCTCGCCAGAGGCCTGCTCCCAGCTGCCTTTCAGGATGTGCGGGAATTGACCCCCGAAGGATGACAGCGATGGTGGAGAAAACCTGCTTTCCCTTCACGAGGGGACTCAAGGGCTTCAGTGTCCCGGGGTTGGGGCCGAGTGCCCTGAGGCTGAGGGCATCGGGGTAGAGCCGGGGCCCCTCTTCCAGCCCTCGGCAGGGACAGCTGAGGCGGAAGCCACTGTCGGGGGAGCCAGCCCAGGACCCCGTAAACGCCCCGTGGCCACCAGTCCCGAGTGTTTCCTCTTCCAGGAGGGGCACCTGCAGGCCAGGCTGGCAGGGACGAGCCCCCCTTCCCAAGGTGCTGGGAGTCCTGTGCAGACCCTCGGTTGCCGCTTCCCTGCACCTTATCTCAGGAGAGGGCGCCCCTCGGTAGCGTCCCCGATGGACGAGGACACGTGTGGCCGTCAGCTGGGCACGGGGAGCCCTCTGCCTTCCCTGGCCTCCAGCACCAGGGGGACAGAAGGTGGCCCAGGCAGGGCGTGGGGACAGTGGCTTGGCCTCCAGTGGGCCCAGCCCTCCAGAGGGGGCAGCCGGGGGGTATCTGTCCCCACACCCTTCGCCCGTCTACCAGGGAGGACACAGGGCTGGCACCTGCAGCTCGTCCAGCTTGGACGGGACATCTGGGGACAGACCTCTCACCTGTATCGGCAGAAGGCCTGGGGAGGTTTCCTGGGGCTGCAGAGTGGACCAGGCCCCATCCCGCCCTCCCTGGCTGACCTGCTTCCTGGCCGGGACACCTGGAGGAGGCTGATGGCCTTGGTGGCTGTGTGCAAGGAGCCGTCCCCTGGGCGGGGGCCGGGTGGGCAGGGTCAGGGCGAGGACCCACGCAGAGGGGGGAAGGGCTGGAGGCCGAGGGGGGTTCCACGCTGACACCCCAGCAGCCGGGGGCCCAGTGGGGTAGCGACCACCCTGCCTGGCATCCCGATAAGCCTCGCCTGCGTGGATGTGAAGTAGCACACGGTAACCTGTGCTGACAAGTGTCCCCTCCCCGTCGTCCCAGCTGGGTGTCACCTCCCAGGCCGACCTTGACCCCTCTGACCCTGCCAGGACCTTCAGGCCAGACCGAGCCAGGTGGCAGTCACTTCCTGTCCCCGTGCCCATCCCAGTCCAGCCTCCGGGACCACAGGCTCCGGCCTGGCCGAGGTGCCCACCGTCTCAGAGCCTCAGTTTCCCAGGCTGGGCTCAGTGGGCAGCCTCCCTACCCTGCACCCCATGGGGTCCCTCAGGCGCCCCCTCCGTCACCTGCAGCCTCCTCGCCAGTTAGAGTGGGACAGGGCTGGCCTCTGGGGTCCTGCCTCAGCAAGACCCAGGGTGTGGTCCTCCCAGGTGGGATAAGCCAGGTGGGATAAGCCCAGGTGGGATAAGCCCAGGCAGAGGGTCTCAGACAACAAAGACGGAATTCTGATTCTGCGGCTTACTCCCGAGGGGAAGATGGCACCTCTGTGAGCTCGTGGAGGGTGGGGTGGGACACCCAGCGGGCCGGCTGTCCTAACCACCTCAGGGGACACCGTCAGCAGCGCCACGGGGACGCAGGGCAGCCTCTGGCCCAGCCCGCGCTGACAAAGGTAGACAAAGGCCATTTCACCCGCCCTGGGGCACGTGGAAGCCGCCTCTGCCTGGGACTGCCAGCTGCCCCGCATGAGCCCACTGCAGGACCGGGTGATGGAGAAGCTGTCCCGACAGCCCTGCCGCCCACGGCCCCATCTTGGGAGGCCTCGGGCTCGGGAGACCCCGGGTGGTTCGGAAGAGCCCAACCGCAGTCTGACTGGCTCTGGCGCTTTTTTAGGCAGGCGCGGTGGAGCCCAGGCCAGGGTGCTGATTGCAAAGTCCTGTTTCCCCGTTTCAGGGTGCATCGTTGTGGATTGCAGGAAGCACGGGGTTGGTGGGGCCACTGCCTCAGAGGGCTGGCTGGTGCTGTCTGCGCCGAAGGAGCTTAGCCCCACGCCCTAAAACGCAGACGGGAGCCCCCGGGGAAAACCAGTCCCTGACAAAGGAGCACAGGTGACCCTGTGGAGGAAAGATCGTCTTCCCACAGAAACTGCTGGAAAAACCGGAATCCCACACGTGAAAAGTGCATCCAGACTCGGACTTCCCACCCTCCACAAAAACAGCTTAAATGGGGTCCAAATAAACACAACAATGTAAAACTTCTAGAAGAAAAGAGGAGAATCTACGGGACCTGAGTTGTTAGATAGATTGGACACGGAAAGCACGACCCAGGAAAGACAAGAATTGATGAACTTGGCATTGGTAACACTAAAAACTTCCATTCTCGAAAGAGGGAGTGAATGTACAAGCCACAGATGGGAGAAAATACTTGCCAACTACACATCTGACAAAGGACTTGTATCCAAGATGTACACGAACACTGAAAATTCCACACTAAGGAAACAAACAACCCAACTGAAAAATGGGGAAACGATCTGAATAGACTCCGCCCCCAAAATGGCGAATAAGAGATGAAAAAATACCCAACATCACTTCTCATCAAGAGATTTCAAATTAAAACAACGTTGAGATACCACACACACCTATTAGAACAGCCCAAATCTGAGACACTAACATCGCCAAATGCTGGTGAGGATGTAGAGCAACAGGAACTCTCATCCATTACAGGTAGGGATGCAGGATGGCGCAGCCACTCTGGAAGACTGTCAGTTTCTTACAAAACTAAACATACTCTTACGAGCCAGAAACCATGCTTCCAGGTATTTACCCTTATTTATTTTAAAGCTTATGTACACACACACACACACACACACACACACACACACAAACTACACATGAATGTTTACAGTAGCTTTTTACTCATAATCACCCCAAACTGGAAGCAACCAAGATGCCCTTTAGCAGTGAGTAAATAAACAAACTGTGGTCCATCAAGACAATGGAATATTACTCGGTACTGGAAAGAAATGAGCTACTGAGCTCAAAACGACATGGAGGAACCCTAAATGCATATTACCTAGCAAAGACACCCAATGTGAAAAGGTTACATTCTGCATGGTTCCAAGTATTCTGGAAAGGACAACGCCACAGAGACAGTAAAAAGATCAGTGGTTGCCAGGGGTTTGGGGAAGAGAGGACAGGAAACAGGAGGGGACAGGAGAGCAGAAGGGAGGGAGGGAGGGAGGGAGGGAGAGCGCAGGGGAACTTCGGGCCAGTAAATCCCTTCTGGGTGACGCTGTGAAGGAGAATACACAGCATTATTCATTTCTCAGAATCAGCACCACTTCACAACACAGAGTCACCCTTAATGTGCACAAGCAAGTCATCTAGGAGGTCGGGGGATCTCCAGAAGGTGTTCAGGCGGCATCATGAGCATCTAACCTGTTGGAAATGTGTGACCCCACCTCAATGGAAGAGGTGGGGGGAAGGTGCTGCCCTATGTCACCATGGAAATGCTGGAGTCTGCGGGAAGAGAGGCATAAGGAGGGGTGCACATAGCTCTGTCCCGGCTGCTGGAGTCATTCCCGTGGGATACAGAAGGACAACTCTGACGCCGCTACACATCTACCCCTGAACCGACGATTAGGTAAAAGTGGATGATGGAGCCAGGTCCTCGGTGTTGCCTTGGGTTAGCGAGGTTAGACCCGCAAGGGGAGGAGGCCGGGGTGGTCCAGGTGGTGACGGCTCAGAGCTGAAGGCACGTTCAGCCTAAGGCAGAGGCAGGTGTTTACCTGCAGATGTGCATGTACACAGGTGAGTGCACACAGGCGTTTCCTGGCTGTCAGGGGAGAGGGCCCAGGAGCAACAGGGGCACCCAACACCCCGATCTTGTTCTCTAACTCCACTGTCCCCTAAAGGAACCAGGACTCCTTGGAGAAACGGCTTATTTCAGGATTGGGTGGGAAAGATACAGCCTGGAGTATCTTGTACTGCCAAGAAGGAAGAAAGTGCTCAGAAAACAAACAAAATCACTGGCTGGGGAGGGGGTGTCAAAGGCACACAAGAGCTCCCAGTGGCCAAAGCTGAACAGGTGAATAACCAGATACGTGACGCAAAACCAGGTATGAGAGTCTGTGAGTCCACACTGACACACGGAGGTGACAGGGTCAGTTAACATATGGAGAGCAGGTGCACGTTTCCAGGGCTGAAGAATCCCGTATAATGAATGTAGGTGCACTGCCCGACCTCAAGGGGGTGGGCGTGACTCCCCACTCCCGAGTCCTGGGATGTGCAGAGTGACTTCCTCCAGAAGAGAACAGGAAGACGGGGAGGAAAACGAGGAACCTCAGAGGGAGAAGCCTCAGAGGGAGAAGCCTCAGAGGGAGACGCCTCAACCAGGTGACCAACGTCAGCATCACAGCGATCAGTCACGCTGACAGCGTGAGCCCTGAGGTGATGGGACAGGACAGTTACCTCACCTTCCCCCAAACGCACAACCCAGTCTAATCATGAGGAAAACGTCAGACAAAACCTAATAGAGGGCCTTCTACAAAGCATGTGACCCGCTCCCCCAAACTGTCGAGATCATCAAAAACTGCGAAACTGTCAGCTGGGAGGAGCCCAAGGAGACAGGGTGTCTAACTGTGAAGTGGGGTCCTGGACAGCAAAGGGACGCGAGGTAAAAACTAAGGAAGTCTGAGCACATACGGACTTTAGCTAACGATGACATACGATAGTGGCTCCTTCACCGTAACAAATGCCCCAAAATCTCCTAAGATGTTAATAACAGAGAAAAGCGCACAGAGACATATGGGAACCTTCTGAGCTACCTTCACAACTCTTCCATAAACCTAATACTTAAAAAACAAGTTCTGTGAAAATACCTATGGAAATGACGAAGGAAATTAAGCCCCTGTGGCGCGGATGCGGAGGAGCCCTCAGACGCCCTCCGAGGCCGGGCCAGCATCTGATGTGGGAAGTGGGTCATGCTGGCCTCGCTGGTCTGTCCCCACCCCCGACACACACACCTGTCTCCAGGCTTCCTGAGGACTATGCTGAGTCCTGGGATTCTGAGGTCAGCCTTTCGCTCAGCGAGAACGACCCTGTTCTCTTTACCCAGGGACGTGATTCATGCACTTCTGGTCAAAGCATGGCACCCATGAGGTACACGCCACGGCTGAGTGAGAGTGACAGGCCCCGAGGGAGCAGGTGAACAGTGTGCGGATCCTGCCCGCCTCCATCAGGGCTTCTGTCAAGGTCAAAGGGGACAGCTCTAGTGGGAGCCCCCCCCCCAGCCATCTTGTAGCAGCTGTCCTGCATTCATACCACCTCCTCCAGGAAGCCTCCCATGACTGCGCCCTTCCCCAAGCATCCACAGCCCTGCAGGCACCACAGCACACGATGACTCCTTCCTTGCCCAAACTTAGGTCAGGTTCCGCTGAGACCTCTTCTGCTCCAGACCTTGGCCTTGGCCTGCTGAGGCCAGTTTGGGCAAAGAATCCTGCTAAGCCAGTTTATCTGGACTCCTCCCCACACCTGGTACCTAACTGTTCCTCCTAGTAAGTTTCCACCCACTCCCTCCCACTCCCTCCTCACTGCACAGGAGCTGAGTTCATGCTAACCTGTTACAATAACCCCGAATAAAGACTTCCTCGCCCTTTATAACAAGGGCCCACGAGCGTCATGGGCTGGAGTCCTGGGGCCGTATGGGCAGAGGATGGGCCGGCTCCCTGCGAGGCCACCAAGGGTGGGGGGCGCATTTGGCCCAGGGGGTCTGGGAGTAAAGGCGGGACGTGGGGCAGGGGCACCCCCCCATCCCCACTACCCAGCTCTGCTCCTCAGAGAAGACCTACAGGCTGCCAGGACCATGTGGCCATCAGCGGTCATAGCTCAGGTGGCCAGGGGGCCCCAGCCCTGCCCTGCACAGGCAGGACCCCTGGACAGCTCATCAGTCAATCAGAAGAAGGCCCACCCCGCTCACCCAGGCTCCCACTGCGGGGTTCCACGTGCTAAGCAATATGGGCAGGTTGGGAGGTCCTCCCGGAAGGCCCTGCCCTCAGCAGAGGCCATGATTCTCCACCCCAGCTCCGGACACAGGGCTGGTGAGGGTTTGTTGAATGACTGCGTGACGGTGCCATGGTCAGATCTTTTCTAGTGCTTCTTCTGGCACCCTCGACTCCCACACCCTAGGGGGCCCAAGGTCCACGGTGGGCACTCGTCAGAGGAGCCGCCAACCTACGTGCACTGACCACCTGCAGTGCCGGGTGAGGGGCAGCCACTCCCAGGGCAGCATCGGTGGCCGAGGACTCCCTGCAGCAGGGCCCGGACAGCACTTCAGAAAAGCAAGGGTGGGAGTTTGTGACAGGGCCCGGGAGGCTGATCTGGACCCACTGGACAGAACCTTCTGTAACCTGGGCGCTGGGCTCAGGCCCCAGATGTCCGGCTCTTGGGGTAGCCCGAGCCATCAATCATGGGACAAGATCCAGTCTCCAGGGCTGGGTACAGGCACAGGGCAGCAATGCTGCGGTCGGGGATGGGACGGGCGGGAGCTTCTCTCCTTCCATCCTCCAGCCTGACCACCCCCAACTCAGGCTCATGCCCCTTCCTTTCCTTTCTTCCTTTCCTATTGGATTTGACATTGGCATTTCAATAAGATGCCTGCAGCTCTGCACCCCATAAACACCCAGGTTGTAGTGCCCAGAGCCTGGGACTTGGGTGTGTGCAGCTCAGAGACACGGGAAGTGGGTTTTGACCTCGGAGACAAAGGGCTCCCCCACCCGCAGTGTGCAGCCGGGCTGGTGCTGAGGCCGTGTCTCCGTCCTGATGCCACCACTCAGGTGGACGCTGGGGCTGCCGGTCCCTGTGCAACCATCAGTCCCTGAATTGTAATGTGAGGGTCAGCCTAAGTCACCAAAGTCCTCCTTGAATGGGGGGCCTAGGACTCTGGGGTCCAGCTGCGTCCTGCACCCCTGGGAGCACCTGGCCAGCAACTGTGGGAGAGATGGTGCCTCCAACACAGGGTCCAGGGCTCCCAAGGCTCATGCCAGGGCCGGATCTAGGAAGAACACGGGCCAGAAAGCCCCAGCTCTCACTAGGAGTGAGGTCACTCAGGCTGAAGGCAGATCACTGCCTCGGGAAGTCAAGCAGCTCACGTGTTCGTCCATCCCATCCACCACTCCTCTGCTCTGCAAAGGTCAGCAGAGCCGCTCATCGGGCAACTCCAAGCCCACCGCCCTCACGGGCAGGGGCAGGGGAACAGGACGGGTGTGAAGGAGCTTCGCGAGCAAAGGGGCCCGGACGCCCCCCTCGCCAACCAGGGGGACGGGCCTCAGAGCCCACGTGGCCCAGCTCCCCACACTGCCATGCGCCCGAGCGGCCTGACTGCCAACGACGATCATTAAGCCGGCCGATCAATTACCCAGCACCGGGCAGAGCCGTCCAGGGTATCTTTATGAGCAAGTAAATCCCGAGCTTGTTCCAATAAAGTATTTACGAGGCCTCTTGTCTCAAAAGTGCACGGATGGCCTTTTCTAATTCAATCGACGCTGCAGAAGTAAGTATGAAGACGTGAGAACGGATGCGACACGGAACGCCATGCGTGGACACGGTGCCCGCTCGCAAAGCACGTCTCAGGCCTGGGAAAGCTGCTCTGGGCCCACGTGGTGGGGGCAGTGCCGAGGCCGGCAGAGGAAGCCCACTCCCACTCTGAGCCCCTGTCAGAAACGCCGGGGCTCCCTCCGCCACGTCTGCTTCCACGCAGCCTGGAGGTTATGCGCGCAGGCCAGAAGCCTGGCTCTGCCTCGGTTTCCCTACCTGAGAAATGGGCAGAAATAGCACCCATGGGGTGCAGCTCTCAGGAACTTGGGTATGTGCAGCTCAGAGACACGGGAAGTGGGTTTTGACCTTGGAGACAAAGGGCCCAGGAGACAAAGGGCTACCCCCGGCAGTGTGCAGCTGGGCTGGTGCTGAGGCCGTATCTCCTGGGGCCTGACTCTCCTGAGTCAGCGATCTCACTCCTAGTAAGAACTGGGACTTTCTGGCCCATGTTGCACAGGAACCTGGGCCGAGGTGATCACTCACCAGGTGCTCAGGGCAGGGCACGCCCCCTTGAGTGGGCTGGCCCAGGACGTGCCCTTCCCACAGGCCCGCATGACCCCAGCTACAGTGTCGATGGACGCGCACCGCAGACACTCAGCAGGGAATGGGGCAGACTCTGACCACGCAGCCCGTCCTGGGGGGTGTTCCCTGAACGCCAGCCTCCCTTCTGAGGTCGGGGGGGCCACCATGCTGCACAGTGCCATCCCCCAGCTGCTCTAACGGTCACTCAGCCTGAGGGGCGATGGCAGTGAGCCAGCAGGGCGGGCGCGGGCCCAGGTCGGGCGCACCTGCAGGCCTCTTACGAACTGCCTGTGGCTCCTGCAACAGACGTCACCTCTGACGGGCTGGTCTCCAGCAACGCAGAGAGCAGTGCCCAGCCCCAGAGACTGACGGGGGCCTGCAGGGCTCAGGCCAGGGTGGGCAGCTTCCGGGGGTCGTGCCCGACTTCCCGGCTTCTGGAGGCTCCCGCCCCCTTCTCCACTAAACTCAGACCTCTGCCTCTGCCATCACGCCTCCTACTTTCTCTCTGACCTCCCTGAGCCCCTTATAAGGACCCACACGGAGGACCCAGGGGTGGAGCAGCTGGCCAAGGTCACGGATCAGCACAGGACCAGAGCTGGTCTCGCTCCGCGTCCCCCTGCCAGGCCCCCTGGCCTCGTCATGGCTGCAGCCAGCTGTGCTCTTGGGTATCAGACGGACCGCCTGCATTACAGAGTGAATGCCACTCGGCCTTCCCCAGACTCCGCAAACCCAAGCTCCGAGGTGGGTGAGGATGCTGAGGCCGTCTTTCCATCAGTGACGGCCCTTTCCACACATTGAGTCATCACCACTTTGGCTTGGGGACCCGAAGGCCTTTCCTGGAGCAAAGACGGCAAAGGTCCTTGACTCTGCAGCCACGGGCCCCCCTGGCAGCTGCTCACTGCAGACTGTGCGGCCCAGGAAATCACAGACAGACAGAGGTGGGGTACTCGCCCCCCGCCCCCCGAGCTTTATTTACGGACACTGTGATTTGAATTTCATGAGCTATTCTCTTTAAGTGTGTTCAAACATTTCAAGGTGTAAACAACAGTTCTTATCTCAGGAGCCCTGCATGGAGGGTCCACCCTCGCGGCCTCGGCCGTGCTCCTGGGGGGCGGGGGGCCTGCAGCTTCTGCTCCCTTTCAGGGATGCCCTTGCCTCCAACGCCCATCAAACTGACGCCCCTCAACACAGCAGGATTTACTGAGGGCGCTTCCGCATTCCTGGTGGTGGGCTTATAATTTTCGGATAACGGCACTCGAAGTCTTGTCCGTGCTGGGGGTCACACACGAGCCATCAACAAGTGCCCCTCCCTCCAGGACCCCCGCCGGACACCTTCTTGTTCTTTTCTGAAGGATGGCGGGGGAGGGCGGTCTCAAGTTCGCTGCTCAAGGGGCTACCCAACCCCAGCAGGTCTCCAGTGCCCACCTGTTTGGGAGTGACGCTGCCCTGAGGTCAGCTAGACCCTCTGCCTCATGGCCTCACTGCACTGGGCCCCCTGGTTCTCTGCTCCTCTTTCTGGATCAGCTTGGACGTCACCTCCACCAGGAAGCCCCCCACCCCGGCCCCAAACCCAGATCAGCTCTGTGCTGCTAGCGCCTGTGTTCCTGCTTCAGCGATCTGTGAAACCAGATGTGCAAAGGTCCACCCCCTGGGAGAGAGGGTCTCCGTGGAGGAGGTACCTGCCATCCATCTATGACTCAAACCCAGAGTCTGAGAAGAAGACCTCAGGCTTCTGCTGGAGAAGATGCACTTTTACTGGACAGAGAAGTGACCACTGCAGTGGTGAGCGGCACGTGGGGCTGCCCCAGGAGGCCTCCAAAGTCCAGGAGGGCGGGAGGCACCCGGGAGCCCTGACCCGCACCTGCTGCTACCCAAGGGCGGGGGTGGGCGGCGGGCACCTGTGCTCACCGCGGGGCCAGGGAGGACGTGTATCCATGTTCCCTTGACCCAGCGGGGCCTCCGTGTCCAGCCCGGAAATGCCCCGGCCTGGGCCGCCCCTGCTGGGTTCCCTGGGTGCTCCGGGCAGGAACGTCGTGAGCCTTGTAGTCCGTCCTGATTCACCCGTGCCCTGCAGGGGGCCCTCCCACGGTGCCCCTGTTGCGAGGCGGAGGGGCAGAGCGTCCACCCTCACAGCCTTGGCCTCCGCACGGGAAGGAACCTCCCACTCAGGAGGCATTAGCCGCCTGCAGCCCCGTACCCATCACCGCGCTTCTGTAGGTGCTGCTTCAAGAGAAGAGGGACTGACACCCTGACAGCAGCTGGGGGCTTACCACTGCTCCCCAACATCCCCCGGGATCCGAATCCACTTTCCCCATGACAACAAGTGCCTGCCAGCGCCGCTCCGAGGAGCGTGGAAACCAGGGCCAGGCTCAGAGGCCGTGATACTCACGCAGCTGTGGCTCGGGGCCCCCGCACCCAGACCGCTGGAAGCTGGGCCGTCGGGCCCAGAGCCCTGGGCGCTGGGAGCCTTCCGTCTGCCTGAGGGAGGTCCCGCCTTGAGTCACAGGAGCACGGAAAGGCTGGAGGGCTTCTGGAGAGGGGGCCCTGCCCTGCGCTTTGTCACACACACACACACACACACACACACACACAGGAAAGGGCCCCGTCCCCGGACAGGCCCCCCAGAGAACTCTGCTCTAAAATGCACGCGCCTCGTCCTCTGCAGGGTGCGGGTGACTCACGACGGACTACAAGGCTCACGACGTTCCTGCCCAGCATTTGCTCCTGGCAAAGAACACGACTGACTAATGCCCCCAGGACCCCTAGACGCAGCCCCCCTGGGGCTGGGGGTGCATCTGGGACTCTCCGCCCCTCAGCCCAGCCCAGGGCACCTGCTGTGCAGGCAGCATCATCTCAGGCCAGCACCTAAGACTCACACCAGTGGGCCTCATGGTGGCGCCCACCGAGGTGCGGGGAGGCTGGGTCACAGGGGCACGCAGACCCCACGGGGAGCCTCCGGCTTCACAGACAGGGAGGACCCACGGTCACCCCACAGCCACCCAGGGCCCCCCCAAGCTGAGAGGGGCCTGCTGTACCCCACTAGCAGGAGAAAGGCTTGGGGGGCTGAGGGGACCCCGTGCACCCATGGGTCTGTGGGCACACAGACGTGCCTCTCTGGGAAGAGGCCCCTCCTCCAGCTAGTTGGTTAGTTTTTACTCTGGTAAAATGCCCATAACAAAGTTCACTTTCTCAGCCATTTTAAGTGCACAGCTCAGCAGCACTGAGTCCATTCACACTTTCGTGCGAGCACCACCACCAGAACTTTCTCATCTTCCCAAACGGAAACCCTGCCCCCAATTACACACTGACTCCCCCCTCCCCCTCCCCCAGACCCTGGCCCCGCCCTCTACTTTCTGTGCCTGAGGCTCTGAGGGCTCCAGGGACCTCACACGAGTGGAATCACAGTATCTGTCCTTCTGTGTCTGGCTTATTCCCTGAGTGTGCTGTCCTCGAGGCTCAACCACGTGTCAGAATTTCCCCCCGTTTTAAGAACCACTAATGATGGGCTGTACAGATGGCCCACACTGTGTTGAAGAAGGGGCCCTCCTGCATCAGACTCTCAAGGGACCCTTCCATCTAAAAGGGCCAGGACGGGTGGGCTGGGGAGGGGCTGTCCTTGCCGCGAGAGATGACAAAGCCCAGGTCAGGGGGAGAAGAGGAGGGCGGCAGGGGATCTGGAAGGACGCGCCGGCCTGGCTGGGGCACTGGAGCGGGCAGCTTGTGGGGAAGGCGGGTGGGAGGCAGAGCTGTCCAACGGGGGCCGAGCTGGCCCTGGGGCGCTCACGACATGGAGTGCAGCAGCCGAACAGGTGGTCTGGTCTCCAAGGCCCCGTGTGCACACCTGCCCCCATGACATAGCCACCTGCACCATGCCTGACACCACATCCCACCTCAGTGGGCACCTGGACCAGCGTGCCTGGGTGAGGGGCCACTGTGTGGTTCCCCAAGCTTGCATCCGCATCCTGCCACCCTCAGGGCACAGGGGTGGCATCAAACAACCTCAGTAGAAGGGATGCGGGACCTGGGTTCTTTCTGCCTGGGGAGATGCCACCAGCGGGGACTGCGTGTGCCTCGGGCCACGGGGACGCCTGGGTCACAGCCAGGGCTCATGCACGAGCCCAGCATCGGTCCAGAGCAGTAAACCATCGCCATGCCCCCCCATGTGTCTGCGTCCGCTCAGGTGCCCAGGTAAGAGGCAGGGCGGAGGGGTGACCCTCCCCTTGGGAACTCGATGGCCAACCCCAGAGCAGAAGCAGCAGTTAATGTGCTTTTTAATGATGTGCTTTTGCACATAAAAGTAAATGTGATTTTTACATAAAAACAAGAATATCAGAGAAGAGAGAAAACACATTTCATGGAAAATCGCACCACCCAGGGAAGCCGCCAAGGTGAGCTCTCCAGCACATGTTCACCCGGTGTTTCCTCTGTGTGTCTCACATAAACACCTATGCTTATACACACGGAACTCCAGGGTAACCGTGGGAGCTTTGTACGTACAGTGTAAGCCTGCTTTTCTTCATCTTTGAAAGTATCACTGATGTTCCCACCTCGGTGGCTGGGGGTACTGCCCACATTGGAGATGCCGGGAGACCCTCTCCATCTGCCCCGGGACAAGCTCCCCAGTCCCTCCCCACACGATTTCGTCAGATCCCAGGATAGCTCTCCGTGTGTCCCAGGACAAATTCCCCGAGGTGGGATTTCTGGGTGCAAGTACCCTTGAGACCAGAGGGCACACATGTCCCAGAAGCTGAGCCCGGGGATCAGCAGCTGAGTCTGCAAAGGGTGATCTGGGGCCGCCCAGATGTCACCCAGCAGGACAAGAGCTCTGAGGCCTCCTAAGGTCTGACCCTGTGCAGACTCGCTGGGCTCACAGGGCTGAGTCCCCCGCAATCACCACCTTGTCCTGTCCTCCATATGCAGAGCCCAGCATCCTCCTTTGGAGGGAGGCCGCCCTGTCACACTGCCCGGGGCTGTGAACCCAGAACCCGAGCCATGCGGGACTCGGGGCTCCCTAGGCCTGATCCCATGGGCACCTTCAGCCCTGGGTTAGCAATGCCCACCCCAGCTGTGGGCAGGGGCCAGGACAGCCATAGCCTGGATACTGACCCCTCAGCCCTCAGGGCTCCAGACGCCTGCAGCCTCTCTTGCTACTCAGGCCAACGCAACAAACAGATCATAATTATTTCCATTGTGTGCCTTGGAGTGACAAAGGCAGGGCCCGATCCTGGAATAAGTCAGTCTCGAGTTTACACCTGAGGTCGACCAGGGCACTCGTGTTGGGTCACCTCTAAAATCTCAAAAATCTCACGTGTAAAATGGAGGTAATACCTGCCTTCAACCTATGAGGGCTGTTAGGGTTACAGGAGGTGGTGGCTGTAAGACACCGAAACATAGAGATTGGTTCCCACCACCATCACCACCACAACCATCAGCTCCACCATCAGTCATCACAATGACCACCTCCGCCATCACCACCCCCACCCCCACCACCACAGACATGCGCTTACTGGCTTAGCCGGGTGCCACTGGGCCTCTCCTCCCTCAGGGCTCTGCTCCCCGCCCCTCTCTTCCCCAAATGGCCCACCTCCACCCTTGCCTGTAGCCCCACCTGTTTCCTCACAGTTGTACCGCTTCCCCACCCGGCCTTCCCTCCACCCTTCACTCACGTGCCACCCTAGGGCAGGGGCTCACGGTGTCTCCGCTGGACAGGCCCCAGCTCACGGTGCTGTCAGCACAGAGGGGAGCAGGAGGGGAGAAGAAGGGGACCTCTGCCTGGAAGCCACCCAGCCCAGGCCCAAAGGCTCCACAGCCAAATCCTCCTCCAGCTCCAGATGCAGTCTCCATGACAACCCTGAGCAGCTTGCCACTGAGGAACGCCCAGCGGGCACCACGTGGATGTGGACGGCTGTTGGTGCCAGACGGGTGCCCAGTCCTCAGGGCCTCAACCTACGGGACCAGGTGCCACGGCAGGTCAGCGTCCCGGTGCCTTCAGTGAGAAGACAGATGGAAGGTGCCGGGACTTTCCTGTGCACCCCAGGGATGCCCTTGGGCACATCCAAACTGTATCACGACCCTGACTGACAGCAGATCCCCTACTAAGCCAAGGACCCCCAAAGCTGGGTGACCTCTGGACTTCTGTGACCCCAGCAGCCCAGAGGCAGAGGGGCCTGGCCTTGACATATCCCACCCCACAACGCATTCTCCCAAAGTGACATCTGGAGGCCGTGCATCACTATGGCTGAGGGCTCCACTTCCTGGCAGGCGAGCCCATTGCTGACCGTCTGGGAAGCTGAGTCATTACAGTAAAAATCACTTGTTGGAAGAGGCAACAACTGGTGGGACTGCGGCCATCTGCCTGGGCGCCCCCATGCCCCGCCATGTCCTGAGACGCCAGACATGGAGCCGGGGTCCTCCGTGCCCCGAGCCCCTCGGGTCCCGCCTGCTGCTCAGACAGGCCGCCCGGCTACAGGAAGAGCCGCGAGAGAGGCTGGAGCCAAGAACGAAAACTGTGATAAAAGCTATTTTTTAGGAAACGAAACCTCCCACCCAGGAGAACAGAGAGGCCAGCACGCCTGCGAGCTGGTATGCGTCAGCTCTGTGCCTTCCATCGCGGTGCACCCTGCATCAGGCTCGGGCACCTCGAGGGCACAGGCTGGCAGCCCTTCCTCCGAACCCTGTGCGACGTAAAGGTGCTACCTACACCAGTAAATCACCTGCTCACACATACACACACACACACACACCATAATAAAGAGATGCATACACACGTGTACACACACACACGTGCACTTTAAAAAGGTGAAAACCAAGAGTGGACGTGCCTCGCTGGGCAGGGCAAACGTGGCCACACGGCTGCCAACAGCCCCTTTCACCTCCCAGAGCCTTCGAGTGGCCTTTGCTCTGAAGCTCGGTGGTGGGTGCCCGGGGCCCCACTTGCTGGTCCTGCCGGGACCCCACCCTGGGCTGCCACCTCCCCGGGGGCCCCATGTCCCTACACACACCCCACCGGCTCCCCCGGCTCTGCGCTGTCCGAACACGGCCCTCGCCAGGCCCCCCGCCCATTCGCCAGGGGTGTCGCATAGTTACCAAGGTGGGGCACGTGTCCACTGCTGTTTTATCTTAGCTGGAGTCTGGAGCTCTAGCAGAAATGGGGCACAACAGGGCCACCCCAAAATGAAGATCAGGCGACAGAGGGAGAGCCTCAGGCGCGGGCCGCAGGACAGCAAGGCCTGGATGGCCAGCGGGCGAGCGGCCCACCTGCGCTCTGGGCCGTGGGCTCCCGCACCCCCAGCCGGAGGTTCTTAGCCTGGAGAGGCGAGCAGGGCGCCTCAGGCAAGGCCTGCAGATTGGTGAGAGGGGTCGGGGCTAGGGCTTTCAGCCTCGATGACAGGACAGCCCCCGAAAGAACACCAGCCCCGAGCAGGAGGAGACACAGCGCATCTGCGCCAGGCAGCCGCGGGGGTTCCCTCCCCCGGAAGACGGACGCCTCTGGGGACCACCTGCTGAGCATGCCGTCCTGGCATGCTAGGGTCTAGGGTCTAGAGCTGCCCGCCACACCATGCCCCTCTCCTGGGCTTTCAAGGGGCACCCAGCCATCAAACTCTCAGTCCACAGGCTGGGCGTCCTCAGCAGTGCCCAGAAGCCCAAGATCACCTGTCCCTGAGCCCTGCCGGGCCCTGACCCCTGCTGACCCCTGACCCCTGCTGACCCCTGAGCCCTGCTGACCCCTGAGCCCTGCCGGGCCCTGACCCCTGCTGACCCCTGACCCCTACTGACCCCTGACCCCTTCTGACCCCTGAGCCCTGCCGGGCCCTGACCCCTGCTGACCCCTGACCCCTGCTGACCCCTTCTGACCCCTGAGCCCTGCCGGGCCCCGAGCCCTGCTGACCCCTGACACCTGATGACCCCTGAAACCTGCTGACCCCTGACCCCTGAAACCCGCTGACCCCTGACCCCTGCTGACCCCTGAGCCCTGCCGGGCCCTGAGCCCTGCTGACCCCTGACACCTGCTGACCCCTGAGCCCTGCCGGGCCCTGACCCCTGCTGACCCCTGACACCTGCTGAACCCTGACACCTGCTGACCCCTGAAACCTGCTAGCCTGCCCTGAGGGCATCCTGCACACCTGCCCAAGGACAAGACTGCCACCAGGCTTGGTGGACCTCGTTTAGAGACCTCGTTTATCCATTCATCTGTGCATGCACATCTGGAACATGCCTTTGAAGGGAGCCAGCGAGGCTGCTGTCCCCTCCTCCCTGGCCGTGTCCCCAGAGCCCAGTGCCAGACCTGGCCCTCGGTGACCAGCTAGGAAGGCTGGCCTGGGCCCTCTGAGGCCATGTCGTCTCCACATCCCCTGGCCTCTGAAACAACTTTATCTCAGTAACTTTCAGGAAAACAACACCTTTTTTTTTTTTTTTTTTTTTAATGAGATGAAAAAAAATCTACTGGCACACGACCAAAATACCTACAGATTAGCGGGCTTTGAAACCCCTTGCACTCACTCCCTTGTTAAACCCAGGAAACTAGGCATTGCTTTCAAGATACATTTCAAAAGCTTTGCAAGATGCTTTCTTAACACAAAAGTTAAGATTTAAACAGTAATACCACTAATTCCCCTGCAATCGAGCTTAAATAGAGCCCAATGGGAGATAACGAACGTTCTGTAGGAACCTCATGGAAAGTTGCATTATCAAACTTAACGATTTTTTTTGCATAATCTTGCAGCTTAATAAGGCTACAGATAGCGCGCTGGAGAAGCTTTAATGTATTCGGCTTGGAATTCAGCTGTTGTTGGAGATGGTCTCTGTTCTTAAAGGATTAGTGTCTGGCGATGTTAGGGGCCCTGCAGACAATAATTAACCAACAAGGGGTGGGGCGGAACTCGCTGGGCTCCCAGGGGTCCACGGCGGCGATGCGGAGCCCCCCGCCCAGCTCCTCTCGCCCAGGACACACTGCCATGGCCTCTGCGGCCCCTGCTTGTCTGGATTTGGCCTGGAGAGCAGCTTCCAGCTCCCCTGCCCTGGAGGACCTCATTCCTGCCAGTGGGGACCGCTTGATCCTCAGAACAAAATGCATCCACGTCCCCAGCTTTTTCTGTGCGGCCGGTCAGCGCCGTGCCGTCAGCCGCCCTCGCTCCCGGCATATGCCAGATGGAGCTGATGGCACGACTGTGACCACCGCTACCCTGGGGGCTGGAGAAACAGAGGAGCCTGGGGGCGACCTCTTGGGGGACAGGGAGTCCCCCTGAGTTGGAGCCGGTCTCCTTGCAAGACCCCAGGGTTGTACCACACCCCCCAGACAGGAAGGCGTTAGGAGGACCCCTCTGTGGTCGGGGCAGTGAAGCCCGGAGACGTGGTTGCACAGCTGCAAATACGCTCGGAGCGCCAACTCCGAGTGCCACTCGGGCTCACCGCTCACTGGATCACGGGGCTCAAGGAACACTTAATTCCAGACTCACTGATGTGTGGCTTTGTGTGTCCAGGGCCGTGGGGACAGCTAATCCGGACAGTCTTGCAGCCGAGAGTCTCCTATGGACGAGGGATCCCCCTCAGGCTGGGGTCCAAAGGGCTCCTGCGCGCAGAACACAGGCGCGCACAGGAGGGGGCTCGGCCCACACGCCAGCTCCACCCTGCGGCTCGGTGACAAGCTGGTGCACGTTTCCACGGTCTCAGTGGCCAGAGCTCCACGCCGAGGGTTCCATCTGCCTGGCCATCTACGCTGCACTGTCCACCAGCAGGTGGCTGAGGGGAATGGGGGACCCACACAGGAGCCCCTGACTACTGTGAGGGAGCCACGTGACCCCAGGCACCGGCGTGTATTCAGATCGACACGTACTCGGCACTGGCAGCAAACCAAGAGGTTCCCCGCACGCGTACGGCCCGCAAGGCCCCCTCGGGTGCTACCGGCCCATCCCAGCGGCCCTCTTGAGGGGGTCAGACACACAGACGTCTGGGCAACCCACGGCCCCAAGCCCGGCCGGGCCCTGGCTGTACCCCAAGGCTGGGGCAGCTCTCCTGGCCAAAAGCAGCCCCTGGACCCCCAGGGTCGTCCCTGTGACTCCGCGAGAGACACAGACATCACTCCACGGATGGAGAAAGCACAGCTTCGAGGGCCTGGAGGGTCTGCAGGCCCCCGCACAGGGGTTGGTAAGATGCCTCTGTTTTCTGGCATTTGTCATGATCAGCCTCCTAGGAAACCATGGCTCTTTAAGAGAGCTACGTCCTGAGTAACAAGAAAAGCAACAAAAATAGCTAAAAGTAACAGCCTCGTGGACCGAGGGCTTCTGAGGTGCGGGCACCGCGCTATGAGCTGCCCACGCCCCCTCCCCACAATCTCGGGGGCCCTTCATCACCGTATCGCAGCCGGGGGCAGGGCGGCCAGGAGCACCCCAACTTTACAGACTGGGAAGGGGAGGCCCAGGAGGGCAAGGCCACGGCCACAGCTGGCCAGTGCCCCGGCTGGCTGGTGGCGAGGATTCCACGGCGCCCTGTGGTCAGACCCCCAGCTTGCAGAGCACATCGCCCTGGAGATGGTGCAGGCGGCGGGGAGGGGGAGGCCTGGGAATAAAAGTGCCGTTTCCAGCAGTTGGTCCCGCATGGTCACTTGAGATGCTGATAAGAGGATCAGAGAGAATGTTTCTCTCGACTAAATAACTAGCCAGACTCAGCCCTGCAGGCCCCAGGCCCCGCCACCAGCCCCATCAGCCCAGCTGCGCAGGCCCCCAGCCTGCTCGGCTCCGAGCTCCCACCTGCTCTGTGGAGGGATGGCCCCTGTAAGCCTTCGGCCAGACCCATCTCCCGGCCTGAAAATCCACTTCCCTGACATCTGCCGATGTCATTCGCTGAGCCCCACGCGGCCTTGGGCAAGTCCCTCTCCCACCGGGCCTCAGTGTGCCCCCGTACAAGGAAGCGGTCACACCAGACGCTTTCTCACCGCCTCCATCTCCAGCAGTTCTGAGTCTGAGTCTCCTTTTACAAACAAACCCCAAGGCCTGCCAGTGACACGAGTGTGGGCCCAGGCCGGCCTGTGCACACGGAGTCACTCCAGGAAATTCGGCAGGTGATGCTCTGAACGCTCTGGGGACCAGCCACTTGGGCCCGCTATGGCTCCTACCTGGGTCCATGTGGACACCCCCTCCCACGGCTGCAGGCAACTCGGTCATCCTGTCTCCCTTCCCTCACTCAGCAAGCTCCAAGGAAGCCCCTGTGCCCAGGACGTCAAGGGCTGGATCTCCTTCACATGGACAAGGTTTCACACATGATCAGCCCCAGGGGCCCCGCCCAGCGAGTCCCACGGCCTCCTCTGGAACCTCCCAAGTTCAGTCCCAGAAAACATATGGGCGTCGGGGGAGCACCACGAATGCTCCCTTCGCTGTGTCGACTGCTAAGTTTTCCAGGAAATTCTGTTGACACTGGCGCTCCCACGCCCCAGAGCCCCGGGGGGCCAAGCCCAGCCTTTCGGCACCCAAAGTGCACCCACACGAGGACAGGACGGGAAGGCGGGAAGAAGCTGTGCAGACACCAGCCCGCCTGCCCACGGCTGTGTCGAGAACCTTCAGCCCAAGTCAGCGGCTGGGAGGCGGGGGGCACGGACCCCGGGCCCGGGCAGGGTGGAAGGGCAGCCTCACCCACACACGCTGTCCGAAAGGCAAGGGGTGCTCTAGCGGCACCTACTGTCCCCAGCCCCCCGCCGCCCTCCGGCCCAGGCACGAAGGACACAAGTCCTCAAGGCCACAGGCGGTGAGCCCAGACTGCACCGAGAGGCCACGGGCTCCCAGGACTGTCACCTAGGGTGGGGGCAGGGGGTCAGTGACTGATGGGACGGGATGAGCTGGTCCCTGGAAGGACGTTGGCTCAAGACCCACAGACTCCCGGGGCAGCACTCCCACCTCCCAGGGAGCCCCCGCCGCGTGTGCAGGCAGACACCAGCTATTCCTGGACCACGTGCTGCACCACACCCCCGGTCACTTCTCCGGCGGCTGAAGCGAGCTACCGGCCACGAGGCTCGGCTGTGCTCCCGGGGGAAGGATGTCCTTTTTGAGACAGAGGGTGGCATGTCCCGGGCCATCGAGAAACACGCCTGCGGAGGACAACGCCCACTGGCGGCTTCATCAAGCCCCCCGCCCCCTTCAGCCACCTCGCCCTCCTCACCTCTGACCTCTGGGGAACCGCATGTGAGTGGACAAGCGTCCAGCACCCAGGGAGACGACCCCTCACCTTGCAGCACAGGCGTGGGAGCTTGGCACAAGGAGGCCCCTGGCCCAGCAGGCCACCTCCAGGCGCTCTTGGTCTGTCCCCCACCTTCTGATTCCACCGCCTGGACACACGCTGGCCCTCCCTCACCTGGACCTCCCCATGGCCACCTCTCGTGTCCCTGCCCCCTCCCCAAACCAGCAAGAGGCCTCTGTCCACAGTGAGGCCGCCCTCAGGACCTCCCAACACCTCTACGCCCTCCCCCACGGTCAAACCTCGAGGCATCACAGGCCGCCCTCCAGGTGGCTGGCTGCATCAGATGCCCTCCCACGACAGGCCGGGGAAGCAGGATCCCGACGGGAAGCCTGCAATGGGGCCCGGGGGCTGCTCTCCTGCTCCCCGAATCTCTGGCTCTCATGGTGCTTTCCACCCAAGAGGAACCACCTTCCATTCTAGAAGATTCCTCAGGGAAAGCACCCCCTCTTTCCTGCCTACACCTTCCCAGCCACAGTGGGAAATTAACTCAATACCCAGAATCCTGCATTTCGCTCTCATCGCCAAGCCACACACTTCATGAAAAAGAAATATGCGAGGTTCAACCGACGTGAGTCAACACATCAGGACGACTTGGGAATCAAAAGAATAAACGTTACAAACACATTTTTAATAACGTGCTGGGTAACTGTTAAGTTGGCAACAGACTATTCCAAATGGAATCCAACGTGCCTTGGGGGAGGCCAGGCACCAATGCCAAAGTGGCTTTCACAAATTTCTTTAAAAAAAGAGAGAAAGAAAAGAAAAAAACAAATAACTTTCAGATGGACACGTGCCGTCCACGAGCAGAGGCAGCGTCCTGGACCCGTGCGGTTGGCTCAGCCTGCAGACGGCAGGCACAGCGTGGGTGGGACAACAGGACCTCCAAATGCAGGACGCAGGGGTCTCCCAGGGCTGCCCCTTCCATCGGGGAGCAACGGGGTTCAGGAGGGGAGGAAGCCCTGCTCCACTCCACACTCCTACAAACTGTACTGGCCCCCAGCCCCCGGGAGAACCCCAAACACAGGCAAGACCCAGACTGGAAGGAAGCTGGTGCTTGTTGCTCTAAGATCTGCAAGACCTCTGGCCCTGGTGATGGTGTTAGTGCCCAGGCACAGGGGCGCATCCTCTTCCACCCCACCATGGGGTGAGCGGAACAGTGGACCCCAAAGATGGGTCTACCCAGAACCTCAGAACGTGGTTTTATCTGGAATAAATGTCCTTGCAGATATAGTGAAGGCTCTCAGGATGCAATCATCTGGATCTGGGTGGGGCCTAAATCCAAGGACCAGTGTCCTGATAAGAGAGACGAAGATTTGAGACACAGGGAGAACGACATGTGACAGCAGGCAGGGACTGGAGTGATGGGGCCACAAGCCCAGGAAAGTCAGGGTTGTTTGGAGCCACCAGAAGTGGGAAAGAGGCCCGGAAGGAACCCACCCTGCAACGTCCTGACCTGGACTTCTGGCCTCCAGAAGGAGAAGACAATACATGTCCGTTCTTCAAGCCCCCCCACCCCGCCTCCGGTCATGGTCCTTTGTGACGGCAGCCCCAGGAAGCTGACCGCCCACCTCTCCATTACAGGGTCCACCGTGGAGTCCACGTCCCGCATCTGAGGGAGGCCCCTTCGTCCTCAGCTGGCCTGGACATCGAGGAAGCGACCACAATTCCTGGAGCGCTGGCCTGCGATGACCCCCACGCGCCCGCACAACTTTCCGGAGGCCCTGCTGCCTGCACAGCCTCAGACCCGCGCCCACCAGCCTCCTGCGCCCCACTCCTTGCCTCAGCCTGTTCGCCGGGGCAGGCACTCAGTAGGTGTTTAATAAACACGCATCCCAGCAGCTCAGCATTTCCACCGCAACCCACCACACAGAAAGTCCCTATGCAGCTGGAAAGGAACTGTCCTTCTCCTGTACGTGGGAAGGCAGAGCCACGGCCGTAAATAGAAGGTAACCATAAAAATATACACATGACCATTAAAATGAAAAATGCCCACCAAGCCCAAATAAAGCCATCTCGTATGCACAACGTACGTGCCCTGGCTTTGGGAAACGCTGATTTATGGACGGAGGCGCATTGAGAAGTTCCGGGCCACCCCCCCAGCCCCACCACCGGGGGACTCGGCTTCTGCTTCAACCTGAAACTCAGTGGCCATCACACCCGTGGGTTCGGGTGCCAGGTGGGAAACCGTATCTTTGCCAGAACGCTGATGGAGCACCTGCCCGTCCAGGCCTCCTCGGGACACAAGGTGGAGGTGAGACCCCTGCACCCCTGGCACAGGTGGCACAGGTGATTCAGCTCCTCCTGGCCGGTGCTCCCTCCATCACCCCTGTGTGGCCTGTCGGGTTACTGTGGTCACCATAAAAATGATCGCAAACCACAGAAATTCATTCTCCCAAGTCCTGGAAGCCATAGGTTCAAGGTCACGGTGTGGGCAGGGTCATGCTCTCTCTGGAGGCTGTGGGGGAGGGCTCTGCCCACTTCCTGCAGCCTTGGGAGGCTGCGAGCCTCCCTGGGCTTGTGGCCACATCACCTGTCTCTGCCTCCATCTTCACGTGGCCTTTCCCTGCATCTCTTCTAAGGACACTTGTCCTTGGATAGAGGGTAGACCTGGATCCAGGACAATCTCACCTGGAGAATCTGACCTTCACTACACCTGCAAAGACCCTGCTTCTGAATCTGGCCACGTCCACAGATTCTGGGTGGACCTGTCCTTAGGGGGCCACCACTCGACCCCTCAGCTGTGCATTTCTCAAAGGGCACACACTGGAGCTTCTGCTCCGCTCGTCACATATATGGTCCCACCGGACCCGCCATCCCCAGCACACAGCCCGTGCCCGGCATACAGCAGGCGCTCAATACGTGCACCACACTGTGTGGGCGTGTCTAGCAAGGCCGTCACCCAGGCAACTGGCCCCAGGAGCTGTGGTGCTGCGCAGGAGCTCCCTGGGGAGGGAGAGCTCAGGCGGAGAGTGTGGGTTTGCAAAGCACGGCTATTTATCAGCGAGGTCTGGGCTGCTATGTCAGTGAAGCACATCGGAGGGCCTGCTTGGCTGCTCCTGTGATCAGAGAAGAAGAGAGGTAATTGGCTAATAAAATCCACCTTCTCTAGGCACAAGCTGACTTTGAAAACAGTGTGTGTTTGAAAGTCTGCACACCCTCCTCCAGAATCGCAGGGGAGAGCACAGGGCCAAGGGCGGACGTGTGTGTTAGGCCTAGGGCTTCGGCAGGGGTCCTCAGGGAGAGTCCCGGAGGGCAGCATGCTTGCCCGAGCCCGGAGCCTTCCAGAACACAGCCTCCTGCCCAAACCAGGGGCTCTGGAGGCTGGGGGCCAGCGGCAGAGGGGGCCGCCCTCGGCAGGTCCAGCCTCAGGCCCCTGCGGGACTCTGCTGTCACACCAGGAGACCAGGGCCCAGAACCAGCCACTGGCACCCAGAGGCCACAGCTCAATCCCTGCGGTCTCACCCCAAGTCCAATGCAGGGTGGGGAACATAGGGGCTGACGGTCAATGTTGAGGATGGCGCCCACCCTGCCTGAGAACTCGGATGGCCCCCAAGCCAGGGAGCCGGTGCCCGAGGTACCCGCCAGGGCTGTGAGCTGATGGATGGAGGCCTCTGGGGCTGCCCTCGGGGTGACCACCCCGTGCCCTCCAAGGCCCGAGCCATCACTGACCAGAAGTCCACGGAGGTCAGTGCAGTGAAGGCCACAGTGGCCCTTCCAGCACCCGCTGTGCTCCCCCAAAGCCTGCCCAAGGCGCCATTTGAGTGTCCCTGGGTCACAGGTGCCTTCGAGGCGGCCAGCACGAGGCTGGAGAGGCACCACCCTGACCGTCCTGTCCCGCCCCTGGGAAGGCCCGAGACTGTCCAGGTTCTCCCAGCCCCAGTCTCAGCCACCGAGAGCATCTTGGCCTGGACGCCAAAGGTCGCATCACACCTGCAGGATTTTCATCTGACAGAGCAGGCTCCACCTTCTCAGGGGAGTTAGACTAGCACGTGCCACTGGGAGGAAGAAAGGGGAGCGAATAAGCATGGGCCTGTGGACGGGAAAGGCCGGACCCGGGGTTGCCCACCCCCAAGGGTGGGCCGTGAGGACCACCAGGTGCACCCACACCCCGAGGCCTGGCCTGGCCATAGCCGTGTGACTCCATCCACGGGGCTGGGGTCTCAGCCACGACGCCCCACTCAGGTCCCCGGAGCAGTGATCCGAGTCTGTGACCTGCTTTCTCCAAGGACATTCATGCTGAAAGGGAACATGGAGGTGGTCTGGGCAGTGCCCCCCGAGCTCCCCCGGCGGCCAGAGGGGCTGGGGCACAGGGCAGGCCTCCCTCCCGCTCCCTGAAAAGTTGTGTTTGGACAAAGCGGTGATGTGACCCATGGAGGACCTTATGGAAATCACCGTGGACACCATCAAGGTCACACAGCTGGGCGTGGCAGGGTGCACGCAGGGCATCCTCGGAGACACCAACGGACGGTGCAACCAAGCACGTGGCCCGGCTTCCGCCCTGGGCCGTCTGGGCATCGTGGGCAGCCAGTGGCAGAAGCAGCCGCCCGCCATGTGGACTGCAGGAAGAGGATGATCCAGCAAAGCCAGGCTTTTCTGGGGGTGCTCCCCACCTGCAAACTTGTGCCCAACCCCCTCCAGAGGGGTGGTCCCGCGCCCAGCCCCCCAGCCCTTCACCCACACAAAGGCACACCAGTGCCTGGAAGCAAGGGGCTGGTCCTTCTTGCCACCCGGGTCACGGCTGGGGAACGGGGTCGGCCGAGAGCAGCATCCCTCCACCGCCAGCCCCTGTGCTGCTAGCTCAGCAGAGGCCCGGTGAGCCCCCGCTCCCCGCAGCTGAGGGCCGCCCGCGCGGACAGCATCTCAGCCCCACACCACCGGCACAAGTCAGCCCGCCGTCAGGCCTAAGTAACGCAGAGGAAGTGGGCAGGTCCCAGCCTTCCTGCCCCTGACTCTCCAGGGCCACTCGGAGATGGAAACTCCGCCAGGGAGGGCAGGGCTTCAGTCAAGCCTGGTCAGTGGACTCCAAACCCCGGCGGGGCCCCGGCCACCCCCGCCCACCGGGCTCTCAGGGCCCAGGCCTGCTTCTGGCTCTTTTCTGGGCCATCTCCCCCAGGAACACAGCCCAGACCCTCAGTCTGATGGGTCCCAGAGGGGCCCTGCAGGGGCTGGGCTCGTCCCCCACCCCTCCAGCTGTCCTGGGCTCCCCCTTCTTTTTGGGAGGCCCTCTCTGCGGAGATGGTTCTGAAGAGCCTGCCACTCTGCTCAGAGAGAGGGCACAGGTTGGGCCGGCAGTCAGAGCCCTCAGTAGGGAGGGACGGACGGAGGGCCCTGCCCTTCCCCGAGGACTCCCTGGAGCCAGGGCCCAGCGTCCCAGAAAGTGCTGGCGGCCACAGCCAAGGCCTCCCAGGCTGAGTCAGCTGGAGGACGAATCTCCGAGGGGCAGGGAGTGGGGTGTGGACCCAGGCCGAGGCTCGAGCCCCTGGCGGTGATTCCACCCGAGATCAGCGAACGTCCTTCTCAGCTAAGCGAGTCTGGGTGGAGTGGCCCGTCTGTCCATGTCAAGATCACCCAGAGCAACAGTTTCTACGATCCTTTCCAGCCTGCCGAGGAGGAGACTGAGGGTCCCGGTGGCCCAGTGACTTGCCTGATATCACACTGCCACCCGGCTTCCTAATCCCACAGGCCATCTGCACAAGCGCATGTGAGCCACCGGCCAGGCGCTGAGTCGGCGAGGCAGGCATCAGGATGTGTGAGGGGAGATGGATGTAAGACCGGGCTGCCACTTGCCCCCGGATCCAAGCAGAGAAAAAGTGAGCCCATACGTCGGCCCACGTCCCCTTGACCTCTGTGACCTGGGCCTGTCCTTGGATGTCGCCAGGCCTCGCTTGCTTCATCTGTGAAAATAAAGAACAGCACGTGGCCACTCTGGAAGGCACCCCGCAGGGTGTCGGGTGCAGGGACAGGACCGCAGGGGCCAGGAAGCGGAGGTGGAGGCCTTACCCTCTGCTCCCCGCCTCCAGGCTGGGGGCTGCATCACACGTGTGTGTGTGTGTGTGTGTGTGTGTGTGTGTGTGTCCATTCACGCCTGTGTGCCTGTCCATGTGTGCATGTGTTTACATGTTTGTATGTTACACGTGTGTGTGCACACAGGAACAGACGTGATGAAAGGAAAACGTCACAGGAGGGCAAGCTGGTCACCACTACAGTAGGGCAGTGACTGCAGGGATCATCAACGTGCATCTCAAAGGAGCCCTAAGTCCATTTGTTAAACGTGTGTGTGAACAACAGCACGTGCTACAAACAGATGCGTAATTACTTACTTTACGTCATCCGTTACATAGGTTCATATTATACTCCATGCATTTCCTGTAACGATTTACTGACGTGTAAGTGCAGGGATACAGGGACGGCTCCGATCCTAGATCAAGTTCACTGAATTGATTCTAGATCAAGTTCACAACGTATCTCACCTACTTCACGTGCCGAAGGGCATCACACATAATGCACGTGAGAGTTTAGCGAACGTCACCACATCCACGCACACATTCACACACGGGAAACGTCAGCAGTGTTCCATGCATCGCCAGGGACCCACCACGACCCGTCCCCTCCACCAGGGAGGGGACCTGGCCGTCGCACTGCCCCCTCTCTGCTGGTGCCCTGCACAGGGCTGCGTCCCCAGGATGGGCAGACACCCTGGCGTCAGACCCCTGAGCTGGTACTCGCGTGGTCCCCTGCACGGCTCCCCAACGCCCTTGGGGCGGAAGCCAGGCGGGGCCTGAAGAACGTCCAGAGCTGCGGTGGGGGCGTCAGGCTAACAGCGGCCCTCCTGAGTGTGCACGCGTGCGCCCAGGCCCTGGGGAGTGTGACAGCAGGCGGGCCACGCCGCAGGGGCCCTCACGCCTGAACAGTCACCTCTGTGTCCAGTCCCTTTCTGCTTTCACTTTTGCAGCTGTCAGGCACTCAGCAACGAGGCTCCCATTACGGTGAGTGTGGGTCTTATGTAGATCCTTCGTCACACGGAAATGGTAGTAAATGATGACAAAGGAGCTGGGCTATTTTTCACGCCTTTTCGATGCCACCCCGCCTCCCCGGCAACCAGTCCCACTCACCTGGCCTCGCAAATAAACTCTGCTGGGGGGCCGGGGAGGAAGCCTGACCAGCTCCCTCCGCATGCGGCCCAGAGACTCAGGCTGGGCACCCCGCAGCCGGCAGGGAGGTCTGGGTGGGTGGCCGGAAGCCTCTGGAACGCAGGCCCCAGCATCCGTCCCCACAGTGGGCGACCCGCACACACCTGCCCCCTTGGGCCCCTGGGGCCCCCATACGTGTTACAACTGGGATGATCTTTGGATCCAGCAAACATTTCCGATGGACTCCAAGGTGCCAGGAACTCTGCTATGTCAGTCCTAAGACCCCTGTCCACGTCTTAAACTCACAGATGTGACAGACACAGTACACAGTAACACTGTACTAGCTACTGATCTCGTAACGACTACAGCAATTAATGGCCAGCACGCAGAGCCATGACAGTTAACACGAGACCGTGAAGGGACTGCACGTGGCTAAGCGTGCTCCTTCCCAGCCGCCGGGTCCCAGAATTCCGCTTCACTTCCAGAATGAAGAGCTAACTAAATAAATAAAAGTCGAATCCTGTTTGCTCAACAGTTGGCCCTCAGAGCAGCTGTCCAATTCAGAAAGCAGCGGCGATTCAGAAAGGACCTCTGGAATCGAGGCCGGCTCCACTGCAAGGGCAGCCAGACACACACGCTCGTCTCCCGAAACACGTTCTCAATAGGAACACGCGAAGGCTGTGAACAACATGCCCACCACCTCCCAGGCTCCCCTGCCCCCAAAAGGAGTGAAGGAGACAGTCCTCAGGTCCTCACCTCCGGGAAAAAGCCAAACGGCCCATCGCCCTGCCTCTCTGTGGAGTGGTTACTGTTCTTGTTCCATCAGCAGCAACGTGAAAGCTGTCATCTGTGCAGTAACTGAAAGGCTTGGAGAAAAATATCTTAAAGTCTTTGGTAGAGGGAGATGGAAAATATTTTTTCTAATTCTGGCCGTTTCCTTAAGGCTGTGCTCTGAGACCAAGCGCAATTAGGGAGAGAAAAGGGTGTCTCTCCTCTGCCCTCTCCCAGTGCACCACCACGCCGATGCTCTGCCCCCAACCCCGATTAAGAGGCTGTATTTGAAATCCGGTTGCCCAGACTGCCCCCTCCCGCCCCACCTTGACGGTAGTTCACAAGCACAGGGCATGTCAGGCTGCATCCGAACGCAAAGGACGGCTCTGGCTTTCCAGAGGAGGGTCAGGGTGTCCCGAGCGGCGAGCAGCAGAAGGAACTACCTTGGTCCCTGAGCTCCCACACCCCACGCCGTGGCCGTGGCCATGACCGGGGCCTTTCTCACCAGCCCTCCAGCCGCCCAGGCCAGGCCCGATGCGGCAGGCAGGACGCTCTCACAAAGACCGGCCCAGCCAAGGCTGCAACTAGGGACCACAATACGCCTCTCTCTCGTCCACAGCCCTATTCATCTTCACCAACAGTGGGAGACAGACTGGCCAGAGGGGGACGGATTAGCCACGGGGTGACCCGCATCTCCGCACAAAAGGCAAAGTGTGGAAAAACGGCTCCCTGGGTCCCCCATTCTTCACCTCTGAAAAAACCTGATTCAAGGAAATGGCTATTTAAACAGCCCTTTCCCACTCGTCCACAGACAACAAGTCACAATTGTCCGTCCGCCCGCCTCGCTCCCTCCCTCCCTCCCTCCCTCCGGCTGGCCAGCACACCACTGGAAGGAAGTGGCCTGGAACCTGCAGCCTCCAGCCGGGAAGGGCCTGTGTCTCCCCTGCATCCAGGGTGGGCCCGCCACCCTCCCAGCGCCTGCCCGGGGCTCCTGACCCCAAAGGGCGGGAAGGGCAGCTCAGAGAGGACAGGGATACTCTCCAGGTCTGGCCTTCCATCAGAGGCATGCAGCAAAGGGCACTCCATCCCAGAAAGCAAGTACGTGACGTTGCAGGGTGGGCCCCATCCCGGGAAGCAAGGACATGACATTTCAGGGTGGACGAACGGCACTTCCAAGAATCCTAGAGGGTTGTGCAAACACTCAGACTTCCCCTGAGCACCGCCAGAACGCGTACCTGCTCCTGGACCCGTGTCCCACCTTCCTGTCTCCACACCGTCTTCAAGAACATTGAGGAGCCTCTAGCCCCTCCAGAGTAAACGCTGAGGTTTCTGTGCAGGGCTCTCCAATAACCCATCCACAGAAAACACCACACTCTCAGAGCAAGCCTAGTCTCTAATACGCTGACCTGCCCCACACACAGATTCTTCAAATCCAAGAGATAAACACTCTTTTCTCTTCACCAAAACGTACGTCTTGACCTTAAGATGCGGGGCCTCAGGAGGACGGCAGTGCCTGTAAAGACAGCAGGACCGGTCAGCTCCCAGCAGGCGAGCAGAAGGGAACGGTCCAGCCCCAGGCTATCAGAGCTTCACTCCCTTGCTAAGGCAGCTTGAAAATCATGGAAGATGCCCCTCATCACAGGGACTCCCACAGAGCCAGGCCCTTTCGGCCTTAGAGGCAGTGAGCACAGGACTCCCCCTTTCAAAATGAATTCCCCCCGAGAGGAAAGATCAGTGGGAGGGAAGGGTGAGGGCCTGCGGCCCAAGAAGGCTCAGCTGTGCAGGGACCCCCGGCCACTTGGCAGAGGACACAGCCAAGATCAGCCCTTAGGAGGCTTGCCAGCCCCAGGGGGCCAGCCACCCCCAGCAGAACTGTCCTCTCCTGAAGCAAGTCAGCAAGCCGGTCGGTGGTGGATGGCTGGCCTCCAGTTCAGCGGAAACACCAGGCCCTCTCAGGGCAGGCCAGGCCTGCAGCAGCCCCTGGGACAGTCCCCTCTCCATTAAGGGCCTGGACTCAAAATCAAGGGAAGGAAAAGGACACCGGGCCAACGGAGCAGGTGACGGACCGAGGCTGGCCTCCTACACCTACCTGCTTCCCCAGGAAGCCAGAGGCAGCTCGTTAGCTAGTCAGGGAAGCAGCTGAATGTTGCCAACCCTTCCTTTGAAAGAGCCACGAGCTAATAATGAGGATCTGCCCACACTCCAGGCCACACCAGCTCTGAGCTCGGCCGGTGTTCCCTCATGGCCAGGGGCAGCAGCAGGCAGCGCTGGGGGCAAGGTGCCTGCGGGCAAGGGCACTGCTAGCTGCAGGCAGGCAGTGGGTGTTGCCTGGGCCGTGAGTGCCTAGGTCGGCTGTTCCAGAAAGGCCAGCCAGGCTGAGCCCACGCTGCACCAGGGTAGCCCCTCCTCCAGGAGAGCTGGCCTTCGAGCCAGGAAGTTTCCAGGAGTGCCCAGGGTACTCGGGCACCCACCCACCACGACCATACCAGCCCGTGTACTCCTGCCCTGGAACCCTGAGGCAGGGCTATCCCTCCCACAGATTCCTCCAGCTGCGCCGGTCCCACTATCAACTTGCAGGACTCAAGCAAGTCCCAAGAACGGGATCCTAAAGACAGCCCCGCTCTCAAGCAGGCACCGGGAGGGCAGGGGGGCCGGAATTGGTGCGGGGCCAGTTGCTCTGGCTGTCAAGTCCCTGCTCCTAGAGCCCGCGGGTCCTGGACTCGTCCGGAAGGCGGCGTGGAGAGCGGGATGCGGGCGCGCAGGCCTCGCCCTGGGCTCCCGCCGCCCGGGCCCCGAGTCAGGCCCGCCAGGATGGAGCGCGGGTGCCATCTACCGAAGGCCCGCGGAGAGCGGCCGGGCGCCGCTGCCAACGAGCCGTGCGGGGCAGGGGACGGCACAGCAGCCAGGGAACGGGCCGGAGCCCCGGCGGCGCGAGAGCCACCGAGGTCGCCGCGCCAAAACCCCGCCGCGCGCCACCTCGGACCCCCGATGTGAGCGGAGCGGCAGGGTCCGTGCCGGCCGCCCGGGCCCCGCAGTAGCGCCAGGCCGGCCGGGCCGAGAGCGGCGGCGGTGGCGGCGGAACGTGCTGGAAGCCAGGCGCGCGGGGGACAATTACCTTCTTTCAGGAACTGCGCGTGAATCACCAGGACGAGGAAGCAGCAGAGCGCGGCCCCCGCGAGTGCCCAGAGCGCCTTCAAGAGCTGCATCGCGGAGTGCCCACTCGGCCGACGCCCCCCTAGTCGAGCAGCGAAGGTCCAGGCGCCGCATCAGCGCCCCGCTGGGTGCAGCCGCCGCGGCCGCCCGCTCGCGCCCTCCATCCGCGCCAACGCCGCGCTCCGCCGCGACTGGAGGCGCCGCTCCGGGAGCCGGGCTGTGTCTTTTTGGGCAGGGGGAGGGGAGGGGAGCGGGCGGGGGCGCGGGGAGGGGGCGGGCGGGGCGGGGAGGTTAGCACCGAGGCTCTGGCCGCGGCGGCCGCCCGGCCACCATCGCGGGCTGCGGGGCGCCGGGGGCCCGGGCGCGGGGGTACGGCCGCCGCGGCCCCATGAATCAGCCCCGCCGTCGCCCCCGGAGCCGCGCCGCCGGCAGGGCCCGGACGGCGGGCCGCAGATTGCGCAACGGCCCGGCCGCTGGCCGCCTGTCGCCTCCCGCCGCTGCCCGGCGTCGTCTTCCTCTCCAAAGCCGCCGCCGCCGCGCTCGCTCCGGCCCGGGGCTTAGGGGGCCGCGCCGCCGCCGCGGAAAACCGGGCGCGGGGCCAGGGCTGCGCGCAGGGCGCGGGGCCGCCGCACCATCGCCGCCGCCGGGGCCCGCGCGGCCGGGCCCAGCCCGCAGGGAGAGAACTTGCGCGGCCCGGTCGCCCTCGGACGGTGCCGGCCTCCGCGCTCCGGGAGCCCGCGCCTCCGCCTCGGTGGCCGGTTGAGACCGGGCCGGCGCTCCCGGGGGCCGCCCGCCCGGCTGGCGTTGCCGGGGGCCGGGGCCGGGGCCGGGGCCGGGGCCGTGGCCGGGGCCGGTGGCGCCCGCGCCGACAGGTGGGGCCGGCGAGAATGCGCGCCTCGCCCACGGGATGCCGCCGCTCCGGCCCTCGGCGCGTGCCCACTGCCCGCTCAGCTCGGCCCTTCTGGGAAGGCGGCGGGAGGGGCAGCGCGGCGCTCGGACTCCGGCCCGCGCCCGCCGCCCTCTGCGCTCCGCCCGGCCCGCCGAGCAGCCGATGCGTACTGGGCCGCGGAGGGGACCCGGGGGACCCCCGCCGCCCTGCAGCGCCCCCGCCTGGCGCGCCGGCGGGTCAGGCGAGGCCGGTCCGGCCGAAAACCGCGGGTCGGGCTCCACCTAGGCGCGCAGGGGCCTCACTGCAGAGGCGGCCGCGGCGGGGGCTGGAGCGGGTATCGCGCGGCCTCCGGTGTGCCCAGCCCCCCGCGCCCTACGGCCCCAGGAGGCAGGGGAACCCGGCCCAGGCGTCGCCACTACCCGGGACTGCCCTGCGAGGACTTCTGAATAAACGGCACCTCGGCCTGGAAACACGCTCACTCCACATCCCGGCCCTAGTCTATGCCATCCTCCAGGCCAGCGGCCGCCCCGCGTGCGTGGGCGCACAGTCAATGCCGGGGGCGGCTCCACGTGCAACAGCGGGCCCCTTCCTGGCCTGGCCTCCTCCGGCCTCTGGGAAGGGCCAGTATTCGCCTGAGCCCCAGAGCTGAGGCATCTGGGTCCTGTTTAGAGTCGCCCCAGAGGCCAGTATCTAGGCCTCAAGGCAGTTTTTTCCTGCATTGAATTTCCAATTCAATTCCAAATGCCCAGCAAAGAGCTTTGGCTGGAGGTGAGGGTGGAAGCCTCTGGCTGAACCTAACCCCACCTTGTGGGGTGGGTGGAGGACAGGACGGGACCCACCCTCAGAGGGCCTTGGTGAGCGTCAGGCCTGGAGAGCAGGCCCAAGGGTGCACATGAAAGCTGCTTCCTTCCTGCACAGACATTTAAGTGCCGGGAAGGGAAAGAGGCCGGTCCTGGGAGGGCTCCTAGAGGTCAGACAGGTCAAGGCCCTCCGTGTACACTTGGGCACACTGACACCAAGTCCTCCAGGACCAGTTCCAAGCTTGCCTGGCCTGAGGTGCTGTGCCAGCCCCAGGTCAGAGGGGAGGCCAGCCCAGAAGCGATTTCACACTTCAGCTGCATCAAGTCCATGAGACGGGAACGCCGGGTCCGAGACCCCACCTGGAGAAGGGGCCGTAGCCTCCGACAGTCCAAGCAGCTCAGGCCCTGCCCTGGTTGGGGGCTCTCTCCCCTTGCACAGCCCCTCAGAGCCCCATGTCCTGTAACAGCCTCACCCTGGTCCTTGGCCTTCCCCCCCCAGGCACTTTGTAGGAAACCCCACCTGCCGCAGCCTCTGAAGAGCCACCCTTCCTGACACAACAGAGCCTGACCTCCACCAAGGTCACTGGCGGTCAGTCCTCACCTGATGCAGAGCTCTCCTCCTCAGAAGGCTTAAGGGTCACCCAGTGCTTATTACATACGCACACCCAGGACCCCAAAGGGACCTCAAGGAGGAAACAAGGCCAGCCTCTGACATCCATTGGGCCCTGATGCAGGGCCTTCTACTTGAAATTTTGAAAATTTAAAGTATTCTAAATTCCCCAGGGGAACTTTTACAAACAAACTAACCATTTGGAGGATCCTTCTATAAAGGGAATTAAGAAAAGAAAGTTTGTAGGGAGAAACGTGGTGTAAGTCTATTTTCAACAAGTGCAACAGGAGGTGCTATGCCGTGGGGACCGGAGCATCCTCTGGCTCTGAGACCTTCTGCAAGGAAACGTGTGTGGCGTAGCTTGTGCCCTTAGAAGAGGTAACAGGTGACAACCGGGGGGCCCCGTGGCTGGTGCCCACAGGAGTGCGTTAGCTGTGCACACCATGGAGGCCCATGGTGCCACTGGGAAGTGAGTTTAAGATGGCAGAGTGAGCACCACATGTACCTCGGGAGGGGACACCCAGGGTCTGATCAGAGAGATGCTTAAAAATAATAATAAAGCCATAATGGTGTCGGGAATCAAAATGAGGGCAATCTGCAGGCCAGGAAGGGTGGGGAGTCCTGGTGCCACAGTTGCTGGAGGGAAGAGGAGGGGCTGCAGCCAGAGACGTTGGAAGGAGGCCCAGGTCCTCCAGCATCAACACCTGTGACTCCAAAGGGGAGGCAATGCCTCCAAGAGGTACAGGCCCGGTGCTCACGGCGCGGGGGGCATCGTGGAGACAGCTGTTGTCAGGCCGCTTTAGCTCAGGCCAGAGCTAGAAGAATGCTGTCCAAAAAGGGAGGGGTCTTCTGCCTGGGGACAGTCCCCAGAGGGCTGGAGGTAAGGACCAGATGGTGCAAATGTGCCTTTGTTTAATGTGTCTTTAACTGAAGTTTGACACTCCCTTCAAGTGAGCATACAGGCTCACAAGAGTTTAGGTGTAACTGTGATTTTTGTCACTACCAGAAATTGCAGGGATCTTCATATCACATTACAGCTCTTGCAGACAGCTTGAAATATCACCCTGACTTCAAATTATGGTTGTCCCACCGCCAGACATTTTTATGTAATGTTTTAATAAAGAAGCAAACATATTACTATATCAAAATAGGTTCCCCAACATTTGAAATTGCATTTTGGTATAACTGGTTTTCTTAGTAATCTCATATATTTTTATGGTGTTCTGAGAAAGGTTTCACAGGCATCGCCAGATTGCCAAAAAGGCCTCTGGCACAAACAAGGCCTGGAGTCCCCTGCTCTTCTGAGAAAGTGAGAGCAGGAGAGAGACAGAGCAGGGCAGAGTGGAGATCTTTGGCCACCCACAGCAAGCAGGGACGGAGGTCAGAGGCAGGACCGTCCCCCAGGGGGGAGGTGGACAAACACCCCCAGGTTATAGCCAGCCAGCATCAGGGTAGCCTGGGACCTCGCTTCCCCACCAGCTCCCCTGCTTCTTCCAAGGATGCCTATCTGTCCATACACCCTGCCTGTTCCCAGAGAACCTACGGTCAACTCTCCTGGTTAAGCAAGAAGCCAGCTGCTACCCAGGACAAGGGTGACTCACACTGACCAGTGCCTGTACTCACATCACCCTTTATTCCTGTACAGAGAGGACCTGGCAGGCAGGGCCACCAGGTGTTTACAGAAAGAGAAGGAAGACCCAGGACAGGTATACTCTAACATTTAACCCTTAGGAGGCAGAAATCAGTAATGACTCAGGGAAAAGTAAGGTAATAATAATAATTCTAAATAACATCTTTCTCAAAGAAATTTGAGAGAATGTGGCACCAGTAAAAAAAAATAAGGTACCATGAAAAAAAAAAAAGGGAACCAGGAGAACAAGAAGAAAGTCTTGGGAATCAACAGGACTTACCGATTTTAGGCTCCGGGGGATGCCCTGAGGAGTAAAATGGGCATGACTGGAAACAGGGGTGTGTGGAAAGTAAAGGACACTTCCCAGACAGAGAGCACATGGAGAGAGAGATGGGAAGGTTGGTACAAATTGAAACATGCAGGGCATATCCTGGGCATCAAACTTTCACTTACAGAAATTCTAAAGGAGAAGGAAAAATGCAACATACAGGAGAAAACTCAGACAACTGAACACACATACTCGGATTGCAGCCCCCAGACTCAGAGGAGGTTGAACAGACAGACCGAGACCCAAGAGATGCAAGAAACTCTGAGAAGCTGGCAGAATAAAAAGAACCAATAAGGTGTGTTTTGTGAAGTCAGAAACAGATGGAGACGCCAGGGTTTCCATTAGCAACACTGCTTCTAGAAGACACTGGAGCAGGTCATTGGGGGCTAAAGGGAAAAGTTTCAGCATCTAGAATTTTATACCCAGCTAGACTGCCAACACAGTTTCCCACTTAAGGGCACACAAGAGTTCAGCTGACTGGCCATGCACCTGAGACAAAAGTTGACCTGGAGTGACACTCCAGCAGAGAAAGGAATCAAGGAATCAGATGTGGGAATATGGGATAAAAGAAAATCTAGCATCTTTGACTCTAGAAATGAAATAAGCTGTGAAAAATGTGCTTAAAAACACATTAGGCCCTCACACTTGGAAGACTCTTCGACCCGTAAAACCTTCACTGTAAAATGTTATATCTCTTTCTTCATAGTTCTGGTCACAAATCCAGTATCTTTGCTGAACAATATTTATGGAGTAGTATTGTAAACGCCATTGATTTCTTTATAAGTTTTTAAATCCACAAGTAGACAAAGCGCAGAAAAATGTTTATAGTAGAAAGATAAATATACATTCTCAAACCTTGATTTTTTTTTTTTTTTAAATTATGTGGAACAAAGGAAGGTATGGTGTTGAAGCAGCCCTTCTGCTTTCTGCCGGTTCAGAGTGAGGGTGCTGAGGCCCTGACCAGGCTGATCAGAGGTGGTGGGTCAAGGGATAAACATTTAAGTCAGCACTTACAGCCACAACACTGGGTAAAAATAAATAAATAAAATTTACAGCAGGAAGGGCCAGAGGATGAACAGTTTTGACTCTGGGGAAAAGGTCAGGGTGTGGGGAAAGACAGGCAGAATCTTGCTTTTCATTTTGAACCCTCATTTGTTATTTGATTTTTTTTCTAACGTGAGCCATTTAAGCTCTGTGATTTGAGAAAACCTAGTATCATAAAAATACTGTAAATAAATTGTGTTTTGTCCATATAATGTAATAGTCCGCACTTGTTGAAGAGAACGAGGCAGTAATATTTATCTAGAAAGATAAAGATACAAACAAAATAAAGGCTGTCACAGCTATGTTTTTAATTAAGTGTCGCACTCTGACAACCAAAGGCCATGACAGCAGAAGGGGTAGAAGTGCTGGCCTTGGCTGATAGGGAGAAGTCACCCAAGTGGAAGGGAATCAGTGGAGTGTCCCAGGAGGGGGTAGGACCAGGAAGATGCAGCAGGTGGGGACCCAGCTGGCAGGCTCAGGGGCCAGGGGACTGGAGTCTAGGGTTCTCAGAGAGGACCGATTTGCTGGTGAGCATGCCACGAGGCCTGCAGCCTCAGACCTGGGGCAAATCCAGTGCAGCCTTGGGGGCTGCAGATGCCCTGGGAAGGACCAGGACACTGGGCCACAGCTCTGCGTCTTCCTGGGTATGGGCGAGGAGAACAGGCCTGCAGGGCAGCCCCCGGAGCTGCGGGCCTCACCCTCACTGGGATCAAAGCAAGGGCTGTGGGGACGGCTGGAAAGTGACCACCACCATTTACACGGATGAGCCTGCATCTGCAGGTCACTTTAGAGGACCTGCCCCACCGTCAGCAAGAATAATTAATTAATGTGACAAGTAAGCAGGGCCTGACACTGGGAAACACAGAGGAGAGGCTCCCTGGGAGCTGCAGACGCGCACCCGGGACAGGAGGGCTGGGCGCCCCCCTGAGCTTGACTGCCTCCCCACTATGGTCCTAGTGTCCTTGGAAGGTTCCAGCTTCACCCCCAGACAAGCCATCCCAGAGGCCACAAAACAGAAGGGCACCCAGACCAAACTGTGATGCTCAAATTGCATGGTTACCTGAATTGGCCAAGAGCACATAGAAGGGGCAAGGGGTGAAATGGGGCAGGTTAGCAAGGATAGGACAGGTGGAGGAAGGGCCACTCCCGGGAATCCCCGGCTCAGCCATCGTGCTGCCAAATCCACAGGCCTCTGTGCTCACGGCTGAACCACAGCAAAGCTCAAATGGGACCAGAGTGGGTGTCCTAAAGAGAAGAGACCATCGGCTCACCAGGGAGGATGCAGGGAGGCCGCTCAGGTCACCGATAATCCAGACGACCGGGGATACCGTGGGGGAGTCACTCGGAAGTGGTCAGACACGGGTAATGGCTTAGAGATAGTTATGAAAAGATCCACAGGAGGCCTGGATACTGGGGAGCAGACGTGTGAGGGGCTGGCTGTTGGGACTGGGTGGAGTGTTTGGTTTCAGACAAGCTCAGTTTGGGGCCAACTATAGGTATCTAAGGGGAGATGGGAGTGGGCAGATGGCAGGGTCTGGAATTGATGGAGGAGACCTGGGGGGGGACAACGTGGGGGCCTCCCTATGGGGGCTTTTGAGGCTGAGACACCACATGACATCTCTTGGGTCCAGAGGGGGTCGGTTGAGAAAAGATCTGGGGTGGGTTCCAGGAGGTGCCAGGGAGGATAAGGCAGAGGCCAGGGAGGGAGGGGAGACCTCAGCAGAGGGCTCACCAGGCAGGGGGTCAGCGAGGAAAGGACGGCCCCCGGCCCCCCTGGTGGGTGCTGGCAGCTCCCAGGCCACTCTCCCAGCACCTGAGAATTGACAGGACAGCTAGCTCTGTCATCCTGCAGCCCGGACGGAGCGCACCTCCTGGAGCTCTAGATCCTGCGTGGAAGCCGGGTCCATGTGTGCCCGAGGCAGGGTCTTGCTTGCACCGCCCTTGTGCCCCCCCAGTGACTGCAGGCCCCCGTCACCCACAGGCGTCACTTCAGGCATCGGGCTGGGCCAGGCCCTGTGGTTGCCAGGAACTCCTAGGCCTGCAAGTCCCCACAATCCTCTGAGCAGAAGTCTGCATCCACCGAGCTCGGCCACATGCCCACTGATTTCCCACGACGACCCCTCCCTGAGTACCTGCCCCACCCTGAGTCCTCACCACGTCCCGGGACTGTGCTAAGTGCTGTGCACACAGCAGCAGGGGTCCCCATCCCCCAGATGGGAAAGCTGAGCGCTGAGGGCAGGGCTGTCTGTTATCAGTGCCCACTCAGTTATGCACCTGGGGGTCAAGCGGGGATGGACCCCACGCCCAGGCTGCCTCTCCTTCAGGCTGACTGGGATTCAGGATACACGGAGCCACCCATGGCCCCATCCCCGAGAGCAGGAGGGTGGGTCCCCAGCACTGCTGCACGGTTGAAGGAGATCAGAGAGGGCGACGGGGTCAGGGGAAGGGGTCCAACCGGCAGCCAGCAGCGGCCTGAGGTTAAGAAAAGGGCTAGGGGGCTTCCCTGGTGGCGCAGTGGTTGAGAGTCCGCCTGCCGATGCAGGGGACACGGGTTCGTGCCCCGGTCCGGGAAGATCCCACATAACGCGGAGGAGCTGGGCCCGTGAGCCATGGCCGCTGAGCCTGCACATCCGTAGCCTGTGCTCCGCGGCGGGAGAGGCCACAGCAGTGAGAGGCCCGCGTACCGCAAAAAAAAAAAAAAAAAGAAAAGGGCTAGGGCTCTGGCTGGAGGGCCACAGCCCCAGGCTCAGCTCAGCGCTGGCCGGCCGTGTGACTGCTGGCCAGCTGTTAGTCCCTGTGCCCCTCGATCCCTCATGAGAGCTTGGGACTTGGATCGGAGCTAATCAGGCAGAGGGCACTGCACAGAGTTGGCCCCCAGCAACGTCTTCTTCCCTCCGCTCCCTCTGGAAGGGGCAGCATCCAAACCCCCGGGAGGTCTGGGGGTGGGGCTCATCGTGTGGCAGCCCTTGTCTGGAGTCACCCTCAGAACGGCATCTTTGAGCTCAAGTTTTGATTCTGTGTAAAGGGTAAAGGGCAGATTCCCTGGCAGGGCTCACTCCTCCATTAGCCCTTTACATCCAGCGCTGGGGTGGGGGGAGTGAGTTCCAGACCGTCTCTCTCCTCTCTTTAGAGCAGAAGGAGGGAGCAGAGCAGATGCCCGGGCAGCGATGGAGGATGCGGTGGACGGCAAGGCCGCTAGTGGAGGGAGCGTGACCGGAACGCTGGGGCTGGGGCTGGGGGCGGGCGTGCGGGTCAGTTTCTCTCGCCACCAGCTGTGCTTCAGGACGTCTGAGGCCAGAGGGAGGGTCAGCCTCAGACGCAGACAGACCCGCACGGCAGGAGTGTTTGCTCTTTCGCTCTCACTTCTCCTGTGGGCCCCTCCAGCACCCCCAGGAGAAAGGTGATGAACTCAGCAAAACCCGCCAGCCGGTGCCGAACCGCCCTGCCTGACACTCAGCTGCCATCGCTGAGCCCTCGTCTCCCTGCTCTGGGACCACCTTGCCGGTTCCTGGAGCTCGCCATCCGGCCAGGTTCAGGCAGCAGCCACGTACTGAACCCGCCTCCTGGCACCCCATCCCCGCCCGCACCCCGACAGCCATGGCCTGGGCCTCCAAGCGAGCAGGGCTGCGTCTGGGAGCTTTGCACCCTGAGGACCTTGCCCGCCCAGAGGGTGTGACGCCGGGTGAGGACTGAGTGAGGGGTGGGCAAGGCGAGCGGGGGCTTCGTGGAGGAGCAGACGTGCCGCCCCAGGCCGGCCTCCTGGGGGCCGGCGGCTTCCCCTCACCTGGCTGGCTCGCCTGCCCCACTAGCCCACCTGCGCAGCTCTCTGCCCCAACCGCTGCTGCCCTGCCCTCCCCTGTGAAATCAAGCAGTAAATCGCACTCTCACACTTTAGGTGAACTTGATACCTCCCGTCCGCTCAAAGTGTCTCCTAATGAGCCTGGGAGGGAACCGCTGCCCGCGGCAGGCGGCCGATGCTCACAGCCCCTGAAACAGCTGTGCACGCGCTGCCCTCCTGCGCGCCTCGGGGGCAGCGAAGGGCAGGATGCCCGCAGCCGGCTCACATCATCCAAGTGAGGGTTCACCTGCCCCTCTGGGAAGCAAACATGGAGATTTTGGGGTTGTTTAAAAACAGTGGTTTCCTGTTGCAGAGTCCTTGAGGAAATGCAGTCAAATTCAAGATGTCCCAGCCCTAAATCTGAAAGTCGCATCCTCAGAATATGCCCAGAGCAGGCTGCAGGCACAGAACAAAGCCCTTCACACGTGACTCAGGGCAGCTTCTTTGTAGCAAAACCTTCGAAACAATGGGAGCCCCTTCCTACGGGGAAGGGTGATGGCTGCCGCCGAACCATGGGAGGGGACACCGCGGGACAGAGGGAAAGGAAGGAACTAGACCCACTGTGTCAACAAGCATGAGCCCCCAGACCACTGAGGTGAGCAGAAGAGCAGGCAGGGCGGCCCCTGGGCACAAGCACCGGGCTGTGATCTGGGCTGGAGCTCTGCCCTGCGCTGCTCATCACAGGTGGTCCTCACAGCGACCTCCTGAGGCAGAGGTTCCCACTTGCTTCTGAGGAAACGGAGGCTCAGGGAGCTCAGGGTCTGCCTAGAGTCAGGCAAGGAAGGGCTGGGCTAGGGCTGGGTCCACCTGCCAGTCCTCGCTACCCAGAGGCTATACCATTCTCAGAGCTACTTCATCTCTTCACCCATCCATCATCCATCCGTCCATCCATCCATTTGTCCATGCAGCCATCCATCCACCCATCCATCATTCATTATCCATCCACCCACCCATCCATCCATCCATCCATCCACACATCTATCCATCTACCTATCCATCTTTCCTTCTATCTACCCATTTGTACATCCATACATCCATCCACACATGTATTCATCCGTCTATCTATCCATCCACCCATCCATGATTCATTATCCATCCATCGTCCATCCATCTTTCCTTCCATCTACCCAACCGTACATCCATCCATCCATCATCTATTCATCCATCTGTACACCCATCATACATCTATTTATCCATCCATCCATCTACCCATCCACCCATCCATCCATCTATATATCTTTCCATTCTTCTATCCACCCAGCTGTACATCCATCTATCCCCTACCTATGCCTAGCTCTGGTCCAAGCAAGGAGCATTCAGGAGGGAAAAAGACCCAGACCCATTCTCCTAAGCCTGTGCTTGGAGGGAATGGACGCTGCTCCTGGGTAGTCCCAGCCCCATGAGGCACATGCTCTGATTGGGGCCAACAGGGGCTTCCTGAGGGCTGAACAGGGGGCTGGGTGGGTGGCAAGATGAAGGTCGAACGTGGCAGAGGACTTCCCAAAGCTAAGACCTGAGAATTACAAGCCTTCTATACAGACATTGCAAGGCCTCCATCTGAGGGAGAAAAATGCCAGATTCTGCTCAAAGCAGGCAAAGAAAGCCAGGTTGAGCCAGGCAGAGCCAGAAATGGTGAAAGACTGGCGGCCCCACAGCGTTTTGAACATTTCTGTAAATGCTGCTACGATTGAGCATCTTGTGCTTTTCAAGCTAGAACCGGAGGCTTCCCCACAGCTGCTGTTGTAATAGGAACCGGATCTGGGGACATCTGTGTTCCTGTTCTACTATCCACATCTGGGAGAGCTCGCCTGTCTCCTGCGCCGGCACCCGAGGAGGGCCACGCCCGCTCTGTGTTCTCGGGCCCCAAGCCCCTGCCCAGCACTTGGCCTTGAGTGAGCCCTCACATGTTCCCAGGCCCACCCCAAGCCTGAGGCTGTGGGCCCTCCAGGGGCCCCAGCCAGCCTCCCACCCGCCCCGACCATGGCCAGTGTCCTCCAGAGAAGTTCCAGGCTGGCAGGCTCTGGTTCCTGCTCCACCCCCATCTCACCACCACAGGCCCCAACCCCTGTCATCCGTCCTGCCCCGGCCACTAGGAGGCAGGTGGCATTGTACGGACACTGGCCAGACCACACGTGACGACGGAACTCTGACCCCCAGCCCACCTTACAGCTATCAGCCCAGACGCTCAGCATGTGGGCAGTGACCCCCAGCTTCCCTTGTTTCTTTCCCTGATCCCAACGCAGGACCACCCGGGAGAAGCCAAACATGCCCTTAGCGAGTCACAGGGATGCCCTGCTCTGGCTGGCGGCCCAGCCTCCCCAGGCCCAGCCTCTGCCAGGCACCTGGAACCCAGCCTCCGTTCTCCGGTACAGCTGCCTCCCCGGCCCCCCGCCGTGCCCCAGTCTCTGGGTAACAGTCTCTGCTTATTCTCCTGTGGGCAGCCTTCCTCTGCTCCCACCAGGGCAGAGCCCAGCTGCCCACAGCGGGGACTTGAGACCACCCTCCCCCCGCCATTCACTGTCCCCCCCGACTCCCGAAGCCCGTCCTCACAGCCATTCCCTCCGCTCATTCCCAAACACCACCTGCAGGCCCGGCCTCGTCTCGGGCTGCTTTGGGGAGCCCAGGCCAAGGCACCCTTGCCATCCAGGACACCCTTTCTAAAAAGAACAGCTGGGGAGCAGTCTGCACTGCCCTCCCAGAGGGGCTGGGTTCAGGAGGGACAGTCCTAGGCAAGGAGCCCGACGTGGTCCTGGGGGCACTGCCCAAGACAGGTGGGTGGGAGAGCAGCCTTCGCTCGCGGCAGGGCAGTCAGGATGCCACCCAGCAGCTCCCCCGGGGCCCCTGATCCTCAGCCTCCAGGACCTGCGGAAGCTGTCCATCCAGGAGCCGGTACTCCCGCAACCCTGCTCGGTGAGCTGGAAGCAAAACCAAATGCGCCGTGACCACTGCCCGTCGGAGGGCGGCCACTCCTGCTGCGGGTGAGGCCAGCTCCAGTAGTGGGTGCAAGAGGTGGAGGGAGCCGGGCATCCCTCACTCCCGGGAGCAGCTCCTTCGGGCACGCGCTGACCCGCCAGGGCAGCAAGATCTCTTCACCTGAGCAGAGGTGCAGGCTGCCTCCGGGGACCAGACCTCCCAGAAGAAGACGCTGGAGCATCACCGCCCACCGTTCTGCATCCAGGGACTCAGATGTCTGGGCCAGCATCTCCCATCCCCTCAAGAGTTCCGTGCTCACCCCCCAAGCTGCTGGCGAGGCCAGACAGACCATTCAAGACTCAGGACACTATCCCTTTGTCCTTCCAGCCTAAATGCTCACGGCCATTCCCTCTGGAGAAATGCACAAACGAGCTCCAGGGTGAGGATCGGCCACTCGTCCGCAGGAATCCTCACGGGGTCCACACAAGGGCCCGGCTGAGAATCCGAGAAGGAGGTGGCAGCTGGCACTGTTGGCTAAATGTCAGAGAAAGGGCTGAAGGTCGGGGGCTGTGGCTTGGCTGCAGGGGAGCAGGAGGCCAGACCCAGCCCAGCATCGGGCCTGGAGGCAGCCCTGCCCGCTGGGCATGGAGCCGTCCCAGGTGCTGGCCTGGGGTCCACCCAGGGCCCCACCCCCGGCACCACTCCCTATACAGAGGGGCATCCGCCCTCGGGCGTGGCCCCAGTGGGTCTGGGGAATGCTGCAGGTCTTGCGAGTGACCCCTGTCCCTGTGGAGAAGGGGTCAGGCCCTGTGCTGACCCCCAGTGGCCAGACACACGCCTGCTGGGAAAGAACTGGAAATGGGGGCACCATGGCCCTCGAGGCTGCGACCTGGCCCTGGGGTTCCCCAGCCAGGGTGCAGGCCACCCCTCCTCGGGTGTGATGGGCGCCCTTGGGGGGACGCCAGGCTTCCCACTGAGATGTGGCCACCCCACCAGAGTCAGCGGCCACGCTGTGGGGTCCACAGTGCTGCTGGGGAGTATCCCACGCACCCCACTTTCCAGAAAGGGGCTTGGGAGTGAGGATTTGGGGATATTAACAGTAGTGGCAGTGGGGGCGACATGCTGACCTTTACTTCCTGTGTGTCCAGAACTGATCCGGTCCCTGCCTCGGCCCTAAGAGGTAGTTACTATCACTAATCCCTGATAAAAAGAAACGGATGCTGTGCAGGGCGGGACCCCCAGAGGCCATTCACTGAAGCCCACCCTGAGGCTCTCCCGGGCCCCCAGCGGGAATGTTGGGCCTTGGTGTCACCGTCCCCACCTCGGTAATAACAAAAGTCCATCATCTCGGCCCTGGCCATCCTGCAAGCTGCTGACAGGAGTGAATAAGAAAGTGGGTGTAAACTTTTTATAAACTGTCAGGTTTATAAACTGGCAAAGCTCACATGTTCTCATCCATGGCCCCCAGTCCCCGGAGGCCACGGCCGGGTGCCCAGGAGCCCCGAGGGGCGGGCACGTCAGCAGAGCAGGGGCGGAGGCCCCGCGGAGAGCCATCTGGCGTGGACACCAGGACCTCTTCACACAGCGGAAAGCACGCCTGAGACCCGAGGTGAAAACCGTGGTCATGAACCAGAACAAGGTCATAAATGACAACGCGGGTGCCCTCGAGGGCCTGGGCAGACAAGGCACCGAGAGTTTGGGTGCATTTTTCACCTAAATGCGGTAGAAACCCACCCACTGCTGCCTGCTGGGTGCTGACATCAGCAGCCCCAGCTCACTTCCGGATCAGCCTCACGGTCCCCAGAGCAGACAGAAGACTCCCACATCCGGCCTGGGACCACAGGGATCCAGGGAGGGGGCTCCTGCAGCCGCACAGAAGGGAAGGGCTCTGCTCTCCGAGTGCTGTGTCGTTCCCACCTTTAAAATGGGAAGGATGCTCTGAGCGCCTGTGGCGGGTGCACCCGGCCAGGCACCGAGCGGCACAAACGTCCCGTAGAACCACACAGCAGGAGCAGGTGGACCCTCATGACCTGGTCAGGCCAGCAGCCCTGCGGCCACGCTGGCAGGACGGCTTTCCTGATGGAACAGGCGGGTGAGGTGTCCTCTGTCATCATCACACGTGCACCCTCCCATCCACTCCTCCTGTCCCCGGGACCCCAGGACCCCCAGGACCCCACACCTGACGGCCGCTCCAAGCTTGAGAAGCAGGGCCCTGCGATGGCCATGCCCACAGGAGCCCAGTTTTTCCCACAACACGGACCTTCCCCCGGGGACGCAGGGGCAGGCACAGCACGGAATCCGTGCATCCAGGAACCACTGAGAACGGCCAGCTGCCAGCATGGCTTTCACAGCCACCTCGGGTCTCAGGCGTGCTTTCTGCTGCGAGATGAGGGCCTGGTGTCCGTGCCGGACGCCGGCTCTCCCCTAGGCCACCGCCCCTGCTCTGCTGGTGCGTCCGTCCCTCTGAGCTCCTGGGCACCCGGGCACCCAGCCACGGCCTCCAGTGACTGGGGGCTGTGGATGAGGACACGGGTGCTCTGTCGGGGTCCCGACGGATCAGTGCTGAGGAGCCGGCCCGGCACCAGCCCAGAGGCTCACGGGGACACGGCCCCAGGAAGCGACAGGGCCAGAACTACAGACATGGTTTCCTGCTGAGACGATGGGGACGCCCCTCCCATGGAGACACAGTTCCTGCATCCTGACTGCAAAGGCACTGTGGCCCGGAAGCTTCAGCGTCCCAGGAAAGAAGACGGTGGCCGTCGGCTGCTACCCAGACACTCCTCTGCGAGGCTGAGACGCTGCGTACCTCCTGAAGCCCCGAGGTACTGTGCCCCCTCCAGCCAGCCCCCTCCTCGGGACCTCGCTTCTGTCACCCCCAGGGCTCCAGTCACACCGCACCCACACACACATCCACAGCCCTGCTCACGCCATGCCCTCGCCCGGACCCCGCCCGGGGCTCCTTACTCCTCCTGAAGGCTCAGCTCAGACCAGCCCCGGTTCCCTGGACAAGTCAGCCTTCCCCATCTGTGGTCTGCGGGGGCCACAGCAAGAGGCCCTGAGAACCTGGGAGTGAGAAGAGGACATCGCCTTCCTTGGGACCCCACTCCTGGCACGGTTCCATCCTGCCACAGGGACGGGGTCAGCCACCACAAGGCCATCGGAAGGCCACGGGCAGGAGGGGCTGCGGGGGAGGGGTCGCAGAGGCTCCGAGGGCCAGTCACCCGCTCGCCCGGGGGCTATCAGGACAACCCTCCTCAAAGCATCCCCGGCAGCCCTCCATCCTCATGGGCTTCAGAACAGATCCACTGCTGGGGGCCCATGTCGGGTAACGGAGTGTCCGCTGCCCTGCTTAGCCGGGCTGCAGGACAAACAGCACAGACAGAGGCTGAAACAGCAGACGTTCATTTCTCACAGCTCCGGAGACGGGACGTCCAAGATCCAGGCGCTGCTGGCTCGGTTTCTGGAGGCAGTTCTCCTCCTGGGTCTCCTGCGGCTGCAGACGCCCGTCTTCTTTCTCCCTTAGCCCCCCTACGGGGGCCCCACTTTGTGACTTAATCACCTCCCAGCACCATCACACTGGGGTTTAGGGCTGCAGCCTATGAATTTGGGGACATGATTCAGTCCACATACGACACCTGCTAATTGTATACTTAGCGCTGAGCATCTGTTCACATGCCCTCCCTTGGAGCCCTGGTAGCCCTGAGTGGATGCCCGCAGGTGGACCACGCTTCTCCCGTCACTCTGGCTCACAGGCACTCAGGGTCTGTCTGGGCCTCCTGAGCGGCCACAGCCCTCCCAGTGCACCTGCTCACACCTCGGTCCACAGCGTCCAGTCCGCGTGCCCGCTGGCGCTCGCCTGCCCGCGGCTCCTGGACCCCATCTCCAGGTTCCTGTCTCCCAGTGGCTGCACACTGACCACGCTCAGGACACGTGTCCTGGTCGGCCACATGGATTAAAGACACACAGGGACAGAGAGACTTCTCCCCAACCGCCACTGCTCTCAAAGTGTACCCTCAAACTGGCCCTGGCAGGGGCGCGGCAAAAACCCATATGGGCCCTGACTCCACCTGATAACTTCATTATTGGCTTTGAGGCTGCGTCCCTGTGAGTAATCGGCCGCTTGCAGATGCAGGTGGTCCAGCTCCAGCACCCCGACAGGTGCGATGGCTATCAACACACATGGTGTCAGCTCCAGAGAGGGGCGCCTTCACACCGAGACTTAATTTGTCTGGGTGGAAAACGCGCGACTTTAAGAAACACCCAGGGCAAGTAGCAAATGAGTGCGTGCTGCAGAGAAGCAGGCGACGATTTGGCAGCTCCCAGCAAAGTGAACATAAGCTCACATTACAATGCAGCCACAGAAAGCGAAAACGCAATAATGACCACATTGGGATGGCGGGAAGGCGGCACGTGGCGAGAATGAACTGGCACCGGCCCGGCCGCCGTCCATCTGGGAGTTCCCGTTGCCTTCCCCGTCCCCCAGGAGCTTGTGCTGACCCTTCCCATGGGCAGGTGGCCCTCCCTCCGCCCTCTGCCCTGGGGAGGTTAGAGATGGGGCACCACTGCTGGGGGTGTGGGGGGCGAATCTCCCATTCGGGCGCCACGGGCCAGATGGGGTGGCCTAAACCACAGACACTTACTGTCTCCCAGTCGTAGAGGCTAGAATCTGAGATCCAGGTGTCTCAGGGCTGGTTTCTCCCAAGGCCTCTCCCCTGGACTGTAGATGCCATCCTCTCCCCATGTCCTCACGTGGTCGTCCCTGTGTGTGAGTCTGTGTCCTAATCTCCTCTAATAAGGACACCAGTCCTGTGGGACTGAGGTCACCCCTGTGACCTCATTTTACCTTAATCGCCTCTGTAAAGACCCATCTCCAACTGAGGTGCTGGGGGATTAGGGCTTCCACACATGAGTCTGGGGGACAGAGTCAGTCCACGACACCCCTCCCATGTCATTTCTGCTGTTGTCACCTGGCCCGGACCCCACAGCTGGGCGCTCGCCCCTGGTCCCTGCGACCGTGGGTGCAGGTGCCACCCCGGCTCTGTGTGTGCTGTCCTCCTCCGTCCGAGGACCAGTTCACTGTGTCATTCTCTGCTTTTCCCCCAGGACAGAGCAGGGAGTGCATGCACGACCCTGTGAGCCGGTGTCGGATGCTCGGTGGAAGGAAGCATCTCCCAGACCCGCTCCCCTAGGCCAGGTGGGACCGACGGCTCCCTCTGAGTCCGCTGGGTGGGCCTCCCTAACTCCGTCCCAGTAGCCTTCCCCAGGCCCATGAGGGAGCCCCTCCATCCCCAGGACTCGCTCCAGGAAGGCGCTGGCCGTGCTCAGAGCTCCCCTAGTGCCCACGGGCGGGAAAGGTCACTCTGCAAGGTCACAGTGAGGAGTCAACAGGAGGATGTGGGTCCAGGCCTGGCCTCCCCCATGACTGTGCAGGGGCGCAGGACAGAGAGGGGTCAGGAGGTGCCCAGGCAGAGTCATCAGAATGGCGCTCCCCAGGGGGGCAGTCAGAACAGGCTCTGGGCCAGCTCCGCCCTCACCGGGTAAAAGGCCTCCAGGTAAACTCTGGGGCCCGCTACCCAGGGCCCACGTGGGATGCACAGGGACGACCCAGGGGGCCAGCGCCACACGACAGCCCCCCACAGACACTCCCCTCTCCCCTTTTGCTGCTGATAGCATGCGCAGAATTCCCCATGGCCACCTCTAGAGGGAGACACTCCTAATGGGTTTTGGCTGTTTTATAAGATTTTAAGTCACAACTTGAGTCTGGGACCCCAGGTTCCTCCCGAGGCATCAGGGGTCTCTCTCACACCAATCTCCCCATCTAGAGACCCTCAGAATGGGGATGTTACAGCAAACACGCGGCAGCCTTTTTGTCCAGAGGATCTAGTTCTCAAAGAAGTCCCAGGCTCCAGGCATGCAGGGCTCCTTCCAGAGTACCGCACACCCTGCACCCCGCACCCTGCAGGCTGGCCTGGGAGCTCCCCAGCTTCTCTGCACTGCTCAGCCCTTCCCCCCATACCTACAGAGCACCTGATGGCTGCAGGGGCTGGGTGGGGACACAGCTGATCCGGCCCCCGAGGAAAGAGCTCGTGATCTAACCGGGGGCACTGCAGGGCCCAAGGCACTGTCAAGCATCAGGGCTTAGGGAAGAGACGGCAGGTGCCATGGGGTGCGATGAGGTGCTGACCCCACACAGCTGGCAGAGGGCGAGCAGGGGAGGGGGGCAGGAGATGGAGACACCCCCCCAGGGGGCAGGGCTGCTGGCACTGAAACCTCTTAGCACGTTCTGGGGAGCAAGCAGGCGTAGCAGGAGCCCAGCCATGGGACCAAAGCGGGTGCCGAGTCCCCGGCCCACGCTGCCCTCACCCCCAGGCCCCCATCAACAGAGAGCGATGGCCACGGCCTTCACAGCAAGCACTCCCCCGCTTCAAAGCTGGCCAGGACCCTGAGACTCAGACGCTGTCCGCCTGGCGCCAGCAGAGCCTCCAGCAGCACAGACTGACACTGCGGTCCAGGGCCAGCCGCGAGGGCCAGGGGAGGCCGTGGCTGCGCCCGCGTTAGCCGCACGTGCCTGGGCTGTTGGCCGCTCGGAAGGGAGACCCACACGCCAGGCTCTGGAAGCTAACCGGTGTCTGGGCCGCAGGAAGTTGCGTGCGTCCTTTTAGGGCCTGTGGCTCCTTCCGGGCAGTGACTGGCACCCAGGGGTGGGATGTGGGCAGAGGACGGAGGCTGAGAACCAGCTGCCCGAGATGCTTCCTGTCAGATCCTAATGTGAGGCCCCTGCAGCTGCACACAGAGCCAGGACCAGCAAGGGATCCGGCTGCAGCCCGACCAGGAGAGGGCAGGTGCCCCCGTGTCCCTGTGGCTCTTCTCACCGGGGATCTATCCCCCACCGGGAGCACCTCCGAGGGACCTGCATCCGTGTCCCCCCGCCAGACTCTGCACCCCACCTGTCCATCTGAGGGAGCCACATCCAGTGGTCCAGGGCCACAGCCCCATCACACCCGCCGGGGATCCAGCTCTGTGGTCCCCGCATGCCCTGCTGCCCTGGCCCCTCTCGGGATTCCCAGCTTTCCTCTCACAAACCAAAGGTGTCCCAGCGTGGGCCTGCCTGGGACGCGTCCCTCCCCGGATGAATACAGATGGCAGAGGCCGATTTAAATATATCTATTAATTATCCACAGCTTAGCACGTGTGTGTATGTGTGCAAGCTGCAGCTCCTAAGTAATGTAATTTCGAAGCCTCAGCATCTATTACATTTAATTACTTCTCCCTGTGGTACGCGGGATCTAGACGCACAGATAGCCACGCTGCCCCACCAAACCCCAGGGGGCTGCTCCGTGGCAGGGGCTGGCCGGCTCCCCCCAGCCTCCATGCAGCCCAGGGACGGGGGGCTGAGGGCAGGGGCTGGGGAGCACGTCATCCGAGGAACCCCACCTCTTCCCCCAGGCCCCTTGGAGCCCCCCACTGGCCAAGATAGACTCACCTCCTCTGCCCGAGACTTCCCTCTGTGCCACTCCCAGGTCCCATGGGTGGTCCCCTAGGTCACCCTTTCTAAACTACCAACACATCTGACTGCCCCGGGGAACAGCCTTCAGAGATTGAAGTCTTAGCCAGGACACGAGTCCCAGGCGCCAGGACACCCAGCTTGGAGAGCTCTCGGGCAAGGAGAGTGGAGGTCCGGCCTGGCGGGGGGGGTGTCTCAGACCAGCCCCACTGGCCGTCCGGGGGCCTCAGTCTGGGAGGATGCTGCTTCTGCCCCTGGAGAGATGGACATGACCCCGGGCCCTCAGCCTTGGGCCCTCGGGCAGGTCTCCCGCAGCCCCAACCCCTGCCTCCTCAGCTATGGGGGAGGGGCTCAGGCAAAGTGCCCCAGCAAAGGTCACCCCTCCTCTAAGCCCTTTGGAGAGGGGGGTCACCTGGCTGCAGGAGGCCTCAGTCCACCGGGTGCCCACAGCCTGGGGCTGCTCCAGGGTCCCCGGGCACTTCCGGGGTTAACTATTCCCTTCTGCCTGTCTCCTTTCCTCCCTCTGTCCTTCTGAAGACACAGAAGCCCCCGAACTTCCGCTGCGTGAAAGTAAATATGCAAGACAAGGCCGTGGGGATGAGCTAGAGGTGATGCCCCTGCCTCGGAGCAATACCCCAAGGCCGCAGAAGGCCAGGGCCTGGGCCCCTGGCGTTGCGGGAGCAGAGGGGGCTGCTCTGACCTCACAGGAGGGGTGCACCACCTATGCGGGTGGGATGAGCCCAGGAAGCCAGCCACACCGCAGGGCCACGCACAGCACTGACCCCACAGTCACCCCGTGCCACCAGCTTGCACTCCACCCTCAGACACTCACAGAGCCCCCACCCCGCCTGCCATGTGCCAAGAGCCACGCCCTGGGCCGTGCCCAGGAGTCAGCAGTGAGTGGAAGGCGACAGGCTGCCCAAGGGCGTGGGTCCCACGACGGGGTGACTCCATCCCCTTCCGCTCCCTCTGATGCTGGCGGCTACCTGAGCGTCCCCCGGCCTCCACCCCCGCTGACCCTGAGTCCTGGCCGCCACGGCCACATGGTCCCCCTGGGGCCCACTCCCCAACAGCACTGTCCAGCCACCTCCTCAGACACAGAGGAGCCACCCCTGAGAGGGGGCAGGACCACCGGTGGATGACACGCCTGCCCACAGCATCTCCGCAGAGCCCATCCCGAAAACTCTGACATCTGGGGACACATGCGCCCACCCCTTTGTGAAAATGAACACGTGCAGGAGGGGAGTCTAGGTGTGAAGGGGATCCCAGCATTTAATAATTCTTAAATCATACCCCAAACACCTGGGGAAATTTGAAATAACAATAATTCGGAGGTCTAATCTGTTAAAACAATAGCTTTGAACATCCACTTGTTACTGGCAATAAGTGGGCATAAACATTTGATGACTAAGCCGCTGTGACCTTCACCGAACCTTAGCAATTCTCATTAAAATGACAGTTTCAGCCTCATTCTTTGAAATCCGTAATACTCTCCTTCCCAGAATTTCCCAAGCCTCCCTAAAGAGTAATTAACTCATGTGATTAAAAATGTAATATGGAGGGAAATTTTTAACTTAGGAAGGTACCAGGTTAAAAGTTTTAATATGCATTATATTCACCATAAATCATTTCGATTAAAAAAAAAAAACCCTCCCAGAACGAGAAGTAAATGGGAAAGCTTCATTGTCAATGTTAGATTATCATAATTGCTTTCCTATCCTAATTTTTATTAATGGAAAAAGTGATGAACTAAACTAACTCGTCAAACTTCTGCCCCTTCAAAGACGTAGCCCAGGCTCCCGGGCACCTTCCCCAGAGACGAGACCTGGCATGCGGCCCTTTCAGAATATCTGGGAGATGAGCCTCTTCCCAACTCCTCAAAGGTCCCTCCCAGCCCCCCGGGGATACCTCTGAGCAGCCCCCCGAGGATAAGGACCAGCTCTGGGGCACCAAACAAGGGGAGCACACTGCGTGCCCCGTATTGGGGCTATTTCCCCATCCCCCCTGATGCTCACATTCGGAGGACAGCGGCCTGGAGAACATGACCGTCCCCACCTGGCAGGTAAGGAAATGGGAGCCGGGCAGGTTAAGTGTGTCCACCTACAGGCCTTGCCACCTGCTAAGTGCCAAGTTCTCGGCCAGGTGCCATGACCTTGAGATGCCTCTGAGCAAGGATGCCTGAGCAGAGAAGGAGGCACTGCGGTCCAGGCCATTCCGCTCAGGGTCTCCTCTCCCCGTCTGCCTGACTACTGTCACCCCTTGACACACCTGCAGCCTGGCGACCTCCACCCAGAGCAGCTCTGGACATCTCTCCTGTCCCAGCACAGGGCCTGGCAGACTAGGTTCTCGGGGATGTTAGGTGAATGCGTGAACGAGTGAAGGAGGCATGAACGGCAGCCCTGAGCAGCAACGCAGGACCGGCAGCCTCCCCCAGGGGCGCGGGCCGACCTTAGGCACCAGGCCCCAGGCCCCAGTTCTCAGCCTCTTCCCTCAGGGCCGAGCCCAGGGTGGGGGGTGGGCCCAAGAGGGTGCCATGTGGCTGCTGCTTCTATTTCCCAGGAGCCCGGCAGACCCCACTGTGCTCACTAAAGATTTATTTAAGGTTTTTGCAGTTGTCAACGCGGTAAACGGACCCTTGACGAAATCAATGAATCAAGTAAGCCGAGTTAATCTACAGGAGACCCTCCTGAGGGCGTGTCCCACTCTGCCTGCCACTCAGAGCACAGAGAAGAGGTGAAGGTGAGCTTCCTGATTATGCCCAGAGCCGGGCACCGCGGGCTCCAGGCACTGGGCTGAGAGGCAAGTCCCCATACAGGGCAAGGACCAGGCAAAGGGACAGGGCCCAGGACGGGGTCCATCGTGAACAGGTGCTCAGGAATGGAGAGATTCCAGTCATAGGGCGACGCCCTGCAAAGGACCAGCTGCCGGCAGGAGGTGATCCCAGGCTGGCCGGGTGGGGCAGAGCCGTGGGGCATCAGGGCTGCGGTCATATAGACACAGAATCAGGAAGACCCGGGTAGACTTGTCCATGAAGGTACCCCCGGGCAGGGGCTGAGTTTGGGGCCCAAACCTCACCTAAACCTGCCTTCCTCTGTAGAAGGCCAAGCTGAGTTCAGTTAATTTCCAACCAACTCAGTTAAATCAACACAATTTGGTGGAAAACCATGCAATCTGATTTACAGATTTAAAAAACTCCCTCCAGTGCATTCCCTTTTCCAGACCCAGCGACGCTGTCACCTCGGTGGAACCCCCGGCAGCCCCTGGAATGAGCTGACTGTCCGCTCCCTGTGGCCACACTGGCCCCTCAGGTGCTTCTGTACCAGAATTTAATGCACCCGTCCCCTCCTGCCCCCACTGGACCACGGCCGGTTCTTGTAAATAAAGGTTAATGGGTACAGGGATGCTCCTTGCTCCTTTCCGGCAGCGGACACAGTTGGATGGGCGCTGTGGACTGCCAAGCCAAAACTGTTTCCCATCTGGCTGGACAGGAGGGTCGGCTGACCCGCGGGCTGCACCCCGGGCCCCTCCATCCCCGAAGGGCCCTCAGCTCTGTGCCACTGTCTCCCAGGCCTGGGGCCAGCAGGACCCTGTGCACATCCCCCAGCCCCAGCATCCAGCCAGAACTCGGGATCCTGAGCTGTTCGAGAGCCTGGCCTAATGGGGGGTCTCTGGGGTGGGGACCTGTGACCCCAGCAGCCCACGATGACGCAGGACCCCCAGGCGGGCCCTCCTGGGAGCAGAGGCCGGGCACTGTGCCTCCCCGCAGGCACGGTGACCTGAGGAGCCACTGGCAGGTGACAAACATTAAAGGGGCCGCCGTGTGCGCCCAAATCCGTCCTAGGAGTCGAGGGGGTGTTAAGGCCTTGCCCTGACCTGGGGTGACAGAGTGGGGCACCGAGACCCAGCACGGAGAGGTCCTCCAGTGCCAGACGTGGAGCTGAGGGCCCGGGAAGTCCAGCCTTTGTGGGGGGCGGGGAGCAGGGAGGACACGGACTTCTGAGGAGCACCCTGAGACTGGCCAGCCTGTACGTGGCCGCTCTCCAGACACCGCCGTCCCAGGAGAGGGGGGTTCTGGTGCGTCCCGGCCCTGGGTGGACACAAGGAGTACCACGAGGATGCTCACAGCCACCGATGTCTCTCCTGGTCCCGAGCACGGTCCTGAAACTGAAGCAAGCCGACCCTCTCAACCTGCCCACACCCCACGAGCTGGGCCTCCAGCGACTGAGGCCTCACGCGTTAAAGTATCAGGTCCCATACAGACAGGCCAGCGAGGCCCCGTTCCCGGGACCACACCCCCCCTTCACCAGCAGGGCCCACTTCACACCCCAGCCCCTGCTGCACTGGGCAGTGTCCCCCAGTGTCCCCAGGTGGCCTGTCCTGGACACCAAGATGGCTGTGAGGGTGGAGGATGACCTGGCCTCAACTCAGCCCTCAGGGCAGCCCCCAGTACCAGCCCAGCCCTGCCAGGACGCCCCCCCACCACCACCGCAGGAGGCTGCACTGGCCTGGCTGGCCTCTGGGTCCCCCACCTGGTGGCAAAGAGCATCCCACGGTGGCCCCGCTGGGACCTGAAGGTGGCGAGAAGAGTCACGAAGAGCTGGTGAATCCCTGGAATCCCCGGTTCCCAGCTGCGGGAACTCGGAGAGTGGTTCACAGGGGTCGGGGCCCTCCACCGGCCCAGACCAAGCTCAGATGCACAGCGAGCACAGGCCAGGTGCCCCGGGCAATGCAGGGTCCTGGCCGTGGCCCTGGGGAGGCCTGTGAGCCAGAGGCCCCTCTGATGGAGGAAGCGCGGGCTGGCCCTCTCGGGGATCCTCCCAGGATGGGACAGAGAGAGCGGGCACTCTTGGCACGGCGTCCAGCACGCAGCCCCCGGACACACGGCCCTTGAGGGCTGCGGCCACGAGAACCCTCCCTGCCCCAATGACCCCATTTGGCTGTCAGCTAGACAGTCAGTGCGTTTCGTTTCCTCTGAAGTTTCCTTAAGTGGCGCCGCCTTCCCACAGGGGCCTCGTGCTCTTAACTACTGTCCACTCGCCGTCCACTCCAATTTCCTCGACTGGCCCAGAAGCCCCTGATCCTGCAGCTCTGCCCCGACAGCTTCCACCTGAGCAGAGGTGGGTGGGGTCGGCTGCGGCGGGGTCGCTCCAGCCTGGGGAGCCGGCGAGGCTGTGGCCTGGCTCTGCTGGAACAGCATCTTCAGAAGGGCCACACGGGGGAGGGTCCTGCCCCTGGGGCCTCCGACGCGGGTGTCTCTCTCCTTGTAAGATGCTGCAGAACGCGTGTAAGAAAGATGTACAAGCACTACCTGCCTGCCACACACACGCACGTGGTCACACACGCACACGTGGTCACACACACGCACGTGATCACACACGCATGCACGTGATCACACACGCACGTGATCACACCCACACGCACGTGGTCACACACACGTGGTCACACATGCACTTGATCACATCCACACGCACGTGATCACACACACGCGATCACGCACACGTGGTCACACACGCACGTGATCACACACACGCACGTGGTCACACACGCACGTGGTCACACGCATGCATGTGATCACACGCACGTGGTCACACACACGCACGTGGTCACACACACACCCAGAAACAACACGTGGGGACGCAGCCCAGTGGGTCTATATTTAGAGCTGAACTTTAAGTCAAATATCAAGGAGTTCTGGAACGGAATTCTTGATGGGCTCGTCCACCCAGCGTGTGCTTAGAAAACGAGTGAGGTTGCTGTCACCTGCCCCACCTCTCGGGGGGGCCTTCAGCTGTTCCTCAATCTGGGAAGCCCCACACTGGACTGTCCCCTGCCTGTCCCTGGGGGTGAGAGGAGAGGGGAAGCCCGTCCTTCCACTAGGAGGCCCTCAAGCCAGAGGGGGCACCTTCTGCTCGCTGAGACCCCTGCATCCCGGGGTGTGGAGGGCTTAGAATGACACTGTACAGGGACCCAGAGCAGCCCCAGTGGCCGCAGGGGACAGTGGGTCAGCAATGCACGTGGACCCACCTCACGAAGGCCCGAGGCAGGAACACCGGCTAAGACTTGAGGGGCCGTTTTCAACAACAGCAATTTTCTGCACAAACAGAAGCGAGTCTGCTGGTTCTGGACACACATTGGTCCGCAAGATCCTGCTTCTGTCCCGTCAAAGCAGAGGGCCCTGGACCAGGACCCAGTGGTCCAGGCTCCACGGCCCCGTCAAGGCCTCCATCCACACAGAGGGCCCAAGGCATCCAAGTCCAGAAGGCGTTGGGATGGTGAGGGACCATTGGGGTGGGTCTCCCTGGGGTAAGACCCTGCTTTCGAGCTGAGTGCGTAAGTCAGAAGGGGAGGTCTCCCCGGTGCGTCCCTTCGTCAGATGCATTTCTCCTTCCAACAGAGCAGGAGGGCGGGAGAACCCAGACCTCGGCTGCTGACCCAGAGCTCAGCAGAAGGCGGGAAGGGACTGGTGGCGCCCCGCGTCCTCCCCGAGGCCTCCCCGCCAAGGCCCCCTTCTCCCACCAGGGCACATGGGCTAGCGCCGCACCCGCATCATGCCCCTCAGTCCAGGACGAAAGGAACAGTGTGGACAGATGGAAAACGCCCAACACCCAGCACCGCCGGCCTCAGCACTGCGGATGGCGGGGGAAGAGCCAGGGCTGATGCTCAACCTTCCCGTGACTTTCGCCCCAGACCTGACCCCTCCACCTGGCTGGGCCACTGGGCAGCTCCCAGCTCTCAGAGGTCAGAACCTGCATGCCACGCGGCCTTGACAACCTCATCCTGACTCCAGGGTGCTGTCCTGGGTCCTGGACCCACCTGCCTGCTGCCCTGAAATAGCAGAGGCTCCCAGGTGATTCCCCCGGCCTGTGCCCATGGCAGACATCGCTAATCCATCTCCTACCAGGCCCAGAAGATTCCAGAACCCTTCTCAAGAGAGCCTGTCAGGCATCTGAGACGAGATGATTGGTGGCTGCACGAGATAAACGTGCTCCATCCCTGGACGCCATCACCAACCCACTGCGTCCTCTTGTCCACCACTTCCTCTCCCCCCACCCCTTGCCCCGTGGTATGTGTGTGTGTGTGTCCTGCTACAAAAAGCCCAAATCGATCATGCCCTCCCCTGGCACGGCCTGGCATCCTCCCACTCAGCATGGGCAGGCTGTGGCCATCAGTCAATCCAGAAATGGCCGTTGAGGCCGCTCTGGACCCACGGTCGCTGCCTGCGATTGGCACAGCCCACAGAGGCGTCTGCGTCTGTCCGCTAGGGCACACTCAGGCCAGAGCTTTTCTGACAACTTGGACTGGAAAGTCTGAAGTCCTGATTCTGGGACTCCCAGGCTAGTGAGAGACAGTGTGAGTTTTCAGAGGGTTCCGTTCCTGCAGCCTACCCGGAGGGGGAACGGACACTCGGGGAGGTCTCCTTAGGCTGAGATGGCTCTCCTTTATTCCAACAGTCTCTGGGGGGGTCTGGCCTCCCGGGGCTTGGACCACAGGACACCACGTAGAGAAGCATCCACTCCTGACATCAGGAAGAACCCAGGTCTTTCACTCACCCCAGGCTGGCCGAGCCCCCTACTAAGTGTCAGGTCCTATGCTGGCCCTGGGGACGCAGCCTTGCTTGGGGAGGCCCTTGAGCCGTTCGGAAGAGGACACGAGGCTGGCACATAACCCCAAGCGTGTGGTTCCCACTGCTGTGTGTGTGGTGACAGGGAAGCCGGGGAGGTCCAGAGAAGTCGCTGTCCCAGCAGCAGTGGGCCCTGTGGGCAACCTCACAGCGTTGGCACCAAAGTGCCGGGCTTCTGAGATCAGTGGGCCAAGTGCTCGGGGTATTTCAACACTCTGTGGCTCCGTTCCTCCTTGGGAGAAACGGGACCGTGATAGCACCTCATGGGGCGCTGCAGCCATGAATGAGTCACCGCATGTAAACCACCTGGACCCGCGCCTGGTGCAGACTGAGCTACCAGGGAGCAACCAGATCAGAGCCTGAGTGGCCAGCAGTGGGCTTGGCGCTGTCAGTCTGTGGTTGAGTCCAGTTCTTACACCTGGGCAGGGGACCTGAGGCTCGTCCACTTCTCAAGGCCACGTGGGCAGTGAGGGCCAGAGACAGATCCCGACACCATGCGGTGGCCCCAGAGCTGCCCGTGCCTGGCCCTGCTCCTGTCACATCCCTCCCCAGGGATGCCCGGTCAGAGGCTGTCACTTCCAGAAGAGTGGACAGACTGGACAAGGGCCAGCCCGAGCCCTCGGTGGCACCATGTTGCTTGAGTTCCTGTAGCCTGCTTGGTATGGGTGCGGGTCCCCTTCTCCAAATGCCACCGCATGAATACAATGAATAAGATTTAAATTCAAATGAGGGCCCCTCTCCAAAACGCATGCAGGATCACTGCCGCACCACAAGTTCAGGATTAGCGTGGGTCTGGAACTAGAAGTCCACCTCAAGCTCTGGGACGACGAGGGACACACCCACCCGAGGTTCACACTGCTCCCGACATCACTGATGGTCCCCGGGGTGCCAACATGCCGGCGTGTGGGCTTCGACATCAGGCCCGCCTGCAAGGGCAGAACCTCCACCAATCCCAGACAACACAGCAGTGGGTCAGAGGCAGAGGAATGGATGACGGATCCTGCATTTGCCTGAAAGGGTCATAGCCCAGTTCTACTCGGGAAAGGAGGGCTGCGTGTCTACTCTTCATATTTCCATTTCGGAGACAATTTACGACGAGACGGACAGTGCCAGTTCATGCCAATTAATTCACATTTTACATTTGAAGACTCTTCTTTGGGTCAATTTGATTTCTATAAAGGTCTCTTTGGCCAAAAGCCTCAGCGTGGGTGTGATGGCATCACATAATCTCATTCCCAGAAAGACAATGAATTCAGTGAAAACAACTGACTGCAGGCCAGCAAGCAGGAGGCCTGCATTAGACACCGGCTGTACAACAGGCCTTACAGGGGACGGGACAGAGGAGCAAGGAGATTGGGACAGTGATGGACGGTGGGGGAAACACCCGCACCCTGCGCGGGCTGCTTTAGCCAGTCGGACGTAGTGACGGGCAGGGGCAGGAGTGACCAGGGCCTGGCGTGGGCCTCTGAGGTCGGGCCCTGGTGCTTCACGCACAGAGCAGCCCAGAACCCTGGGCCCAGCCTGCTGAGACAGCAGAACCCCAGGGGATCCACAGCCCTGTCTTGAAGCCCGGGTCTGGGTCTAGGCTAGCCCTGCTGTAGCTGACCCCAGACCCGTAGCCAGAGCCACCCAGCTGACCCACGGACCCCTGCCTGCCACACTGAGCCACTGAGCGGCCGGCTTGTTACACAGCAGCGCACGGCAGCAGCTAACTGGAGCAGGCCCTTAATTTCGAATGTAGGCTGGCTGAGAATTGAGCTCGGCTGACCTGAAGAACGGTCAGCTTACTGTCCGTGGCGGGAGGTGGGGGAGGGAGGGAGGCAGGGAGAGTGGGGAAGCAAGTGGCATTTCAAAGCATCTCCGGAGACTTAGCTAAATCCCCAAGATCTTCCTCAATACTTTTCACTAAAAGCAAGAGCATGCCCGCCAGGGATCAACATCCCAGGAGCGCGGGTGGGTTCAGGGAAACCTCCAGTAGCCGCTATTGACGCCTCCTCCACTTGGAAGCCGCCCTTGCAGTCGCAGACCCCGTGGCCACGTCATCCCTGGGACTGGGGACTTCAGGGTCCCCACCCGTCCTAGGACATGGAAGAATCCAGAAGGGAGAGCATGTGGTGTGGGCGTGGCCCATGGCAAAGCGCCTGGCTCGGCTCTGTATGAGCAGACTTATCTTTGCTCCTGTTTCTGTCACTGACGAGACGTCAGATGTCAGGCAAGTTAGTTAGATGCCAAATATCAACTTTCTCAATTCTCCCCACTTAGAAAACGGGGTGGGGGGGCACATTATCCACCGTGGAGCAGCGGCTTTCAAACGTACACGTGCGTCAGACCCCCTGGAGAAAGATGGAACGAGTCCCACCTGGGGGTCTCCGATTCAGGGGGTCTGGGATGGGCCCAGAATCTGCTTTTCTAACTGGCTCCCAGGCGAGGCCAATGCCCCACTCTGAGAACCACCCGCTTAGAAGAGGTCATGAAGGTTCTGGGAGGTGGTACCTGTGAAGTGGCAGGCGGGCCGCCAGGTGACACCGAGCCTCCGGAGGAAGGTTGCTGCCACCTCCACTGTGATCACTTAAGCAATGTTTTCCGCACCACCCAGGTGCAGTTGAGTGACCAGGGCCAAGTTCAAGGACCCCTCTGCCCGCCCCCAACCATTGCACTTCTGTCCAGGGCTGACATCTCAGCGCCTTGAATGTCACGGGCACGTCTCGAAAGGCAAAGACCTGGGATACCAAGGGGAGGGCTGGGACATGGGGGACCCCAAACCCAAGGTCTCCCCGACAGGCCCAACCTCCCACGAACACCTCGGGGACCCGTCACAGTCCCGCCCAGCGGACGAAGGGATTCTGACCGGCACGAAGTGCAGGAGGCAAGGTGGCTCTCAGGCTGCAAGGGGCTCGCCTGGGGGACTCACTGCCTTTTCATCTGAAGAGAGAGATGCCATCAGACGTTTTGATCTTTCTGTTTTTGTGTCTACGCCTCAATTTTGGCAGTCCTCTCCTGGGAGCTGGGGGAAAAACACATTTTTCTCTACCATTTTTCATCTTCTTTTATTTATCAAACTTAGCTTCTCTTTTGGTGGATTAAAACAGACTTGGACAGAGTCTGGAAAAACAAACTCTTCTGAAACAAGACGAAGACTGAGTCTGGCCAAGTGGCTATTCGTAGCCTTCGTGAGCTGTTGGTTGGAACAGCCCGCTGCAGGCAGCCCCGGCCCTCCCCCATGAGGCTGGGGGGCTTCCCGGGAGCCTCCAGGGCCACAGGGTCCTGAAACCAGCCAGCCTGACACCGGCACCGCTGGGGGTCTTTCAGAACGACAGAGAAGCCTCCGGTTGGGGGATGGGCATGCTGCTCGCCGGGCTTTGGGCAATGAGCGTGGCCCTGCAGCCCACAGACGGACCTAAGGAACCAGAACAAGAGACCGCGTGGCTCCCCTTCCCCTCCTGGGCCTGTAGGATGCCCCAGGCAGGAAGGATCTCATCCCAGGTGCCTCTTCCTCTGAGACCTCCGAGGGCGGGCGGTGGGTACAGAGGGGTCTCCAGGGGCTGTCCATGTGCACGACAAGGGTTTGTGAGTGAACCACTTTGCACGCCTGACTGGAGCACCCACAACCTGGGACAGGTGAGCACAAAATGAGGAAAGAAAGCGCCCTGATGCTGAGCAGAGGGGCTGTCAGTGAGGACCAAGGACGGAGGCCTGCGTAGAGGATACACAGGTGCAGAGGAAGTGCTGAGGACAGAGCGGGGAGAGGCAGGAGGGAGCCCGGCCCACTGGCCCATGGGGGACAGTCCGCGCCCGGCGGCCCGGGCCAGCCCTCCTCCCTGCCTGCTGCGCCCGCAGCCCTGGCTCCTCCAGGTGCCCACCTGAGCTGCTCCAGGGACTGACGGAGGGCCCAGGTCTGCCCTGGTGCCCCAGGGTGGCACTGCTCTCCCCACCCTCACACTGGCCGGGCTTCCAGGAGCCTCCGGAACGGCTCCCTAGGGTAGGACCCGCTGGCCCACAGACCAGGAGCCACCCACCCGCAATCCAACACATGACACGGGGCACCCACTCACGCCCCCCGTTCGGCAGACACTGTGGGCCTCGGCCCGGCCGGATTTGGGGTGGCATCCCGGGACAAAGCGCCTCTAACAGGGACAGGCAGCAAGGATGGTGCTCTGGGCTCTTTCGGGGCCAGCACAGCAGCCTGGGTGGGGCTCTGGTCCCTGCAGCTCCCCCCGCTCCTCTGCAGGCCCGGCCAGATCTCCTCGCCCGGTGGCAGCTCTCTGCACAGCTACCTGCCTGGCCACCTGCGTCCCTAGCAGCCCCCCTGGTTCCGGTGCGTGATCAGTTCTGGGTGTCGGCCCTGTGTCTCCGAGAGACCTTTGGGGAGCAGGGGAGACTGTGAACCCCTGATCCTCTGCCAGCATCAGCACAGAGGCATCCGTGATGCCCAAGCTGGCTCCAGAGACTGAGAGGCACGGCCTGGGCTACCTGAGCCCTGGAACTCCACAAACATGCATTGAGCGCCTACTGTGCACTGTGCACTGGCTACTGGGCTGACCACTGGGCCTCAGGGCCTCAGGGTTGCTGTCCTCTTGGGTATCCCACTCTAGTCACGGAGTAAGTAACACCAGTGAGAATAAACCGCAGTGCGTCAGGGAGGAATTTGCAGGCCCCGAGGCAGGGCTGCCAGGACGCTTGCGCAGGAGGGCAGGGGGGGACCAAGAGTACGATCCCTGAGAACCCTGAAACCCAGAGGCCTTCAGCAACGTGCTGGCCGTGGCCATGGCTGCGGCTGTGTGTAGGGTGATGGGGGTCAGCGCGCAGATGGAAAGGCGGGGACGAGGGTGGACAGAGAAAGGATGGCACATCTGGAAACATAACAGATCCTTAGGACTTGAAAACTCTTGTGGAACCCAAGTGTACAGGAATAAGTCTGGAGGTGGCGAGTCATCGCTTCTGGGAGCCTTTTCTCTGCCGTCTGACCCGCTGGGCGCTGGGTGGGCTGCACCCGCTCAGAGGAGATGTCACTCTCGGGGCGGCTCTTGCCAGTTGAAAGTGAGCCTCTAACCTGCATCCCCTTCACTCCGCGCATTACCCTTTAGGGCCGGGGTGGAGGGTGGGGGGAGGTTTGGGCTATCAGCTCTGTGCCTGACCTCCTCCCGGACACCCCCAGAGCTCTCTCTCACCTGGATTTCAACCTGAGACCCCACACTCGCCCCGTCGGGGCTGCTCGATGACGCCCTGGTGGCCATAAAAGCGGGAACTCAGGGCTTTGGACACGCAGGTCTCCACAAGGCCCGGAGGGGTGGCGGGGCCACAGGCCTTCTCGTCTGCACAAGGCACACGACAACCCAAAGTGTGGGACGCACACGGACGTGGCAAATCCTCCACGCGGGGGCTTAGTGCAAGTCGGAGCCCTAAGGAAAGCGGGTAGAGATGCGGCCACGGAAGCACAGCTGGGTCCGCTCTCTGCAGCCCGGGCGGAGCTGGTGTGATGTTCACGCAATGCACGCCGAACGCACCCTCACCCCTGGCGCCGCCGCTCATTCGAGCAAAGCCCACGGCAGCGTTCGGCGCAGAGGTCTGCCCGCTCAGATGTCACCTCCACTGAGGGCCGAGGGAGTCCCCGGCAAACCCTCCAGAAAAGGGGGCGGGGGTGCGGGGGGTACCCACCAGCCCTGACGGGTCCCCCAGGGTGAAGCACGGAAGCAGCTGTCGGGGCCAGGGCGGGGAGTTCTGGGGAAAGTCGGGGACCCGGAGGTGCTAGGTACGTCTCGGGACCCACGGGGAGCCCTTCCTGTAGGAGACTCCCCCTCACTGGCCACGCCACCACAGTCGGATGCCCCCTGGTGTGGGCCACCTGGGCGGGGCCTCCCAGTGTCCACAGGCCACGGCTGGCCGGATCCCAGCCCCCTCAAGTGTCAGGTCCTGGCATCTCAGGTGAGCCCTGCCTGGTTGCTAAGGGAGCAGGTCCCACTGTGACACTCGGCCCCGCTTCCCTGCAGCTCCAGGTCGGCTGGAGTCCTGGGGGCCACTCCAACCTCTCCTGGCGGTGCGGGGGCGTGGTCTCATTAGCCAGGACACGCCTGGAGGGAAGCCACCCTCCTGGCCCAGATCCTGCCAGTCTAGCCCCCAACCGAGGGCAGGGTCTGAGTAAACCCCACCTGGCCCAGACCTCAGAGTCAGGGGCTCTGCCCAGATGGGGCCACCGTCCCCCTAGGAAGGCAGGAACACAGCCGGCCAGCGATGGGAAGGGCAGAGAGGTCAGAGTGCCAGGCTCCCTGTTCGTAGCACAGATTCTGTCCCCGTCCAGACATCTCTCAGTCGCAGAGGCAGCGTCTGGCAGGGTGGCCTCAGGTCAGGGCTCGCCTGGCAGGGAGGCTCTCCTCAGACATCAGACCCCACCGCCCCCTCTCCTGGGCGACATTTCCTCCAGAGTAACTGGAAAGGTCACCTCCCGTCCACTCAGGCCGGCTTCACAGCCAGGATTACATTTTATGATCCTTTTATGAACATTCTGTCTTAACGTTCCACAAATGCTACTGCAAAAAATGACTCGGGCCCGACCTCCTGCTCTGGGGAGGGTGCGCGTCTTGACTGATGGAATCTGGTATTTGGTAAAACCAGAGTTAACACCGTTCAAACTCCTAACGTGCAGCAGAGCCAAAGGAGGGACCGAAATCAGGCAGACGCGACCCGATCGCTTCCCTGGAAAGAGCGGACACGGGTGGGCGCCAGGCGCCAGGCCTGGGCTTGGGAGGTGGAGCCGCTCACCCGAGGCTCGCGGGCGCTGGGTCTGCGGAGGGGCCAGGACGCGCCGGCTCCTGCTTGCCTCCCAGGCAGGGATGCACGGTGGCGGGCACAGGGTCATTCCTGTGCGCCCCGCAAAGCAGGACGGAGACGTGCCGTCCACGCAGCGCTCCCAGCAGCCCCACCTCAGAGGTCAGGGTGGGGCTCTGCCCCCTCCCTGCCCCCGCTCCGTAGTTCCCACAGCCCCTCCATCTAGCCCTTGCGCGCGAGCCTAGCTCCACGTGGTGGGGCTGTCCTCTCCTAGAGGGGAAGGGACTGAAAGAAGGGAACGTCCACCCTCCCTGGAGCAAGGCCGAGCCTCCCCGCTCCGTGTCCCTCAAGGCCCTTTCCCCTCCCGAGGCCGTCCTGACCTCCCTTCTCCCCTCCTGGCCCAGAGCATCACAGACCCACCAGGACCACAGTTACCTCCATGCCCTGAGGCCGGGGTCCCACTGAGTTCCTGGCAGTGGGGCTGCTGGGAAAGCAGCTGCTTCCCTGGTCTGCTCATAGGGGAACCCCGCACCCTGGGGGGGTGGGAAGCAGGGCCCAGTCACCGTCCCCCGGTCACACTGGGTTGGTACTAACCACCAGGTGGGTCAGCTTTGTCTGAAAATAATAGATGTCTCCTTCCAAAATGCACCTACGTCACCTCTCAACAACCAGAAAGGGCGGCGCTGGATGAGGAAACTGGGGTGCAGAGACGTCAGCCTACCTTTATGGGTTGAACTGTATCCCCTAAAAAAGAAATGTTCAAGTCCAGACCCTCAGGAACCTCCAGAGCCCAAATGTCCTTATTTGGATTTAGGGCTGCTGCAGACAATTAGTGAAGATGAAGCCTTACCAGAGTGGGCTGGGGCCCTGATCCAATGACAGACGCAGAGACAGAGATGGCCCTGTGAGGACGGCGGCAGACACTGGAGTGATGCAGCCACAGGCAAGGAGCCTCCAGAAGCTGGGAGAGAGCGGACGCCTCCCCGGGGAAACCAACCCTGCCTCTCAGGCTTCTGGCATCTTCTCTGACGGTGGGGCAGCAAATGTCTGCTGTCTGAAGCCACCCTGTTTGCGGTGCTTTGTTACAGAGGCCCCGGGAAGCCCACGTGGCGCCCAAGGCCACCGGAAACAGCTGGAGACAGTGGGCCGGGAAGGACACTCAGGCAACCTGAACAAGCAGGGCTGAGCCGGGGACGCTTCCCAGCCTGTGAACCCGGGGCTGTGGGCCCCACCAGGCTGCCCAAGGCACAGGGAGCAGCTCCCCAAGCCCCGAGCTGCAGGGCTGCAGGCCCGGCCGGCCGCTTATCCCTAGGAGCAAGAGCCCCACTGTGAAGGGTTCGGAGCCCGGGGCCAAGACGAGGGGCGAGCTGAGCCCCCAGCACAGGCCGCCTCCAGGGACCCTCCATCTCACAGCACAGAGGGGGGCCACCCACAGTCCTTGTGGCCGACAGGTAAGCGTGACCAGGTGGACCAGACAATCCGCCAGACTTTACAGCTGGGCCAGAGACGGGACAGGCCTCAAGCAAAATTCTGGGTCTCTGCATATACACCCATAAGGCACAGGGTAACGGGATCCCTGGGTCCCTGCACACACCCAGGAAGCACGGGCAGGGTCCCTGTCCCTGTGCACACACCCCAGGAAGCGCCGGCGGGGGAAGGGCTGCAGGTGGGCCACATACGCTGGGGCCTGACCACTGCCCCCGCGTCTCCCTGGCTGAGGGTCCTTGGGCAGATCCCTCAGCCCTGGGCCCCTCTTTCCCCGTGGGAGATGCTTTCCAGGGTTCTTTTGAGGACCAGAGCTTCACATCCACAGATAAATCACCCGTCCGGCCCGGCACTACCTGGCCGGCCTTTAATAAATGGCTGCTTTTATTACTGGTGATGAAAAATGGTCCGACAGCAAACACCGAGCAAACCCACACCCCTAGCGCCACAAATCTTCGTCCAAACGTCGGAGCGAAGCTGGAACCAAGGCCACGTGTTCACAGACATTAGTGACTAAATTCTGAATAACACCATTTTGTAAAGAAGGAATTGGTGAATTATGAGATTATTTTAGCACAGTAACTTGAGAGAGAGCTGAAAGCAAACACATCAAGGCTTGGATTCATGGAAAGAACAAAGGGCATGTTTGAGGCCACATGGGGCACCCCAGGAAAGGGACTCTGTCAGGCAGCGTCTACCTCCCCAGCCACTCCTGGTGTCTATAGATTTCCCGCTGCGGCCATGCCCCTGCCCGGGCAGCCGTGGTCCAGGGCAGCTGGTCCATCCCCGGGGGCGGCCCTACCATCTTCAGCCCATCAGCATCCTCCATTTCCCACCCTCAGTCCGAGGTTCAAGACTGGGTTTGTGTCCCTCGCTGGTCCAGCCAGGACACACCCCAGACTCCCCAGGTCCGGGCCCAGTGCTGGGAGGGAAGGCACAGCTCTGGCTGCGTCTGGCAAGCTCGTTGGAGCCACGGGGGAACCACCTGAGAGGGGCAGGGGTACCAGCAGCCCACCTGCCTCTGGACTCGGACGCTCCCCCATTCCAGGAGCCAATGGCCCCTTTGCTGTTTAAGCCGGTTTGAGTTAAGCTCGTTGTCACCTGTGACCCATAACATCTCAGATGCTACGACCTCCTGGGGCTCAGCTCCAACGGGCATCACACTGCCCTGAGCAGGGCTGGAGTGAAGTGGCACGGACCCAGCAGGGCCCCCTTCTCCTCCACCCAAGCACCGCCATCTGCCCTGTTTCCTCCGCCTCCCCAGTGGCCCACGTTCCACTCCCCACCCCCCAATCCACGATTGCCAGCAGCCACAGGAGCCTTTAGTGGGCTGAATCAGACTGTGTTCCTCCAGAGGTTCCATCACCCATGGAACCAAACCAAAGCCCTCTCCTGCCCCCTTGGCCCCAGGACTGCCTGCCCGCACCCCTGGCTACACAGTGACAGGGGCTCCCTGCCCATGCCCTCCTGGGATGTGTGCACAGGGACCCAGAGATCCAATGCCCCGTGCTCTGCGGGGCTGTGTGCAGGGCCCCAGAATTTTGCTTGATGTCTGTGTGTTTTTCTGGCCGGAAGATGCAGGATCTGGGACCTAGGAAGCTGCCTCTCTCAGTGAACTTGCTCCCAGACTCACTGAGTGTTTAGGACTTAGCCGTGTCCCCATGGAAGACCACTCCTGGCTTCTCGTCATCCAGCGCTCACTAAAATGTCACCTACGGGGAGCGGCCCTCCCGGACCACCCTCCCTCTGCAGCTTCCCTGCCACCATCGAGCTCCACTGCCACAGTTCTCTGAAGGGACCGTGCAGCCGCCGGATGCATCTGCCGCGTACTTATTTATCTGCTTTAGGCTTCTCCTCCGTGGACGAGGGCCTCCGGTGCCGGCTGGTGAGGCCATGGGTGCTGGTGCCACGGGCTTTACAAGAGCACTGGCACCGACAGGGCTCTGGGGAACCTCTGCCCATGTCACGGCGACAGGGATGGCGAGCCCAGGCCCAGACAGCCTGGCAGTCGGCACGGAACCACGCGCCGTGCCGCCTCCCCAAAATGCTCGTTATTCTTCGCTCCTGATTGCTGCCTAATGCGCTCGCATCCTTCATAAACGCTGTGGTGGCTCGAAACAAAAAAGCAGAAGATGGGAGAGAAAAGCTGCATCGACAAACTACACCCATCCCAACGCAACTCTGTCTTTAGGAAAAGTCAACATAATAACTCTCTTTGTTTCAGACCAGGTGCCCAAAGGGAAATCAAATAGCTTTTCTTGCCTGGGAAACTGTAGCAGCCACTTTGGAGGGAGGCCACGCGCCCTCGCTCGTCCCGCCAGGCCCGTCCCGCGGGGGCCCGACCGCGCACAGTCTACACAAGAGCCCGTGTCCTATTATGGCGCCTAGTTGCCTCTGATTACCTGGAAAATAAACCAATTTGGGGGCCCACTGAGGTCTTTCTGGCCACCTCTCCAAGGCCTCGCCTTCATTACCATAGAGCCGGCATCCGCCGTGAGACAGAGAAATGTCATTATGCACCAAGAAAGCAGGGTCTGAAAACAGCAATTACTTGGCAGGTCACAGGAGGCCCCGGGGAGCTTATCTCAGTGGAATCCGGCCTGGCCTGATCGGAGCTGCTGCTTCAGTCCAGGACTCTCCGAACCTCTGGGCACTGGCATCTGATCAGTTTCCCAAAATGAGTGTGTCTCCCAAAATGTGTATTTATACATGTCTGAGCATTTAAATCTACTGCACACTTCGCAAAACATACACTAAAAAAAGAGACATAAAAAAGGAGATAAACATGAAGGACCTGTCTTTGTGGACGGACCCCAGTGGCTCGTCTCCACGGCACCTAGAGGCCACCCTAAAACCAGGAGTCAGGTTGTGTGGGGCACACACCGTCCCTGTTGCTTCACACAGTTTTCTTTTTTGTTGTGGTTATAACCCTATAAGAATGTAAAACCTGGACTTCCCTGGTGGCACAGTGGTTAAGAATATGCCTGCCAATGCAGGGGACACGGGTTCGAGCCCTGGTCCGGGAAGATCCCACATGCCGCGGAGCAACTAAGCCCATGCGCCACAACTACTGAGCCTGCGCTCTAGAGCCCGCGAGCCACAACTACTGAGCCCAGGTGCCACAACTACTGAAGCCCGCGCTCCTAGAGCCCACGCTCCGCAACAAGAGAAGCCACCACAATGAGAAGCCCGCACACTGCAACGAAGAGTAGCCCCCGCTCGCCACAACTAGAGAAAGCCCGCGTGCGGCAAAGAAGACCCAACGCAGCCAAAAATAAATAAATTAATTAATTTAAAAAAAAGAGACTGTAAAATCCATTCTTAGCTCCCTGTAAATATAAAAGCTGGCCACAGGCAGAAGTGCCACGCAGTAGGTGACAATGACATCTGTGTGCTGCCCGGAAACCACAGGGCGTCCACAAAGACGCTGCTGTAACCGTCCTCATCTCCGCTCCCTGCCCCCAGCAAGCCTGCCCTCGTGGGCCTCGCCCACCATGCCCAAGACTCACCGAATGATCTACCGTTTGGGAAGTGGAGGGTGCCAAGCCTCTGCCACCCCGTCCTGTTTCCCTAGCCCTGACACCGGCATGAGGAGCTTCTCAGAACCAGCAAGCCCCCGGCTCTGCTCCCCGCTCCCCTGGCCACGTTCACCCACTCAGGCGGCGGCTGTCACTGAGGGCAGGACGCTGTTGCCATGGAGACCCAAGGTTAACAACTCCTCGGCAGGTTTTCAAAATGTCACATGTGGATAATCAGGCTGGAGTCATGTTCCTGCAGTAAAGTGCTGGGCACAGCAAGCTTGGCCACGGATCCCTGCCAACGGGTCACGCTGGCACACGCGGGCTCTGTATCTGTTCGCGGGCAGGCGCGTCATCCCCGGGGGCTCCCTGGGCTGACACGTCGTCAGCACCGCAAGGGCAGCTGCTGGGCAGGCTCCCCTGTCGTGGACCTGAACTTGCAGGCGAACAAAGGAAACCACTTGTTTCCTGGCTCGAGGAAGGGAAAGCCCTGGGACGGACAAGTCTCCTCTGTGCGTCCCAACATAGCCTGGGCTGCCCGCCTGCCCTGAGCCGGGGGCGCCCAGGTCCGTGCACGGGTGTGCATGCAAAGGGGTGTGCAGGATACACAGACACAGTGCTGCACCCACCTATGGACGCTGCCTCTGCCGAGCGTCAAGAGAAAACACCACCGGATGCTGCAAAACGCTGCCGGCCCAGGGTCGGCCTCACAGCGTGGATCAGTGAGCAGGGCCTCCCTCCCCAGCAGCGTGTGCGCATGTGTGTGCACATGTGTGGCCCGTTGTGTGTGTGCATGGGGGTCAGCACGCACTCACACACGGTGCAATCGAGCAGCCTTTGCACGTGTGTCTCTGATACACGTCTGACATGTACACACACCCAGGTGGCACTGAGGTCAGATAGCTCGTCTCCACACAAAGGTGGCCCCGTGCTCTTTGCTCTTATTATAAGTGCACCGGACCCGTAAATGTGTATCTTCTACACCCCCCACCCCCCCATACGCACACATGTTAGATAATGCAGAATACGTATGTGTGTGTAGAAGACACCCACCCACCCCATACGCACACGTTAGATAACGCGGAATATGTATGTGTGTGTAGAAGACACCCCCCCATACGCACATGTTAGATAACGCGGAATACGTATGTGTGTGTTGAAGACACCCCCCCCCCATACGCACACATGTTAGATACACCCACCCACCCCCATACGCACACGTTACATAATGCGGAATACGTATGTGTGGTAGAAGACACTCACCCCCCCATACGCACACGTTACATAACGCGGAATACGTATGTGTGGTAGAAGACACTTTTCTGAGTCATATGCAGGTAGAGTAGGCCTGTCATTGTCACACGATCCTATAGAAACGTCCCATCTTCTCAGGAGTCATGCACTTACACACACACACGATCAGAACCAGAACATTCCATGAGAAAGGTTCTGCCCTCACCCCCCCGACCACCACCATCAGCTCCACCAGGCCCTGGAGACTGGCCAGCGGTGTCCCTGCCCGGGACACACGCTCAGGATGTGGGAGCCCCACACCCAGCAGCCCAGGGGCAGAGGAAGGGCTGCCTGGGATGGAGGAGGGGAGACTCCCAGACCGAAGGACAGGGGCAGCATCTTCACGCCTGCCTCCCCCTCCTCCCTGGCAGGTGGAGAAACAGCACCGCCTTCTCCGAGGTCAGACAGCTTCCTCTGGACGCACGGGAAAACCACGTCTCCCAGCCAGCCTTGCGTGGAGCTGGACCTGGGAGTCACTCTGGGGGAAGGAGTGTGACCAGAGGGCATGTGGCTCTGCCTGCCTGGCCCTCCTCTCCCACGCGTCCTCCTTTGCTCCGCCCCCTTCTGCGGGGACCATGTTGGATGGCGGCCTCACAGCCTCACCAGACGGCATGAGAGGGTCCCTGGGGCTGCCTTGGCCATGGGCCTCGTGACCCTCTCTGGACTGGGAAGGGAGCTGAAACCCACTGGGATCAGGCTGAGCCACTGAGCGGGGGGCACCTGTGACCGCCAGCCCGTGAATGCGGATGTAGATTTGACTGTCTGCCACTCACCCTCCTTCAGGGCAGAGAGCAGTCTCCGGCCCCCTTCCCTGAACTAGCCAGTGGCACTTAAGGCATAATCGTCGCCTTGGCCCCAAAGTCATCCCTTTAACCCCTGAAACTGAAACCCCAGAGACTGTCCTGGAAACACAAGCAGTGCCTGTGAGCATGTGCCCAGCGTGGGGCTGGAGAGAGGGACATGGTCTCCTGGAAAACGCAGCACCTGTTTCCCCAGGGGAAGCCCTACCCAGAGACGAGCGCCCGCAGGAGCCGCCCGGACAGCCCACGGCTCAAAAGGGGCCGCGAAGCAAAAGGATGTAAATACTTGAAGATTCGGTTTCTATCCTGCAAGCCTCCTGGAGCTCTGGCCCCAGTGCCCAGGCTGGGGTGCTGGCAGCAGCATCCTCGTGGAAAATCCCCGTGGGGCCGAGCTTACAGCCTTTCTGACAGAAAGAAACGGGGAGGGGACCCTCCCCTTCATAGGGAGCAGAGGGCATGACAGGAGGGGCCTCAGGGGACAGGCAGGAGGGGAGGGGTGCAGGCAGGCCTGGGCCGGCCTCCAGTGGAAAGGCACCGCCCACCACAGCCCACCGGCCGGCCCGCTGTACGGCCTTGCTCTCCCTGCCCTGCGGATGGACGGGCTCCTTCCCGGGATTGGAGGCCCCTGGTCTCCTCCTCTCCAGGCTCCGTCGCCCCTGGGTCTCCCCAGGGGACATGAGTCCTCGGGCAGGCCTGGACAGCCCGGGGGTGCTCACCCCTTTCTGTGCCCAAGTGTTCCTGGCAGCCTAGTGGGCTCAAGTGCAAAGTCGAGGGCTTAGCGTCCAGGCCCTCGGCAGGCTCGTCCCCTTGCCCCTGCACAGCGGCTGGAGGGAAGTCCCGCTCTGACCCCTGGGGACAGGGGAGAAGCCGCAGGTCCAGGGCACCTGACGCAGTGATGGACCCGAGCAACTGCCCCGTGAGCGCACCTGCTCAGGACCCCCAAGGTCACCCCGTCCCAGGAGCAGCACGCCGGCTGGAGAAAAGGCGCCAGCCAAGGGCCCTGGGGGTTCTCGGCCCACCTGTGAGCAGGGCGAGGAGACGGGAGGCCCCTGCCGCCCTGGAGTCTGCCCTGGCCCTCAGCTTCTCTCTGTAATATGGCAGCAGGTTGAACCAGGTGACGCCCGGGCCCACGTCTCCCCAGGAGGGCGCAGCGCGGGGAGTGCACGGCTCTCCACTGCCTGCTGCTCAGGCGGGCCGCGTGCACGTGGACGTCACGGGCAGAGAAGCCTCGTGGCACCGCTGCTGCTGCAGGAATGCGGGTGCAGCCCCTCCTCCCCCTCAGGTCACCATGGCGACCGAGGTGGCTGCAGGGCCACCGACACAAGAGGGGGCTGTGGCTCCCCCACCTGATGGCCGGCCACGCGTGGAAGCTGGCGCAGTTCGTCCTAGCTGCCCGCTCACCCCGGCCGCGCTTCCTTCCAGAGTCCCCCCCCATGCGCCCCGTGCAGGCTCACTGTGAGGTGGGCCGTCACCCTGGCATCACCCACGGTTCCTCCCCGCACCCCTCACCCAACCCATGGCTGCCCTGGGATTGAAAATCCCCACTCACATGGCCCAGCCTGGTGGAAGGCCCTCACCTCCTGCCTGCACCACCTCTGCTGCCCCTCTTCCCACAGCCATGCCCTGGTCTGCCTTCTGGAAGGTTCCGGCATCCAAGGCCAGGGTGGCCAATCCTCCAGGCAGAAGGGATGGCCTGTGGGCTGCTGGGAGCGGCCATCCCACCTCTGCTCGGAGCCCCGGCCCGGGTCGGTGCGCTGCCCTCCCTGCTCTGGGACCCCCTCGGCCTCTGGGATCCTGGGATCTTCCCGGGAGAAGATTCTGGGTGGAAGCAGCCACGATGGGATGGAGCAGGGAGCTCTGTCCTCTGCCGTGGAGCCCGACACTGGAAGAGCATGTCCTCCGTGGAGCTTTCTCGGAAAGAATATGTCTGCACACGAAGGCTCCCGGGGACCCCCAGGCCAGAGGCCACAGCTCCCCCGGCGGCCCCGCATTCACTGATTCATTCATCCGTTCATCCATTCGCTGGTTCACCAACCGATGCAGACACGCATCCGTCTCCACGAAACACACATGCATCCGTTCGCCCGCTCTTGTGTCCTCAGAGGGAGGACTTGGCCGGGCTGCGAAACACAGCGCTCTCACATGAGAATCAGCAGGGCGAGTCGTCAGCACAGCCCAGCCCGGGGCCCACGTTCCCCCAGGGCTGGACCCGGGCCCACACTGGGGGGCAGGAAGGAGGCTGGCGCGGAGCCTGGGAGGGGCCCTGGGGCCCGCCTGCCCCTTTGCAGCACCTTATCTCTGAGTTCCCCAAACACACACACCTGACTTTCACAAAATGAATACCCAAGTTAGGATGGGCATTCATCACGTGAGATGTAATATTTAAAGGCAAAGAAGTCATTTTTAAAACATTACAAGAACAACTCAACACCCCCCTTTCAGTGCAGCCCAGCCCATCTCCCAGTTGATGTCATTGTTAATTTTTTCTAATGACACATTCAAGAGACAAAGCAAAACAAAAGAACCATCAACTCAGCATTTAGAGCAACATATTTTGACAGCATATTTTTAAACGAATTCCCCTCTTCCAATGAAAGCGCCATCTTGCAGTCTTTTAAAGTCTATTCAGTATGTAGCAACATGATTATCTCATTCTTCTCACGATAGAAACTCTGAGACACATAACGGCAGCATGATCAACATGCAAATGTGTTCACGGGACATCGTCTCCTCCGCGGGGACCAGGAAGGAGGAGCAAGGGGAGATGCTCCCCCGGGAGCTCCACGCAGCGGGCCCCCTACACAGTCCGCTGTGCAAAGCTGGCACGCACAGAGTTAATGGGCGTGAGTGGCGCTCAGATGTCCGTTCCTTTCCTTAGGACCAAAGCTCTGGGATCGGGGTCCGGGGGCTCACGGGCTCTGCACAGCCACCCCCAGACGGGGCTGCGAGCGGCAGCTCTCAGAAGGCTTGGCCGCTGCACCTCCTTCCACTCTGCCCACGGAGGATTTTGGAGTCAGTCGTCCCTACATATAAGGGCCCTGCGGTGGGAGCTGCCCTAGGATCCTGGCAAGGGTGCAGGGACCTCCCCACTGGTGCACACACAGCCGGTGTCCCCGTCACCTGGGCTCTCACAGGTGTGCCCTGTTTCCCACCTGTACCGGGAGGCCGGCGGCATGGAGCCCTCACACCCACCAGCCACAGGAAGGCTGGTGCAGGGGTCCCCGAAAGCCTCCAGGGCCGGCAGCCAGGCGTGCCTGCCCCCGGGCTCCACGGGGGTGGCCTGGTGCCCTCGTCCGTCCGTCCGTGATCTGAGCTTAGCCAGAACAAGCATCCTCAGGAGAACCTAGCTGATGGCAGGCACGGGCTCAGGACGCAGGGAAACTTACGGAATGCCTGTCATTAACCCAAGGACTGGCGCCCCACGAGCACAATAAAGGAAAACGCGTTGTGGCTTTAAAATGTCTGCATCCACCCCTAACGGGAAGGTTTCTGCTTCTGAGGCCGGTCACCCGCTGAGACCTCAGGGGACAAGGGGCCCCCAAAAGACAGTCCGCCCCACCAGAGGAAAGGTTTGTGGACCGTCTAACAGCTGAAAGGCCGCTCTCCGTCAACCAACGTCGGGAGGCTGCCGGGGGCTTGCAGGTCAAGTGGACAAACACAAGAGGTGGCAGCCGGTGGCTGTGCCTCTGGCCGAGGTGGCTGGATGCCAGGTCTCCACTGCCAGCTTCACCTCCCGTGTGCGTGTGTGTTTGTGTGTGTGTGTGTCGAGGGTAAATGTCAGGATGGGTACATGCATGGTGCTCGCACGCGCGTCGGTTTGTGCCCACACGGGTGCGCACTGTGTCGTGTGTTGCAGGCATGAATGTCCCTCCTGTCTTGCTGATTTCTGGCCGGTCAGGGAGTGGTTCTGGCCGCCTCCTGCCTTCCGCCTGTGACCCCTGTGCTCTACGTCCTCCCCGGCCCTCGGTCTGTGCTGACCCCCAGCCCTGTCTCTGCTCCCCAGGCCCTGCCTCGTGGCTCTCGGGGTGCTGCCTCGGAACACACCCTGTGCCCTGAGCCCTTCTCCACTCATCCCTGCAGGCTGGCACCTAGCCAACTGCCCGGGGCGGCTCCGGGTGGAGGGTCAGGGTCAGCCCTTCCCACAGCAGGGCAGACGGGGCAGAGTCACCCGCTGGAAATAACCCATGGAGATGTCGGGGCCGGCCGAGCGGAGAAGCTGTGCCGGACACTGCGGGGCCCTCAAAGCTTTCACGTATTTCTGATCTTTAGAGAAAGCGCGTGCGGTGCCCGATTCCAGACGTGAGCAGGTGAGCGGTTCTGGGCAGGAGAAGCATGGTGAGGGCGGGGTGGCAAGAAGCAGCTGGGAGTCCTGGTGGGCGGGGTGGGGGAATCCGAGTGCTGGAAGGAGGGCATAAGGGGGCAGTCCACGGCAGAGGGCAGAGGGGGCCCCAGGCTGGGGGATGCCGGGTACAGAGAAGCAGGAAGAAGGAGAGGGGTTCAGAGGGGAAGGGCGGAGGCAGGTCACGGCGATGCCCGGTCCAGGACACCCGTGAGCTGCCCACCTCTAATCTGTGATTACCCCTGGACCCCCGGGCGGGCAGGCAGACAGTGCTCCAGAATCATCTGTGGAACGAGCATCTCCATGGACAATGTGGCCCAGTGGCAGGAGAGCCTCAGGTCACATGGGACTTGGTCCCCCTTGAGTTCCCGCTCGTATCTTGTTTATTAGGGAGCTGTGATCCCACTCGCCCCCCCCAACTCCCCGCTCCCGACTCAATCACACAAGCTCCGTCCTCCCTCCCAGGCAGACCCTACAGCATCCACGTCTCAAAGGAAACCGGGTTTGAAGGAACACGGCGGCTCAAACACGGGAAGCGGCCATGCTCCGGGTGTCCAGGGAAACCCTGAGGGCTGGCGCCCCCCGGCCCTTCTGGGCCCTGTACTCGCAGCCCTGTGCCCCGCCCCGCCCAAGGCCAGTGCACAGCAAACAGCCGGACCCCTGGAGAAACGGCAGTGTGTGTGCCCGCAAAACCCCGCACACGAATGTTCGCAGCAGCTCATTCCAATGGCCCCGAGTGGAGGCAGCTAGATGCCCTGCGGTGGGCGAACAGCCCAGGCACCCACGTGGAACCTCCTTGGCCAGAGAGAGGCGTGCCCTCTGCGCAGGTGCACTGACCTTCCACGGTTATGCTCGGTGGGGCAGCGGCCGCGCAGACGGCACGACGTGGATCCCGGAAAAGGCAAACCGTGGGAACCAAGAACAGATCGGTGGTCAGCGCACCTGCGCAGAGGCCTACCCAGGGAGTGCTCTGGGGTGGGGGGCACCCTCCGTGTCCCGTTTGTGGTCTCCACAAAGACCTATGCATGGGACAAACCTCACAGAGCTGCAGGCCACACAAGGGAGTCTGATTCTGGGTAAATATTTTACATTATTAAAGATGACCCCAGCCCACCAGATTGATTCAACATCAAGAAAGGGTCACGAGCCACAGTTTAAGAAATGCTGGGCTGAGCAGGTCCTAGAGCCTGCAGAGGAGGGACTCCTGGGAGGGGCAGGGAGGGACTGAATCTGTCGGGTTCTCCTGAAGTCTACGGGCCAAGATCCCTAGACAGGAAGACTCTGGGTGCTGTGGGGGCCAATGGCGATGACGATGAGAGAAACAGAGGGGCAGAGAGACAGACAGGGGGAGAGAGACAGGGAGAGAGGCCATCTTTTCACCTACGGAAAGATGTTCAGTGCAAAGGCTGATGCCCTGTGTCTCCCAAAGGTGGGCTGGGGAAGGGGGCAGGGGCTGCACCCCTGAGACTCCCCCGGGGGACGGCTGAGGGCTAGGCCACGAGACCACATGTGGGCATCACGGCCCGGCCGGGGCGAGTGAGTCCCCAACCTGGGTCCACCATGCTAGCCCGGCCTGGGCCCAGGTACTCCATCACCCTCTCCATCCGGACCCCTCGCCAGTCCCGCCTTCAACACGAGCCGCTTTAACTCACTCAGTCACACGTTCCTTCGTGCCCACCACAGCACTAATGGGTGGTCGGCTGGGGAGTCTTCAGTGACCGCCTTCCAGGCACCACTGCCTGAGCACAGGGCGGAAACGGGCCTAAAGCCAACGGTGCCCCCTGCGGAGGTGCTCAGACCCCTCCCACCTGAAACCCGCAGGCTCTAAGCCCCACCCTGAACGAGCCCACCCAGTGCCCTAGGCCACAGTCACTTTCCCGGCTGTGATGGCCCGCGGCTCATAGGAGACCCCTGGCCACGGCCACTGCTGTCCCAGGACAACTGGACCCCCCTGGGCCTGTGTTGGGTCAACCAGGCCCTGAGCAGTTCCGGAACACGAGCTTCAGAGAACTAGATGGAGACCCTCGAGCTGGGGATCTCAGCTCTGGGGTGACCTGTGGTTCAGGGTCTGAAGCGCTGCCCCTAGGCTGTCACGTCCAGCCCCAGCCTTCCTCTGTGAGGACCTGCCAGCTCTAGGTCTCCTTCTGGAAGGAGGTGACCTGTGCCCTCCAGCCCCTCCTGGGGCCTCCGGCACCTGAGCCACCTCAGGCTGCTCCTGGTGGCCCGAGGCAGCCCTGTGGTCCATCCCCTAGGACAGGCCGGACACCAGGCGGGTCCCAGGGGTCACTGAAGGGCGCTTCCTGCCTCACCAGGCCCCCTGCTTGCTCTGGTCTCAGTGCCATGAAATCACCTGGGGTGACTAGAATATGCCCCCTGAACTGCACCAGGTCACCCACAATGAGTGGACACGGAGTCCAAGGCAGGACACCCTAGCAGGACGGACTTGGTCTCTGAGCATCCCCAAGCATCTCACCTTCCCTGGGACTTGGAGGGGTGACGTTCTCAGGCAGATGTGGGCTCACCCGCCTGGCGTGGCTGGGCCCTACCCGCCCCCCCCAGTCCTCCACACGTCCCATAAGCATCATTTCAGCAAATGGAGAAGGGAGTGTGGCGTGTCATAGGCCAGAGCCCGTGCTCTTGGAAGCCGACCACCAAGACAGGGAACTGGAAACCCAGACGGCTCAAGGATGGAGCGGCTCCAGTGGCCTGGAGGGTAGCGGGGGCTGCCTGCACCGACCCACCCTGAGCCAGACGTTGGTCAGATGCCTGCTCCTCCCTAAGGAAGGCGACAGCCAGTGACAGGAGCCAAGGAAGATGCAGAGCGGCCCCTGTGCAGCCTGGGCCCCGTTTCTGGACCAGAGTTTCCCTCCAGATGGGTCCCAGTCCCCTCTGAGGCCAAGCTCATGGCCCCGCTTTGCTCCGAGCAGAAGCAGAGCACAGGGGGTGGAGCAAACATGGACCCTCCTCCTCTAACGCCGTCCCGCCATCCCGAGTTCACAGACGCAGGCCAAGGCCACCAGGCAATGAACACGCTGCTTAATGACAAACCCGATGCCGCTGGGGCCGCTCCAAGCGGTGATTTTACCTCCTCGCCCGTCTACCGTCAGGCCTGACGGTCCGGAGCCACGCAGCCACACTGGCTCCCCCTTGACCCCGCGGGGCCGCCCTGGATCCCCGAAACCCCACATGTGTAACAAACCCCGTTCATCCAAGACACAACGCCCATCCTGGCAACAGAGCTTCAGAATAGCTTTGTTTTTACCTTCAACTTAATGATGACTCATGCCTGGGTGATTATCTTGTGCTCTTTTTACCTGGCACCGGGAACAAACGATACCATTAGCGCCACAGAACAGGAGAGAAAACGGGAGACAGAGGCAGAGGGGATGGAATCTGGGGTCGGGTGGAGACAAGCTCGGGGAGAGTCTGCACGCTTAACCCCGGGGGGCCTCCCCGCAGGCCTTGATCTGGAACCTTCCATTCCTCACTGTTTGTTGTTGCAAAATAAAACAAGCCCAAATCACGGAAGAGAGTTCCTGAGACGCACTAACATTACTTTTGAAAAGTGCCCAGATGCGCACTTAAGAGCAGCATCCCGCTGGGTAAATAAAGCCAGAGGACGGCCGAGGAGGCAGTAATTGGTGAAACGGGCCAAAGAAAACCCATTTACAGCCCTTTTCCACGCCCTGGATTCTGCACTGTTGCAGCCGAGGCAGGAAGGATTCAGCAGGCATTAATTTCCAAAGAAAATTCCATCCACACTCACGTTACCCCGCAAACAGACGTCCTCGCGAGTGTAGGGTCCCCAACCCCCGACCCCGCCGGGTTCTTCCAGCACTGTGGGCGGGGCTACATGCTGAGAGTACGGACGCTCCTCCCACACTGCTCTGCGGGGGGCCCAGCCCCGCCCCGCCCTTGGGTCTGCCCTGGCCTTTGGGAGCCCATGCAGCAAAGGCAGGCCGGTCCTGAGGGAAACGTCCAGACCCAGGGCGTCTGTTCGCTCCTTTGAGCTGCGTCCTGCCCACCTCTCCCTGGCCGTCCAGAAAGCTCTGTGCAGCCCTGCAGCTGGGCCTCACCCTGCGGTCACTCAGCAGCCCTGGGCCATCTGAAGAGACCATTCCCGCTGCTCCCTCCCCTGACGAAGCTCAGGGTGGGGGTCCAGGCTGGCTGAGGCCAGGGGGGGTCAGTGGGGGGCCCGGACATGTTGGCACACCCCAGCCCACCAGGCTCTCCCATCTCCGTGCTCCGGCCCAGGTGCCCTCCCGAGCCTGTCCAGCCACCCACATCCTGCAGTGAAGCCCTGTGTCGCTTCAGGTCCTCCCGCGGGATCAGCCTCAAATCATGGTTTCATCTCCGCACTCCCAGAGGGAGACGCTCTGGCTCTGATTCCCTCTTCACACTGATGCCGTCCACCTGGCGTCCCATCCCGGACACGTCCTCACGATGTGCTGTCTCACCCCAAGGACGGGGTGCGGGCGGTCACTCCACCGACCAGAACACGAGCTGTGCTTGCTGGCATGCCCTGCCCCACGTCCTGCTCCCCGGCATTCAGATGTGGGGCAGGCACTCAGGGCAGAGCTGTGACTGGCCGTGGCCGTGGGCAGGAGGGGATGGAGATGGTGAGTCGGGAAAATGGAGCAGGGATGCAGCCAAAGCGTCCACGATGCTGCCTGGGGCTAGGCCTGGTCTCCCGGCCACACACAGGAGCACATGCTCAGGGCACCCTCACACCGACCCCAGGCGCGTGCATCTGCCCCTGGGGCAGCTGCCACGGATGCCCCAGATGACACAGCGGACGTTCATCCTCTCACGTGAGATCAGGGAGTCGGCAAATCTTGTTCCCTCTGCGGCCTCTCCCCTGGCTTCCGGTGTTTCCCAGAATCCTTGGCATCCCATGGCTTGTAGAGGCATCGCTCTCATCTCTGCCTCAGCTGTCACGTGGCTTCTCCCTGTGTCTCTGTGTCCACTCCTCTTTTTCCAAGGACCCCCAGTCACTGGGTTTAGGGCCACCCTTCTCCAGTATGACTGCATCTTAACAATTACATCTGCAAACACCCTATTTCCAAATACAGTCACGTTTTGAGGTCCCGGCTAGATATGAATTTTTGAGAGGATGCTACTCAGCCTCTAAGAGTGGTAATCTCTGTGTCAGGGAGGAGAGCATGCCCAGACAGGTTGAGCAACTGGTCCCAGGTTGCACAGCTGCTATGTGGTCGAGCCAAGACCAGACCCTGGCAGGACACTTGGAGCCTGGCCCTTGTCCTCACTGTCACGGGAGTCCAGCCACTCAACGGTCCACGTTGCAGATGGGGAGACAGAGCTTAGACGGGTGCTGCTTGCCTGTGGTCTCACCACGTTTGGGCCGAGCGGCTCCAGGGACCGGGGTCTCCAGCCTGCCTCCCCTGGGGCTGCCGGGCTGTGCTCAGTCCCCTGCGCAGCTGCCCTTCGAGACTCAGGCCTGTTTCACAGACATCATCACCCCTGCTACATGATTGCATAATAAACAGATTAGGGCCTTAGGCACCAGAGTTATTAAAAGTGAGAGATCCTCCAAGAGAAGGCGAGGGATGCTTGGAGCCTCCATCTCCTACAAATATGTAATGAAATTTAAATCGAATCTGGTTTAAAATCATTTACCTTTTGACATCACGAATCAGTGCGCTAAGCTCCGGCTGAGAAAGCAAATAACCTTTCAAGCGGAATGAAAAATTACTCTGTCTCTTTTGATTTCATGTTAATTTTCAAATGTAAACTACCCTAAAGCTCTCTGCCTGGGGTCAGCCCCTAAGAGCCTGCTACTTGCACGAGGTCCGGGCCATCACGGGCACCCTCCTGGCCGGCCTTGCAGATGTGGGAGCAGGTTCGGCTTCCATGCAGGTGAAAACTGCTCCAGGGGAGGAGGTGAGGGCCCTTGCCCGACCAGAGTGACCGTCCACACACTGCTTGGGGGACACTGGGCAGGACACCCCTCAGCGTTATGGTGCCCCGGGGTAATCATTTTCTACTGGGAGCCTCGGTCTTCTCATTCATCTACACAGTGGCCACCATCGCCCAGCTCAGCTGGCCTCCGGAGGACCCTCGAAGCTGTAGGAGTTCCCAGGCGGACCTCGTGGGGACACGCAGGATGCCTGTCGGGCAGGAGGGGTCCCAGGGCCATCCCGTCCACAGCCAGGCATCCTCACCGGGACCCCGCGTCCGGTAAGGTTACTGGTGGTGATGGAGTTGATGGGGACACGGCTGAGCTGCCATTCAGGTGGGAGGGGGCGTCGTGAGGCCCTCACTCACCTATGTCAACCCGCAGAGGCCAGGCAACGAGCCTCGGGGGTGGGTGTTCCTGGGTTCCTGTTCCCATTACACAGACCAGTAAACCGAGGCCCCAGAGGCCGAGCAGCTTGCCTGGTCCCGTCACTGCGTGTCCAAGCCGAGACCTGGACCAGCTTCCGTGAGTCTGTGGGTCATGGGGCCCAAACGCCAGAGCCCGTGCGGCATCCGTCGGATTCTCTGAGGTTGGAAGGCTTTCGTATTGAAGCAAATCAGAACCTGTCAGCTCATCCTCAGCTTTGGCCGTGACTGGAGTGGGGCGAGCACAGTGGGGCTCCCTGGGCCGGCCCTCTATGCTGGGCACCGCCCCGCTGCTCCCAGACGACACGGCAGGAGGTGGGAGCCCAGCAACTGTCACGGATCCCACGTGAGCCTTGCGAGGAGTCTCCGGTCCCTGTCCCTGGGGCCACACTGGCTGTGCAGACGGGAGCGTGACGGGCGCCCAGGTGGGCAGGGGGACGGCATGCCAGGTGCCACTTCAGACGACCCTGCAGCCGGTGCGGAGACGGCGGCCCATCAGGGGACCCGGGCCTTGGTGCGCTCAGCGAGGGCCTGGAAGCAGCCTCTGCCCTGTGAACTCAGCAGTGAGTCTGCCCTGTCTCACGGAGAGGAGAGTGAAGCCTCAGGCACTGTGTCCTGCCTGGGCTCCCAGCACCGACGAAGCAGCGGCCTCGGATCCTGGGCCTGTTCCCAGGACCACGTCAGCTTCCCCGGCTCAGAGGGACAGCATGCTGACTGCGGCCTAGAGGCCCCCCGGGGCTGGTAGGACGCTCGGTTGGGCCTGGAAGGTCTTCCTTGAATCCCACTCAACTCTTGGATGTGCCTGTCCAGCCCCTCGGGACCCTGGCTGCTGTCCAGAGAGGACCTGGGCCTGGGCCCCTTTTGGGGCCTGCTGCTATTTCTTAATTAGCCCGACCAGACAAAGGGGCTTTTCATGGGCACTGTCCCCTGGGCAGTCACATGTGGGCACCACTGGGCTGGAAAACAGAGTGGGCTTTGCCAGGACTTCACCCCCACCGTGCCTGCCCAGAGAAGATGGGCAGGGAGGAGAGGCCGGGGAGGGAGGCCGGCCTGGCCCCCCACAGGCGGGCTGCGGCAGAGGACCCTGGTCCCGGGAACCACGTCTCCGGTCACACTGCTGCCACCAGGTGAAGGGATCCAGGTGTCCAGGCAGCAGGAGGCCAGGGTCTGCTGCTCCCTGGCGAGGGGCTGCTTTCCACTAGGACACAATTCAGGGCCCCCAGGTGGCCTAGAGCCAAGCCCTCGGGCAGAAGCCCCGGATGTCAGTGTGCTGGGCTCACCAGCGAGGCAGAGCCTCGGTGCAGGTGCCAGGGCCCAGGACCGGGTCGAAGCTTGTTGCAGCTCCGTCACCTGGATCCCGGGCCTCAACCTCTGGGGAAGGGGGTCGGGAAGCAGGCGGGGGCGAGCGTCCTGGGGGCACGTATAGTGCAGGGATGCTTCTACTGTGTGCCTGCCGCCGGCGGGTGGCCCGTGCTCACCCCACCCCCCCCCGGGAGAGCTGCCACGCCGATGCGACACCGGCCTGTTGAATGTCACCAGCACCACCGTGCCCAGGAGTTTCTCCCTAGGTCAGGCTCACCTGGGGAGCCTGGCAGCCGGGACAAAGCCAGGATCTTTGTTTTCCTTCTCGTCAGCCTCCACCTGAGAGGAACGGAGGGGTCTCTGGGCCTTTGCTTCACGAAGGCTGTGAGTCTGGGAGTTTCTGGGGTGGGCGGAGGGGGTGACGGGCAGTGACCGCTTAACGCATCTGGGGTTTCCTCTTGGGGTGATGAAAATGAGAACGTGATGGTAACAGTGGCTGTAGGACACTGTGAACCTGCTAAATGCCGACAAAATGCACACTTAAAAATGGTTCGTTGTGCTATGTGAGTTTCACCTCTATAAAAAAATAAAACAACAAAACTTTTAAAAGGGCTGTCGGAGCAGCCAGGCTCTCCCTGAAAAAGCAGGAGTGAGGTCCCCTGGCCCAGAGATCAGGCCTAGACAAGGAGAACGCACTTCCCCGGAGCCCCCAAGGCCCCCCCGCCACCGTCCCACGCACCAGGGCACAATCCCTGGGGCTGCACTGGGTGGGGGGCTCAGCAGGGGCCTGGATGCAGCCACCATCCCCCCAGAAAGCACTAGCCTCCGGCGGGGGGCGGCCTCCCCTCCATCCTCAGCTGGGCATCAGCACCGCCTGAGCCCAAACCCCCCAGCCAGGGACTCAAGAAGAAAACAGGGCAACGTTAAGTGCACAGGGATGCCTGACAAGTGGTCCAGGTGGTCAGCACATCGCCATGAAGATGGTCACCTGTGGGGTCCCTGGGCCCCGGCCGGGAAATGCCCACCGGCTCCCGATGAGGGTGGGGTGTCGGCGTCCGTGCCCTCAGCCAGAATGCCACCCACAGCGGTGACGTCGGCATCAAATATGCTGCTGGCTTAAATTAAAGCCGAACCAAGGGGCCCCGAGGTTTCAGCAACAGGAGAACGGGAGCAACCAGGATTAAGCGGCGCGAGAGGAGAGATCTGTGCCGAGATCACCAGGAAGGGCGCTCAGGAGAGCCGGTAATATGTACTTAAAAAATTCTTAACCTCCACCAGCATATGCCATTCCACCTAATTTTGATCAACTTAAACGTAAAAAACATCTCTGTGCCTCCGCTTGGGTTTTGCCACCATCTGGTTTAATTAGTCCTCGGGTAGCGCGCCGCCGAGTTAATGACAGAACACGCCGGGCTGATTGAGGTAGCTGCTGGGGCCGCATCTCACCTCGGCCTTTCTCCTCGACCCGACGGCGGGGTCAAGGCTGTGGTGGCCGAGGGCGCGGCGGTGGATGCGAGTGGTGGGCCCGGAGGTGGACTGGGTGTGTGAGGCTGGGCGCTGGCAGGACGGCTGCCAGGGTCGCCCTGGGCAGGGAGGGGTCTCTATGTTCAGACCCCTAGAGGATAGACTCCTGCCCACAGGCTGATGGAGGCCTCAGGTGGCCCCGGATTCGCTTCCCCCATCAGGATGGAAGCCAGTGCCTAGCAGGGGGTGAGCAGCGCTCCCTGAACAGATGACAGACAGACCATCCCAGAGGAATGAGGCGGGCAGGACACAAGCCAGGACTAGCCTGTGGGCGAGGAGATGGGGAGGGTCTACGTGAGCAGCGCCCCCGGCGCCACGGGGCCTCAGAAGACCTCGTGGCTGGCAACTGTGATGGTGACTTTTTTTTTTTTTTTTTTTTTTTTGCGGTACGCGGGCCTCTCACCGCCGTGGCCTCTCCCGTTGCGGAGCACAGGCTCCGGACGCACGGGCTCAGCGGCCATGGCTCACGGGCCCAGCCGCTCCACGGCATGTGGGATCTTCCTGGACCGGGGCACGAACCCACGTCCCCTGCATCGGCAGGCGGGCTCTCAACCACTGCGCCACCAGGGAAGCCCTGTGATGGTGACTTTGACAAGTGCGATCCTGGGAAAGGAGGGAACAGAGCCACGGGAAAGCGGGCGTGATGCCTGCACGAGAAGGCAGGAGAGGACAGGTGCGGGGAGCTGAGGTCCAACGGTCCGAGGCCAAGGTGCCAGAGGAGGGAGAGGTGGAGATGACCGGGAGAAGGGGTCATCGGGCAGGGCTCAGGCAAGACCAGCACCCCAAAGCCCCCTTTTGCAGGACAGGAAGCTGCAGTCTGGCAGGTCCAGCCCCATGAAGTTCCCACTGCTGGCCCTGTGCTGGGGCCTCACCGAACCAGGGCGGCTCTGCACCACTGCTCCCCACCCTGCGAGGGCCCGGCCCCGCTCTCAGGGTCACGACCACCCTGCCGCATGGGGGGTCTGGGTCATGGGGGGTCTGGGCCACCCTGAAAATGGAAATGACAGTGCCTACCTCGCCTGGTTTCGGAGGTTGAAGGTGATTCGTCGAGGTGCCAGGACAGCCAGAGTGACGGCCCAGAGTCAGTATTCCTGCTGGTGTCGTTTCAACCTTCTGAGATGAGTCCTTAACGGACACTGAGAGCCTTACACCCAGTGGATCTTCCCTTTTTGCCTTGTCTGCCAGGAAGCTCAGAGCTAAGCTCTGTGCTCAGTTTCAGGAGCTCCCTCTGTCTGGGCCGGTAATTCTCAGCTGGGATGAGGCACCTGGCTGACAGGTGAGGGGACTGGCCCTGCAGGCTCTAGCTCTGCCCAGCACGGAAGCCACCTGGGGAGATCCAAGGGGCCCTCCCCGTGCAGCCTCGAGACCCTGAGCCATGCCCGTGGAAAGGTAACTGACAGAACTGTCCCCTTGGCTCCAGTGCATTTCTGCGGGACAACAGACGGCTGCCACGCCAGCTCACGTGCACCCCGTTGACGCCCGGAGAGCCCACCCTGCAAGTCATAGGAAGGTTATCCCCAACTACCCAAATTAAACGTATTAAGAGGCAACGGGTTTTTAGCGAATTTATTAATCAATTTGATAATGCCTGGGGATTGTAATATAAAAATAATCAGTTGGCCTTCTCACCAACGTGAGACGCCAAGAAGGTGTCATTTAACTTTCCAATGCCGACTGCCACCTTTCCAAACTTATTGTTACATTAATTGAGATGAAAATTTTGCAATTTGGAACTTCAGAAGAGCATGTGCTCGTTCCGTCTGGAGCCTGTGCGCACAGACAGGCAGCGACTTGGTGGTCCGCACCGGATTCCACTCCCGGGACGCAGGGAAGACCCTGAGGCTGGCTGTAACCACGGGCCAACAAGGAGCGTCCAAGATGGAGCAGGTTCTCACAGGAGACCTGAGCCTCACAAAAGTGAAGGGAAGGGAAGGAGGGCTGGGTCTTCCCTCTGTCCCATGCCACCCGGCAGCCATGAGCCCTTGCCCACACCAAGGCCGCCTGGACCGAGCATCCCTACCTGACCGCTCCCTATAGCATCCCTGGGGAGGAAGCCAGTAGACAGACGAAACTGTCTGCACAGCGAGTCCACAACAAGACTAAAGGGCGCCATGCATAGGACACACGTGGCCCCCGGGGGAGAGGCAGCGCCAGAGGTTGCAGAGACGGGCCAAAGCCAGGCGCCCCGGCACAGCGACAGCGTGGACTTGGCTCCAGAGTCAGGCCCGGCCAGGGCCTCGGCCTCTCTCGGCCAAGCTCTGCTCTGAGGGCCCAGGCTGACGTCTGGCCTCGGGAAGCCTCTGGTCCTCGTGTCCGTAATGGAGGCTGAGCCCTGATGACCCACGACGAGGGAAGAGAAGCACATTGAGAGGAGTTATGTTCGAACGTACACTTGTGCGCGTACACACGCACGCACACACACGCACACCCTACAAACCGTCTAGGTGTTGTATCGTCCTGATTTCGGACTTTGTTATTTTCCTTTAGTTTTTGCTTAAAGTCTTTAAAATTACCATCTGTCTCCGGGGCAGAGCAGAAGGGGGCTATTTCCTGACTGGAGTGAGGCCGTGACAGTGAGAGGGAGTTGAGGGCAGGGGGCTCTGGTCACCTTGCCTCCTGGGCCAACAGATGCAGCCGCGTGTGCAACGTGGGCCCCAGCCACCCTCCCCGCATCCCACCTGCGCCGTGGCCAGCATCCCTGGGCTGGCTGCTCGCTGCCTGCACGCCACGCTGTGCCCCAGGGACCCATCACACCCATGACCAGCTGCAGCCTGGGGACGCCCAGCAGACGCCCCTCTCCCTGCCCTGAGTAGCATGCAAGGAGGGGAGCCCACCCAGCTTGGGGAGACCCCACAGAGCCCTGGGGGAGGAGGCACACAGAAGCAGGCTTCCCCTTCCCCCCGACCCAGCAGATCAGCCCCTGGATGCGTGCACGGGGAGCGGCCGTCCCCACCGGCCACGTGAGGAGTCCACGACACCCACACACAGGCCTGCACGAGCCAGCCTCAGGGAATGGCCCTTCAGAGCTTCATGGGTCCGGCTGGTCCAGCAAAGGGGCTGGAAGGGCAGAGCCTGGGAGGCAAGCGCTGCGTTTGACTCGATCTCTGCAAGTGTGTTTTGTAAAATCAAAACTCACGATGAAACGGCTTCTCTGCAGACCCAGATGCTGCTGAATGAAGGGCATTTTCCAAAAGGAAGGCGCTCAGGGCTTTGTCAACTGCCTCCCAAGGTGGGCGGGCCTCTGGGGGCTAAAGGAACCCAGGAGGGCTGGACCCTGGAAGGCACCAGCGAGGAGAACGCTCCCACCTCCTGGAAGCCTGAGCCACCCCCCAGCCAGGTTGGCCCAAGCAGGAGCCAAAGAGGCCAGGCCATCCACAGGCGCAAAACTAAAGCACCCAGAGGGGTGATGGGGCCCCGTGGAGTACCAAGCACAACACAAGTCCCGAGGCTACCTGCTGACCAGCTCACGCCCTAGGGGGGCGCCCCAGCTGCCCCCAGCTCCCGAGACTCTGCACCTCTGGCTCCCAGACCAGCCCTGCGCTGTGCATTTCAGGGTCCTGGCCACCCCTAAAAGTGCAACGTGTCACCCCACACCAGATGACAGCAGTGCCCGTGCTGGCCAGGGCGCACACGGCAACACCCCCTCCACCCAGGTCAGGGGAGGATGGTCCCTCAGGACTGGGGATTTTCTTCTTTGTTTATAGAATTTTAAGGGTTACATTCCATTTACACTTATTACAAAACATTGGCTCTATTCCCCGTGTTGTACAATACGTCCTTGAGCTTATCTTATGCCCAATAGTTTGTACCTCCCACCTCTCCCAGCCCTGTAGTGCCCCTCCCCCTTCCCTCTCCCCATTGGTAACCATTAGTTTGTTCTTTGTATTCTCTGTATGTTGTTTTTTTTTTAGATTCCACATAAAAGTGATATCATACAGTATTTGTCTTTCTCTGTCTGACTTATTTCACTTAACATAGTACCCTCCAAGTCCATCCATGTTGCTGCAAATGGCAATATTTCATTCACTTATATGGCTGAGTAATATTCCATTACGTATAAATATACCACATCTTCTTTATCCCTTGGTCTACTGATGGACACTTAAGATGCTTCCATACCTTGGCAATTGTAAATAATGCTCCTATGAACATTAGGGTACATGTATCTTTTTGAATTAGTGGTTTTTTGTTTTTTTTTTTCAGATATATACCCAGGAGTGGGATTACTGGTCTATTTTTAGTTTTTTGAGAAACCTCCACACCGTTTTCCACAGTGGCTGCACAAATTTACATACACCAACAGTGTACCAGGGTTCCCTTTGCTTCACATCCTCGCCAACAATTGTTATTTGTGTTCTTTTTGATGTTAGCCGTTCTGACAGGTGTGAGGTGATTTCTCATTTTGGTGTTGATTTGAGTTCCCCTGGTGATTAGCGATGTCGAGTATCTTTTCATTTGCCTGTTGACTGTCTGCATTTCCTCTTTGGAAAAATGTCTATACAGTTGTAGGGTCCATTTTTCAATCAGGTTTTCTTGATGTTGAGTTGTAGGGGCTGTTTATATATATTGGATATTAATCCCTTATTGATCATATCGCTTGCAAATATTTTCTCCCGTTCAGGGGGGTTGCCTTCTCATTTTGTCCGTGGTTTCCTTTGCTGTACAAAAGCTTTTAGGTTTAATCAGGTCCCATTTGTTTATTTTTGCTTTTATTTCTTTTACTTTAGGAGACGGAGCCAAAGAGATCGTGCTGTGATTTATGTCACAGAGCTCTGCCTATGTTTTCCCCTAGGAGTTTTACAGTATCCCGTCTTACCTTTAGGTGTTCGGTCCCTTTTGAGTTTACATTTGTATGTGATGTAGAGAATGTTCTAGTTTCATTTTCCGTCCCTGTAGCTGTCCAGTGTTCTCAGCACCGCTCACTGAAGAGACTGTCTTTTCCCCATTGTATATTCTTGCCTCCTTTGTCGCAAACTGACCATAAGTGTGTGGGTTTATTTCTGGGCTCTCTCTCCTGTTCCACCGATCTATGTGTCTGTTTTTGTGCCCGTACCATGTTGTTTTGATGACTGTAGCTTTGTACTATAGTCTGAAGTCAGGGAGGGTGATTCCTCCAGCTTTGTTCTTTTTTCTCAAGATTGTTTTGGCTATTCTGGGTCTTTTATGTTTCCATGCAAATTTTAAAATTATTTGTTCTAGTTCTGTGAAAACATCCATTGGCATTTTGATAGGGATTGCATTGAATCTGCAGGCTGCCTTGAGTAGTATGGTCATCTTAACAATATTAATTCTTCCAATCCAAGAACACGGTATACCTTTCCATCTGTTTGTGTCATCTTCAATTTCTTTCATCAGCATCTTATAGTTTCCTAAGCACAGGTCTCTTGCCTCCTTAGGTAGGTTTATTCCTAGGTATTTTATTCTTTTTGGTTCAATGGTAAATGGGACTGCTTCCTTAATTTCTTTTTCTGATACTTCATTGTTAATGTATAGAAATGCAACAGATTTCTGTATATTAATTTTGTAACCTGCAACTTTACCAAATTCATTGATGAGCTCTAGTCATTTTCTGGTAGCATCTTTAGGATTTTCTATGTATAGTATTGTGTCATCTGCAAACAGTGACAGTTTAACTTCTTTTCCAATTTGGATTCCTTTTTTTTCTTTTTCTTCTCTGATTGCTGTGGCTAGGACCTCCAAAACTATGTTGAATAAAAGTGGTGAGTGTGGGCATCCTTGTCTTATGCCTGATCTTAGAGGAAATGCTTTCAGCTTTTCACCATTGAGTATGATGTTGGCTGTGGGTTTGTCACTTATGGCCTTTATTATGTTGAGGTAAGTTCCCTCTAAGCCTGCTTTCTGGAGGGTTTTTATCATAAATGGGTGTTGAATTTTATCAAAAGCGTTTTCTGCGTCTATTGAGATGACCATATGGTTTTTATTTATTCAACTTGTTGAGGTGGTGCATCACACTGATCGATTTGCAGATACTGAAAAATGTTTGCACCCCTGGAATAAATCCCACTTGACAGTCGTGTATGATCCTTTTATTGTATTGCTGGAGTCGGTTTGCTAGTATTTTGTTGAGGATTTTTGCAAATATGTTCATCATGTTGACCTGTAATTTTCTCTTTTTTGTGTGATATCTTTGTCTGGTTTTGGTATCAGGGTGACGCTGGCCTCACAGAATGAGTTCGGAAAGTGTTCCTTCCTCTGAAGATTTTTGGACTCGCTTCAGAAGGATAGGTGTTAACTCTTCTCTAAATGTTTTGTAGAATTTACCTGTGGAGCCGTCTGGTCCTAGACTTTTGTTTGTTGCAAATTTTAAAATTACTGATTCAACTTTATTACTGGCAATTGGTCAGTTCATATTTTCTATTTCTTCCTGGTTTGGGTCTAGGGGACTGGAGCCTACCCACCAAGGGACCCCCAATAGCCACCTTGGGCCCCAGGGCTCGGGGGCGTGCCCCTGCTCGCTGACACTCCACAGGCTGTCACACGTCCACACTGGGGAACTGTGCCACCCCCTGGGGCCTGGAGCTCATGCCTGGCGTCTCCTGGAGACTGTGCCTCCGTGAACCTTTCCCTTTTGCCAATTTAATCTCCTTTCAGTCTAACAAACCATCCCCGAGACTGTCACAGCTGTTCTGAATCTGACAGTGGTCTCACAGACCCTGACCCACGGGCAGTGGCAATGGTCTGCACAGGGTGTACTTAGAATGACGTTTCTGTAGACATAGCGCCAACTGCCAAGGCTGTCTGCATGCCTTTGGTTAAACATTCTTCCTCAGTCCCCAGACAGACATCACCATAGCCTGCAGGCAGTGCTCTGCGTGTCACAGCCCTGGTCAGCCAGATGGGGACCACGCGATTCCACACCGCCATGGGGCAGTAGGTGTTTCACAAGGCTAACGGCAAGATCCAGAGCTGAAGAGGCCAGCAGCCATGTTCAAATTGCAGCTCATCACACTTGGGGTAGACAGGGAGGCACTGTGGGCCTCTGAGACCCTCAGTTTCTTCTTCTATAAAAAGGGAATCATATATCCCGTCTCCTGCTGAGAAGACTCAATGCCACAAAGTACGAGAAGTGCCTGGCACCTGACTGGCACCCAGCAGTGGTTCAAGAAATGTCCTCTCGGGGACTCCCCTGGTGGCACAGCAGTTAAGAATCCACCTGCCAATGAAGGGGACATGGGTTCGAGCCCTGGTCCGGGAAGATCCCACATGCCGCGGAGCAACTAAGCCCGTACACCACAACTACTGAGCCTGCACTCTAGAGCCCACAAACCACAACTGCTGAAGCCCGCGGGCCTAGAGCCTGTGCTCCGCAGCAAGAAAAGCCACCGCAATGAGAAGCCCGTGCACCACAACGAAGAGTACCCCCCGCTCGTTCGCTGCAACTGGAGAAAGCCGGCATGCAGCAATGAAGACCCAATGCAGTCAAAAAAAACAAGATTAGAAAAAAGAATAAGTCACTGAAACAAAACTTAAAAAAAAAAAAAGAAATGTCCTCTCTGGGAGGGCTACAGGCTTTTGTGTGGGTTCCTGAGCACGGGAGCATTCCGGATGCAACTGGTTCAATCCCAAAGGCAAATAATGTGTGTCCCACCTGCAGGCAGACACGCCCACAGTGGGGGACAGTGTCCATGACTGCCCTGCCCAGACAGCTCACAAGGAGGCTTGGGTGGGGTGGGGTATGGAAGGCACCCAAGCACCCAAAGTCTCCCCAGTGCAGACCCCTGGCCGCACCCTGCCAGCTGAAGGGACCCCTGCAGTGGCCTCTGAGATTCCATTCGGGAGCCCCACCCCGTGACTGTACCTCCTTCTCTCCCCTGTCCCCTCCTTCCCTTCCCCACCTCCTTCCCTCTCCCCTCCTCCTTCCCTCCCCCGTCCCCTCTTTCTCTCCCCTCTCTTTTTAAAGTCGCGATTGCAACTTAACTTGGAAACAGCGGATACATCAGTAGGCTCCCACAACTTGTCCAGACCCTGAAGTCCAAGACCCACCTGCCCCTCTTGGCGTGGTGTCTGGACCGTCCCCTGCTGCCCCCAAGGCTGGCTGCAAGTCCCATCACGGGTCTCCTCTCCAAGCCTCCCAAACCCCTCAGGACCAGGCTGGGGCCCCAGAAGACAACCCGGCTTTGTTTCCACCTCTCCCACCAGGAACCCTGCGCGCGTCCCCTGCCTTCCCTGAGCCTCACTTCCCTCTACAACGAAAAGAAAACAAACATTGAGCTGGGAGGGTTGCCGTGAAGATCTAGGAGCAAGTGGACACGGTTTGCTGGGCGCCTGGCAGGATGCCCATCCACCAGGACTGCAGCTGAGTGACATAGCAGGGCCAGCGCCCACCTCTCCAAGGATGGCCCGCGTGGACAGGGAAGCACCACTGCATGGACAAGCCCTGGGGTAACAGCACATGTCTCTCTGGGCAGCGGATCCAGCCGTGGTCACCGAAGCCCCGAGAGGGGGAGTCTGCCAGGGCTGGGGCATATGGGGGCTTCAATCGGGACCCTGAAGGCAGGATTCCAGAACGACGTGGGGACTCGTGGTGGGACAGGAGCGAGAGGCGCGCCAGAGGGGAGACTCCTGGGGCAAACAAGGCCTTCGTCTGGGTTATAGTTGGGCAGGAAAACAGGGCGCTGGCCACAAGGATCCCGTGGCCTGGACGACCTGTCTCCTTTTGGAACTTTAGTGGATTCGAAAGTTGCTAAAGGCCCTTCCGCCACCCAGGTAAAAACACTTGCCAGAGGTAGTCTTCCAAGTCAGGGTCAAACGGGCAGGTCACCCCATATCCACCCCACCCTGTCAGCCAAATCAGCATCAGAGCCTTTTTCACACACACGTGTAAATGGCGACAGCAGCAGTAATCCTGGGTTAACTCATCCGCGGCACCTGCTCTTCGCAGGCCCTGACCCAGCCGACGGGACCAAGCTGACAATGGGACGCCCAGGTCCTGCCCCAGAGGGGCTCCCATCCCTGGCTGAACGCAGGGCCACACGGCGTGGAGCTGGCAGGCCCACAGCCCCCCACTTCTGGGGGAGCTCCTGTGAATGGAGACGTCCTCAACTTCCAGGCGTGCACAGGTCACAGGAACAAGGCCTGGGCCCTCCCACATGTGGCCACGCTCAGCAAACGCTGGCCTGGAGGGCCCTGAGTCCAAGGCCACGAAGCCTGGCAGGGCCTGGGCCGGCTCCTGACCCTCCCACACGGCGTCCACCTGAGTCCCACGAGAGGACGTGCTAAGGCTTCGGCCGCCCTGATGGGAACCCGGCTGGCAAAGGCTCTGGGCACCCAAAGCCAGAGCGGCGTCCCACCTGGCTCCGGCTGTGGGCAAGGCTGTGTGGAGTGTCCGTAGTCACAGGTGGCCTGGCCCGCCCCAGGGAACTTTCCAGGCCCCGCAGACTCCCACTAGGGACACTCCAGTACGTGTCACATCTGCTCCATGGCACGAAATCGGCTCCCCTGTTTCTCAGAAGCGTCCCACCCCACTGCTGGCCCCAAGAATAGAGCTTGAGCAAACCGGGTATCAGGTTGGAGGGGGCAAACCCAGGTCTGGCGTGACACTGGGAGGAAGGTCCCAGGCCCCAAGGGTCCTGGCCCCTCCAGCAGGCTCACCGCCCCACATCCTCCAGGTCACAGTGGGTGCGGCTGACATGCTGAGTGGACAGAGGCCTCTGGGTATCCTGCCCACTTCCCAGGGTCTAACAGACAGAAACCTCCTGACCACCTGAGACAGTGGGGGTGACTGGAGCATCTTGCAAGATCTCCATGACGACAGCGTCCAATGAAGCCGTCTGCACCCTCCCCATACGCACTGGGCTTCGGAGCTGGAGGTGGCCATCGGCCACCCGGCTGTACCGCGTGGGCTTCTGCTGCTCCTGTCTTTAAAATCTGTTCCTTTTTCATGCTGGAACCTTAAGATGAAGACGGAGCTAAAACACACTGAACTCTGACCACACTCAGAAAATGCATTTCTGTTGACCACGGAACACTGATTTTGACTAAATCAAAGTTCTTGTAAAGAAGCACGTGGGTTGCCACGTGACAGTGGCCTGTGTCTCACAAGGCCTAAGCCTGCCAGAAGGTTTCAGAAGTCCTTGGTGCCCACGTCCAATGTCCCAGATGCTGACGGTGAGAAGTTTTGCTGTTTTCTCAGCTTGAGAGCTCACGTCTCACTGTGGTGGGGTTCAGAAACCTCCCCACGTTCATTAACACACACCTGCTCCCGGGTCTGGGTCCTGACCATTTTTAATGTGTGGAATGCATGTTGTTTGGGCCGACCAGGACGCCAGAGCAAAGGTCTCCGGGGGTCACAACGCGGTGGCTCCCGACAGAGCTGGCCCAACTCAGACGCGTGTTTCCAGAACCCAGTGAGCTCTGGAAACACACGCCACCCCCGCGGTCATCTCAAGGTGACCGTCTCCCCTAGATGCTGCCCCTGCCCTCCCGCGCTGAGGGAGCAGAGGCCTCTCCTCTCCAGCTTTTGCAGACATGCATGTGATAGGTCCTCCAAAACACAGCCCAGACGGCCAGCCTCTGCCTCCCTGCAGGGTTCACTCCTACAGCCACAGAGCCTAACCCGAGACGGGGAAGAAAAGAGACACGAAAAGAGACACAGGGAAATGCACGGAAGACCCAGCATGGCTCCGTGGCTGGCCTCCTTCAGCCACTGCAGCGAGGACCATAAATTACCATCAATTGATTAGCAACGAGTCCTATCAACCCATTAATGGCATTCAGCTATGCCCGGGGAAGTGCTATTAGGTAATGGAACTGCTATGGAGAAAAATAATTTAGAAACAGAGCCAGAGAGAGGCCTCTCCCCTGCATTCAGGGTGGCGTGGAGGCATTAGCATTTTAACCGTGCGACGTCCTGATAGGAAAGCCCTCCAGAGAACTGTCCGGATGCCCCTCCCCGAACCACAAGGCTTCAGGCAACGGGTGTGCTTTAAAACTGCCTTCCTCAACGCTCAGTTAAAATCAGATGCGAGGCAGGTCTTAGAAAACTGGCAACGCCCTGCCCCCCGATGTCACCCAGGTACCTGACAGCAGGAGACCATGGCCTAGCCTGGCTCCAGCCGACTTGTTCACGGTCCGGTCAAGCAGGCCAGGAAGACTCCGCCGTCACCTCATGATCGGTGGATTTTAGTAACAAGTAGGTAAGCTCAGAGACGTTCGCAATGCTGGTGCTGACCTTCCTAAACATCAGGTGAAACCCTCCGAACAGAACTTCGGAGAAAGCAGCCCATCACAGGCCGTCAGCAAGGGCACCGGGAGAGCCTGCCCGGTTGTATTGATCAGCCCCTCTTGCTGGACATTCAAGACACCAAGACAAGGCAGGTGGGGACAGCTTGGGGAAGGGAGTGTCCTGAAAAGTTCAGGGCCCTGGCTGCCCCGCTCCCATCTCTGCAGGGACTCGATTCTGTCTGTCCTTTTGGAGAACCATTCCGGAGCCATCAGTAAAGCAGGGGTGCTGTGCTTGGGGTCCTGCCCTGGAGAGGCCCATGCCGTGGACCCAGCACAACTGTGACCACGACAGCAAGGGTCTGCGGTGAGTCCACAGCCCCAGACCCGGGGGCACAGAGAGGGGCCATGAGAACGGGGCCACACACACCCTGCCCAGCCCTCCTTCAGCTCATGCCTGGGCCTCCCGGGGGAGAAAGGAGACCCTCGCAGGGCCCCCGGCTCTGTGCCCATCCAGGCCTACGACATCCTCCCACCTGCGGACACCACTCACAATGTGCGGGCCCAGTGGCGCGGCGGGCTCCGCTGGCCGCCCTGCTAGAACTGTCAGGGCTTGTGAGCCCGGGTCAGAGGGAGAGGGCCTCCTTCATGCGGTGAGTGTTTACGTGCGCCCGTGAGGTGTATCCGCCACCTCTCTCCAGCCACAGCCCCGGATCCCTGGGAGGATTCGCGGGGTCAGAACGGCGAGGTCAGCAGAGTTCAGCCCTCCGAGGGGCGGCTGTCTCCCCCTGCCCGGCCCCGTGTCTGCCCCGCCCCGCCCTGGGCACCCCAGGCACCCCCTTCTCTGGAGAGATGAGTCTGGACCGCAGGGGTGTTCGGGCGGCCAGAGCATCTCCTGAGCACGCTCGGCTGCTGGACCTGGCAGCCAGGGCGGAGGGTCTGAGCGCAGGCGAACAGGCCAGGGGGAACCCACGGCTGGGCAGGAGGCAGGCCCCGGGCGAGGACGCCCCTCGGATCAATCCGTGCGTTTCCTCCCCAGCAGCTCCCCATATGCAGAACGTGAGCCTGTCCTGCGGGGGGCGGGGGGCGGCCCCAGGGTGGAGGCCGAGCAAACCAGGCAGGGGCTGTGGGCTTGAGGCGGCTGGGGGGGGGCGGGGTCTTTCTTTTCTAGTCTCTGTTGAAGCAGAGTTGTTGTACAGGGCTGTATACATGGCAAAGTGGACGCGTCATGCGTACCCATCTATCCCCTCCGTTTCAGACTCTGTTCCCATACAGGCCATTACAGAGTACTGAGTGGAGTTCCCTGTGCCCTACAGCAGGGCCTTATTAGTTACCTGTTTTATGTATGGCAGTGTGTGTATGTCAGTGTCCCAATCTCCCAATTTACCCTCCCCCCTGACCCCTTTGGTAACCACAAGTTTGCTGTCCACGTCTGTGACTCTGTTTCAACAGTGTGGTCTCGAGAGTTCACGGCCGCTCTGAACGTCCGGAGGGTGGGTGCAAGGACAGGCTGTGGCCAAGGGGCTGGCAATGGGGGTAGGGCCGAGTCCTGGCAGCTCTGGAGCCGGGGGCACCCTAGGCGTCGGGGAGGAGGTCAGAGGGAATGTGCCACCAAAAGAAGGGGCCTTAGGAAGCCCGTGGGCGGGGAAGGCAAGGCTGGCCCTTCCGGGCTGTTCCCCTGCCAGGACCCCAAGTGTGAGTCCCCAGCTGTCCTCCACCCTCACCCCGCGCAGGGCGACCGGCACACCCACCGCCTGCCCTTGGGCAGAGCTGCTGGGCCCAGGCCCACCTGCTGACCTCCCCCAGCCCTGTCTGTCGTGGGCGCCCTGAGGTGCCGTGGCAGGTGGCTCCGGGATGTGGGAGGATGTCAGCCTGGGGAGGGACCACGGGAGGCAGAACCCAGCCCCCGAGTTCACTGCCAGCCGGGTCCCAGGGACTCACTGCTCAGTCGGCAAGGTCCTTGCAGGCCCGCTCGGTGTCAGGGAGTGTCCTGATAGGTTTGCTCTCCAGCTCAGCCGCGGCGGAAGCGGGCACAGCAGCAAACCTTCCGCAGTCCCTGCTCTGCATGGAGGGCCCCCCACCCCGCGGACGAGGCCGCACGCTCCCTGTGCTCAGGGACACCTGGTCATCAGGCCCAGCCCACTGGGCACCAGGCGGCCCGAGCGACCCACGCCTTCTTTGCAAGTGCACTCGAGGTGTCTGTCCAGCGATATTGCAACTTCCTTGTGTGAACTACAGCGAAATCTCACTGGTCCTTCAGCCCAAGGAGCCCAAGTCCAGGCGAGCGTACGCTGCCCTCTGTCACCCTGGGATGAGCTGGTCCTGGGATCGCAGGTCGGATCCCTGCAAAGTACGAGACTCACTCCGTTCTGATCCTCGGGGCGTCTGGGGCCTGGAAAGACCAGTAGCGCCATCACCATCAGGTGCAGAGACGGAGGCCCCAAATCAGAAGGGATGCATGTCTGTGGCGTGTGTACACACATGAGTGCACAAAACCAGGGACACGGCATGAAGGGCCGGGGAAGTGGAAGCAGCGCACAGGGAGGGGAGCCCTGAGCTGTCTGCTCCTGCTCTCCAGTGTGTGGTCCCCAGGCCTGTATCCTCCAGGGAAGCCGCCAGGCCACACCTGTGCAACCCACTTCTCTGGTTAAAAAGGAACCGGTGAGGAAAAGCTCTAGGGATAGTCAAGTCCCCAACCACCCCATCCCCGTGCTGCCCTGGGCTCACCACCTGGGGTCTCCCGGGACTAGGACTCTGGCGGGGCCGTCAATGGCTTTGGCTCATGACACGCGAGTCTGAGACTGAAAAGCAACATGCAGGCCGGGGCTGGGGGCTGCGGGGAGACCCGCACAAGTGTGCGTGTGTGCGTGCGTGCGTGTGCAGGGGTGCTGCCTGACACAGTGGGATGTGCATCTTCACGAGCTGTACCCACATACAGAGCAGCACATCCCTGCCGCCCCACGGGCACAGATGGCATGAGGAAGGCGATGGGGTAGGGCTCCCGAAGGAAGGCGGCAACAGGCTGCCCAGGGACTAGAACACGCTGCCTGTTGGGGAGGGGGGTGGGCAGGGGCACATCCTGAGGCATAGGGGGTCTGCATGCTCCCCCTGCCGGCACAGGCCGGCTGACCCCGGGCACCATCCCCATGCAGGGGCTCCTAGGGCCCAGCCAGGGCCCAGTGACAAGGCTGGCGGGCACAGGCTGGAACAGAAAGAGCCTGGCGGAGCCCCATCAGGGATACAGGCAGCAGGCTCTGGCGTCCCCCAAAAAGGACTGAGTAAAGGCAGCTTCCAGGCAGCCAAGGTCCCGCCAAGGGCAGCAGAACTTTTGGAGGGAATGGCGTTTATGAATTTGTTCCAATGGGCTCTAGACAGAAATCTCCAAAATCATGCCTCTTGAAAAGGTGAGCATCGTCAAACCGGTGGGTAGATGACGGACAGGTAGTGGGCGGGCTGCCCTGTCCCCGTTGGATCAGGAATGTTTTATTGCCTCTAAATGGCTTTATCACCATCAGCAATAAAGTTATATGTGAGATATGGAGAAATCAGGATGTGGAGAAGAATCTGAGACCAACCTCAAGCCCTAAGGCTGGTTCCAAGCTCTGGAGACAGAAGCGTGGGGAGACACTGTCCCCTCCCAGCAGACAGCCTTTCCCACAGCCCAGCCGGTCTGGGCACGACTGGGGAGATGCACCTGCCAGAGAAGGCGACCGGCTGAATGTCCTCCCACCCCCGTGTTGGCTGTTCAGCTACAGACGCGGTCATGAGGTTGTCACGCTGCTGGCACTGAGCCCCAGGACCAGTCCCGATTCAACGAAACCAGGAAACGCCAGAACAAGCCTATGGACTGCGGACCCACAAACTAAATCAGAGGTCCCAAGGATGGGGGGGATTCTACCCCCAGGGGACACACAACAAGGGCTTGGTTATCACCCCGGGGGGGGGGGGAGATGGAGACTACTGGCACCGAGTGGGCGGTGGCCAGGGATGTTGCCCAACACCCCACCATGAGGAAAGTCCACCCTGGAGAGCAACCTGGTCCAAACGTCCACAGTGCTACGGGGAAGAAGCCCCAGGGATGTCCTGAGAAAGCAAGTATTCAAGGAAAATAAGGATGGAGTAGAAGCTAAGGAAAGGAGGTGAGGCTGCTGGGAGGGTCTGGAGAGCTCTCCACTCTGGCAGTGTGAAAGCTTACCAAGGACCCTTTGAAAACAGTGAACATTTCATTGAGATTCCACACGTTTTTCTTTCTTCTCCTTTTCAATCAGACGGTGTTAGAACCAGATTTCATGCTCTGGATCCAACAACTTCAATTTTCAGAATACATCTCTCCGGCCCCGCCCCCAGTCCTTTGGCCACACCCAGACCCTCAGCCCCACCCCTAGCCCTTAGGCCTTGCCCCCAGACCTTCGGGGCACCCCAAGTCCTTAGGGCCCAGACCTTCAGCCCCGCCCCGGTCACAGCTCACTGCCCAGGGCGCCAGGATCAACGAGTGTTTTCTCAGAGAATGGGGCAGTCACTGCCCGAAGGCCCAGAGCCGTGACAGCCGGCATCCAGGTGAACACACAGAGCGCTGGAGAGGGAAAGGAAGCGGTGCATTCAGGGGGGGGCTTCCTGGAAGAGGAGTTCTCCACCACTGGGGTCAGGGCATGTTCTGGAGACCAGTCCAGCTCAGGGTTCCCTCGCTGCATCCAGCAGAACTGTGGGGGAGTTGCCGTGCGAGGGACCCCGCGGACAGTGGGGTATCGAAGTGAGTAATACCAGGGCATGCAGGAGAGAATGGGCACACGCATCACATTCCCATGAAGGGAGCCCTGGGGTGCCGGCCCCGGGCCGAACTCTGCCAGCCAGCACAGAGGGATGGATAGGGCCACCGGGGCAGGAAAGATGGGCTTTAGTGAGGCCCTGAGTGACGTGAGCGGGGAGGCGGCGAGACGGGGAGGAGAGGACTGGTGCCGGCTCCATTCTAAGGGAAGCCACGCGTGGGGATCTCCCGTCGGCCAGCCTGGAGGCGGAGGGGCCACCAAGGACGATGCTGATATATGCAGAAGGGACTCGGGTGACGGTGGGGAAGACAGACCTGGAGGATGGCTAGGCGTGTTCTGGAGAAGGACTCACAGGAGGCTGGGCACAGGGGCAGAGCTGGAGGCTGCCCTGCAATGCAGAGGCCCTGGCGAAGGCCAGGCAGGGCAAGAGGAGGCTCCAGGGCTGGAAGGGGATTCAGGGCCAGACCCTGGGCCGAGAGTTTGGGGCAGGCGGTGACCTGAGAGAAGGGAGCAAGGACCCCAGCAGAACACGGTGCCGAGCCCAGCTGGGTGCCCCGTCCTCTACTGCCTTTGCTTTGTGCTAACCGTCCAGCACCCCCCACACTGGGACGCAAGCGGTCTTGCCCATCTCTGTGTCCCCAGGCTTCCTAATTCCTCATTACACGAACAAGCTGAGGCACAGACGCCAGGGGCCGGCTCTGCACCGCTCTTGCCTCCAGCACACTTAGAGGGAGGGCCAGGTCCCCAGGTGGGACCCCACAGACGCCAGCCCCTCCACGGGGGAGGCCGACTCCACAGCAGGTGACACACCAGGGCACAGGACCGAGAGGCGGGAACATCGTAAGATGAGTGGGGTCTTCCCCAGGGGACATCTCACCAAGCAGCCACTGTCCCACCAGGCCTAGACCCACCATTTCCGAGGATGCCGCAGGCACGCCAACTTGGAGCTGGGCCTCCCGAGAGCCACGAGGACCAGGGGATGCCGGAGGAGTCCCGCCGGCCTAGTTGGAGACAAAAGTGATTCCACACTCGACTCCTGCCAGCCATTGGAATAAATAAGTAAACGTTACAAAGCCTGCGGGAGCCCTCCACCACGTCTGCAGGGTGAAGGAGAGATGGGGCGGCTTGCCCAGATCTGCCGCCAGCTGCCGGGCCGTTTCTGGAAAGCCCAGCCATCAGCCAGCTCGTGCTGCCTGCCGGGAGCTTCAGTTAGCGCCACACCAGGGCCCAGATACGGAAACCGTGGGGAGGGGGACGTGGAAGGAGGAGCAGGCCATCGCTGGACGCTTCCGCAGAAGCCGTGGGAGCCCCGGGGCAGCCCGGGCAGCCGGAGCTCGGCTCTGGGGTTCACGGATGGCGTGCACGGTTGCCTGCAGAAAGGGACACCACCAGGCACTCTCAACCCCATGTGCCAGCCCCGGCCCCTGAGAGGACAGCCAGTGACAATCCCCCAAACAAATGAAGTCCAGCAGATCCAGCGGCAGCCCCCTCTGCCACCAGCATCCGACTGATCCCCTCTCACGCAGGAACCCTGACCCACATCCTCCTTGTCAACCCATCTCCTCTCCAACACTCAGCGGGCACCCAGGGCTCTGGGTGACAGGTGGCGTTCTGTAGAGGTCATTAACTCCAGAGCACCACATTTTAATGCAAAAATGAGCCCTTGTAAATCAGCGCAGCTGAGAAGCTATATAAAGAAATGGGGATTTCAGTGTTTTGCTTTTCTTCCCATTTCTCGTGCCACATTATCATAACATATTCCCGTAATCACACCCATAAAAGTCACCTGAAAATACTTCATGCCACAAAAGCTGATCTCCATATCTCCTCCCGGGGGATGTCAAGTGGCAGGTCCTGAGCGAGAAATTCCAGGGTGGAATTCAGCCCAGACGCCTGGTACCAAAGACCCGGCCAGCTGAGTTATGGCACACAGCCCCCGTTTGGGAGGCGCTATCCTCTGGCCTCGCTGCAAAGAGTGAGTTGCCAGGGGAGTCCTGGAGGGCGTGGCCCCTCTTGGTGGTGTCTGGGCTGGGGGGGGAGGGGTGTGGGGCTGGGGAGGGGGCACCAATTGGTCTGTCTGGCTTCCAGGGGCATAACCTCCCCCAGCTCGCCGATCCTTGGGCGTGGAGTTCCACCAATACAAATCCCACAAACAGGCAATCTATCTCCTTATGTTGTTGAAAGAAACACACAGCACATCTTCTCCGGCCAGAAATTCATCAAATAAAAAACACAGTAGGAGAAAAAAAAAAAAGATGAGAAATAAACTTCTGAATGTCATCACTTCATTCAGTTTCCAGTATTTCCAATTTCACCTCTTGGAAAACCCCAGAAATCAAATTTGAACAGCAGGAAAGTGGCATATTCTAATCTCTCCTAAATATGCAATAAATCGCATTTATAAGGAAAATGCAGCATCAGAAAGCCTACGTTTCTTTAGTATTCTAATGGATTAAAAAACAATTCAGAAGTTGTTTGTAATTTCTTCTCATAATTGCATGAGGTCTACGGTATGAGATTTAACTTAAAGCTGCCATTCAGTTTTGATGAGATTTATTTGAAAAAAAAAACAAGTCAAAAACAGAGTCCCATTGCCTCTCGCACCCTACTCCCTGGTACTTTCAAATATAAGACCTTCCTCCCACCCACCGTTTACACGCCAGGAGCAGCTGTCCACCAAGCCCATCCAAAGAGGAGACGGGCAATCTACGTGAACGCACAGCCTTCTCGGACTTCGAAATAAACACCGTGCACGGTGTCAAGTCACGGCTTAGTGTCCTAAGGCCGCCACTAGCTCATCATTCTCTCCACCTCCCTCACGGTTTATTACAGCCAGTATGTTGTAAGCCAGCACAGCAGACTGCATCTTCGGGGTCTCGGGGTTGAGCACAGCACACAGGCAAACCACTACGGTTTTGCCAGAGCCGTCCCACTCCACCCAAGAACCAGGTCCAGGCAGAACTCGCCTCTCCAGATACGCTAAGGGGAAGACGATCTAACTCAGCGCTTTCCAAGCCATGAGGACAGAGGTTTCCCCAGACCAGAGAGGAGAGTTTCAATTTTCTCATCGGAGCTCATCACCTCCCCAAGATAAGTCTTTACCAAGCGTCCATCCCTGCTGTAATGGGAACGTACACAGAGATGGAGTCTGCATCTCTAAAGAAAGCCATCAAGGGCCCCCTTCCTCTTTCTGTTTCTCCTGTCAATTGTTCCCCAATAGGAGAAAAATGACAAGGCTGTGTCACTATAGCAACTAACTTAATTGGTGGACTGCAGGTCTTTCTCCAGCCAGAGGGTGGAGCCCATCTCCTTAAATATGAATCTCAGCAGGCGGCAAGGAAGGGAGGGCTTTCTCGGGGCCAAGAACAGAACACCCCTAACCGAAAACGACGCCAAGAAAGATTCCAGTTTTTTTCTAGCAGCGCCAGAAAGTGAACACCTTTTGTGCTGCAGAGAAATGCACAGATTTAATAGGCAGGATAACAATCCTGTGTGACACTTACCAGTCTCCCTAACTAATGACACAAATAGATCTGCTCCAAAACACAGAAACATTTTGGGTAATAGAAGTCCTTACTGATAACAAAAACAATTTACAGACACGGGTGCTATAGCTATTCTTCTTCATCCCAGATATACTGGAAAAGAGAATGAAATCACAGGAACTGTTCCACTTGCATTTTATTTGCTTTATATCAATTCTAAAAAAAAGAAGTTCTTTTTTCTCTAGGGCTGGTGTTCCAAGCTATCGATTATTATCATGTCTAGTTCGTATTTTAGTGTTTTCATTCCTCCAAGTGCATATGTCTATTTTGTATATTAGTGAAATGTTTTAATTTCTCCAAGTGCCTTTCTGGTGTCATGGGGTGTGTCCAAAAACGTTATCTTATCGTCAGCTATTCCATTCCATGGAGGTGGAAACAACCATAAAAATGTGGTTAACCCAAGCTTCGGTTATTAATGATTTCGGCCATTCTGGATTAGATGGGTTTTTTTTTTTTTTTACCAAATGTCGTCGTCCTGGTGGAAAAGCTGTTTCCAGAATGCCAGGGAGGCCTCCGCAAAGCAGCCTGAGTGTCCAATGGGATCTCGGGTTCCACCAAGTGTCTGAGCAGCGGGCAGGCCCGGACCGCCACCTGGAGCAGGCAGCAGTCTGGCAAAGGTCTGAGTGTCAGGACAGACATAGCCGGTCCCCCTTCAGGTTCAGGAGGTGCTGGGTGGGGGGGTGGAGTGAGCAGAGACTGCACACAGAAGGTGAGAAAGGAAGGCCCTGGCTGGCGCACCTGGGGTGGGAAGTGTTGAAGCCACAGGGCAGGGCGGAGGTGTCATGTACTGAACAATTAGCAGTTGCTCCTCTCTGTACCCGGAGGGCTGCCTCCCCGGCCAGCCTGTTGTTGCCGGGTTCTCGCCTTGGCACCAACGATGTTGTCCCCAGAGCCGGGGAGGGACCGCAGCCTGGGGACTCGGGGCACAACAATCCCCTTCCCAAACACTGCTGGATGAGCCCCCCTCCCATGCTGCCACCAGGAAGTGCATTTAAATGACACCTCCTGGGTGAGCCCCGAGTTTACCTGCCTTTCACCTGTTCCCCATGGCCAAGGAAGCCGGCTGAGGCTCTTCTCTGGAACCCTGGGAACGCTGCCCCAGGGCCCCGAGATGGCCGCGAGGAGCTGGGGAGAGGGCACACACCTCGCTCAAACCCCCAGAACAGCCCCCCTCCAGGCAGCCAGCGCAGGAACGCATTCGGAGGGGCAGGCAGGGTGCAGCCGGGATGGCGGTGCCAGTCTGGGCAGTCGGGCTTGCGGCCCCACGGGGAACCTTCCCGCTCGGAGACCCCTCCCCACGCGTCCCCACGCGTCCCCAGCAACTGCAGCGAAATGCACAACCCGGCTGAGACCAGCAGCACGACTCCTGCTCTGAGCACCGGGTTTCCCCCGCCATTCGGGGAGGATGGGGGGGGGGGCTGTGCTGTCCCAGGACTCCGCGACCGCGCGCGCCCCGCGTCTCCATGGCCCGCCGCGGTCCCATTTTGGAGAGAGCGAAGGCTCGGGCTGGGAGCTAGGTGGCCGAGGGCTGCGAGGTGGTGGCGGGGAGCGAGGCCCCGCGCCGGCCTCTCTCTCTCTCTCCCTCTCCCTCTCTCTCTCTCTCCCTCTCCCTCTCTCTCTCTCAATTTTTTTTTTTTTTGTAAAGAATCCATATTTTTCCATCGCCCATGGCAATTCTCCATGAAAGGTGTTCCTCAGCGCCCGTCCTTTCCTCCCGCTGGGATAGGAAGGGACCCGGACCCTGTGCCAGGCGGTCGGCGGGGGAGCCCACCTGCCCGCACCATCCCGGCCCGGAGCCTGTGCCCGGGACGCTGACCACTCCCCACCCATCCAACCAGCCGCGAACCCGTGTCCGGAGCATTGACCATCCACCCCCACCGCAGTCCCTAGGCTGTGCCCAGCGTCCCACCAGCCTCCATTCCCCCATTCCCCAGCCTGTGCCCCGGGCGCAGCCCCCCCGACACACCCAGGCAGACCCCGACCCTGCTCGCGGTCCCCCAGCCTGTGCCCCGGGCGCCCGCCAGCCCGCGCCACCCCAGCCCCGAGCCCGTGGCCCCGCGCCAGACCCACTGGGTCACCGGCTCGGGTCCTCGGACCCTACTCGCGAAATGCCGGTGGAAGCGGCGAGCCCTCTCCGGGCACCCCAGCCCTCACTTATCTTTTTTAGGAAAGCGCCGGCGAGCCTTATTCCCGAGAAGGCAGAAGCTCCAGCCGCGCGACCTAGCCCGAGCCCCGCTCCTGCCCCAGGCGCCCCGCTCCGGACTCGGCCGCCGCGTCTCCCGCCGGAGTGTCGCCAGCGGAAAGCTCAGGGCAAGGCGCTCCACCGACAGCCCAGGCAGCGCTGCCCGCCCGCCCCGGACCTGCCGCCGCCTCCGGAGAGCGCGGCTCGGCTCGGCCGGGAAGCCGCCGGCTCGGCTCGGATCGCGGGCCTGGGCCGGGAGTGGCGGCGGCACGCCGGGCAGCCGCGGGCATCGCCGCGCAGGGACGCGCCGCGCCACCCGGGGCCTGGTGCCCGGGCCCTGCCCCGGAGTCGGAGGAGGGAGGCTCAGCGGTGGCGCCGGCCTCCGAAGTGCCGGCCCCTCGCCCTCCCGGCCCAGCGCAGGACCGGCGGGTACCCGGGGGACGGCGCGCCCCGAGCTCGCAACTCCTCACGGACTCCGGGCGGCCCGCGGGGCGCCCCGCCGGAGCCGCGGCCCGGGAACGGGGAACGGGCGCCGGGGCCGGGACCGGAGGGCCGGCCGAGGACCCGGGCCGCGCGGTACTCACTGCAGTAGGCGATGAGCAGGCTGGCCAGGATCATGAACGCCCAAAAAGTTGAGGACATGCTGGGCAGGGCGGTCGCATCTTGCCGGCTGCTGGTCCTGGGCGATGGCGCCATTGAAGCCGCGGCGCCCGCGCGGGGGGCAGCAGCGCGTCTCAGCAGCCGGCCCTGCCCGCGCCCCCGCGCCGGCCTCCACGTGCGGGCCCCGCGCGCGCCATCCTCCGCCGCCGCCGCCGCCGCCGCCGCCGCGCCCGGGCTCCGGCCCACAGCGCCCTGCGCCGGCCCGCCCCGCGCCGCGCGCGCCCGCGCCCGCCGAGCCCGGGGACGCCGGCCCTGCCGCTCTGGGCGTCGCTGCGCGCCCGGGCTCGGCGCGCCGGCCACCAATGCGAGGGGCGCCCCCGATGCGCGTGCCCGGCGCCGCGGGGGCCCCGCCGGGGCCCCGGTGCTGGCTGCGGAGGCCGGCGGCGGCCGAGCGGACGAAGCGCCGGAACCGCGCCTCTGGATGGCGACAGAGACGGCCCGGCGCGCCCGCGGCCTGGGCACCTCGCGGGGGGGACGGGCCGGCCAGCGTGAAGTTTGTGGACTGGGGCTGTGTGGCCCGCAGGCCCTTGGCGCCCACATCCTTTCCCCGCCCCTGCCTACAACGCTGGGTCCCAGACCTTGCCTGGGCTGGGGTTACCGGAGTTTATTCCAAGCATAGGGGGCTTTGGCCCCTTTACGCGGATGGGCCTTGTCATCCCTGTTCTGGGTTTTTTGTTGGCGTTCTCAAACCCCTGGAGAGCACAGCCTTGGACCCGCGCAGAGTCAGCTGAGCACCCAGGAAAGGCTGCTCCTTTCCCCAGGCCGGGCACTGCCAGGCCAGGACACACGTCCCAGGAGCTCTGTCCTCGGCCCCTCTGCAGTGCCTCCACCTCTGCCTACTGTCCTGGCCGTGATGAGCGGTCTCCGTGCGCACCATTCACAAGGCTCCAGTCTTGTGTCTCTAAATTCCCCACCCGGGACTGGTCTCTTGTGTTAACGCCGAGGATGGAGAAAGTGCGTCACTTTCCCCACCCCCACTCCTCCCTCTCCTGTCCCCTCGGCAAGACGGCTCCCAAGTCCAGGTGCTGACCAGATGGTCCAGCTACCCGGGGAGGCTCTGACCCTGCGGTGCCCAGACACACCGTCCGCCTGAGCACTGCCTCCCTGCCGGTTCGTGGACACGCCATAGGAACGCATCCTTCCCGATTCAGGGGTTCTTCCGGATTCTGCGTGAGGACGGGGAGCTGGGGACCCATGAGGTACTGTTGGAGCTGGGGACCCTTTCTCAGGAGCCACTAGAGGGCCTGAGCGCTGATTGAATAGCTGGGAGAAGCAGAGATGGAAGAAGTTCACTCACGTCCCTCTTTTCGCCTGAGTCCTGGCTGGGGAGGCCCCTGAGGAACCAGGGAGACTGGCGTGAGGGCGTGAGGGGACAGCTCTCCCAGGAGCACGCACACGTGCCCATCACACACATGTGCACACAGCATATACACACACACACAACATACACGCATAGACGCGTGCGTGCGCGTGCACACACACACACACACACACACAGCGGGGGAAGCGAGCACGCAGAGAGCAGAAGACGCAGGCCAGGTGGTCTGTCTGGACCCAGGGGTCGGCTCCGTGGGCGCCTTGGCCAGGGGCTCGGGCAGGGCTGGTGTTGTAGTATGGTTGTATCCAGGCTGATTTTCTTCGTACATTTTCTGGTCCTGTTTAATTACGATCCTCTGACTTCCCGTCTCAGTGTCTTCCCAACTGCGGCTGCCCGTCTCCCTTGGCTGGCAGGGAGGTGCTGCAGAACCTGGACCCCTGAGAACTGGGGGTGGTGGGCGGGCAAGAGGGCAGGACCCTTTGTCTCCTCTGCCTCTGGCTCAGGGAGGGGCGCCTCAACCGGAGTACATGGAGCCGCCATGGATGCCTGCATCACCTTCACAATTCATTCATTTGATTTCATCCTGTTAAAAGGATGTACCTCGTAAAAATGTTACACCTTGCATTTCATCCTGTGCATTGTTCTGGGCATTCATTTACTCAACGTCAATTTACTGAGCACCTACGAGATGCCAGGTGCTGGAGGAGGGAAAGTGGACCAGGCATGCACTTTCTGTCCCCTGGAAATGTGTGGCTGATTTAGGAAACCAGCCACTACAGTGCAGTGTGGCCGGTGCTGTGAAGGGGGGAGGGCCGTTAGAGAGCCCGCTGGGGCAGAGGAGAGGAGAGTTGGGCCAAATCAGGTTGTGGGGTTCCATAAGGGCATCCCAGGGAAGCTTCCAGTGGTTTTCAAACATTTTTGGTGCCATCCTTAAGACACACACACACACACACACACACACACACACACACAGGCAGACAAACACTTGAAAGTTTCACAGAACAATACTTATACCCTCAATACTCTCTGATATGTTCGATTCTATCCTAATTCATTTCTTAAAGTGCTGGTTGCCCACCCAATAATTTTTGCTCACTGTAATTTCCTTTGCTTGACAAACACTGTTCTATAGAGAGATGTGGTCTGTGTTGAACTTGGAAGGATAAATCGGGGCTGTCCTGCAAAGGACGCAGGAGATGGTGATGGTGGATGGTTGGGGAGGGTGGTCTGAGCAGAGGGAAGGGACACGCTGAATGAAACAGTCTCCTTCATCCTGAAACTCAGGCCAGGAGATTTTTGTGGCCACAATGTCAGGAGTTTGACATGTATTAAAAAAAAGAAAATTCAGTGACGCCTGTTGAAGACGGTAAGGCAGACTTCATTCAGGACCATCATGATGTGTACAGGGACCAGTGGGATAGGATTTTGCAGTGGGGGAAACAGACTGGGCTCAACCCTGCCTGCCGCATGGGTGAGTGGACATTTATGGCCCAGGAGCAGGTGAGAGTCAGTGGATGGAAAATGAATAACAGGAAACATCGGGGGGCGGGGGGCGCTTCTGGCGAAGCCGACCCAACAGGATTCTTGCTGCAGGCAGGCCAGGTGGTCAGAGGTCACCTGGGGGAGTGGGGGGAGGGTAAGGAGCCTGATCAGGTTCTGAATAAACAGACTTAGCAGCATTCTTGGTAAAAGTGGATCCTACAAGGAAGTAGGGCCTAGAGAAGGTTCTGGAGCCTGACTAAAGATTGCTCGAGCAAAGAACCTTTGTCAGGTGGAAAACTTTAGGAAGTCGGAGTGGATCGACTAGTTCATGCCCTGTACTGAAAACTCTCACCAGAGAGAGGAAGAATAATGGAGTTCTTGGTGCTTATGACTCGGAATCCAGGGACATGGAGAGCTGGAAACCCAGTGAGGCCGGAAGGGGTAAGGTGGTGGGAAAAGAGACAAGGTTGGGGCCTCCTGACCGGAGGCCGACGATCCCGATATGATCACAACGGCACAGCTAGGATGCAGCCCAGAAGTAGGGGCAGACACCGGTGGTTCCTGGAGGCCCCGTGAGAGACCAAGATGGAAACAGGATGGGGATGAGCAGAGCGCTGAATTCTGTTGCTAGGCAACAGAAAGCCAGCTCTGGATCCAAGCATACTACCCAGTGACAGTTTGTTGTTGTTGAGTGGCTGGTTTTGATTACTAGCCAGAACTGATAGAACATTAAATTTTGAAACTCGGGTGAGTTTATTAGAGAATCACAGCACCACCTTCACTTCAAGCCTAGGAAACAAGGGATGGAAGTGTTCAACCCCGAGGAAATCCTTGGGTCTCACCCCACATCAAGTGGATAGTCACAGGGCTGCTGAGACCTGGCCCGGGGAGGGGCGCCCTGCACCGTGGACGGCTCAGGTGGCCACGGAGGCAGGAATGGACAGACCCCGTAGAGGAGGCGTGGCTCGTGAGGGTGGGTCCTCAGGACTCCTTCCAAGTCTGGGCAGGAAATCTTGGCTCGTCTTAGAGATAAGCGTGCCTCATTTTCCCCGCTCTGCTTTTGAAAACAGGAATATTGGTTGTGGTTTTCCCATTCGCTTTTTCTCCTCCATACTGAATGTCATATTTGTCACTCTGTCATGGGCTGCCAGGCTCCCTGGCAGCTCCCAGAGCTCCTGAACTGAGCAGGATGTTTTAACTGGGTGAGATGGGATGTCTCCACTGGGACAACGGGGAGGGACTTTGTTATGAAAAAGCAGGTCCCCTTTTATGAAGAATACACGTGGGTCTAGGTAGCAGGCAGCTAAAGGGCTGGGCTGTGGTGGGCCTGGCCGCCCCTCCTCTGGAAACACGGCCGGTTTCCCTTTGAGGGCTGGCACCCTTGTCTCCCGTGTGCGTTTGGAAAGACATCACTTCCAAAGTGAGTGCAGGGAGAGGGTGGGGGAGGGGAGGCAGGACAGCAGTCAGTCGGCAGCAGGTGTACAAGTCCGTGTGAGAGGCAGGCTGGCTGCTTCTCTGGGAGAGGGGGGATGAGGGGACACAGGTGCACTCAGGAGCTGTTCAGGAGATGGGATTGACCGGCCATGGGAAATGGGAAGGGGGGGACCAGGTGTCCTGAGTGACTCCAAGATTCTGGCTAGAAAACTGGGAAGAGGGTAGCGGTGTCTCCTTGCAGACGGCAAATAAGTGAGGTCAGCCGCTTCCTCTGTGAGCCTTCAGGCTGATGGGGAAGCTGCAGCCCAGAAGGAAGCACCAAAGGGCAGAAGATACAGAAGCAGGAGTGGGAAGTTTAGGCAGGTGCAGGCTGTGATCTCCAAGGAGATGGAGAGCAACCTGGCGGAACTCTCAACCCCTGGAACAGTGCTTTCCAGGGGCTTGGTAGAGGGAATCTATGTGTCATTTTTATGAACAGTTATCCATTTTATCGATCCAGTCTTAATAATGATAAGTGGTGATTTTTCTGTACTGTGTGCCAGGCTCTATTCCATGTTCTGGGCAGATAGAGATGGTTGACTCAGCCTTCAGAACCATCCCCTGAAGCACTCCGATTCTGAATTTACAAGTGGGACAGCTGGGACAGGAAGGAGGTAAGAGGATCACTGCAGTATTTTTAGCCGGTAAGGGCTAGCAGAGGCCGGACCCAGGGAGTCTGACTCCAGACAGGGTGCTTTTCAGCCCTGTTGCTCCCCTGCCTCTCATTACTCAGTTAAGTTCACTTATAGAAAAATTTGTAAAACGGACAGATAAGCAAAAAGAAAATCAAATGTTCCTTCCTTCCACCACTCAGTTAACCACACTTGGCATTTTGTGAGTAACTTTACACTTCTTTTGGCACATTCACTCTGTACATCTTTATTTTTTCTTATTTTTGTATCAGCTTAATTGAAATATAATTTACAAACCGTATGATTCACCCATTTAAATAGTGTATAATACAATAATTTTAAACACCTGTGCAGTCATCACAATTTTAGAACATTTTTATCATCCCCCCAAAAAACACCCCAGACCCTCTGTTACCCCAGAGCCCTCCATACCATCCTGGCAAGCCCTAGACAGCCACTAATCTACTTTCTGATTTATAGATTTCTTTATAGATTTGCCTAATCTGGACATTTCCTATAAATGAAATCATGTAATATGTGGTCTTTTGTGACTGGCTTCTCTCTTTTAGCATAATGTTTTCAAGGTTCATCCATGTTGTGGGCTGGCATCAATACTACTCTCCTTTTAAAGGCTGAGTAATATTCCATTGTATGGCTTGACCCCTTTTGTTTACTCATCCATTAATTCATAGATATTGGGCTCCTTCTGCCATCTGGCTATTATGAATAATGCCGTTAGTCACGTCATGAACAAGTTTTTGTGTAGACATATGTTTTCATTACCCTCAGAGACATACCTAGGCGTGAAATTGCTGGGTCCATAACTCTTGTAAACAGGCTCTTTATATGTAGTGGATGTTATTTCATGGTACCACACACTCTTCCAGAACATTGTTTCCATGCAGTCTGAAACTCTGTAATGCATAAATACCACCTTTTTTTTAATCAATCATTTTTTGGGGACATTTAGACTATTTCTAAGCATTTAGAAGGCATTTAGACTATGTAAGGATTTCAGCAATGAACACACTTGTACTTAAATCATTTCCTGTAGTTATGGTTATTTGTAGAAAAATATCGTAGAACTAGAATTGTTAGGTCAAAATAAGGACACTGGTTTAAGGTCTTGCTATATATTACTAAATGAATTTCCAAATAATGTTATATTAATTTACATTTCTCCAGACAGTACCTGACAGTAACCATTTCAGTCAACCCATAGCAGCCTGGTTATTATTATTGACTCAAGTAACTTGAACAATTACTTAGTTGATAAAAAGTTCCTATTATTTTTTCCATTTGCATTTATTTGCTCTAATGAAGATTAACATGTATATGTCATTTTAACATCTTTTGTGAATCAACTGTTTATATCCTTTGCCAAGTTTTCTCCTGGTGTTTTGTCTTTTTATTATTGATGAGTAAGAACTCTTTCAACTTTGCAATTAATTTCTTTCAATTTTCTGAAATGTAAAAAATACAGAAAGGTATAAATAAGACAACAACAGGTATTACCAGTCTTTCACCTATATTATAAATCTTTTTTTTTCAGCCGTTGAATGGATCATGGGACAGTTTTTCCATTTGTAATTTTAAATATGCTGTCAATGGGAATATGGGTTTTCATCTTTTGTATTTTTTGATATTTATAACAACTTTACAGAGGTGTGTTAGTCGGGGTTCTCCAGAGAAACACAACCAATGAGAGAGAGAGGCAGAGAGAGAGAGAGAGAGAGAGAGAAAGATTGATTTAAGGAATGGGTCATGCAAGCGTGGAGGCTGGCAAGTCCAGAATTTGCAGGACAAGGCAGGCTGGAGACCCAGGGAAGAGATGAGGTCACAGCTGGAGTCCAAAGTCCATCCAGGGGCAGAATTCCCTCTTCTTGGGAGACATCAGAGTGTTTTCTCTTAAGGCCTTCAGTTGATTGGATGAGGCCCACCCACGTAACGGAAGGTCATCTATTTTCTCAAAGTCTGCTGTTTTAAATGTTAATCATACCTTAAAAATAACTTCACAGCAATATTTAGACAGGTGTTTGACCAAACAACTGGGGACCATAGTCCAGCCAAGTGGACATGAAATTAACCATCACAAGAGAAGTAATTGTCATACAATAAACAGCATACATTTGAAGTGGACATTTTTAATAAATTTTGGCGTGTGTGTGCCTGTGAAAACATCACCACAATCAAGAGAAAGAACGTATTCACATCCATCTCCTGAAACTATTTCCACTGGCCCTTTGCAATTCCTCCATCCCACATCTCCTTGCCCAATCCAACCATGGTTTCTGTCATGATACGTTAGTTTGCATTTCCTAGATACCTATAAAAATGGACTTATATACAGTATATCCTCCTTTTTTTCTGGCTTGTTTCACTCAGTAAAATTATTTTGAGATTCATCCACGTTACTGAAGAGATCAATAAATAGTTCGTTCCTTTTTACTGCCGAGTAATGTTCCGTTGCATGGATGCAACTGTTTTTCTTGAATTCACCTGTTGATGGACATTTGGGTTGCCTACAGTTTGGGCTATCACAAATCAAGCTGCTGTGAACATTCGTGTGTAGTTTTTGTATAAGCACATGTTTTCATTTCCTGTGGGTCAATATTAAGGAGTAGAATGGCTGGATCATATCACAGCTACAAACTTAACTTTGTATGAAATGGCGAACTCTTTTCCAACATGATTGTCCCACTTTACATCTGCACCAGCAGTGTATGAGAGTTCTGTGTGCTGCATTTTCTCACATCTTGGTGTCTTTTTTATTGGCATCATCCTATTGGGTATAAAGCAGTATCTCATGTGGTTTTATTTTGCATTTCCCTAATGACTAATAATGTTAAGAATGGGCTTACTTGCATATGGGCAAATAAACATTTCTGTGGAAAGTACCCACAGTTTTTTACTGAGTTGTTGGCTTTCTTGATTTTTGATAGTTCTTTATATATTCCAGACACAATCTTTTATCAGACATGTAATTTGCAAATATTTACTCCCAGTCTATGATTTGCCGTTTCATTCTCTGAACAGTGTCACTCGAAGAACACAAGTGTTTAATTTTGATGAAGTCCTATACATCAGTTTGCTCTATAAAGTGCATATTTGGGTGTCCTGTTTAAGAAATTTTTGCCTAGCCCCAGACCAAAAATGTTTCAGACATGTTTTCTTCTAGAACTTTTATAGTTTTGGGTTTTTCATTTAGATCTAGGATTCATTTTGAGGTAATTTTGTACATGGCGTGAGTTACACATACAAGCTTATGTTTTTGAATATGAATACTTCAATTGTTCTGGCACCATCTGTGTGAAAGACTATCCTTTCTCCACTGAATTTTCTCTGCAGCTTTGTGAAAAACTGGCTGACAGCATTTGCGTGGCTCTATTTCTAAACTCTCCACCCTGCACCACTCATCTATTTATCTGTCTTTATGCACTGATTTGATTACTGTAGCTTTACAGAAAGTCTTGAAATGAAATAGTGTTAGTTCTCCATTTTTTTCTTTTAACTTTCCTAGATTATTTGCATTGCCATATGAATTTTAGAATCAGTTTAGGGTGTAATTGTCAACTTAACAGTTTTGAGTCTACCGAGCCATGGACACTGTGTATCTTTCCATTCAGATCTTATTTAATTTCTCTCAGCAATATTTTGTAGTTTTCAGTATACAGGTCTTCCCACCTTTTGCCATATTTATCATATGTTTGGTACAAAATGATATTTTATTAATTTTTAAAATAATTTTTATTTCAATTTTTGATTGTTCCTACTTTACAGAGTTTCATTCGACTTTTTATATTGATCTTATGTCCTGCAAACTTGATAAACTCAGATATAAGATCTATTATCTTTTTGTTGATTCCATCAAGTTCCTTCAGAATCCTAACTTCTGTGAATAAAGACAGTTTTACTTCTTCCTTTCTAATCTGGATGGCTTTTATTTCTTTTTCTTACTTTATTGCATTGGCCAGAAATGCCAACACAATGTTGAATGTAAGTAGTGGGAATGAACATCATTGTCTTATTTCTGATCTTAGAAGTCAACCTTTCAGTCTTTTCCATTATGCCTGTTGTTAGCTGAAGTTTTTGCACAGGTGCTCTTTCAGGTTGAGGAAGTTCCCTTCCATGCCCAGATTTTGGAGGGTTTCGTCAGAAATGGATATTAAATTTTCTAAATACTGTTTCTGTGTTTACTGAGACAATCACATCATCACTTCCTTCAATTACTATTTTAGTTGTGTTTTCATTTCCATTCAGTCGAAAATACTCTCTCATTTCCCTTTTAATTTCTCCTTTGAACCATAAGTTATTTGGAAGGGGGTCATTTAGTCTCTAAACATTCAGAAGATTTTCTAGAGATTTTCTTTTATTGATTTCTAATTTAGTTTTGTTGACAAAGAACATAGTTTGCCTGACTTGAGTCCTTTAAAATAATCTGAGACATGTTTTATGCCTAGAATATGGTCTATCATGGTAAATATTTCATTTGTCCTTGATAAGAATGGGACACTGCTCTTGTTGGGTGGGATGTTGAACAAACTTCTGTCACATTGAGTAAGCTTTCAGCGTTATTCACATCATCTGTGTCTTTACTGATCTGTCTACTTGTTCTGTCAGTTACTGAGAGTCATTGCAGTCTTTGCCTATAATTGTGGATTTCTATTTATCCTTGCAGTTCTATCAGTTTTTACCTCAAGTATCATATTGTGAAATTCTGTAATTAAGTACATGACCACTTAGGATTGTTGTGTCCTCTTGATAAATTGATCCTTCTATCATTACAAAATGGCCATACTTATTCCCAATAATAGTTTGCTATGAAATCTATTCTGTCTGAAATTAACATATCCACCCTATTAATATAGCGTATCTTATTACTTTTTACTTATTTGTGTCTTTATTTTGGAGGTGAATTACTTCAAAACAGTACACTGTTGGACCTCACTTTTCTATCCAATCTGACAATGTCTGCTTTTCACCGGGCATTTAGATAATTCACATTTAATGTGAATATTTATTAGTTAGGTTTTAAACTACCACACTGGCAAATGTTTTCTGTTTTTCTCAGCTCTTCTTTTTTTCCCATTACTCTCTTTTTCTGCCTTCCTATGGATTAATTGAATATTTTTATGACTCAGTTTTATGTTTTTTTTCAGCTTCAACTCTGTTTTATTATATTAGTGTCTGCTTCTCACAGTGTAGCTTTATTATACCACACTGAAGGTATATTATTACACCGCTTCATTTACAGTATGAGTAACACACATACCTGCTATTTCTGATGTCCTTATTTGAGTAGGTCAATTATTCCATTTAGTATTATTTCATTCTGCTCGAAGTACTCCTTTTACCGTTTCTTACAGAGCAGATCTGTTAGTAATAGATTCTTTCATCTCTCAAATGTCTTAAAAAACATTTATTTCACCTCCATTCTTGAATAATATTTTTTAAGTATAGAGCTCTGGGTTTACTGATATTTGCTTATTTATGTGTTTTCTTTTAGCACTTTAAAGATGTTTTGTCACTATCTTCCCTCCTACATTGTTTTCAACAAGAAATCTGCTGTCTTTCTTACATGTCTTCCTCTGTATGTAACGTATATTTGTTTCTGGCTGCTTTGGGGATGTTCTCTTTAACAGTGGTTTTAGCAAACTGATTATTATGTGTCTTGGTGTAGTTTCCTTGTGCTTGGAGTTCTCTGAGCTTCCTGGATTTATGCATTCACAGCTTTCCTCAAATTTGCCAATGGTTTAGCCGTGATTTCTTTAAATATCTCTTCTATTCATATTCCTTGAGGATTACCATTACACACCACCTAGAGTTAGCCCAAAGCTTGACAATGCTCTAATTTTAAAACTGTTTTCCCTCTGTTTCCTTTTGAATAGTTTCTACTGCTATGTCTTCAAATCCATTAATCTTTTTTTTCTTAATTTGTAATCTACCATTAATCCCACTGGTGTAGTTTTCACCTCAGATGTTATAGTTTTATCTCTGGAATTTCCTTTTGGGTCTTTTCAAAATATCTCCCATGTCTCCGCTTAGCTTTGTGGCCCTAGGCGTTACTGTTTTAACATAAAATGCTTTGTCTGCTAGTCTCACGCCTGGCTCAGTTCTGGCGTGGTTTCGGTTGATTGATATGCCTCCTCCTTACGTGTTGAAATGTCCTCTGTATATAGCAGTCCTGGTGATTTTTAACCAGACAACAGACATTATGAGTTTTCCTTGTCGGGTGCTGGATAGTTTTGTGTTTCTGTGAATATTTTCGAGCTTTGTTCTAGGTTGCAGTGAATTTACTTGGAAGCAGTTTGATCCTTTTGGGTCTTGCTTTTGGAGATTATTTGGGGTGGGGGGGCAAGAGCAGTACATAGTCAAGAAGTAATGATTTTCCACTGTTAAGGCAAGTCCCAGATTTTGAGCACTCTACCCATTGCCCCATGAACCTTGACGTTCTGTCTGGGACAAAGTAATAGGAACAAGCACTAATATTGGGCCCTGTGTGAACAATGGGGACCGTTACCTCTGATCCTCTTGTGATTCCTTCTCTGGCCTGGGGCAGTTTCCACCCACATGAACTGGCTAATTCTCAGCTGAGAGGGAGGATGCTCTGTCAATCTTGGGTTCTCTCTCTGGGCAGATCTCTCCTCCTAGGCATTCTGTGGGTGACCTCTAGCCATCCTGGTCCCTCTGTACTCTGGCTCTACGTCCTCAGCTCTGAGAACCCGCCCAGCTCCACCTGCGTCCTGCTCCCTGCAGTGCAGCCTGGCAACTCTTTCTAGGCAGTAAGCTGGGACAACCCCAGGGCTCCCTTTGTTTGTTTTGCATCTTCCAGGGGTCACTGTCCTTTGTTGCCTGATGCCCAGTATCTTGCAGACCATAGTCTCATATACTTTGTCCACCTTTCGATTGATTCAGGTGGACGGTATATTCTATCACTGTTAGTCCATCATTTTTGAAGGCAAAACTCTTCCTGTTTGTGTTTTTTATAATTAAGAGTCCTTTACCCTGCAAAATATGTGATAAAGTAGTCATCCTTTCAGTTACTCAGCGCTTAACGCTGTGCTGAGCCCTGGAGAGGGAAGATCTCCAGCACAACCCCTGGCCCCTGGGGAAGGAAGAGTCACAGCAGATGCGACAGGCGCTTCAACGGCCAGCAGATGACCATGGGGGGCAGGCATCGCCATGCCAGCTCGGGGCAGGGCTCTGATCAGGAGGCAGTGGCTGCTTCCAGAATGGATGAGAAGGTGTCCGCTGAGAGAGAGCACTGAAGGCACAAGAAGCAGCTGTACAGACGCCCAGGGACAGAGGGACGTCCAGGCAAAGGTAAATCCTTTGGCAAGACTGGAGCTTAGTGTGTGGGGGAAGGAGCAGCAGGACTTGAAGTGAGAGCATCCGTCCGTTCATCGCTAACTAGGGCTCAGTCCTAGAGGCCCCAGTGGCCTTGGGCAGGTGTCCCAACCCACAGTCACACGGGGGTGCCGAAGGGTGTGTTTGCTGGGTTGAGGCCTGAAGGAAGGCCCAAGAGTCAGGGATGAGGTGTTTCAGGGGCAGCCCTCGCCCTGAAGGCCTCCCTAAGCTTGGTGTCAGAAGACAGTTTTCAGCCGTCATCATGACTAGATATTTAATATTTGGCTACAAATATCTAATAACATTTGGCTACTATTTTGTGGGGTGTGATGCGGCTTCTGGTTTATAATAAATATGTCATTATTTTGAAGCACCTACTGAATTGATCGGGGGTAATTTAACAGGATACCTGCGATTTAATAGAAAATGCTACAGGGAAAGAAGTAAAGAAGGAATAAATGCATAAATAAACAAACAGGTGAAGGGGAGTAGATAGGTCAATGGGTAGTGAAGCTGAATCCAGCCCCGCCCGGCCTGAGGAGCCATCCCAGCTGCCCTGCTTGTATACCGCCATCCACCACTCAGATCGTGGGGCTGTCATGCTGCACTGGGTAAGTGATGCAGAATCTCAGGCCCAGAGAGAACAGGCCTGTTAAACAGGCCCGGCGTCTCAGAGGGTCCGTGTCCAGCCCTGGGCCCGAGGACAAGGGACCCTGAGCGTCTACCCACTGCCCACGGTCCTTCTCTCTGTGGCCAAGACCTTACAGCATCACCTTTACACCCTGGACTCTCCCAACCAGCCCCCTGCGGGCACTGGATCACACCCCTGGGCTCGACCCACACGGCCTTCGTAGGTGGGTCATCTCCCAGCCTCATGTGGGCGGTCAGCACTTCTCGACCACTCTTCTGGCCTTCTTGGATTTTCATTTTGAACATTTCCAAATGCATGCAGATTTGGACTGTCCAGTGAGCCCCTTCCCATCACGGGGCTCCTGCCCACTTTGATTCATCTTGTCTGTCTAAAGGCCCTTCCTGCACTTTTCAGAAATGGCACTAGCGCTGAAGCAGGTGGACCCGCTTGTGTCCAGAGGCTCCGCAAGGCTGAGGACATGTCTGCTGTGGGCCCTGGGCACCATCCAGGTGTTGAGGTGTGAAGATGGTGCTAGAGAGCTGCTGGCCTGGCAGGCCCTGCTGCTGACGGGTGGATAGCCTTGCAAGGATTTTCTCCCCCAAATTGCTTTTACTAAGTACTTTTAAACATCAACTTTAAATCTTGAAACAGTTTTAGATTTATAGAAAAATGGTGATGATAATACAGAGTTCCCATATACCCAGCACTCATTTCCCCAGCTGTCGACATCTTAGGTTAGTGCAGTGCGTTTGTTACCGTGCTGATACCTTATTTTACACTAAAATCCATGTTCTCTTCAGATCTGCTTCATTTTCACCCGATGCCTTTTGCTTTTCTTATTGTTTGGTCCCAGGACCCCACTGACGTCCCACGTGACATTTGGTCATTATGTCTCCTTAGGCTCACTGCGTTGTGACAGCTTCTCAAATCTTCTTTGCTTTTGAAGACCTTGGCAGCTCCTTGAGAAGTGCTGGGGAGGTGTTGTGTAGGTGCCCCATCTATCGGGGTTTGTCTAATGTTTTTCTCAGGGTTAGACTGCGGTCCTGGGTTTTGGGAGGAGGACCACAGAGGTGAAGTGTCCTCATCGCCTCACATCTGGGCCCACGCTGTCAACCTGGCTGATCGACGTGGTGCTGGCCTCTGCCGCTTGGCTCAGGTGTGCTTGTCAGGCTTCTCCTCGTTTTACTCCTCCTTGGAAGGCTGTCATTATGCAAGGCCCACTCTTAAGGGGTGGGCGTTGTGCCCCGGCTCCTTGAGCATGAAGCGTCTACAAATTATGTGGAATGTTTCTGCCTGAGAGATGTGTCTCTTGTCCTCTTTATTTCCTCAATTATGGATTTATATTAGCATGGACTCGGGGCTATGTTTTTACACAGGTTATGATTTAAAACTATGCCTGATCCATTTTGTTGCTGTGGCCATTGGGCGCTCTCTCAGCAGCTCCTGTATCCCTTTGGCATATGCCCTCATCGCTGCGGGTGTTATGTCTTTAGCAGATTATTCAGTATTTTCTAGCTATGATTTTATCCATCTGTCCACCGGTCTCTACAACAAAGCATCTACGATAAGTGGAAGACAACCTGGGAGGGGACCCTGTGTCAGGGCAGCCTCAGGAAAATCACAGCTGGTTTATTGTAGATGGAATTATATTTCCTGCTGGGCTTTTTCCAGCTCTATGGGATAGAATTGACATATAACACTGTGTAAGTGTAAGGTGTATAACGCAGTGATTGTATGTATGTATATATGGCAGAATGATGATCACGATAAGACTGGTTAATATAGAGGTTTCTCAAAAAATTAAAAATAGGACTACCTTATGATCCAGCAATCCCACTTCTGAGTATATATTGAAAGGAGCTGGAATCAGGATCCTGAAGACATATCTGCACCTTCATGTTCATTGGAGCATTATTCACAGTAATCAAGACACAGAGACACCCTAAGTGTCCCCTGGTGGATGGAGGGGTAAAGAAGACGTGGTACATAAACACGATGGAATATTATTCATACGCGAGGAAGAATGACACATGCTGCCATTTACAGCAACATGGATGGACCTTAACGGTGCTGTGCTCAGTGAGGTAAGTCAGAGGAAGACAAATACTGTATGATCTCACTCACATGTGGAATCTGAAAAAAACAGACTCATAGAAAGAGAGGATCGAATGGTGCTTTTTCCTCTTTTGACATGATAAAAAGAGACCCCGGCCCCATCACCAGCTTCCAGACCCCCAGCTGCAGGCCTCAGGGCAGGGCTTGAGGACGGTCCCAGCTGACCGCTCTGGGGGTCACCTTCGGGTGAAGGTCTCTGGGACCCAAGCTCCAGGTGATTTCCTCTGGACACTGACTGGGGTGCCCTCCCCACTCTGTCACAGTTTATTCGTATTATGATGGAGGGAGGGCTATGTTGCCAGTTTCACCCTGTTCCTCAGAGCCCTGCGGGTTCAGGGTAGGGCCTCGGATCCCACGGAAGGGGAAGATGGGATAGATTTGACCAGCTGGGGTTCCCACTATCACGTCAACAGGGGCAGCTTCTGTTGCTTTGAGCCTTGAGTTGCCCTGAGATGCCACTTGAAGAAAAATCCAAAGCCACAGCTCTGAGTGTCTCTTGGAGGCCTCAGTCACCCTGCAGTGGCTATCTGTCCCCTTGCTGCCCAGCCCTGGCCCCTACTTCTGATGGCATCACCCCAATTGCATTCTCCCACAGGGAACTGCCCCCATGTCTTTGCCTGTGTGTTTGGGACGGGCTGGTCCATCCCCTCACCCCAAATTGGCAGGATTCCCCCCAAACCAGTGATCAGTTCCTGTACCAGCCAGTTCTAGGGCTTTTGCAGAAATGACTGGGAAAGAAATTGTTCACAGTGGCCTCCACACGTGGGACAAACGCCTGGGACTGTTGAGAGGCACTGCGTGGAGAGGCCCTGTCCCCAGGACCGTGTCACCCAGAGCCCAAGGTGGGGACATGGAGGGACCACAGGGGACGTTGCTCACCCCTTGGTCTCCAAAGCCAGACTCAGCTCAGAAGGAACACCGTCCATCCTTTCTCTTTTTTTCAGCTGTGCAAATACACACACTCCTTTAGGATGGAGTGGGTTTGAATGAGGTCGCCCACTTCCAGTGAAAGATTCCTGCCATGAGAGGCATGCCCCCTGAGACCCAAGCCTGGAGAAAGCAGGCTTCATCCCGCCTGCCCGCCATCCACGGGGAGGACGCATCCGGAGACCCCGCTCCCTGAAGTCCCCCCCTCACGCCCGCCCGGCCTGGAACATATTCTCAGGAGGTTGTTTCACTTCTTGGACTTTGAGACCAAGAGATTAATGGGCTGAAGTTTTTTTTTTCAGGGGCGCTGCCTTTTGAATGGTCGTGTAGTTAAGATGCTAATGGCTGTTTATAAAACCTTCTCCTTCTGAGCCCAACTGCTTTCTGAATAACAAGGACCGTCCTCTTTGTTATGGTGGAAAGCAGCATTGAGAGCAGAATCCTTCATTAAATCACTGTTTGCATCTTTTTTTCCTTACACTAAAAAGGAATTTACTGATGGTCATTAAGTTTTTGTGGTGTGAATAAATTGTAGGGAATTCTTCTCCCCACAGCCCATTTCCTTTGTGAGTGAGGATAAACACCTTCATTCCTTGCTGGGCTGTTGGACAGTGCCCTAAGAGAACAGCTTCTTAATCAAAGTCTTAAAAAAAGATGCTTCGCCGACCTCATTCAGAAAAACATTGCGTGAGTTTGCGGGGTTGGAGCGAGGTCAGCCTATGGTCGCAGCTCCGGGGCTGGAAGCAAAACTCCCTAGTGGCCCTGCCCGCCCGGGACTGGCTGACCCTGAAAGTGCAGGTCCCTCCTCGCCCGCGGACCCAGGGCCCAAATCCTGCTCATTCTAGGGACAGACCTGAGGCCGAGCGGCCTGTGAAGGTGACCCATGAGCCACAGGCAGGCCTGGGCCCTGCACCAGGCTCCCTTCTCCATCCCTCCATCCTGAAGTGGCTGCCACTTCTCCTTAGATTCAAAGCAGCTATGTTCCTTCCCAAGTCCTTTCCTCCGGCTGCTTCCAGCCCAAGCCCCACATCGGGGAGGGAGTGCATGATCACGAACAGGCATCTGGACGGTTGTATTTGCCCATCAAAAGTTCAGTGACCAGCATGGGCAGAGTCGGACAAAACTTCCCTGGGGCTGCTCTGTGTGCTCTGGTCCCTAACCCACTCCCCCCTCCAAAAAAATGTGTTTTCTTGTTGCTCTGGAGCCAGAAGTCATAAATCAAGTTGTCTGCAGGGCCATGCTCCCTCCCAAGGCTCCAGCGGAGGGTCCTCCAGCTCCTGGAGGCTGGGGGCTCCTTGGCCTGCGGCCACATCACCCATCCCTGCCCTCGTTGTCACGTGGCTCCTCCTTGGAGTCTGCATCTTCTCTTCTTCTGCATCTTAGTCTTTTATAAGGACACTTGTCATTGGATTTAGGGCCCCCTGAGTAATCCAGGATGATCCCATCTTGAGATCCTTAGGTACATCTGTAAAGTTGCTTTTTCCAAATAGGGTCACCTGCACAGGCCTGGGATTAGGACGTAGGGGCCCCCATTCAACCCACTCCGCTGCTTTTATCTGTAATAGATTTTCTCCATCTGTTTTTCCAGACTGTGGTATTTATTGCCCGCCCCTGACAGCCTAGCAGTGCCATCCTGAAGGGCCCCCATTTGCTGCAGCTACGGCCAGTCTCCCGCCAACTCAGCCCTCCCTCCTGCCCACCCCTCCCCCGTGCCCACCACCATGCTCTCTTGTGACTCAGGGTTTGTTGTCAGACAAAATGGTTTCACCATTAGCTGTGGAAACTCAAAGTCTTCACCTCACCTCTCTGAGTTCAGCTTTCATCTCTAAGAAGTTGGTCACTAGGACATCCTCGCAGGGCTTTAAGAGGTTAGATGAAATGCATCGCGAGGCACGTACACAGCCCCGGGCTCCATCAACGTGTGCAAGAAGGGTGAATAACCGAGGTAAGGCGTGTGCGGTGGGGGGGCAGCAGCTGTCAGGGCGTCTGGCTGGGCCATTTGGCTGGTGCAGGGCACACATCAAAGCTGGAATGAAACAGTGGACCTTACACGGCATCTCGGAGCCCTGGAGCTGCCCCAGGTGCATCGACCTCACTCTAAGGTAAAGCTGCTCCCATCCGCTGAATTTCTCTTAGCCATGATCACGTTATTGTTGGGTCAAAAGAAACAAACAAACAAAATCCTTGACATATATTAACATTTGATACCTAAAATAAGATTCTACCTTAAGAAAGTAAAACTAGTTACATTCACTACGTTAAGTCAGCAAAGAACAGAGATAGATGAACAGCATATTGGCACACAGGCCAGCTTCCTAACACATCACGTTAGAAACACCCACACTTGAAACCTATCTGCTGGTCCTTGGATCGGGGATGTCCTATGGTTGACATTGTGACTTAAAGTAGCCAACCGACAAAACCACAGAAGCAGAGTGGGACCCCGTGAACAAGGAGCCATAGGGTCTCCTGCACAGGACTGCGTGGACATCAGCGGCCAGCCCCCATCCCCAGGGTAGGTGGGCCCTGCACCTGCAGACACCTGGGCGTGCACCTGGGACGGGAGCCCACACTGATGGACATCAGGTGCGGCCTCCGCCCTCCACTCCCGGGGGGTATTTGACACAGAGGGAAGGGGCAGGGGTTCTGGTGCGCCTGGAAGGGTGTGTTTATCCCTCAGGTCCCGCAGTGCCCACCCTGCAGCCTGTGGGAAATGCCACAGGGGTTGACCAGCAGGCCTGACATCAGCCCTGGTCCTGTGGGTCCCAGGGAGGGCAGAGGGGGTGAGGCTTGTGACTAAGTTGCCTCCTGGGATCGTTGTCTGAAATGTACAAAGTGGAATCCTAATTTTGCCCACAGGCAGAAACAGAAGGCTTTTATCATAGTTGTGATTATGAAGGATAGAGTTTCTTATCCTCTCATCGGATCAATGCCTGGAGACCTCTTTCTGCTTTTCGGCTGCCCTCTACAACCCCGTGAGTCTCACTTCCTCAAGGATGGCCTCCTACCACCTCCTGTGCATCCATCTCACCCGGGGTTCCCTGTTCCCAGGCTGGTGGTCCCCTCTCTTGGGCGTGGGACGTCACTGCCCCCTCCATGGCCTCCGCACACACTGAGTGCTGGAACTACCCAACAGTGAAGCTTCTTTAGAACTCTGTGGCTTCACCTCCTGCTTTGTTCAGAAAGCTTTCCCCCTCTTTCAAAGGCTAATGTTTTATTTACCCTTTTTATTTTCATTATATATACTAGGATTCTTTTAATTGGGATCCCGTTAGCCTGTAGACTTTGACCTATTTCTTGCAGTTAAAAAAAAAAATCACCTAGTCATTAAATACAATTATTACTTCACTCTTCTATCTCTTCAATGTACCCAACTATTACATGCTCTTGATTACTGTAATATTAGCCACAATAAAAATCAGAGAAATTTACCCAGAATCCTATAACACCTACAAATTAAGGGTCTTCTTTTTTTTTCTAAGTTCTCTCTCAGGCTCTGTCCATATGCATGTATAATTCTTGTTATTATACATTTTGTACTAATTCTGTATTTTTTCTACTTCATTCTACGAAAATAACCATTATTTTTGCTTTATAGTCTTTACAATGTGTTTTTGCTCGAAAAATTCTAAATAAAAGACAAAAATATAAATAATTTAAAATCCTATCACTTAACAGCAATCACAAGGATTTCCTGTCAGGACAGGGCAGCGAGTTTGTATTGCAACAACTCCCTTTGCTCTGCACTCATGGAAATGATGAACCACGTGTGAACAGAGAAAATGCAGACAGTGTCAGGCTCTGAAACCAGGAGACGCGCCTCTATGAGTTTCATTTCAAGAGGTGGGGGGCAGGGTGGGGAGGGGAGAGTGTGACTGTTGAGTGGGGTGAACGAGGGTCACTTGTCTCTGGGTCCACACAAGGAGGACAAGGGTTGACACCTCTGTATAATGGAGACCAGAATATCAGACTGGAGATGAGTCGGGCTATAGCCAAGGGGTGGAAGGAGCCCCATGAAATAAGACTGCAAACAGCTTTTGCTCTAAGATCCAAGGACCCTAATTTGAAGGGAGCTACAGGCCTGGGGAGATGAGAGGAAACAGACATAACCGTGCGGCTGGGATCCGAGCCTGGTACCCGCTGGCATCACGGATGGGCCTGCCTTGTCTCCAGCATCCCTGCCGGCCCGCACACGATCCTGTGTAAGACCTGGATCTGGATGTACCTCAGGTGGAGTGGAGGCATGGTCCTCATGTGGGGGAGGTGAGAGCAGGGAGAAGGAGGCAGGAGAGACACAGAAACAAAGGGAAAACAGCCCCAAACTCCACCCATCAGATCTGACTTGGAAACCCAAACTGAGAAAGGCCTACAAAAGTATAAGTCTGAGAAATAGAACCAAGGAAATAAACTCCTGCCATAGAAATGGGCTCTAGGTGAAAATCATTCAGACCTTCACAGAGAGACGAACAGAAGCGTCAAAACAAGTATGTTGAAGGTGTTTACAGAGATAATTGAAGGTACGGTTTCAATCACAAAAGAATAAAAAACAAGGAGAAAACAGAGAAAACGCTAGCAGAACTGATTTTTGTGAAAAATAACTAGCTGGAGACCTTAAATATTGATTAAAAGGGAGTCATTAAAATAAACTTTATACTCTGTAGCTTGTCTTTTCATTTTGTTTATGGTTTCCTTTGCTGTGCAAAATCTTATAAGTTTGATTAGGTCCTATTTGTTTATTTTTGTTTCTATTGCCTTGGGAGACTGACCTAATAAAACATTGGTATGATTTATGTCAGAGAATGTTTTGCCTATGTTCTCTTCTAGGAGTTTTATGGTGTCATGTCTTATGTTTAAGTCTTTAAGCCATTTTGAGTTTATTTTTGTGTAAGGTGAGAGGGTGTATTCTAAATTCATTGCTTTACATGTGGCTGTTCAGCTTTCCCAACACCATTTGCGGAAGAGACTGTCTTTTCCCATTGTATATTCAAAGAAGATGTGGTACATACAACAGAATACTACTCAGCCATAAAAAAGAATGAAATAATGTCATTTGCAGCAACACGGATGCAACTAGAGATTATCATACTAAGTGAAGTAAGTCAGAAAGAGAAAGACAAATACCATATGATATCACTCATATTTAGAATCTAAAATATGACACAAATGAACACATTTATGAAACAAAATCAGGGACATAGATAATAGACTTGTGGTTGCCAAGGAGGAGGGGGGTGGGAGAGGGTAGTAGGGGGATTTTGGGATTAGCAGATGCAAACTGGTATATATAGAATAGATAAACAACAAGGTCCTACTGTATAGCACAGGGAACTATGTTCAGTATCCTCTGATAAACCATACTGGAAAAGAATATGGAAAAGAATGTGTATATATATGCATGACTGAGTCACTTTGCTGTAGAGCAGTAATTAACACAGCATTGTAATTCAGCTATACTTCAATAAAAAATTAATTAAAAAAAGAAAATGAAAAAATAAACTTTATAAAAAAGGAAGACGTGTTGAACTCTAGCCTGCTTGAATGCTGTCGAAATGAGAAGTACTGAATTGGAAGGTAGCACAAAGGAAGTCATCCAAAATCCAGACATGTGCTGAAATGAGCCTGTTTCAGCTTTAGATTAGATGCATGACAGCAAATGCTTCATTTCAAAGTGAGACCACCACACAGGAATCTCAAAGTTAATGGTCGAGAACTAATGGAGTCATTCTTAAAAGCATCACCAACCTCGAGGTTGCAGAAGGTCAGGGAAGTGGAGGTTCAGGAGGGCTTTTGAGAATTTTTGAAGAGACCTGTCAGTATCTCAAAATTCCCCACAGTGACTACTGCCCACTTTACTAAGAGATTAAAGTTTAAAAACTTCATCACAAGAGACTCAGAAAAAGGTACTGAAAAAGCCAATATCCATTCTGGATGAAAAATGACTTGTCAACTTGGAATTGAAAGTAAACTCTTAGCCTGAAGGGCATATATCAGAAATATAAACAAGAGTCATACTTAGTGACAACATTTTAAAAACATTCTTTTTGAATTCGGGAACAAGATGAGGAGCCAGCTCTCACTGCTTCTCTTCAAATTTTCACTGAATTCAAACCAATGCAATTAGACAAGAAAAACATTGAATTCAGAAATGATAAAAATTGTACAATTATATCTGTTTGCAGAAGATATGATTGTATACCTCAAAGAAACAAAACAATCAAATAAACAAAACTACCAAGAAGGTGTCAGGATATGTGATTTTACAAAATTTCAATTGCTTTCCAAAACAATAATAAAAAACATAAAAGAAAAAGTTCCCATTTATCTCCCCTCAAAACACTATAAGGTGACAAAGAGTTACCAGGCCTCTATATAGATTATAAACTTAAAAGGACAAAAATATAGATCTGAATAAATGGCTAGATATGTTTATGAGCTGGAAGTCTTAGTGGTGTACACAAGTCAATTCTCCTTCAACTAGTCTTTAAAGTTAATGTAATTCCAGTCAAAATTCCAGTAGTATTTTTCATGGAGCATGACAAGTTTGTTATTATATATTGGAGAAGGACAGACAATAATGGAGTTAATTGTGAAAAAAAAGATGAAGGGCTTATCCTACCATGTTTTAGCACATATTGGATGGCTATAGAATTAAGACAATATATTGAGAGTCCTGTGACAGACAAATAAACCAATGGAAGGCAATAACCCAGGATAGACCCAAGATACACGTAATCAATACATGGCAGGGCTGAGATAGCCTCAATCTGAAAAAGATAGATTTTTTTTCAGTACAAGGGCAATTGCTTATCAATATGGAAAAAGTATCATTATTTCATATCATACTCAAAAATTATATACAGGCAGACTGAATACTAAGTATTAAAAAGCAAACTTTAAAATACTTTAGATCTCTTTTGATAAGCAACATAATGGATGAAATATCCTGTTATAATAGCCCTCAGAATGGGGAATAAAGTGTAAAATACATGCATTTAAATTCTTGTCTCTACTCAAAGGTAGCAATAAAAATCTTCAGTAATAAAAAAATAACAGGAAAGTACAAAACCAGGCTCTAAAGAGATCGGTGGCCCATATAGGCATCTCCCAGCTATAGTAACGTGGAGTTTGTGTGTCTGATGGTGGCACAGATAGGACCCAAAATGAGGAGCCAAGTATGTGTCCTTGTCTGTGGTTGGGATGTGCTCAGTAAGGGAGGAGTCTGGAGATGAATTTTCCCTGAAGAAGAGAAGAAACAGACACTTATTGTATCAACTCTGGTTCTTGGTAGAGGAAAAATGTAGATTCCTTTGAAAATCCATATATCTCAAAACTCTGTGGAAGATTTGTGGCTTGAATACACATTTTCTGTAGAGCCCTACAACATTGTAGTTGATACTTTGCTTTTAAACATGGTCCCAGGTTCAGAGGGCTCAAAGGTCCTGGTGGAAAAAAACGCAATATTCTCTGTAATTATACACCCACAAACCCAACCTCAGGGCCTGCCCAGAGAATGGCCCATTGAAAACACCATAAACACACAAATACACAGGATACCGCCAGGTAGGGAAACACACACAGCAGCAACACCACCCCACAGAGATGTCAGATTTGGCGGATTGGCAGGTGTAGATTATAAATACATATGCGTCACGTGTTTCAGTGTAAGATGGAACATAAAACATGGACAGGGAACGAAACACTATTAAAAATGGAAGCTTAGTAATCAAACAAGCAAACAAACAAAAACTAGTTAATCCCTAGAAATGAAAAATGTTGTAACTAAAATGAAAAGCCATATGCACAGATGATATATCAGAGAGCTTGAAAAGGAGATGCGGCTTTAAAAGAGAGTGCAAATCAAATGTGAAGTGACATTGGGGAACTTGGATCCCACTGACAGATGAGAACTTGTTTCTCAGTCATGGAGGAGGGAACACATTCACACACTCAGAGACAGAATGAGCAGGAGATCGCAGGTCGAGAGCCCTGGGGAAAAGTGATGAAGCCTTTGCATAGCATGTCAAATTTCAGCTATGTTCCTGCTCTGAAAAAAAGGAAAAGGTTTCTCACTGTACCCTTATAACATTTGTTTAGAAGAATTATTCTTGAAAACCCACAGTCAACATTTGAATCGTTCATTGTTCCTTTGGAAAATGAGGACATTGTTGCCTTATAAACTTTATTGTGTAAAATATAAGATACAATTGTATTCATAGTTTATACATATTCTTAAACCCAAATTCAACTTTAAAATAATCTGCTGTGATATTCCAGGTTGTATTTAGATTTTCTTTAAGTGAGGGGTCCTTTTTCAGGACTAGTGTTTCTTGGACATGTGGGTTGCCTGCACTGACCAATACCCTCCCCAAGGCAGCACCAATTCAATTCACATTTCTACCCCCAGGGTGTGAGAGTTCCTGTGACTTGCAATCAGATGGGTGAAAAGTGGTGGGGTTTTTCCTTATTTTTATTTGAATTCTGTTAAGTATGAATAATGCTGAGCATCTTTTCTTGTGTTCAATGGACACTTGTGTTTCTTTTATCTGAAAACTATCTCTTTTGGTTCTTTGCCTGGTTTTCTTTTGGGTACTTCATGTTGTACTTTGGGCTTATACACACATTGTAAATAAAGACACAACCATGTGTTGGCCATATGTATTGAAAAACATTTCCCTCTCTATTATCTGTGTTCTGTCATTGTTTCTGACATTTTTAATCTTGAAAAAAATTTGCCTTTCTATATAGTTAAAATAAAGAAGGCTCTCCTTTCTCCACTGCACCTTCTTTGTACCTTTGTCAAAGAAATCAGTAGGTCATCCATGTAAGGGGCTGATACTGGACTCTATTCTGTTCCATGGATCTACTTGAATATCTTTATATCAATAAAACACCATCTTCATTACTATAGCTCCAGAGTCAGTCTTTAAGTATTAAAATCAGGTAGTGCAATTCCTCTAATTATATTCCTGCCTTTTGAAAACACTTTTAGCTATTCTGGTCCTTTTGCTTTCTTATATAAATTTTAGAATTGGCCACAAAATTTCCTGCTGGCATTTTGATAGTAATTGCATATAAACCTATTGATCATTTTGAGGAGAATAACATCTTTATTACGTTAGTCTTTCAATCCATCACCAGTGTGTGTCTTTTCATTTCTTTAGGTTTCTTTGATTTATTTAATCAGAATTTTATAGTTTTCAAATAATAGTATCTCACCTGTTTTGTTATTCTTATGTGTCATATACTTTTTTTTTTTTTTTTTTTTTTTTTTTTTTACCGTACGCGGACCTCTCACTGTTGTGGCCTCTCCCGCTGCGGAGCACAGGCTCCGGACGCGCAGGCTCAGCGGCCATGGCTCACGGGCCCAGCCGCTCCGTGCCATGTGGGATCTTCCCGGACCGGGGCACGAACCCGTGTCCCCTGCATCGGCAGGCGGACTCCCAACCACTGCGCCACCCGGGAAGCCCCATGTCATATACTTTTGAAGCTTTTGTAAATGGTGTTTTTAAATTTCAACTTCCAATGGTCATTGCTACTATCTAGCAATGTAATTCATTTTGTGCATGTATTTTGCAACCTTGCTAAACTCACTTATTAGTGAAGGGGATTTCTACAAATTCATTTCATGGTGATAAATTATTTCAGCTTTTGAGTGTCAGAAAAAATTTTATTTTGTCTTCATTTGTGAAAGCTATCTTCACTCGATATAGAAATCAAGAATTACACCTTTTTTCTTTTATTACTTTAAAGATGTTATCCCACTGACTTCTTGCTTGCGTGCCTGCTCTGATGCGAAACCTGATGTCATCTTCATCTTTGTTCTTCTGTATGTCATATGACTTTTATCTCTTTATCAATAGTTGTGAGCAATTTTATGGGGTTGCATCTTGTAGTTTTCTTCTTATTCCTTTTTTTTTTTTTTTTTTTTTTTGCGGTACGCGGGCCTCTCACTGCTGTGGCCTCTCCCGTTGCAGAGCACAGGCTCTGGACGCGCAGGCTCAGCGGCCATGGCTCACGGGCCCAGCTGCTCCGTGGCATGTGGGATCCTCCCAGACTGGGACACGAACTCGCGTCCCCTGCATCGGCAGGTGGACTCTCAACCACTGCGCCACCAGGAAAGCCCTCTTCTTGTTTCTTTAACTTGGGGTTCATTGAACTTCTCGGATCTGTGAGCTTTTAGTTTCCATGAAATTTGCAAAATGTTCAGCCATTATTTTTTAAAGCATGCTTCCTTGTGTCCCCTCTCTGGGGATCCCAAGTACACATATATTAGGCTGCTGAAAGTTTTCTTATAGCCCACTGATGCTCTGTTAATTTTTTATGTCTTTTTTTCTCTGTACATTTCAATTTAAACAGTTTCTATTGCTATATTTTCACATTCTCTAGTATTTTCTTCTACAGAGTCTAATCTACCATTACTCCCATTTAGTACACTTTTCACCTCCTACGCTGTGGCTTTCATCGCTACATGTTCAATATGGGTCTTTTTAATATCTTCCATGTCTCTACTTAACATGTTCAATCTTTAGTACTTTGAACTATGATGTGCAGCTACAATAACTATTTTCAAGTCCTTTTCCACTAATCTTAATATCAGTGTTAGTTATGGGTTGGTTTCCATTGATTGATTTCTCCCTTCATTTGGGGCTGAAATTTCTGCTTGTTTGTATGCCTGGTAATTTTTGATTAGATACCAGACATTATTAACTTTACCTTGTTGAGTGTTGAATATTTTTATATTCTTAAAATGTTCTTGAGCTTTGTTCTGATGTATAGTTATGTTACTTGGAAACAGTTTTATTCTTTCAGTAATTATTCCACATTTATTAGGCAGGACCAGAGCAACACTGAGTTAGGGCAATTTTCCCCTATTACTGGGGCATGACCTTTCTGAGTAATCTATCTAGTGTCCCATAAATTAGGAGGTTTTTAGCTGACTTCTAGGAACAGGTAATATTCCTGGCCCTACGTGAGTTTTGGGTATTTTTCTCACTGTTCTTTTTGCTCTTCCTGAACTTAAGTAGTTTCCTCACTTTTATATACCAATCAATATTCTGCCCCCTCTTTCTGTGTCACTCTTTTAAATATTCTGTCCTACAAATTCCAGCTGCTTTAGTCAGCTTGGATTCTAGGCTTGGTGCACTCAACTCAAGCATCTACCAGGTTCCCTGTGGGTTTCCTTTCTCTGTACTCTCAGTGATGGGAAACTCTTTAGGCAGTCAGTTGGAGCAGTTGGGGAGATCACCTCACTGGTTTTCCATCTCTCAGGGATCCCTGTCTTTCATTGCCTGATGTCCAGTATCTTGAAAACCATACTTGGTTTTAATTTTTCATATATTGTGTCTGGCTTTGTTGTTGTTTCAGGCAAGAGGTTAAATCTGACCCCTTTTACTCCATCTCTGTCATAAACGAACATCAACTCTGAAGTTTTTTTAAAGATGTGACAATATAGAAAATAAATACACCTGAGTCCATATAGATATAAATGAATGACTGAATAAATAAACAAATGAGAGAGAAGAGACAAATCTTCATTGTAGAATAATCCCAAACACTATATGTAGATAATCCTCCCTCTGGGAGGTAGAGATTCATCCTGAAGAGTGGGTTAGTCTCAGGGACTGGTTTCCAAAGAATAGGCTAGGAAAGGAAAAACAGTAACTGTACAGTGGAGAACCTGGTAAATACCACTGTAGCCAAGTGATGGAGGTCAACATCACCAATGATAAGTCATGTGATATCATGTGCCCCCTGATATGACGTGATGAGAAGGGCACTTCCCCTCTGCACTATTATTTCCAGAAATCCATAATCCTAGTCTAATTATGAGTGAAACAACAGAAAAACCCAGGTTCAAGGATATTCTACAGGGTACATGGCCTGTACTCTTCCAGACCTTCAAGGTCATAAACAAAAAGGAAAGATATAGAAAATGTGGCAGACAGATGAGACTGATATATGACCACTAAACATCACGCAGGATCCTGGATTAGATTCTAGAACAGAAAGAGGACATTAATGGACAAACTGGTGAATAAGCTGGAGTTTCATTTAAAAAAAATGATTTGAAACATAGCCCACACTGCAGTAGAGAAGAAAGGATAGACTCTCCAATAAATGGGGTGAGATCAGTTGGATATCTGTGTGGATCCCCACACTTTACCTTACATAAAAATCCATTTCAGATGGATTACAGGTCTAAATGTGAGAACAAGGAAGCTTTTAGAAGAAAGCACAGGAGCCTATCTTTACGGTCTTAGTGTAGGCAGATTTCTTAACCAAGACCTAAACTGGGAAAGTGGAAGAATTGGATTATAGTGAAATTAGGAATCTCTGTTTATCAGAAGATACTGTTAGGGGAGTGAGAAGACATCTAGCAGAGTGGGAAGAGATATTTGCAACACGTGTGTCCAACACGGGACTCATATCTACAATATGTAAAGAACTTCAAATTAATAGGCAAGAAAAGACAACCCAACAGAAAAAGGGGCAAAATGTTTGACTAAGCACTTCACAAGAAGTGGACTTCCAAGTGGCCTCTGCAACTTTGGTGATTTCTCACGATCTGTGCACCAGAATGGGGAAAAACCCAGAACGCACAAAGATGGTGAGGAAATGGGGCAACGCCATCTCTTAATTGCTGCAAGTGGATGTGTGCCCTCCAATCCCTTTGGGAAACCACTTGGCAGTATCTACTGAGGCCCCAACTAAACACACTCTGTGATGGAGCTATTTCATTCCCAGGTGAGGTACTGATAGACACATGGGCATGTGTTCACCAAGAACCACATACAGGAGTATTCAGAAAAGGGCTTCTGGTGGCCCCCAGTTGGTGGCTACCTACTTGCCCATGAACAGAATGGGCGCAGACATGTTGATATATTCACACGATGGAATCCTTTACCACAGTGGAATGGATGAGACGCAACTTCATGCAACAACGTGGAGGAATCTCACAAATACTACTTGGAGCAAAGGAAGCTGAATGTAAAAGACACTATGTATGTTGGAGCCCATTTACCTAAAGTATAAGCCAGGTGAGAGCAGTCCTTTCTGTAAAAGGCAGGAAGGGGGTACCCCCTTAGGAGGATGGGGTGGTGACCTGAAGGGAGCACCAGGGGCTCCTGGGGGGTCACCATGTCCTGCTTCTTGATCTGAGTTTTGGTTCCGTGGGTGGATTCTGTCTGTGAAAATTCAGCAAATCAGACCCTTTGATACCTTTACGATTATGCAGCAAAGCCTTGTTAGAAGAGATTTTATTTTTAATGTCATATTTTGATTTGCTAAAGCTTTGTTGACGGTCCGAGGACTTTTATTATTTTCCTCTACATTCTTGTCCCACATTTGAGATAATTTTAATAAAATAAATACATATAGAGAATGAGCAGTGAAAAGTTCATATCTTTGTATCTACCTAACCCTCTCTCCCAGTCCCTCTGTAAGGCAACATCTGACAGTAATTTCGTTTTCAGAATACTGCCTTTTCCTCTGGAAGGTTCTGGTCATATTAACATAGACTTTTGGAGCTAGGGAATGTTTTAAGTATTGCCTAATATAAATGACTCCTCATGATCTCTAAACTGTATTTTCGCTCTTCTTTACTTCCTGTGATATCTAAAGTATTGCAGATCACACAAAAAGATGGAAAACTTAATGCAGATAATATACCGGGTAATAACAGTCAAGGAAGAAACAAATTATATAATTATATGTTAATTTCATTTCTATATCTAGATGCAAAACTCTTCAATAAAATGTAGACATGAAATCAGGCTGGTTAATGTATTTAAAAGGATGACCAGTCATGGATGAGCAGAGTTTTTTCCGGGAACCGAGAAGCTGGCCTTGGTGGATGCCATTCACCCTCATGGCTGCTCCTATGAACAGCTCAGCTGCTCGTCCTTGCTTCCTGGGTGAGATGTTGGCAGATCTGGTCTCTCTTCTGGTTACTTTCAAATCTTCAATGCCCATGTAGTCCAAAAGCTTCACTTCAAGCCCTCATCCAAAGTAAATCTTCTCCCCGGTGGCATCTCCAGTGGGGCTGTCAGGTGGCTTATGGTGGGGAGAGGTGCCCTTGTCTTTTCTCCTCCAGGCTCGATTTTCTGTCCCCATCTCACAACTGCTCTTCAAGACCTTTCTAGGTCTACCCAGCATTAATGGGTCAGAGGGCAAGGGCTCAGGCTTCGTGGATGCAGGGGCTGTGATGTGTTGTCGGCGTTCTCTCTGCTAACTTGCTTTCAGACGAGGTACTCCTTAGGCATATTCCTATGGGAGCTAGAGTCCAGCCTCTGGAGTGGGTGACAGCCCTCCTCTGCTGGCCACCCATAGCGCTTCACCTGCCCCAGTTCTGTATCACATTCTTCTGGGGCAGGGCTTCTTCCCAAGGGCTCAAGTCTGGCTCTCAGCCAGGAGCCGGGGAAGCATGGCCCTGTGTCCCCTGTTGGTGAAGAAACTCTCTGCCCCCTCTGCAGCTGCCTTTCTCTTTGCTTGACCAGACAGCAGTATTGAGTCATGGTTAATGCCAGACCATCTGACGTTCAATTCTGGCATTTCCTCTTCCCACCTACAAGACCGGGGTCGGGGGGGAGCAGTAAGTCCCTAATCTCTTGGAGACTGGTCTTCCTCATTGGTCAAAGGAGGTGCCTGATAACCCCCACCTTGGAGCGTTCTTAGGGGAATGGATATACACATGGGCCCTCAGACCAAGACTGGCACGTGGCCTAGATCCCACACCTCAGTGTTAGCCAGCATCACTGTGTCCTCCACTGCTCCTGGCTCTCAAGGCCCATCCCTTTCTCAGACCCAAACAGCTTCTAGGCTCTTCGCTCCAGTCCAAGTGTACAGAGGCCAGGCACAAGGCTGCTTCTCTTCAGCACATCTCATGTCACTTGGGCCCCTCCCCCTAAGATCCAATTACCTCCATTGCATTTGAGAATCCCCTTTAGTTCTTGTTGTAATTCCTCCCTTACAGAGAAGGGTGACAACAGAGGGCTTTATAAGTCTGGGGGCTCCAACACGAATTCACTTCTCACATCAGGGTGAAAGGTGTGCCTTCTAAACCCTCCCAAAGGGTGAGCAGCCTCAAGTGACAGATCCACTTTGAGATCTCACTGAGCCTTTGAACCCCTTCGTCTGCCATATCCCAAGGTGGTCCTGGCGTTTCAAGCTCTCTGCGTGTTGGCCACCTTTTGGTCCACGTCTCAGCCACCCATCCAAGCAAACCCTGGGGGCTACAGCCCTGGCTCCAGGTTCTCTGCTGAGTGGGCCCATATCAGGAAACTCAGCCTGGTCCAACTTTACGTTCCTTCCACCATTTTCCACACCCTTAACTTCCATCCCATACATACTCTCCAGTTTCTGTCTGTAGAAGTTGGGAAGCACAGTTCTTTTGGGGTACAGTGAACCCGCCTCCTTTTGGTTTACTCTCTGAACCTCACCTTTTGGGGTCTGCTGGGCCTTGAAGGCAGACCTTCCCAAACAACAGCAGACCCTCCACGACGTCGAGAATTCAACTTTTGTTGTAATGCTGCCCCTGGCAGGGTGAGCCTCTGAGTTTGGTTTTGGAAGTCTCAGCTCTGTGGCAGCAGGAGCAAAGGGTCCCTTGTTTAGGGCAGATGTGGGGTCTTCTGGTTGCATGTGGTGTGTGAGCTGGGAGGCCTCTCTTTCCCCACTCTGCTGAACATAATTAGGAACAAACAGCCAACCTTCCCACACTTGTTAGTTTGACAAAATGTTCTGAGGCATCAAATCAATGGTCACCCAGAGCCTTGCCCCTTGTTAAGTGTTTGATCAGGAGAATCAAGCCCTGATATTTTTTTGGGTCTCTGCTGCTATGTCACACCACAGAAATAGAGCCCGTAGTGCCTTTGAATTGAATCAGATTCAAGAACCAATTCCAGAAAGCCTGGAAGCAATTCAGAAAACGTATCCTTAAGATTTCATTCCTCTGGGCCACTCTTCATATCAAAGTCTGTGTCAGTCAGGGTTCTCCCAAGAAACACAACAGATAGGACTCACATGAGCATTTATAGGAATGGGGTCACGTGACTGAGGGGTTGGCACGTCTGAAATCCGTAGGGAGGCCAGCCGGTGAGGAACTCAGGTGCAGGAGTCGATGATGAACTCTTGAGGCAGAATTTCTTCTTTTCCAGCAAATCTCAGGTTTTGCTCTAAAAGCCTTCAACTGATTGGATGAGGTCCACCCACACAACCAACGGTCATCTTCCTACTCAGAGTCAACCGATTGTAGACGTCAACCACATCCACAAAATACCTGTACAGTGGCGCCTGAATTCACGTTTGATAAAATAACTGGGGACTGGAGCCCAGCCAAGCTGACACAGAAAACTCACCTTCACAGTGACTAATTCTAAATATTGTATCATGTTGCATTGATCTGTTTGTCTATCTGTGACAATCTCATCCTATTTTGATTGAAGGAGTTATTTATATTTCATGTTAAAAATAGCGATCTTTGGGGTTTCCCTGGTGGCGCAGTGGTTGAGAGTCCGCCTGCCGATGCAGGGGACACTGGTTCGTGCCCCGGTCCGGGAAGATCCCACATGCCACGGAGTGGCTGGGCCCGTGAGCCATGGCCGCTGAGCCTGCACGTCCGGAGCCTGTGCTCCGCAACGGGAGAGGGCACAACAGTGAAAGGCCCACGTACCACAAAACAAAAAACAAAAAAACAATGCTTGGAGAGTCTATCTTCCAAGTGCAATTTTCAATCACTTTGTCCTGTTCCCCAAAATACCACATTAAGGATCTGGTTGTGATGCTATTAAATGCACAGTTACCATAGAAAGGACTCCTACTCATTTGCCAACCATACAATTGCATTGCTAGAAAACCAAAGAGACTGCACGAAAACACCATCAAAGTTATACACGAAGGATGTGGTAACACAGCTGGAGTACAAGGTAAGTGAACAAAAAACATTGTTTTGCAGAAACATCCAATTTCAAGTGGAAGTAGGCAGAAAATCCCATCCATAATAACAAAATAACCATAAACTTTCTAAGAATGCATTTAATCCAGAAGGTGTAGCCCTGACGTGTAGAATATCATAACATCTGGCTAAATTGTGGGAGATGTGTCCTTTCTGGATGGTGGGTATCAGGCACCCAGACAGGCAGACATTCAGGTCAGGGATAACTCCAGAAACTCATGCAGGGTGGGGTGGCTACCCTGGCAGGAACGCTGGAGATGAAACAGGACCACATGCCCGTGGGCCCCATGAGGGCCCCTCCTGCCCTAGTGTTTTGGAGTTAGTTCTTTAAACTCCATGGATCTCAGTATTTTTTTCCTTGAAAATGGTCATCGTAACACCTACCTCTTTACCCATATTTTTTTTTTTTTTTTTAAGGAATTGAATGGAATATTCTATGGAAACCACTGTGTAATCCGCAAAATAAGTTTCCATGGCTGGAGCGCCAACATCATGAAGGACCATCAGATAGGAGTCATGTCACTTTGTCTCTGCGTGTGCACACGTGTGTGCATGAATCTTCACTTTATGAACTTCTCAGTGAATAATTCCTCCTCATAATTTCTCAGGAGAAAACTCTGTGCTTTCTGAAACCACACTGTGGAGACGATTCTCTGGACTTTTCTACCAGCGAGCATCTTTCAGGGGCTCCTGGCCTGCCCATCAGCTTTTTCCACTTCCTTGAGATGCAGGCTGGTGAGGCAAACTGACTGGTTAAGTACACTTGGGAGTTAGCTGTTTGAAATGCAGACTTAATTCGTGTTACCAAAGGGTCTTAAATTATTCAGGTAACCTTGGATGAGTCAGTTAACCTCTCTGGGCTCCACTGTCTTTATCTGGAAGATGAGGGGGCTGCAGGAGCTGGGCCGCATGATGGTTTCTGAGCTCCTGCCTGGCTTCTGCGCTCTGATGCGGGGGTTCAGTTTCCCAGGGTGCACGGATTCCTGGTGCTGATGGCACAAGTAAGAACCATAAATAAACTGTTTCCAACGTGAAGATGTTGTCATAAGACTAATATGTAGCTTCAGGTAGAGAATAATTATAATATTCAGTGAACAAGAAAACTACCTGAAATTACAACAAATTTAAGCAAATCCCCTTGATGACAAAAGAGGGAATATAATTCAGATGTGGTTTTCTACGGCTGCAATGTGATATGTTATTAGGGCCTCAGAATAACAGCAGAGATTTTTCATCTCCGGCCGCACTCCTCACAGAGGGATGCTTTGTGCCGTGGACATCTCCTTGGCAGCCGGCCGCACTCCTCATGGAGGGATGCTTTGTGCCGTGGACATCTCCTCGGCAGCCGGTGAGAGGGACTGTGCTGGAATATATTTAATACTCAACGATAATAGGATTCAATGCTCATTATTCAACAGTAGGCATGGGTTCTGGCTCATGGTAATTATTAAAATCATGTTTATGCCGAGTAATGCAATGAACGTCACCTATTTTTGACCCGACCATGCACAGAAGGTGGGGGAGGCGATGTTTAACATCTTATCAATTGGATTTAGGGTGTGCTTGTGCTGCAGAGGGAGCGGGGGCCTGTCCGGGGTGATTAGCACCATGGCTGGTGGATGGATGGATGGCTGTCGGGCTTCCCAGGCTGCTCAGGTCTGAGCGGAGCCCACCTTCTGCCAGGGAGACTCAGGGACCCAGTGTCTCAGCAGGAGATCATTTTAGCTACAGGATCAGATCCCAATTTCCTGGCCCGATCAAGGCCCTTCTCTGCCAGGTGCCATCTTGCACTGGGTCTGTAGCAGCTAATGGTGGTGCATCAGTTTGCATCGTAAAGGGCAACAGCCCGAGCGGGAGGCCAAGGTGAAGTCCTCTCCAAGGGCCAACAAGATGCTCACTAGACCCCAGAAGCAGCAAAGCTTGGCCCCACTTCTGCAGACACACCTTCTCACTTTCTCCAGCCACAGATATGAGATCGCGTGCCTTGATGTGGAAAACCCCAAATGTCCCCGGGTCTTGCCCCACCTGCTCACCCAGGACCTTTGTTCTCCTACAACTTACGGAGCTGTTACTGGGAGTCCCCGTGCCTGGGAGGGCCAGACACTACTTCACTGCACAGCCCTCTGTGTCTGCTCTAAATGCCAATGGCCATGTGCGGGTTCCGATTCTGTCTCCTGTCAGAATTGGTGGCCCTGGAGTTTCAGGGCAGAGCCGTGCCCCGGGCATCTCAGTATATATGCCGGACTCGACTCTCTGCCTCAAAGATGCAGTGAGGGGCCCTCTGCTCTCTCCTCCTTGCACTTAGCCCTCTGGCCTCAACGCAGAGCTCCTTGGGCACCAGAAGTTCAGGCTCCGGTTAACCCCCAGGGGTCCCTCGCATCACAGGACTCAGGGGCAGCTGGGATCTGGACGGCTACCTCCCCAGGCTTGCTTCACTCATGCTAATCAGCTCGTGCCCTGGGGGTGAGGATCCACCCCCCCCCCAAGGCAGGGCTTCTGTGCCCACGGATGCTGCCCAGCAACCGGACCAGGGTTGGACCACAGCGGGCCAGGATACGTCCAGTGAGAGGATGGACAGTCACGCAGGTCCACATCTCTACAGAGCAGTTGCCTCTGCTCCTTCTCCAGCTCGATCTCGGGAGTGCCTGGGATTTGGCTAATTGTCAGAATCTTCCCCAGAACAGAGAACATCCTCCGAAGTCCGTAAGGCGCCTCTTGAGCGCTGAGCGCTTGTTCTCATTACTTGCGGGAACAGCCTATCTGGGTGAGTGCAAATAGATTTCGTTTTCAGCTGCGAATCTGCTATTCCAAACTTTTTCAGCCTCATCCACTGCTCTGTTTCAATTCCTCTGTCAAATGCCTTTGTGGAAGGAGTTTGACAGCTGAGGGCTGGTGAAGCAGCAGATTGAGTGCTGGGCTGGAGAAAATTTCAAATGTGTGCGGCTGACTCGCTGGGAGCAAAAGAGACTTGAAGACATAATGAAAAATTAGATTGAGAAACATTCTTAATTTATAACGCAGAATAGATTGTGTAGATGGTGGCCAGTAAGCTCACCGCCTTCCAAGGGCACGAGTGCGTGTATGCACCGACGTGCATCTTTTCTGCTCTTGGGTGGCTGGTTTGTGCTGCCTGCTCGTCCCTCTTTTAAGACCACCTGGCAGCCCTGGACAGAGCTCCTTGAAGAGGCTGTTGGAGTTCAGTGGGTGATAGGGGGCCTGGAGGGGCACACTAGGTGGTTGGTGAAAGTGTGCCCTGGGACCGAGTGCTGACATCACCAACAGAGAGACCTGGGTGCTGCACACGGGAACCCGGGGTCTAGCCCCTCAGGGCACCCCTGGCCTGGAGCATCCCCACCATCAGGCTTTGCAGCCCTGTCCTCCGACCCCGATGGAACAATCTCTCGAGGGGCCAAGATTACAGCTCCTGCAACCCCATCCGTGCCGAGGTCAGAGCCCTGGCTTGTGACAGAAGCAAGGGCCCTGGAAAAGGAAAACAAGACCCTGGACGGCTGAGGCCGGCTGGGGTCGCGGGTGCAGAGACCTGTGAGCAGCCCCGAAGTGAGATGAGGACATTCTGCCCCAAAGGCAGGACCTCCCAGTGCATGGAGGGTACTCTGTCTCCTCAGCACCCCCATCTCCCTTCAGCCCTGGGTGGGATGGTCAACCCTTGGGTTTAGATTCCACCGTCGCCTCCACCACCTGACAACAGGCATCCTTGGTCCGCTGTCTGTGGGGTGGGGGAGTAACAGCAGGGCCCCCAGGACCACCGAGTGTGACCTGCAGCAGGAAATAACGCAGGCTGGTCTCAGCTCCTCTGTCTCCCGACCTGGAAGGAGCTGGGCAAGGCTTTCTCCTTCTTTCCTCCAATCCCCTTTAGAACATCGTGACTATGATGAAGAAAACTCATGAAAACTAGAAGATGGAGCTCAGAGCTGCCACCGAGCTAGGGCTCAGAGTCCATCCTTCAAGGCCCCTGAAGGTGGGCATCCTGCAGCAGGACCCAAGGCGCCCCTGCCAGATTCCCGTCAGCTCCCTGGGAGGCGTGAGCATCTCTTAGTTTGCTGGTCCCCCGTCATCCGCTATGGGCTCAGCGGTGTCCTTCCAGATTCATATGTTGACCTTCTAACCCGGAGCTGGGGTCTTTAAAAGGTGATTAAAGTAAAATGAGGTCTCAGGGGTGGGCCCTGATCCAACAGGACTGGAATCATTATAAAAGGAGGAGATCAGGGCACAGACACACACGTAGGGATGACCGTGTGAGGACACAGGGGGAAGATGGCCGTCTACACACCAAGGAGAGGTCTCGGGAGGAACCAGCCCTACCCCACCTGGATCTCAGATTCCAGCCTCCAGGCCTGGGAGACAATTAATTTCCACTGTAGCCCCCCAGTCTGTGGCTTTGCTGCAGCCACTGCACTGCCTGACACCCCCTCGGACATGGTTTTGTCACCTGCATAGGGACCGACCTGTACTGACTGACAGGCATGTAAAAGCCAGAGCAGGCTGAAGGCAGGTGCTAACCCTGGGATGGCCGGCAAGCTGGATGTGTCACCGGCTGTCTCTCTCGGGCTACCCTGGCCGCGGGGTCTGGGTGAATCCCAGTTCAGCTCTCCCATCTCAGGCCTCTTTGCCCTCACCCCACGCCTGCTCCAGCAAAGCCCCAGGCCCCAGGGAACAACGTGCACCCATTGCTCGGCCTCCTGATTAGACGCTAAAGGTTTCCTTCACCCTGACATTTACTCTTAAGTAGCTTTTCCTCTTTCCGCCTGGAAATTTTAATGAAAGAATAATGAAGATGCTAACTATAGAAATCAGATAAAAAAGGAAGTAAGGCACCAGAGCTTGTTACTGATCAGGAGAAAGTTCAAAAATAGATAAATATTATACATTCCATCAAAAATTTACAATTAATTACCATTTTCATACCATTGAAGTTGTCAGCGAATTTGATTACTATTCTCAATTATAGACTTTGCAAATTCCCCCCTTCCCAAAGTACAAGTGACATTTCTAATTGCTGATCTAAGAATCCGCTTCCCAAAATAGATGGAGAAGGCAAAAATAAGTGTGGAGATGATGGTATTTCATCACCCAGTATTGGGCAAACTGTCACGGGAGTGGCAGGGGGCGGAGAAGCTGGCCAGTCCCGCAGCCTCAGGCCGCATCGGGGAAGATCCGCCAGGCCCGGCCTGTCCAGCGTTGGGGAGGTGCTGCCCCCGCCCACCTCCTCTGTTTCTTCATTTCTAGGCCCTGACACGCATTGCAGGCAGCTCTACACACTTGAGGGTGGTGGCCCTCGGCCAGAGGAGGGTGGCGGTGGGCAGGGAGGTGCCCTGAATTTGATGCCACGCTGTTTCCAAGGCTGCGGGACCACCGGTGACTTTCTTGGGGTCAGTGCCGACGATCCGCAGAGCATCCTGGAAGCAGGCCTCTGAGTCCAGGCTTGCTGCCCCTCCCTGGGTTCTAACTGCGGCTACAGCCGCCTCCCCGCTTGTGCTGCAGGAAAGTTTCCGGGCAGATTCTGCAGTGTCCGAGGGGCAGCTCCGGTCCTGGGGTTGGTCCACAGCCCACGTGGCCGGGCTGAGCAGGGCAAAGGCTCCTCTTCCTCTGTCCTGCGGCTCCCCTCTGCTCAGGACCCTCAGGTCACTGAGCACAGTCACGCCTGAGCCGTAGACGCACCCACGTCCCACCCACATCCCAGCCGTCCCTCCGTCCCCTGACGGCTCTCGGACCCTGCGCTTGCAAAGAGGTCACACACCCCTTCTCCCTCCCCGCACCCCCGGCCAGGCTTGCGGTCTGTGCCGTGGCCCCTGGTTCTGCGTGTGGGGCGTGGTGGACAACACCGCTCCCATGCCAGGACGCTGCTGCGCTCTGCCTTTGCCATGTCTCTGGCCTCTCCGCCCTACTCCTGCCCCTGGCCCTGAGGTCAGAGCCATTGGTTCCATCTACAGAGAACCCCTAAGGTCAGCAAGGTGGAGGCTGGACTGAAGGACACAGCCTGTGCGTGGCAGAGCAGGGACAGAGCTGACCGCCCGGCTGCTGCCTCTGTGGCCGTCTGTCCTCACAGCTAGGATGTGGACAAAGGGCTGCTTATGTACATCTGGGTCTCCCTGGACCAGGCAGGGGGAGGGCAACGCAATCTGTGAAGGACAGGTGGTGGTCCGGGCTGGGGGACAAAGCAGTCTGGGAGGGAGGCGTGGTCCAGGATAACGTGTTCGCAGAGGAGCTGGAGAGGGAAGAGGATTCCGGCCACGGAGTGCTGGCTGCTGACCTTGGCGTCTAGATCTCGAAGTAATGCCGGTTGCTGGGGTTGCATTGCCTTTCACTTGATAACCCTTAAAAGCGCACTCCAGCCTCTAAAATCCAGGCCACCTCTGCGGAGCTTTGCACGTGGGTCTGGAGTGGCCTTGGCTGGGCCAGCCCTGGCTCTGCCCCTCAGCCCCGGCCATCTCAGACAAGTGACCAGATCTCCCTGGAGGTCAGCTTTTAACAGCTGTGAAACGGGCTGTGATGCAGACCCAAGTCAGCTCCGAGATCTGTCAATAAATCTATGGATTTACCCATTTCTCTTCATCACGTGACAGCATATGCTTCCCCAGGGCCCGGCGGGGGTCTGGATCCCTCCTCATGCTGGGAGGTGCTTGAACAGCCTGACTTTCTCAGCCACATGCAGAGAGTGGCGTTGCTGCTGGATTATTTAGAAAGAACATCCCTAATAGCATCTGGAAGCAAAGCCGGCAAATGCGCACACACAGCCTGTGTTCACACGCGTGTGGGTTAGTGTGACAGGAGGACGCTGACCACGACCCAGCGCCGACTCCCACTGGCCCCGAGGCAATCACCAGCAGCCGTCCTGTACCGTTGAGGGCGTCTTTGTGTTTCAGGTGAAGAAATGGGGGCTTCCGAGGGTCCGTGAACTCTCGGGGCAGAGAGGGCTCTTCCAGCACAGCGTCTCGGGTCGTGTGTGTGGCACACTCTGGCGTGGAGCCGGTGCGGCAGGAGCCTGGGGCAGAGACCTCTGGCCACGAGGACCTCGCTGTCCCCAAGGCTGGTCTGAGCTGAGTGGCAGAGGGGCCAGGCTGGAGGCACCTCTGGGGAACCAGGGCCCACGTTCTGTGCCTTCTTGGGCGTCCCGGGCTGGGCCCGTTGCTCGGTGTGATGGCTCATTTTACCTGTCAGCTGATTGGCCACGGAGCGCCCAGGCATCTCATTGCTCTAGGTGTGTTTGTCTGCAGTGCAGATGGTCCTTCCCAGTGTGGGAGCCTCATCCGATCCATCAAGGCCCTGCATAGACCAAACACCTGGAGGAAGGGAGAGCTGACTCTCTCCTGAGCTGGGACGTCCACTTTCTCCTGCCTTCCACTCAGACTTGTCCACCGGGGCTCCTGGCTCTCAACCCCCAGCTTGGACTGGGACTAAGCCACTGGCTTCCTTGGCGTCCAGCTTGCAGATAGCACAGCTTGGGACGTCTCAGCCAGTTCCTGTACTAGACCTATTTATGGATCCATATCCTACTGGTCTGTTTCTCTGGAGGCCCCTGACTAATACCTCAGCTAATGGACACTGAAGAGCTGATATACTCCAGGCGGGTCAAGGTCCTGATGAAAGGTCACCGTCCCTCCGTCTGGTAGGACACGATGGATGGAGCCTCAGGTCACTTCTCTACACCTCGAGGAGCCCCAGCGGCTGGGGCTCAGGGCTCAGGGCTCAGGGCTGTCCATAGCCGTCACACAATCGAGGCCGCTCGTGAGAATCGGAGGGGCGGACTCCTCGTGAGATGCATAGATAGGATGGTGGCTGGTTTTTATTACTCAGCCTGGAGCAGCTAGTTCATTAAACATTAGAATTCCTGCTTCATTGTTTTTGTGGCTCTGACTCATATCTGATGGGAGATTTCACGATCACCCATAAATCTGAGTGCTCATTTAAGAAAAAAAACCAGTGGTGGAAATTTATAACTAATCGTGTGAATGTTTAGAAGCAGCCTTGAGCTTCCCGGGCCATGTGAGGTCTCGGGGCCTGGGAGGGGCTCAGAGAAGCAAAGGCCCCTTGGGACCTGCCCCGGCACCTGCGGCCCCATCTCCAGGCTCTAGAGCCCCAAGGTGGGTGGAGGGAAGACCCACCCACCCCTCGGTATGTGCTTCAGGACACACCGGGCTTGGACATAGCAGCCGACAAAGGCCAGAGTCCCCCTGGCTCGCAAAGGGAAGTGTGTGCTCGTCAAGATGCAGAGGAGATGACGTCTGTGTCTCTAAAGGCCTGTGGGCCCGTGTGCTGCAGGAGGCAGTGCGGGGTGTGCGTGTGGGGTAGAACGGGTCTCCCAGCTCCTCGGTTAACACGAGGGTCTCCCCAGATCACTGTCTTGAGTGCAGACCTGCCGCCTTCCTGCGCTGCTGTAAGTCGCCCACCTGGGGCGCCTGGGCATGCACCCTCGGAGCATCTGCCTCTTCTCTGGGGGTCCTCCCCACCTCAGAAGGCAGTCTGAGCCTGCCCAGCAGCTCCTTGCCTATCCAGGGGCCCCGCACCACCCCAGCTGGGGGTCATCGTGCCACCTGTGCTCGGAACGGGAGGCCAGCGCTAAGCCCTCAGCCAGTGCCTGGAGTCTGTGTCCAGCAGCAGAAGGCTGTTTTCCATCACTGGTGGTGGTATGTGGCTTATCTATGTAAATATTATTTTAATTTAACTTCCAACTTCTTGAATTCTTCATGTCTCACATGGTTCTGAATTAGGACGGGCAACGCACCCTGATTTATCCTGGATGCTCCTTGTTTGAAAACTGAAGGTCCCGGATCTGGGGAACCCTCAGTCCCAAGCAAAGCAGACTGGCCACCACCCCATTCTGGATGTGGGTGTGAAAAGTAAAAGCTCCGATCTGACCACACCCTGGTTTATGCAGATGGGGGATGAGTGTCTTGTCTGTGTTCTGACACCTGCGGGCTGTTGTTGTCAGGAAGCACCTGACTTGGCCTGGCCTCAGTTTTCCCGTCTCTTTAATGGGAGTAAAACCTGCCATGGAAGCAGGAGCTACAACATATGCGGTGGGCTCGGCTCTGCTGAGGACTTCACCCAGGGTAGGGAGGCAACCGAGACACGCTTCATGGAAATCGTACTCCAGGCCTAGCAGGATGTTGTCGGTCGGGCCGCTTGGAGCAGCTCTAGCCACCGAGCCAGTTTCCCTTCATTGTCCCTGAGATCTGAGTCAGGAGGCTGCAGGGTTCTATGGTTGACCCCTTGTCGCTGGCATCCCCAGGGGCTGCAGGTGGATTCTTGGGTCCAGAAGCGCTAATGACGCTACTGCTGATACCGTCAGCGTGTTTGTCTCAGGAGCAGAGTCTGGGCCATTTTTCATTAAATAGAATAATTGTTTTGCACTGGTAGGTGAGGACGAACAGCTTTGCCCAGCAAACAGCCTCAGGAAAAAGTAATCTAGTGTCGTTCGTCATGGGCTGAAGCCATGCACCCAGAATATTCCTCACTCTGACTTAAATGCATCTCCTGCCCACTCAGAGCAAATGCAATTTTCCTTTTTATGACTATTGTTTATTTACACGGAAAAAGTTTAAATCAGGCCTGAACTACCAACAGCCACTGCTCCCCGCAACCTGGCACCAGACACAGAGACCCCCCGAGTCCCCCAAATGGGCAAGGGCTCTATAATGTGACCCGCCCCCAGTTAATTTCCCCCAGAGGCGCTTGCTGGCTATGTCTACACTGCCAGACACAGCAAGCACAGGCTGGGGACTCAGGCCCTCCGCACTTACAGACCCCAGCCTGGCCCAGACCTCTCCCTGTGGTCTCTCCCCAAGGATCCTCCAGGGGAGGGGGGTGGAGACAATCGGAGGGGACCCAGGGATGCAGTGGGTGCCCAGCCCGCCCCTGGGCCTTGTCTTCTTCCCATGGGACCCGGGCAGCTGCCTGCCCTTTCACATCTGAGAAGCAGAGAGAACCACACCGCCGTTCACTTGGTGCCAAAGTGACTTTTCTTCTTGCTGCCACCGTCGTAATGACGAGGTTATTTATTATCCGGTGTTGATATAATGACAATCATGGGTATCAATGGAATAATAATATGGGAACATGGTATTATTAGGGAGGCCCCATGGGTGAGGGGCCAGGGGTCTGGATGCCCCCGGTTTGTTCACTGCTGTGCCTCCAGCTCGGAACCTGCCTGGAGGGGCAGCCAGGAGCATCTGGAGGGACGCGTCTGAGCAGACATGCAGACCCTCGGGCTGGGAGGCAGCGGCAGGTCAGCGTGGAACCCCGACTTTCCCCAGGCACCCGCAGACACAGGACGGGCCGGTTCCAGGAGCCACGTGCAGCCCTGGCTGAGCCAGCTTGGACCTGAGCCTGTGGCTGCAGGTCACATTCACTCAGGCTCTCCCACCTTCTTACCGGCCATCCAGTGAGGGCTGACTGCCCGGCGGTCGGGGAAGGGAGGGAACAGGCAGTCCCTCCGGAGGGGCAGGGGTCCGGGGGCCCGGCAAGGAGGAGCCTCGTGGCCAATATGAGAAGGCACGGGCTGGGGCTGGGGCCTTGGGTGCCCGGCTGCAGCCACAGGGTCGGCTCTTGGCCTGGACCCAGGAGCTCACTTATGAGGCCAGCCCCTGATGCACCCCCAGGCTGGTGCAGAGGGAGGGAGGCCTGCTCCCAAGGTGCAGGTGGCCCCTGCATCACCCAGCCCTGGTCTGAGGCCTCTCCCTTGGGGTCTGGGTCAGGGGGAGCTACATGGAACCTGGCGGCAGGGAGGCCGTGCGGAGGGGCCACGTGTGAAGGAGGGGGGCGCTGTGTGCGCTGGTCAGGCACTCCCTGGTCCAGACCCTGTGATGGGGACGGCTTCGACTCAGCTGTGCCATCAAGGCAGCAAAGGCCCCAGGACGCAGCTGTGGGGAGAGCTGCCAGGAACCACGGCAGAACGCGTGGCATGCCCGCTGGGAGGATGAGGGGCCCCGGGAAGGTGGCCAGGGGCAGGCCCCACTAGCCCAGCAGCGCTCAGCTGGGGACCAGCCTGCTCCCTCCCGGGGGGCAGGCGGTAACATCTGCAGACAGTCTGGGTCATCGCGACTGGAGCGGGGAGCCCCTGGCGGCCACTGGACAGAGTCAGGGGAGCTGCCGGCCTGCAGTGCCGAGGACGGCCCCACCGCAGAGAGTGACCTGCCCGGCCCGGCGTCTCGAAGCGGAGGCGGAGGAACGTTGCGTGGATCATGGAGGCTGGGGTGTGGAACAGCAGGTTTGCGTTTTGGAAACCGGGCTTTGTGGATCCTGTGGCACATGGCACAATTCCAGGCCACACCTGGAGCCTGCCAAACCGGGCTGCATCGTCCCAAGATTTATCAACAGATTTGAGACAAAGCCTGTTATTTTAGCCTTCAAGTCAACCTGGATGAGTTACTGGAAGCCATTCCAGTAATGCAAGTTCAAGTGCATTTTTGAGAGGCCGGGAGAGGTTCTTGGCTGGTGGCCATGCCTGAGGCTCATGCTCTCTTCCTCTCTGCCAGCCAGTGTCTCTTTTCAAGGGGCCAGAAGGGCTAGGACAGGGGCTTCCCCCGGGGGTCACCGTGAGCAGGTTGGGAGCGGCAGCAGGTGGGAATCTTTACTGATGCCCTGACCAGAGTGGCCGCCAAGGAACCGGCTGGCTCCCTGTGCTGCGGCAGGCAGCCCGGTTTGCGCCGGCATGTGGACCAGAGGATGGGGAGGCCGGGGGAGGGTGTGGGGGGAGGCGATGAGCAGAAAAGGGGCGTGATGGACGTGGGGACTTCAGAGGGGCTTAACAGGATGTGTGTCCTGGGAGCCGCCCTATAGGGAAACTGAGTGAATACTCGGAGGAGACAGTGACCGTGACGGCGTGGCAGACGGGCCATGGTGACAGTTTCATCACAGGCTCATCTGTCTTCCAATGGAGACCCCGATGACGCATGAGCATCAGGACCCTTTAAGATGCTGTGCCAAAGAGACGACACCGCCGCTTGTGAGCGTCAGTCAGTCAAACAGCGGGGGACGAGGCTCCCTGTGATTTGTCTGTTGTATGCTTAGAAGCCACGTTAGGGAGAGTGCGTGACACACGCCCGTGATTCCCCAGTTATGCAGGTAAAGCCCTGGTGGCCCGCACGGAGATCTGGGACAGGCGGGGTGGGGTCTGTGAGCTGCTTGACGGCACACGCGTTCTTCAGAAGAACTTAAACTTGGTGAGAGCAAGCGACCTTACGTGAATGCAAAGGGTAAAAGACAGGGAAGGGGCTACTTTACTATGTGATAAAAACGGGAAGCCCAGAATGGTGCCGATCTCCCCTTGAAAGGTGAACACTTCATCCTTGTTGGTGAGTCTCCTCTCTTGCTGGGACCAAGGGGTCCGAGCGCTGGGATTCAGAGAACAGGGAACACGGATTCCACTCTCTTCTGGAGGCCTCTCCCTGCCCCGACCCGATGGAGAACTGTGAATCTGTGGGGCGAGTGCAGTCGTGTCCTTGCAGCAGAGACCGTGGTGGACAATTTGGGCCCACGTGTACAACCAGGTGCAGGGGAACCCCGAGGCCCACCTGAAAACAGGAAAGTAGGTTCTCAGGAGTGAGTTATTGACCTGAAGAGCTCTCCAGAGAGGGGAAAGTTGCAAGAGTTGCCCGAACGATGTGTGTCGAGCCGTAAACGCTCATACTTCTCTGCAGGAGTTTCATGTCTAGGAATTTATCTTCAGGACATGATCTGAGATGCACTCAGAGATTTTCACACAAATATATTAATTCCTTTGATACTTAGCAGGAAAAATGGTCAGTGGCCTAAATGTTTTCTGGTTTATGTCCATCTCACGATCCTGTTTTATCTTCCTCGTCCACTGGTTTGTCATCTTCCCGCCCCTGGATGTGCGCCCGGGACAGTGGGGTCTGGTCTGTCCACACTCTTCTTCCCAAGAACAGCACAGGAAAATGGTGATTTTTCTTAGAAGAATGAATGGCCGGTAACAACAATCAGTTATACTCTGTAGATCCTTAAACAGCTATTAAAGTTATGTTTTTAAAAGAGTTCGAACAATGAGTGCAAATGTTTGGGAGACAATGTTAAAGAAAACCGTAGGCTCCAGAGCTGCACAAACCCCCTGGGATCACAGACATGAGGTGCACATCAACCGCGGCCCCAGGCCAGGCCAGGCTGTGGGTACAAATGCAGCCCCACTGATGTGATCACTCGTCACCGGCCGTCATTCACACCAAATTGCTGGCCTGGGACCTCAACCTCTAGGAAACTTTGTCATTTTTCTCTGAGATCCTGAAGCATGGGTCAGGGTCCCCAGGACCATCCCCAGGCTCCGTGACTTGCTAGAAGGACCCACAGGACTCAGCCTGTAGTCCCCACAGCTAAGATTTGTCAGGGCGACACGACACAGCAAAGTTGGCAAGTGCACAGGTGAAGCCCAAGGCCCAGGGCAGGCTCCCAGGGTCCTGCTCGGAGAGTCACCAGGATGTGTTCAATGCCCCAGCAATGAGTTGTGACCTCAGGTGTGAGATGCTGTCTACCAGAGGAGCCCATCCGACGCTTGTGCCCAGGATGTGTCAGAGGGCTGGTCATGCCTGACGGGCACCCAAACTCCAGACTCCAGGAGATCCTGCACTCAGCACAAACTACACGGTCTGACAGTCCAGGTGCAGAGCGCCCCTCCTAATGGGAGGGCTAGGACCCTCAGAATCCAAGTGCCCAAGTGCTGGGGCCAAGTGCGCAGCCAGGCCAGCCTGCTAACCTCCCAAACCTCGTGTCTCTTGGAACCTGTTAGTCCCCTCGCCCGTCTGCTAGGATCTTGGCTGCAGGGGCCCCACCTCTGGTGTGGCTCCGCGGCAGCCTCCCTCCCGAGGACAGGGGCTACGTTCCAGAGGCCCCTGTACTTTACCTTGCCTCATACCTGGCAGGCACGTGGTTCCCAAGGTCTGTAGGAGCCCCAAGGGGACCCACCGCCCCTGGATCCCCACCCCACTTCTTGGTGTGCACCCCATTCCTCAGTCCCCTCCGTGTCCCTGGTCTCCCACCCGCTCCTGGACAGGAGATAGCCTGGCACTGGACCATTCCTGTCTCTCTCCCCGGGTATCGGGTGATGGGGTTGGACTAAACTCTTTCAGTTCTGATATTCTTTGAGTCTTTTATTTTATTTGTGGGTAAAATTAGATGAGAAGAAAGCCACCTCCGTATAACAGTCAGTCCTGAAAGAAAAGGCAAATTAACTTCTTCCTATGAGCCTCTGTCGCCTTTCATGTAAGAAGAAATAAAATCTGTACAGAGCATTTCCTCCCCAGGACCAGACCTGCATGCTGAGGCCTCGTTCACTCACTGAGCAAGTCCAGCACCTGCAGGATGGCATCTAGGCTGGGAGTGAATTAGTGTGTGTGTGTGTGTGTGTGTGTGTGTGTGTGCGCGCGCACGCACGCGCGCGCAGGAGTGACTCTGTGTCTGTGTGCAGGTGGGCACGTCGTGTGCCCGTGGCGGGTCCAGACCCTCGGGGGAGGACAGGTCCCTGACATCACGACCCAGAGGAGGGAAGCCGGAGGACTGGGCTTTGTGTTTTCTATTCAGCAGGAGAGAAACACAAACATTCCTGGTGTTTGTAGGTTAAAGCTGGGAGACTAACCCATTTTGCGTAAAAAGAGTAAAAATGCGGAGGATATGCACAGGTCCACGTGCAGACACCGAGTCAGCAGAAAAGGAGCTTGGCTCACTGAGGCCGCCCCGAGCCCATGGGAGACCCCCGCCAGCTCTGCTGCCCTGTTTCCTGCAAACGCGGGCTGGGAGCCCAGACTCCACGCACTCTGGGCAGGGCCTGCCCGGCAGCATCTCGGGGGAGGGGTTTGGGGAGGCGGCTCCTACCAGGAAGATGAGAGCAGAAGAAGGTCCCAGCTGCTCGTGGCATACTGTTCAGTGGTTCTGGGTGGGGTTCTGCTGGGGACCGGGGTCAGGGCACTCAGAGCAGCTGGGTGAAGGGCTAGGGGTTTATAAGGAATGAGCGTGGGGGGCACACCTATCTGATTCCCTTCCCTGCGTCCCCTCGTCCCCCAGGACTGTGAGGACATCTACCTGTGGTCTGGGGGCATCTTGAATTGCGGGACCTCCTGCTGTGGGGCTGGGTGTCACAGGGGCCGTGTCCCGCCACGTCAGGGGCTGCTTTCAGACTGTCATCCGCGTTTCCATTCCAGGAGTCACAGCTCTTCTGGCCTGAGTCCCTCCTGACGCCCTGAAATCCGACTTCTGTATCTTCTCCGGGGTCTTCTATCTCCCCTCCTCCACCCTGGGGGCTCCAGGAAACCTCACGGCCACCTGGTCCAGCCCGTAGCCCCGAGGCCCTGGCTTGCTGCCCACCTCTCCGCCAACAGTTCCCCATCCTCTGTCCCCTCACAGCCGCCCTCCCATGTGCCCACATTACACTCGGCCACCAGCTCCAGTCTTGGGCTGGTCCTTTCTCCTCCTTGATTCTCAAATTCCTCCCATCAGAGCCGGGAAGGGCATCCACGGGTGCTCAGGGCCCCTCACGGCTCAGTCTGCTGATGCTTCTCCTCAGCAGGAGGGAGATTATTTTTGTGAAGTGCATCTGCAAAACACATCTGTTAATTTTCTGTATTTGTTTATCCACAGTAGAAATTCGAACTGGTAACTGTTTCACATGGCAGCTCACAAATAAGCAGGAGGAAACAACACAACAGAAGGGCTCAGAGAAGATGAGAGTTAACGTCATCACGTGGGCAAGCGGGCAGTCAGAGAAAGGTGGGGACGGAGGGAGGAGGTTGCAGAGGAGAAGGTGAGTGCTGAGATGCAGGCGAGGGAGTGGCATGTGGACACGGGGAAGGGGGACACACAAAGCCCCTGGCTGGATTCCGTGCCTCTGGTTTTACAGAGCTTGAGGCCCCAAGGGAGGAAGGGGGTTGAGTCCTCTTCACCCCAGAGTTAGCTCCAATGGAGCCAGAGGCCATCACATGGCCCAGCTTCCCCTCCCAGCCCCCAGGGTGACAAGGACTGGGTGAGGATGGAGGATGAGCTCCTGGCCAGTAGGTTCCTGAGGGTGAAGACGGCCAGTAGGGCCTGAGAGCACACCCCCTGGGTGAGGGGGGAGGCACCCAGAACACACCCTCCTCACGTCTCAGTTCGGGCAGCAATGGCCAAATGCATTATGGGGGCTGACCTTGAGCAGACACAGGTGCCCACAGATCGGAGGCTAAAGCCCAGACTCAGCACTGGGGAGGGCCCTGGTCCCATTGCCTTCTTGCCGTGTCCCCTCATGCAGAGAGAGAGGGGGATCTGGCATCTCATTCTTTTCTTTTCTTATTCTTGTGGGACACAAGACACTAATCCCATTGTGGGGGCCCCACCCTCATGACCTAGTGACTGCCCAAAGACCCCCCCCCTCCTGACACCATCCCACTGGGGGAGTTAGGGCTTCAACATAGGAATTTGGGGCACAAACTTTCAGTCTATAAAAGACCCAGAAAGTGCTGGTGTCATCTCAGATAATCTCTGTCCTAACCCTGTGAAGGGCATTGTCACCTCATCTTACAGAGAAGACACAGAGGCTTGGGAGGGAAAGCTGTGTGTGTGTGAGTGTGCAAACACACGTGTGTGTACATGTGTGAGTGTGTGCACACGTGCGACCAGAGCTGATTTTTCCTTGGGACCAAGGGGGCAGGCCTGTGAGACATCTGAACATAACACCAGAAGGGAGAGGGGAGGCAGGAGACAAGACTTAGAGCTTGGTGACTTTGCCCAGGGACACCTGGCAACTTCTGGAGACAGTTTGGGGTGTTCCACCCCAGGGCAGGGTGCTGCTGGAACACAGTGGGGCCGGCCAGGGACACTGTACACCCCAGGGAGGTGTTGCTTCACACCCTGCAGTGAGCGGGGTGACCCTGCCAACAGTCCTTCAAGCCGGCTCCAGATGTCGGTGCAGCTGAGACCCCGTTACCTGGTTACCTGAGAGGAGCCGGGCCCCCGAGGGAGGGGCTGTGGGTGGCAGTTGAACCCCCAAAGGATGTCTCTGTACAGAGCAGCCCATCTTCAGAGTTAAGTTCCAAGAAGCCCTGTCATTCTGAGATTAATGGTGAGTGGGTGAATTTTTTCCCTTTCTTTCTTGCTTTTTAACTTCAGATGATTGAAGCTGAGGGAAGGGACCACCCAGCGATCCCTGGGATCTAGAGACAAGGAAGCTGGGATGGGGGCGATGGGACCACCCTCTCTGAGCCACAGAGCAATAGTGGAAGATGGGGCAGGGGAGGGAGGAAGAGGTGACAGCCCACCACTGCGGTCCTCCCAGCCCTTGCCCTTGGGGTGTGGGAGGGACGCAGGGGTCATTTCACCGGGCCTCCCTAGTCTCCAACAAGACAGTGAGCTGCAGAGACACCCATGGGCCCCATCCTTCTCTGGACACTGGCTCTGTAGCGGGGGTGGTGCTACTTAATTCTGTTGACCTGGGGGCAGACAAGGGCGGCAGTGAAGCTCGAGGGACGGGGGGATTTGGACAGACTCCCGAGCCTGACTCCTTCTCCGCTTGTCTTTCCTTGTTCTGTAAATTCCATGGGAAAATGTTTCTCTGCCCACATGCCTTAGAGCTGCTCCAATGAAGCTGATCACAGCTGCTCTCTGCTCCTGAGATGGGCCTATTGGACTTCCCAAAGCCACACAAGCCTCAGGCCGCGGGGTGAGGGCTCTGGATCCCAAGAGACGTCTCCTCTAGGCTCTGTGGCTTTTCCGGGCCGCTGCTCCCATGGGGGGCAAGTTCCCAGTGGACAGGAAGCCTTTGCTGTCCTGAGGTGAGGTCTGTCTGTCTCTGCCCACCTGCTTCTTCCCCCTCCATCCTTCTTCCCCCGTCTCTGCTCTGTCCTTCCTTCCCACCTACGTGTGTTCTTTTTCTTTTAAAAAAGGCCAGATGCCATCTTCCTCACCCCATTGCCAGGGTCTTTGACTCATCTTTTCCATTTCCTTAAGGAAATTATGGTCGAAACAATAACTTCCCATCTTATTGAATCTGTCCAGCTGACAGAGGGTTTTCCAGGCATGTGGCCCATCCCCGCAGGCTGCCCGGGGTCCGTGGGGGACTTCCGACCCTCTGGGCTGCTTCCCGCCAGGACAAGGATGCTCTGCAGAACAGATTCGCGTGCAGAGAGGCGCTGAGTGAGCGCGAGGACGTCAGGAAAAGTGATCCACGTTTTACCCTCTCTGGCTTGCTTGCACCCGGAGAACATTCTTCAGAGGTTAAAAAACAAACCAAAACAAAGCGACAGAGTGGTTGGAGCATTTTGCACACTTGAGACGCAGCTGCAGAATTTAGGACCAAGGCTAGCGGGGAGCTGTCGGGGCGTGAGCCTCACCCGCAGGGTGTCAGCGATGACACCCAGCCCATCTATCTTCCTGCTTACTCACAGCCTAAATTTAATTATGCAAACCTGATCTTGGGTCTTAATTAAATTTTAAAAAAATATGGCCTGTTCTCTCTGGCAACAAAGCAGTAACATTTCCACCCCATTTCCTTGGTGAACAGCTCATCTGGGGGCAGGTCCTGGGCGGTGTTCGAACGCAGACCACGACCAGGATGGCCCGCCTCACCCTGCTGCTTGGTCTGGGGCCATCGGACTGGCACGGCCACACGCACGCCTTTTGACAGGAGCCCGCAAATCAGACAGGGGAGCCCAGCGAACGCTTGCTGCTTGTCAGTTTAATATCCTAGAACAAACAGCCTGAATCTCTGTCAACAGCCATTACGCGGAATCGTATTGTGTTTCCTCCTCTATAAATCCAGCTCGTTGCCCTGCTTGACACACGTGGGCCAGTCGCTCCTGTTCGCTATGTTGTTCTCAGTTCCACCGATGCCCCCTCCCCAGGGAACATGCTGGTGGGGGGCAGGTCGGCCCAGATCTCAGTCCTGGGCAGCTCCTCCCAGCCCCCAGCCCCTCTCCGGGCCTAGGTGGGATCTGGCGGGGAAGGGAGCCCAGGCCACAGCAAGGCTCTGAGGCACACACCTGCCCACCCCGCCCCACCTGCTACCTGGTCAGGTAGCTCCAGGGCCCCGGCTCTTCCACGTGGTGGCCTCGTCATGTTCACATGAGGCTGTCCTGTGTCCCTCCTGCTTTCAAAGGCTGCTGCAATGTGTGACGGGACCTGCCGTGCTATGATGCCACACCCACAGCTGTCAGACTCCCACCCCCTTGGCTCATGGCCCAGACAAGGTGCTGGATGGCATTTGGACACAGAAAAGAGAGCCCTGTGAGGACAAAGTACAGGGCCACTGGTGCAGTCTTGGGAACAGGGCAAAGCCCTGAGATGCTTCTGTGGTCACAAAAGAGACCCCTGGTTCATGGGGTCTGTCGGCATGGGGGGGCGGGGAACGTGAGGATGGAGCAGCAAGGGTGGCCCTGATGTCCCCACAGTGACGGTCATGGGAGCAGCTTCACTGACCCGACACACACCAGGAGCTCACACTCACACACCAGGAACTCACACACCAGGAACTCACACACTCACACCAGGAACTCACACACCAGGAACTCACACACTCGGAACTCACACTCACACCAGGAACTCACACACCCACGCTCCTGGAACTCACGCCCACACACCAGATGAATAACTAACAGCTGAGCACAAGGTGGAATCGCCCAGAGCCATGAAATGAGCCCCATGCACTGCCGAACCTCAGTCCTGCACCTGTTTGTTCTGCCGCTGTGGAAGTGCCACCTCTTCTTTACGAAATAGAAAACAGAACCAGAGGGAGATGGAAAGTCTTACACTGCACTGCCTCACCCAGCACGCTGCCTGGTGCCGTGTCCTGATTTTCCCGGGGCCTGTGTGATGCTGGCACTCACCTGGCTCCCTGGAGAAACGACCCAGGGTCAGCGGGCACCTCTTCAGGCCTCCAAGCACAGCAGTAGGCATGGCCCCCACCTGCCCTCTGGGAACCGGCCTCCCCCTGAAAGATGCCCAGGTTCCCATCCTCAGAACCTGGGAAGAAGTCTCCATGCACGGCAAAAGGGGCTTTGATGGGTGAATGGGCTAAGGATCTGAGATGGGGGAGCGGCCCTGGACTCTCTCAGGGGCCCTAAATGTGACCACAAGGGTTCTTGTCACAGGGAGGCAGGAGAGTCATCAGAGAAGGAGGAATGATAATGGAAGAGGCAGGAAAAAGGGCCATGGGACGAGGTGCCACCAGCCAATGAAAGCAGGTGGCCTCTGAAGCTGGAAAAGGAGGTGCAAAGAAAAGCGTTTCCTTCTCTGCACCGGCTGGAGCTCCCAGCCCTCCCGACAGACACCAGGTGTGTGGGTTTCCACACCGCGCGATCGTGACACTAACAGGAGTGAGCACAGACCCCCAGGTCAAGGTTGTCACCTAACCCGGGGGTCTGTGGAAATTGTATGGAATGCCTTGAGAATCACTTTCACGAAACGAATGATCAATGGATCTTTATCTTTATCTTTATCTCTATCAATCTTTATCTTCCTCATTCCTCTTCACAGTGGAAGTTCAATTCAGTATAAGTCAACTAAAGAAACTATGAAAGATGTAAGCTAAGACAGTCAGATTTAGGGGGAAGATCGTTACCTTCCTTGCTAGCCAGCTATGTTACCTCTGTAAGAACAGGTGGGAGTCATGATCTGGCCATGTTAGAACTCATTCCTCATCCAGTGGGATAACAAAGGAATTTGCCTTTAAAGTTATATATATATATAAAGTCATATATAAAGTCATATATACAGAGTGTGGAGCTGATTAAAAATTTCAACTGTCAATTGAAATATTTCTTTTCCCTAGTGCTAACAGTAGTTCAATCTCAAAGGGGGAAAAAAATACTGTTGACACACACAGCTTAAAAAAAAATTTTTTTTTAAGAAATAAATAATTCTGTTAGAAAAAATTAGGGTAGTGCATGTGCTTTTTGGATCAAAAAGAAGAAATATTCAGTACAAGAAAATCAAGATAATGTGTGATCTTATTTCAGAGTGAATATTTCAAACAAGGATGATGCAAGAAAATGTAATAAAGTGTTATGTTAAAACTATTCAATTCTGGAAAATATTTCCCCAATGAGTGCAAATATTAAGATAATTATTAAAATGTACAAAATAAATTGTATGAAGTAATAACATGACAGAAAACAATGCATTTAAAATATATATGTAAAAGAAAGTAAACCATGTTCATTTCATGCCATGGAAAAGAATACCAACGTATATACCAATAAAATAGTAAAATAATCTAATTATTTTGGAATTAGAAGATTGGATCTCATATTTATAAAGAAAATAAGGAATTTCTACTATCCAAGAGAAGAATGTAATGATGTAGAACACAGCAAATAAAAACTAAAAATACTAAAAACAAAATAAAAGGTTGTCACCTGTGCTTCTAACCAGCCGGCTGCACATCGGAGGTCCCATGATCTCCTCCTTGGGGTCAGTAATTTGCTAGTGCAGCTCCCCAAACTCAGGAAACCAGTTTAGTTATGACGTGACCAATTTACTGTAAGAGCTACAACTCAGGAACAGCGAGACGGGAGAGATGCACAGGGCCAGGTGTGGAACAGGTGTGTGGGCAGAGCTCCATGCACCCTCTCAACATATGACCCTCCCAGCACCTCCAACTGCTCAGCAAACCCCATGCTGTAGGGGTTTTTGTGGACCCTTCATTACTTCAGAGTGGCTGATCGAATCATTGGCCACTGGTGATTGATTCAACCTCCAGCTCCTCTCCCCTCCCTAGAGGTTCCAGCCCCTGATCGCTTGGTTGGTTCTCCTGGCAACCAACCCTCATCCTTAGAGACTTTCCAAAAGTCACTTAGTTACCATAAACCCTGTGGTTGCTGGTTGTTATATGATTAGCAAACACACCCATTTCACCTTCATCACTCTGATGACTTAGGAAATCCTGAGTGTTTTAGGAGCTCTGTGTCATTAGGGAGAAAAACCAAACATACATTTCTTATCTCACATCACAACAGCATAGCAAGGATTCTCCCCCCACCCCCCAGAGCCTGGAAAAGGAACCCAGCTCAGCTGATACCTGGATCTTAGCCCCACAAGACCAGTGTTGGATCTCTGGCCTCCATACGGTTCGAAGCCCCTCAGTTTGTGGTCCTTTGTCACAGCAGCCATCAGAGACTGACTCAGGGATGGAGCCCTGCTTTCCAACCACGTATCTCTTAATCCTCAAGACAGATCAACCCCAATGACGTTTTTCCTCAAATAATACACTATTTGATTCATACTTTGTTAATTTCATAATGATGTAGATGTGTGCCTTTTAAATAGACTTTGTTTTCCTCTTCTTGTTTGATTACGTACTGTCTGAGTTTTGGGTGAGAATTGAACTCAATGATTGTGAATTCATGTCGTCTGTCTACAAGATCATGGATTGCTCTTGGCTTCCTAAGGGAGGAAGTGCATTTTGATCCCACGTGGTGGGGTTCCATCCGGGGATTTGCTCGTAAACTGAGTCTCTGGCTTCTTGGTTTTTGTCAGATTTCCCTCTAGAGCCCCCGGAAGGGACGCAGCCCTACTGACCCCTCTTGGACTTCTGATGTCCAGAACTCTGAGATGATAAATCTATATTGTTTTGAGCTACATTTGTTCCACTGGCCCCTGGAAACTCATACTGTCTGACCTGCACTGTGTGAAAAAGATTAGTGCAGAGACTGGCCACTGTGCTGCACAGCCATGAGCCAAAAAGAACTGGGTTTTAATTCAGTTTGGGTGCCTGACCTTGAGCATAAAGCATATTGACCATACGACTATTGCCTCTTTCATGGAGCATCAGTGCTGACAAAGCTTATGGGACCACCTGCTCTAAGGATCTCAAAGGCATCCTGCCAATGACCAAGCCTGCAGGGGCTGGGCTCCAAGGGTCCGTACTGCCTGGTGGCACCCCTGCTGTAGATGGATGTCCCCAAGGAGGGGCTATGCTCTTCCTTCCTGGCAGCCCTGAGCACGGCTGCTCCCTAACGACATGAGCTAATGATGACGATAATAAGGAAGTTTCCAGTGAGTCCAGCCTGCTGGGGTCTGTTTTGTCCTCTTATCAGATCTCCATTTGCTCTCTTGCTTCCTTATCTTACCAGGCTCTGTTCCATAGTGGCCTTGCTCCAGTTTGGGAAGGATGGGTTCTGTGGGACAGGAAGCTGGCGGGCCCTTGTGCAGTCATTGCACACACCAGACCCACATGGAGGCCCTCAGCCTCCCGGCATGGCACCATCCACCCACCACCAGGTGCCGCGGGCCACCATCCATCTCTGGTAGCCGGCTGCTACCTAGAAACTGCTTCTAACCGCTGCTGCTCTGGCCCTGCCAGATGGGTGGAATGAACAGGAAAACCCAGGGCAGCGCCTCCTGGGCCCTGGCGGAAGGACCCTCCAAGTTCAGATGTGTCCACAGATGCAGACTCCCTCCAAAGAAAGCAGAGGACAGATGAGAAACAAGGGAGATGCACAGGGTTTTGTGTGCGCTTAAGCTGCACGAGGCTTGACTCCCCCCTCCCCCCCTACATCCTCCCTCAGTCCCTCCCTTCTTCATTTTCTCCCTCCCTCCCCCTCCGCCTCATCCCCCTTCCCTCCTAGGTCCTTCCCCTTTTCCAGTCACCCTCCTCCTTTCCCAAACCCCTGGGAGAACCTAAGCGTCAGAGGTCCCAGGTCCTGGAGGCCCCCCAAGATGCAGACTCCAGGACGCACCGCCACCTCTCCTCTCTCCCTGCCTGTTCTGTGGGGTCCTGTTTACAGCGCGGAGCAGGGCGTGGCCCTCCCAGATGCTCTCCCTCAGCTTAGGTGGAGGCGAAGCCCTCACACCTTTCCCTTCTGTTGCTATGAACAGTGAAGGCTGCCTTCCTTCGAGGGCTGTGAAACCCACCGACTTGACATCCTGTGTGATGCCGGCTCTCCAGACACGGGGACACATCCTCAGGTGGTCTCCAGAGTACCTGCACATAAGCATTAGCCTCAGGACCTCTTTAAAACGCTGTGGCCAAGAGACAGCTCCAAACCCTGCTGTGGCCCCATTCTTCTCTGAGAACCTACCAGATCCCCGCAAAGACCCTCCAGGCCGGACACCCCTCTGTGCTCATCTGCCTTCTGTGGGACCCCCGCCCCTCTCTTCCTTCAGCACACCATGTACACATCACCTCACTTCTTCCCCCCGACCCCTGCCTGGGCTCTGTCTGTCTGCACCCTCAGCCCTCCTGGTTTGGGTTCAAGGGCTACCTTTTGGGGTGGGGGCTTTGATTATTCCATCTAAAATGACACGCGACCCCCCTATGCTCCCCTCCACTTTCCTGCCCGAGCTTCTCCCCAGCACCAGCCCCTGTCTGTCTCTCCATGTGCTGCCGTCTCCTCCCGGTGGGCTCAGCTCCAGGACCCGGTGGGGATGCTCGTCTGCTCCGGAATCTCCGGGCCTGGAACAGCCACGTGCGCAGGAAAGTGTGCTGAGGAAATGAATGAACAAAGGGGTGAAATAATGAAAACACACTTTTGGCCCAAAAAAGGAAGATCCAGAAAATGGCTCATCCTTGGTCTAAAGCCTTGGAACCCAGACGCCAACTTTGTACCGTATCTGGAGGCGGCTTCTGCAAAGCAAGCTATCAGAGTGGAGCCTGTGCTGGGCTCGGGCTGCAGGAGAAGCCCTGCGGGTCAAACGTCCCCGTGCTCACAGGTATCTTCTATCCGCTTCATAAATTTAGTCAACAGCAGAGTTTCTGAAAGAGTATAAAGTAGAAATAAAGCTCCCTCCAGACAGAAGAGCCACGGTAAAAATGAAACACTTCCTCTTGAGCCTTTTATGAGGAGGGAGACAGAGGTCCCGCCGTCATCTGTCCCAAATCAGGGCTGCGCTCCTAAATCACTGTCGCGGGCTCGACCAACGTGAGCTGTATTATTCCAAGGCGCTTCTCAACAAACTGCAAAATATGCCATCATCATTATTCTAATGTCATTGGGGGCCTCTTGGTCAAGTAAAGATATTTCAAATGCTGCATTTCCAAGTCTAAACTGGCTACACAGTATTTAGGTGACTCCGCAAAAGAATTGCCAAGCCATGAATCAGAGGCGGGGCACCCGAAGGCTTTTTATACCCAGACAGGCCTGAACAAAAAAGGGGATAAATTTTCATTCTTTTCACTTACTCCATCATCCTCTCCACCTTGAGCGCTGAGCTTGGGTGTCCCTGGTGCTGTCCCCAGGCCAGGTTTCTGCTGCGAGCCTTGTCCCTGTGCCATTAATAATCACCAAGGTCGCTTGCACAGCAAGGATACGCTCGCTGCCTTCCTAAGCTCCCTGGGGGCCCACGACCCAGCTACAATTTGTTTCCTCTTCGGAGAGCTGGAGAGACACTTGACCTCATTTCATGTGCTCCCTGGAAAAGCCCCAAGGTCTCCAAGGCAGAGATCCGTAGACTCTGGCCCGCCTCTGCCTGTTTGTGTGAATAAAGTTTTATTGGCACGTGCCCCACCCCCACCTGTCCCTCATTATCTACGGCTGCTTTCGAGCTGGTTGCAAAGGAGGACCTGTGGTCCTCAGAGCTGATGATGCTCACTCTCTGGTCTCTAAGGAAACGTGTATGGCTCCTGCTTAAGTTTCCCCAGTGCCACAGTGGAGACCTGGGGGGAGATGCCCCAATTCCTCACTGCTTGCTCCGAACGTCCTAGTTCTTTGCCTGGGAGGCTCTTCCAGAGGAAACTGTTCGTTTTCAGGCCCAGGACACATGTCCCCCAGACATGAAGGATTTTCTGATACTGCCCCTGTGAGCCACTTCGTTTCCCTCCACTCTCCAGAGCCCCCCGACCCCCCCCCCCACACCCTGCCCACACTGCCAGCTCCTGGCCTGGAGCCCACTGTGCCTGGCCACTCTCAGGGTGCAGCATTCAAGAACGACGGTAGGATGGTACCCAGCACCCACAGGGAGGTCGTGTCCTCTGCTTCCTTCCCTCCCATCCAGTCCTGTTCCTCCACTCTCTCCAGCTTCTCCTGGGATCACATCCCACTCGGATGTGCAGGGTCTGTCCCAGAAGTGCCCAGAGCCCAGAAACCAACAGACTGGGTTTATCCAGTGGTCGCCAAGCTTGCCCAAAGCCACTGTGGCTGGAAACATTTTTATAGGTTTGGTTGTATGATGTTTCAGCCCTGGGAGACCCCAAGAACAACTTCTGGGTTTCCTTGGAAAGCGGGGATGCAGAGGAACCCCGTCTGGGTGGGGACGAGGTCCCAACAGGTGGAGGGCTTTCTGAACGGGTGCCCTGTGTGGCGGGGGCAGGGGGAGGGGAAGTCTGGGGCAGGAGGCAGGACTGAGGAGTGGGAACTGGCCCCTCGGCCCCTCCTTCCTGCTGCTTTCTGTCACCTGTGCTCCCAGCAAGGGTATTCCAACTACACGCTCACCCTTAAAATGTACGTGCTGAGTTTTGGGGGAAAACTCTAAATCAGGAAAAATCAATTTCTAAGGCTGGACAGAGACTTGCTGAGTTATAGGAATGCAAAGGGAAGGGTGAGCTCTGAGCCTGCCCCTTGCAGGGGAGGGGGCCCAGGAGTGGCCCCAGGACAGTTAAAGGGCTTCTGGGTGGGAGACGAGGAGAAGCCATTGGGGAGTGCTGGCGGCCAATAGTTCTCACCTTGTAGGGGGGCCCTGGCTGTGTTTATAGCCAACAAGGAATTAACAAGCACCCACTTCTCCCCAGGAGCTCAGTCCCCCAGGATACGGCTTTTGGCAAGCCCCATGTGAGCCCTTGACTGTCCTCTGACCTTGATGTGCTGACCCCTGTTTTAACCCCTCTATTTGCTTTTAGGTCCTCAGAAACAAACAACCTTCTCCCCCCGCCCCCAAAAAAAGAAAACACCAGAAAACCAGGCAAAAATGTAAACAAATTCTGAACCAAAAGTAACTCTAGAATATGTGAGAGGAATTTTCACAATTTTCTTTTAAAATAAGAGAGACATATAGACTGCCCATTTTATTTATTTCATACTGAAAATTGCTGGTAGACATAACACAAAATAAATGTGGCAAAGAATAAAACTTCACACAGTAAAATAGACTGTGATCATTTTCACAAAATTTAATTAAGAAAATTTGATCTGTGTGGAAATAATGCACTTATGAAGCAAAGGCAGTGTTTATCTTTGGTATAATTGGCATAATCTTGTATTGTCAAGCTGATTGTTGAACTAGATATTTGTTATAAAATTGATACCAAAACGCCTGATACCCACAAAATTAATTTCGGTAAAATAAAAAGGAAGACAAAACTAGCTATATGAATCATGAAAAAAATAATCAAGGAATTATAGTAGATGGAAACCTTCTGGTTTTATTTTTAATCAAACTTGGCTAACTAATTAATATTTTATTTTACTTTATTTTTTTAACATTTTTATGGGAGTATAATTGCTTTACAATGGTGTGTTAGTTTCTGCTTTATAACAAAGTGAATCAGCTATACATATACATATATCCCCATATCTCTTTCCTCTTGCATCTCCCTCCCTCCCACCCTCCCTATCCCACCCATCTAGGGGGTCACAAAACACTGAGCTGATCTCCCTGTGCTATGAGGCTGCTACCCACTAGCTATCTATTTTACATTTGGTAGTGTATATATGTCCATGCCACTCTCTCATTTTGTCCCAGCTTACCCTTCCCCTTCTCCGTGTCCTCAAGTCCATTCTCTAGTAGGTCTGCGTCTTTATTCCCATCCTGCCCCTAGGTTCTTCATAACCATTTTCTTTTTTTTAGATTCCATATATATATGTTAACATACAGTATTTGTTTTACCCTTTCTGACTTACTTCACTCTGTATGACAGACTAGGTCTATCCACCTCACTACAAATAACTCAATTTCGTTTCTTTTTATGGCTGAGAGGAGGAAACATTTTGTTTTGACAAACTTTGATCAATAGTTATAGTTCTATTTTTAATATTTATATTTATTAAAATTGACTCAAATACCCATATGGGTTTAAAATATCCTCTTCCTGTAAGATAGTCTTCCATCTATTCATCCACCCACCCATCCACCCATCCATCCATCCATCCACCCATCTGTCATCCATTCACCATCCACCCGTCAAGCCTTCCATCCACCCACCCAATCACTCATCCACACATTTAACCATGCATTTTTTTATCCATCCAATCATCTCACTGCCCATCATCCATCGATCCAGCCAGCTGTCCATTCATTCAGTCCTTAATTCATTCTGCAAAGTTTGAAGTCATTTAGAGGAAAATATGTGATCAGTAAAATAATTGGTATGTTAGAATGTGGGAAAATACCCTAGGAATCAGAGCTCAGACCAGTGGGCAGATGGGAAAGAAACACTTTAGGCCTTGGGTCCTGGAATAGTACCAAATTGGAACCATGTATTCAGCTCTGAACTTCTTGGTGGAAAAAGCAAACACAGCCAGTTACGTATCTTTACTGTCTACTAGGAGAAAATGCATTAGTGTGTTGAGGAAGGTAGACCCTTGCTTGGCATTCAGATCCGTGATCACATTTCCATTTGTGATGCCTCCCTGGGGCAATCATCGAGCAGATAGCACCTTTGAGCACCCCCTTAGGCCATGCAAGTGTGGTCCCTCTGCAGCCGTGGCAGGCACCCTCTCAGTATGGAAAGACGTGAGGACAGGTCACAGCAGGAGGGAGCAACCTCTGGGCTCTTTAGATCTGCTCTCTAGAGCTCAAAATGATGAAGTTATATGTCTTTGTAAAATGCAGTCATTCAGACTCTCCCGTCCCTGAGAGCAATCTTTTCAACAATGAGTTTGAATTAGTGAGATGAGGTCAGATTGCTAAAAACTATCCCTGTCCCTGGACCCTCACTCTGGTTATCTCCTTAAATTATGGTTTAATTGATGAGTGAGTGATACCAGGTATAGTGGGTAGGATGGTGCCCCTGCCCCAAAATACGTCTACCTAGAACCCTGGAATGTGATCTTATTTGGAGAAAGGGTCTATCAGACATCATGACATTAAAGATCTCAAGATGGGGTCATCCTGGGGTTTCCAGGTGGGCCTGAATCTGTGGAAGGCTTCCTATGGGACAGAAGAGGAGACACAGAGGGAGGAGAAGCCCACGTGAAGTCGTGAGGTTGGAGGGATGCCCGATAAGGACCAGAGGCTGGAGACACAGCAGAGGCTCCGTCAGGGTCTCCAGAGAGAACAGCTCTGTCGACACCTTGACCATGGCCTTCCAGCTTCCAGAACTGCAGTCTGTGGTCATGGGTTATGGAAACCCCAGGAAACAAATACACCACGTTTCAAGTACTTATTTAGTTAACATCCCTTTAGGTGGAAGATGGATGCCCTTGGATTTGGAATGCCAGCTAGTGTCAAAGAAGTCTACAAAACAATAAATATTTTATCCAATGGGCTCACAATCTCTGTGAGATTTTCTTCTTCCCCCAAGCCCACCTACCTTAAAATGAGGATGGTGGATCTAGGCAAAGAACGATAAACTGTCTCTTCCAATGCCTTGGACCAAAAGCTGACGATACGTCCCCATCTACTAAGTAATGTAGAAGGTTTGCTGTATGCCAAGCCCTTGGTGTGGTGTCAGTGTGGGGGATGACGGCACGGGGGTGATTAGGGAGGGGATAAGGCTGAGAGTAAGGGAGGAGTTTGCTCAGCAGGGAGGGGGTGATCAAGTCCTCAGGCTGGTCCGGATCTGGATTAGAGGTGGGGGTGGCAGGTGTGTCAACATGGGAACCTCTAAGGTAGAGACAGTGCTGGGATTAAAGGGACCACCTTTTCCTGGATAATTTTTGGTGAGTCTTGAAATTCCTGAGATTTAAGATAAAAACTGTCTGAGCCTCAGACTTAAGAACACGCCTCCCCTGCTTCTTCCTCGTCCTTACAAGGCAGGCACCCCTTTCTCCTGCCCGAAGACGTTTTCTCCCGCAGCACCCAGAGCGCTGCCTGGTCGGCCTTCATCCAGTTATCTCGCTGCCACTTGACGGGTCTCCCTGAGCTTCCTTTTCTGGAACCGTCAACTTTTGTTGCTAAAATTACACTTGGTTATGCTGAACTTGGTTCAATTATAATTCTCACTTCTGAAGATTTATTTCCTACAAAAAAGCTGCTCCAAAGCAACGGAGAACGATTTCCGTTCCCTCCTGTTGCTGCCTGCTAGAGAGGCCTGGTCCCCCCTTGAGATGGGGGCACGGCCTCCTCTCAGCCCAGCCAGGCTACCTCGTCTTCTGGGAGCTTCTAGTGGGCGCACAGGGACCTCCTCAGACCTTTTCAATGGAACCTATAAAATAATAGATACTTTATCCAATGGGCTCACTATCTCTGTTATTTATTATATATTATACTTATTTGTTTCTTTTACTCCCAATCCTCTGAATATAAAGACAGCAGGACTGGGTAGAGTGAATTAATGAGCTCCAGAACTCAGGGGATGATTGGAAGCTGTATGCAGGTAAGTAACTGCATCAACCTGTTACTAAACCAAACTTGATTCTGCTCGCCTACACACCATAAATCCTATCTATTGACACCGGGTTGTGGTGAAGGAAAGTGTGGTGTTTAGTGTAGGTGCTGGATAAGGGGTCCAGACAGCTAGCGCTCAAAAAACTTGAACTCCCCGATGAGTTTCAGGAAAGCATTTTTAAAGGCCAGGTGAGGGAAGGAAGTTGAAAGGTGTGTGATTAGCTCTTGTACAATTCTCTGATCTGTTCCTGGTGAGATGGGGTCACAGGGTGGGGTCACAGGGGTTAACATCCCCAACCCTCAGGGTCCAGACCCCAGGGTCTGGGGTCTACATGCTCACAGTCATCATGCAGGTAACTTCTTTCATTTTGTGGGGGTTTTAACATCTGTAAAACAACATCAGGAAGGTGCATCCAATACTGTTATCTAGGTACTTCAGGGAGGAACTAAAGATTCTGTGGCTGCCATATGGCTGATTCACTGTTTAAATTGTTACCAGTTCTCCTGGCCCAACTGACACATCCTTTCAATCCTTAATTCTTGAGTCAGGCTTCTGTGACTCAGGGGAGGAATTTCTACAAACAAACAAGAGGCAGGCAGAGGACATGGCGGGGAGGGGTCTGTGGTGGGAAGGCCCCCACGGGGTCCTTTTGTGTTACAATTCCACCTTCCTCAATGACCCTGTGACTATGGCTGAGCCCCAGAGACCCTCCTAGTGTCATGTACCCATCCCCTTCAGGACTTACTTCCGCTTCTACACAGGTGTTGCTGTGTTTTGCCCAGAGGAGGGAGTAGAGGTTTGGTGACCTCTCAAGATCAAGGTCGTGAGATTAGGGATTTAACCCAAGCCTTTCTAACCAGGAGTCTAGCCCAGCACCATGGGGCCCCACAGCAGAAAGTCCTGGTTGGATATTTCGCAGAGTCACCCCCTGAAGAGACACCATGGAGCAGGCTTATTGCCCTAAAACGTGTGTGTATCCCAGCACACAGAGCCCTTTGTGAGAGGCTGCCACAAACAGGAGTATCTTAAAACTCCAGGTGATATCATATGATATTTTATGATGTCACTTACATGTGGAATCTTAAAAGAATGACACAAATGAACTTAATTTACAAAACAGAAATAGACCCACAGACATAGAAAACAAATTTATGGTTACCAGAGGGAAAAGGGGGGATAAATCAGGAGCTTGGGATTAACATATACACACAATTATACATAAAACAGGTAAACAATAAGGACCTACTGTGTAGCACAGGGAGCTGTGCTCAGTATTTTATAATAACCTATAAGGGGAAAGAATCTGAAAAAATACACACACACACACACACACACAAAACTGAATTACTGTGCTGTACACCCAAAACGAATACAACATTGTAAATCAACTATACCTCGATAAAAACGTAAACAAACCAAAACAAAAAACTCCAAGACATATCGCGATTTAAAAAATCACCTGAATTCGTCACTTGCTTGTTTAAAGCATAGATAGCACCTGCTAACACATCCAGACTCATGTCCTGAGGTCATGCTTGGAAACACGTCCTAGTAGAGGAAAACCAGTTTTTCCTCTACCCTTCGGAGTTCTTGACTGAGACCCCCTGTGATCAAAAGCCGATTAACAACAGAAAAACAGAAGTTCATTCACACATACCTCATGCACACGTGAGACAGACCCAGGGAAACTGAGCAACTGCCCGAAATGGCACTTATAAATCATCTTGAGCTACAGACAAAAGAGATATTGCGGGTCTTCCCCGGTGGCGCAGCGGTTGGGCGTCCGCCTGCCGACGCAGGGGACGCGGGTTCGTGCCCCGGTCCGGGAAGATCCCACGTGCCGCGGAGTGGCTGGGCCTGTGAGCCATGGCTGCTGAGCCTGCGCGTCCGGAGCCTGTGCTCCGCAACGGGAGAGGCCGCAACGGTGAGAGGCCCGCGTACCGCAAAAAAAAAAAAAAAAAAAGATATTGTGGGAGGTGGACAGTGGGGCGAGGTAGCAAGAAAAGCACTGCCAACAAGGATGCACTCACTGTGCACCTTCAAGTAGGGCGTCTCCGTGGATGAGAGACTCCTGTGATTTCGAGTCGCGGTTCTCTTCCTGGTGCAGCGGAAGAGCCCCTCGCATGCGGACATTCCAGACCGTCTCCTGCCCGCATCCGCTGTTGCTCAAAATAATCAGCTCACAATCATTCTTATGTCAGAGAAGAATATGTCTCTGCTCCCTTCAGCATGTTGGTTGAATTCGTTCTGCAAGACAGAGCTGGGAGCAGACTCTGCACCCCAGAGGGCTTCGAGCCTGGGAAGCCCCCCTGCCCTGAGCCTGTATTTCATCTTCTCCTCTTGAAGCCAAAAACTGGCCAAACCCCACCATCTTAATGTGGCCACCTTCCTTAGATGGCACTGTTATCTTTTCTCCTAATTCACCAGCCCGGGTTAGGGGAACTCCCCTCCTGAGACTCACGCCTCCATCTTTGAGCTCTGTCACCAAGGAAAATATTTGCACATGACCTGTGATGAGCCGGGGGACGTTGGCCGGCCACCAGCGATTGGGGAGCACAGTGACCTTGGAGGGAAGCAGGGACCCTGAGGGACCTCGCTGGGCTGACCCGACTCACAGGCTCCCTAGACGCAGTCCCGCCTTCCCGAAGCCCTTTGGGGGCTCATTCAACTCACTGAAGGAGGGCTGCTCCCAGCGCTGTGCTCCTAGATGTAGGTTCCAGGCCATCTGCCGAGATTTCCTCTTGTGGGGCTGACAAGGCAGAGCAAGGAGAAAGGCCTCACCATCAGAATGCCCAGGTCTGCATTTACGAATAAAAAGGAACTTTTGGTTCTGTTTTGGCAATAGGCAGTACGTTTACTATTTGCTAATTCATTACACTTAGTCTAGGTTTTTGCTCGTTTGCCTGTTGTTTTTTTTTTTTTTTCCTACCCATGTTTCGTAATATGTGTTCCTTCTAAACGTTGCCAAAATTGTACTCAGGCTTGAATTTTTACTCATGGAAACTACAGAACATTCGAGGTTTCTAATATAGTAGCGATCCCTAGCTATCTGAACGTGAAGATACTTTTTAATTTCAAAAAATATTACAGATTTGTTACAAGATATAATAGATAGCACAGGGAATCTTGTCAATATTTTATAATACCTTTGTATGGGGTATAATCTATAAAAATATCAAATTATTATGTTGTATACCTGAAAGTAATATAATATTGTAAATCAACTCTACTTCAATAAGAAAGAGAGAAAAGAAAGAAAGAAAGAAAGAAAGAAAGAAAGAAAGAAAGAAAGAAAGAAAGAAAAAGAAGAAAGAAAGAAAGGAAAGAAGGAAACAACACCCAGGTCAAGTCCAGCGTCTGCATCAATCTAAGGGCCCCCAGCAAATACTTATTCCTAACCTTAAAATCGCTCACCTCCAAAGGCAGGTGACCACTGGACCTTCCTCACAGGCTGAGACTTAAACAGGAGCGAGCATCTCCGTCTCCGGCCCACGGACAGGGCTCAGGAAGTGCTGGGGCCTCTCTGCCGCCGATCCTGCCTGGGTTGTCTCTGCTCTCCCCTGCTTGATGGATGCGGCCCTTAGAGGCTGTTTATTAATTTGCTGGAATGGGTCACCTCCCCTCCATGCCCCTCCCCTGCAGGTTCCACCGGAAACCCCACCTCGGTCCTGGGACTCTCTGGCTGGATGCCCTGGCCCCCTCCTCTGCCCTGCCCTGAATAGAGGGTTCCGCAGTTGGGGTTTCAGAGCCAGCTCCGACTCAGCTGTCTGGAAGTGAGCTGCCCTTTTCTTGGTCCTGGTTCAAGGACTTTATCTCTGTCACTGTCCCACTAAGTGCCCCGGAGTGCATGATGCCTTCATGAGCTCACCCATAGACAGTCCACTGTCCACCGGGGGCCATGTCAGAGGGAGGGAGTGCCACTCCCAGGCAGGGGTGAGAGGTTCCCCTATGATGTCAGGCTGTGTGCTTGGCACTTTCTCCCCTCCTGACGGAGGCCCGACTGCAGGCTGGAGTCACCTAACTGTTCACAGGATCCGAGGCAGGAGCAGGGTCTGCTCTCTGCTTGTTAGGAAGCTGTTGTTTTCAACATTGATCCTCAGATGAATGCCTTTTGGGGCCACTGGCATGAGATTCATCTGAGGCGCTGACGGAATAAAATGCACAACCTAAAAGTTGAGAGTTATGTTTTATTGGGTGGACAAGACTGAGGATTTAAGCCTGGGACACAGCATCTCAGATCACTCTGGGGAACTGCCCCAAAGAGGTCAGGGAGGAGCCAGCATCTGTAGGAGTTTCTGCAATAAAGAGGAGGTAGCTGGAACATCAAAAGATTCTCGTTTATTAAAGAAAACCAGACATCTCAGGTTAAGGAATTTCATACTTTTCTATGTACGGGAAGATGGAAGAGTCTGGGCTCATTGAAATCATTCCTTTGATGTGCACCTCAGCTTCTAGGGCTGGTATCCCGTGCTTTCCCTTCCTGAGATCTCTCAGGGCTCACCATCAAGATGGCTGTGGTGGCTGAGGGCTGCAACACCCTTCGTTTACTGTTATGGCGGGTGGCATTCTTAGTCCACAGAAGAACAAGAGGGTTTGTGTCTGGCATGGATGCTGGCATCTTTGCAAGGCTGGAGTTTAATTTGACCTGAACTGTGAATAGAGACAAGTCTAGTCTGTAAAGAGAGGAAGCAACTGCACATGGACTCTCTCCTTTTCCCGGATAAAATCCTAATTTCTACCTCATGTGCTCACAACCCTGTGTGTGCGTGTGTGTGTGTGTGTGTGTGTGTGTGTGTGTGTGAAGACTGTGTGTGTGTCAGGTTCTAGTCAGTTCTCCAAGTGATGGCAAGCAGTACAACAAAGTTCCAATTCAAGTGGCAGCTTTGGAGGGTGAAGAGGGAGCTTTGGAGAAAATGGCAATTTTTGTATCAATGGTTGCATTTGTGAATCTTTAGGCAAATCACCGCAGAGACAAACGAACTCATTTGAAAGTCCCCTCTCTTCTTGGTCTTCCTTAAGAGTAAAACTCACTGAAGCCTGGGTACCAGTACTCCAGACATCGTAAACTTGATGTTGAATATGCAGAAGGAAAAACAATCAGCTCTGGCTCCTTAGTGGCTTAGACAGGTGTGCAGAGCTGTGGGGTTTGTAATTCACAGCTATTAAATTCTTTAGAAAGGTGATAAAAACTTTCTCTTGGGGCAAGGAAGTATGACAGAAGATGAAGAGAAGTGTAAAAACAATCGCGTATGGGGGGGCTTTGATACAGTTTTGTAATGCTAAGTGATGCATAGCTATCAGCCTGGAATTCACACCTAATCAACTCAAAAATTAATTGGAGACACTGTGCGTGCCTTCAGAAGATTATCAGAGTGGGAAGATAAAGGGGGAGGGGGCAAACTGGGAAGATCTCTGGGCTTTAGTCCCAATGGTAAGGAACAGAAAGAACATATTTTTTAAATGCAAAATATATTCTTTTTTTTTTAACATCTTTATAGGAGTATAATTGCTTTACAATGGTGTGTTAGTTTCTGCTTTATAACAAAGTGAATCAGTTATACATATACAAAATATATTCTTTATATTGGCCATAAAACCACTTGGTGTAAAAACATAAATTCAGATGTCAAATTGCATTAAAAAAAAAAAAAAAGAAGCCTTGCCCCGTCCAGAGAGACAGCGACCCAACTGATTGGATAAACAGTTGCATTAAAATAGCTCATACTGCCACTCGGGGTGTGTGTGTGTGGGGTAGGGGGGGTCCACACTCCCACCAACTTCCCAGCCCTGCCACCGCTGTCTATCTCTCTCTGCAGCCTGGGCATCAAGGATGAGATCAAAGACCTTCCACCCAGAGCAGACCTTGCTGCTTGAATCTGTGCTGGTGTCATCCCTGGGAAGTTTCTAACTACAGAGGGAAATTATGTCTCTCTCGATTTATCTGACTTGAGATATATTTTGAATTTCATGTTTCCTTCTCAGAAAACTCTCAATCCAATATGTTAACTGTGGGAGAATGCCACCAGATGCATAACTTAAATGTTTCAATTTTTAACCTGAAGTTTCTGGATAAACAGAAGGATTTTGAATGTGCTATCATTCTTTGTTTAAACAGAACCAGCTTGTTAAAATATGGAGTAGAGAGGTGATATATTCTCTCAGACAATTTGGAAAGTGGTTTATAATGAAGACAGAGAAGAGGATCTTTAATTTTTATATCGGTTTCTCTCAGAAGACATCATGAAAAATACTTGAGTTCCTGCTAGTTTGCCATATCTCAAATTTGGGGGAGGCTCGGCAGCCCCGATGCTGACCTTTTGGGGACCTGGAGTAAGAACACAAAAAGAGGCATCCACACTGTGTGTCCGAATATCTGAGTTAAGAATCTGTTAAAGGCATTCTGTTCTAAACTCCAACTTAGATGAATATGTCATCATAATGACCTAGAAGTTAAGGGTTGAACTTAGAATTCTCAGATACCCAAGATCCTCGTGTGGGAACATGGCCACATGTGGAGTAGCAGTCCGTGGCCTGGGTGTTGGCCTGTGACCTTTTTGCCCACTCCATTGGGCAGAATTCTGGGTCCTGGGTGGAAGGACATGGGGTAGGAGGAGGAATACACAGGCTCTGGGTAACGATGTCCATGGGGGGTTGCAGCCAAGCAGGGCTGGCGAGTGGGGTGCCCCTGAAGTTCCTGGTCTAGTGGGAGGGCTGGACTGACCTGCCTCTGGTTGCCCTAAAAGGAAAAGAAATGGTCATGGTCACACAGGGTGAACATCTCATTCAGGGCAGAAGTCATGACTGGGTTGGGTCCATGGCTCTTGACCCGAGAGAAACTCCTTTATTACCAACATTCTCAAGAGGGGGAGGAGTGTGGGGAGACCTGACTCTCTGTGTGGATCTTTGCAACAACTCACTTATTTATGAAAGAAACCAGTGGGGGTAATATCTGATTATTATTGAATACAACTTTGAACAGCAAACAGACATGAGAAAAACCTTTTGAACAAATTCTAGTAGAATTCTGAATCATTTACTCAAATTTATAAAGAGAAACTTTTTATACACTAGCATCCATGAGGAAGAAAGGGGTTCCTGATATTTATCCCCCTAAAAGATTGGGTTGGGATGGATTTGTGAGGCTCTCAACATGACTCTTCCAGGTGGTGGGAATCCACCCACCGCAGCTGTGCCAAGCGTCCTTGTGTGAACGTCCCTGTCCCCATCTCTGTGTAGCTCTGAGGACGGGTTTTTTGGAAGTATGATTGCTGCATTAAAGGGTATAAACTCTTTTAACTGTCTTCCCATATATTACCAAATTGCTTTGGAGAGAGGAAATTCTAGTTGATATTTCTACCAGCGGGGAAGAATATAACTATTTCACTCAACCCTCCATCAAATATTATGTTTCTAAATTGCCAATTTGAAAGATGAAAAGGAGTCCCATAATTGTTCCCATTTGCATTTTAAATTACTTGTGAGGCTGAGCATTTTTCATATGTTGGGTACTTCTTCTGTGACTTTTCTGTTCAAGTCATTTGTCTCCTTAGTGGTAGATAAGCCCCCATCCCCCCATGAAATGCTGGAGATATTAAGCCTTTGCCATCTTTGATGCTAATATTTTTCTTAATATGCTCTGTGTTTTAATGACAGAAGGAAGACAAAATGTTACTTTATGACAATAAATATTAATGAGTTAAACTCTCTGATTAAATGACAAAGACTAGCAGATTAGAGCAAAATGTAAAATACACTTACAGAGAACATACATAAAGCAATGGTAATTTAACGTTAGTTATTATAAAGAAAATGTTACCATGCATTGGCCTTTAATGACTGCATGAATCATGGAGTACTTCTTGGGGAAGCCTTTTTTGATTGATCTTCCTTCTCATAAAGGCTTGTACCACCTCTTAGTTCGTACTGATGGAACTTGTATGAAGCATTTACCCTCACATGCTTGATGCCTGTTTTCCATCCTGTTGTAAGTCCCTAAAAGTAGAGCAAGTGTTGTTTGCTCCTGGATTCCTGCATCTGTGACGGGGCCTGGCACTTGTGTGCTCACTCAGAAATTGGTCACTGATGGACTCTAAATGCACGATCTCAGTTAATTCTTACAACAGCTCTTCAAATAGCTATTATTGCTACCAAGGTACAAGTGAAGGACCCGGCTCTGAGAGGTTAAGTGATTTTCTTAAGGTCGTGCATATCCCAAGTGATGCAGCCAGAATGGAAGCTCCCGTTCGACTGATGGCAAAACACTGCCACTGCAATAGGAAGGTTGGAGATAAAATAACAGGAAAGATTCATTGAGCAGAAGCAAAGGGAAAAAAAGGAAGGCTGGTCATATGAATTTAAAATAAAGTCAGCAAATCAAAGCTACAATGAAGTATCACCCTCACACCCATCACACCCATCAGAATGGCCGTCATCAAAAAGTCTACAAACAATAAATACTGGAGAGGGTGTGGAGAAAAGGGAACCCACCTACACTGTTGGCGGGAATGTAAATTGTTGCAGCCACCATGGAGAACAGAATGGAGGTTCCTTAAGAAACTAAACATAGAGTTGCCATATGATCTGGCAATCCCACTCCTGGGCATATATCCAGAGAAAACTCTAATTCAAAAAGACACATGCACCCCAATGTTCACAGCAGTACTATTTATAATAGCCAAGACATGGAAGCAACCTAAATGTCTATTGACAGGGGAGTGAATAAAGATGTGGTATATATACACAATGGAATATTATTCAGCCACAATCATTTAGTGGACAGGGAGGGTTGCTGCGTCTATAAGAGGACATGATATAGCTCAGTGAGGATGGATCAGTTGAATATTTTATACTAAATACCAACATCTCAATACACAACCAAACCCTTTTAGAAATACAGATATAGGTGAGCAGAAACCCATTTATAGGAGATTATGTGTCAAATAGAGAATGAATAAATGAAAGACCTCATAAGTTTGAATAGTCTTCCTAAAATGTTGCATTAATGCATTTTTATCAAATGTAGTATCATACAAAATTATTGGTTCACCCTTTTATGCTGCTATGAGACATCTGCAAAATAGTGATTAAATGTTAGACCACAAAAATAATATCAGTTAATTCTAATGCACTACATTAGAAATTAATTTAAAAATTGCTCACACAGAGTATATTGCTCATAAACTGAAAAAAAAAAAAAACTTCCATAAAAATGAGTCTCGAATCCAAAGACACATAAAACTAACCAGAGAAGGCCAATGGGGCTGGGCTCTCAGAACCACAAAGGAGCCCCCAGTGCAAAACTGATGGTAGGAGGTGCCCACAACGTATGCTCAGTGCGAAGCTGGAAAAACGCTTACGATTGGCTTTTCCTCTTTGAAAATCTTTCCTCCCTCTAATTTGGCTTCTGTGCACGCTTCTAGCATCTCACAGTGAGAACTACGTTCCCAAGTGCCATCCCTCTGCTGGGGTGATCTCCCTCCTCCTTCTCTGATGTGCTGGTGGCAGGTGGGAGCTTGGCCTCTGTCCTCAGCTGGAGCTTAACCCCATCCTGGAAGCTTCCCTGCCCCAGGGCCAGCCTGGGGAAGGCTCTTCGCATCACCGCTGGAGCAGAAACACTGTGGACGACTTACTCTTAGAGCCACAAACCTCACAGCAAGTAGTTCTTTCTTGATTTCAATCCCTCCTGAGGGAAGTTCCTTGACAGCACAGATCTTGACATTTCTGAATCCCCAGAGCCTCACAGAGGATGGCCACGAAAGGACTGATTGAATGGACAAATTAACCGACTAACCAATTAATTGTCTTTGAGATTTAATAGTTAAAGAAAAACATCACAACATATAGCAAAGACTACTGGGGACGTACAGTTTCAGCTCCAACATGTAAAGACCTTGGACGTCAGCATTCTCATCCTTACAAGAACAAACTGGAAAATTGGAAAATCTTTTTAAGACCCATCAGGGAATGATGGTCACAGGGCAAACCTTCCAACACAACACCTTGAGAGAAAGGCATATCCGAGAAATGCAGCTAAGACCTGCTTACCTGGAGCAGAAGCCCCTGAGCCATAGACAGGTAGGAATATTTACATGGTCGTTTGAGCAAGTTCCTGGAGGATGAGTGTGGTCTAGCATGAGAGTGAGACAGTCCTGGGGGTCGTGTGTTTGGGGGACCCCACACCTTCGAGGTTTTTACCTGCAGAAACCTCACCAGGTTCTCACAGTGGGGCTCAGAGGAGGATCCCCGTGGCTGTGATGGGGGAAGGAGGAAAATCCTTGTGAAATATGCCCACAACGTTCTCTGTACAAATACCTACTCCCCAGGGAGGACTCTGCCGGGGGCAGCTCTGAATTTTGGTCCCGGCTGGAGAAAAGCATCTTCACTCTAGCCCCACCCAGCCTTCCTGCCTGACCTGAGGGGGAACCATGGCACAGAGCTTCAAGGAAACAGCTCGGGATGCTTTGTGTCCATGGAGGAGGGAGAGAAACACAGCCAGCATCCACTGCTCCAGCTTCTTGGGCCGCCGTAACAAGGAGCCACAAACTTGGTGTCCTCCAAAATCAGAACTCTATTCTCTCTCTGAAATCAAGGTGTGGACAGGGTCATGCTGCCCTAAGAGTCTCTAGGGTAGGGTCGTTCCTTGTCTTTTCCAGCTTCTGGTGGTTCCAGGCTGCCCTTGGTGTCTCATTTCATAAGGCGTATCCCTGCCTCCATTGTCACATGTCTTCTCTGTGTGACTGTGTCTTTTCCTCTCCTAAGGACACATCATTGGATTCAGGATCCATCTAGATAATCCAGGAGACAACATCTGGAGATCTGTAACTTAATCACACCTGCAAAGGCCCTTTTTCCAAATGAGGTCACGTTCACAAATTTTGAGGGTTAGGAGGTGAACATATCTTGTGGGGCCACCACGCAACGATGCACACTCACCAAAAGGCTGAGACTTAACTAGAATATTACAGAACATTCTCTGTACCCCACACCCTACCACCATGGTAGCGGGGCTCTGGTATAATGACAGCGAATTATTCAGTATAATTACAGCTAAAGGTGCTGCAGGGCACAGACCCTTCTGAGAAGGAACAGTAGGCACAAGGTCAAAGGGATTCTGAGACAAAACCCGGGCCCGGGATGAGCCGGAAACCTCCCGTACCTGCAGCCGCCCAAAGGTTCTGCTCAGATTAACACAAGCACTCATCACCTATCGTGCTACACAGCATGCTCAGCTTTCAACGAATTACAAGGGAGACCGAAAGGCAGGCACAGAGGGGAGACCATGAGGGGACACGGGGAGAAGGCTACTGTCCACCGCCAGGAAGAGAGGCCTCAGGAGAAACCAGCCCTGCTGACACCTTGATCTTGGACATCTAGCCTCCAGGACGGGGAGGGAATAAACCTCTGCTATTTAAGCCGCCTGGGATGTAGGGCTCTGTTAATGCCACCCGAGCTGCCTGACGCACGTGGCCAGTACTGCACATGGTCCCCAGCCTCGCTGCTGTGGTCAGGGGTGGGGACATGACCCAGATGGGGCAGGGAGTTGAAGCCATTTGGGAAGAAGAATCTCCTGTCCCCAAAGATTCTGGAGCAGGCAGCGTCTGGGGGCGGGGGCAGCTGGTGGCCAGTAGCGTCACTCGTGGAGGAAGGCTGCCTGAGTGGGGTGAGTGCAGGGACACGGACATCATCCACTCCGAAGGCTGGTGTGTCCAAGTCCAGCTGTGGGGGCCATGGGTTGCCCCTGGGGTCCCTTAGGCAGGGGATGCTCTGTGGTTGGGGGCTGCAGCCTGGCCCCCGTGTGCGTGCGGTGCCCCCGGCCTCCTGGGGCCTGGGGCACAGTATGGGGGTGGCCCTCCTGGGGGACTTGGGTCCAGGTTCATATCCCAACAACGTCCTCGCCCCGGAAGCATGGGCAGCATGATGGGAACACGGGTCGACACGCGTGATATGATTCTCCAGCTCTGTCTTGCTTTTCTTAAGCAAGTGGCCTGATTTTTGTAGAACACGGCTTTTCCCTGGAGGGTAAAGAGAGCAGATTTCTGGAGCTTGAAACGGCAATAGTCATTAAATGAACCTGCTTCCCCTTAGAACATCTTCCTGCTTTGTTCTGAAAGTGACAAGAGCAGCCCGGCTGAGCGTGGCTCCCGGGCCTGGAGAAGGTCACAATTTCTGGGATCTGTTAGGTTCTCCATGGCCTCTAAAACTAATTTCTGTCCTATCATAATATTTACCTCATCAGGATAAGCTCTTCAATTTTCCCGTCATTTCCACGGGATGTTATGGCAAGACAGACTTGCCAGAGAAAATTAAATCCCATGGGGCATGTTTTGGGGAGGTGAGGGAGGTAAGAAGGATAAATGTGCATGAGAGTAGATGCTGGTGAAGTGTTTAAAAACTCATTCACTAAGAATCGCTAATCACGGGAGGCTAAAAAACCCACCCGGGGCTGTACAGATTTCAAGTCGGGGAGAAATTTATTAGCGGGAAAAATGGTCCTAGAAATTTATAAAAATGCGAAACCAGATGCTGCTGAGGCCCACCACGGTGGGTGGGGCTAGGGCTGAGCTGTTTGAGCACGGGGCGCTGTGGGAGCCGAGGGAGACCTCCACCCGAGGACTCAGCTCCAGCCCACGGGGGCCGCGCCATCTACACCGCTGAGCCAGGGCTGCCGTTCATCGGGAGCTCACTTTGTGCCCCACCGGAAGCCTGTGCAAAACTGCCCTTAACTCTCCGGGCTCCTGAAGACACTGCAGCCTCAGCGATCTCAGCCTCTCAGAGCTGCTCAGAGAGGTCGCCGGCCGCTCCCTAACCCAGCTGCACAGCCCGCCCTCTCCACCCACGTTCCCTCTGCACACTAGGTCCCTGGAAGGATGCACCACGGCCTTTTCTGCCTGAGCATGGAGGAAACGTGTTGCTATTCAATTAGCAGCATTTTACTACCTGTGAGTGAAAGGAAAATGATGAGAATAGGGTTTTAGGTCACTATTTGTGATATAGAGAGGTTTCGCTTTCATGTGGTTTCCTTTGAACTTCAGCCCCATATAAGACACATTTGTCCCTGCTTTAGACAATGTTTACAGAGCACCAGCCAGGCGCTGGGCATCGTGGTCATGGACGATGGTATTCAGGGAAAATACAAAAGCAAAACCAAACCACAGCCCCTGCAGCATCTCCACTCACAGCCCAGGGGCAAGACAGAGACTGTCAGTCTTTCCTCCTCCCTTTCTCTCGGCCTGTCTGTCTCCACGCAGGTGTGAGGCCGAGGGGGAGACTTATAACGGGTGCGTCAGATCCATCTTTGATGTGGCTCCTGAATTAACGCCGTCCAAAGGACACGGCCCTACCTGTGAGTTGTCCTCATCAATAAGTAAGGCAGAGGCTGACCGTGTTCCGATGACTAACTTACAGAAAACACAGGGATAGAGGGACCTCTTCCAGAAAGCAGGAGGAAGAAGATGGGTGTTTGGAGCCAGGCTCGTCTGACAGCTTAGGACTGATTACGAGACATCGGATGAGGCTGCTTCCTTTGGAATCTGGAGCCTCAGGTGTAAGGTGGCAGGGGGTGGGCTTACCTTAGAAAGCCACAATCTGTGAATTTATTCAACACATCTGTCTGAGTGCCTGCTGTGAGCCAGCAGGTTCTAGGGACCAGGGACACAGCCGTGAACCAAACAGGGACCAACCCTGCCCTTGATATCTGACCTCCTGGTGGGAGAAGAATCAATGTGGGGGAGTCCTGGGAGCCGGGGGGCTGGGTCAGAACTGCTATCGTGATGTCACACTGTGGGTGTGGAAGGATGTGACATGGGCTGGCTGTCTGCCAAGCGACCCCGTCTGAGGATGGGCCCCACGGAGGTCATCCCTGATGACAGGCTCCCGAGGACGTGTTTCCAAAGTGGAGGAAATGACCAGACACCATCTGCAGACAGTTAATTTAGTAAAGTTATGGGCCATCATTTGATGGAATATTATGCAGGCATTCGAAGCTATAATTACAAAAAAAGCACAAAGCCACATAAAAACGTGTATGGTGCAAAGTTGCATGCGTGCTGTGATTGTAACCGGGTGAAAACTCTGTGTGTGTGTGTGTGTGTGTGTGCGCGCGCACACGTCTTGAGACGGGGCATGCAGACAGAACAGTGCTTGCCCCGGGCTTTGCCCTGTGGGGTGAGCTGCACCCCTTATCACTCGAGACCTTCCTACCCGGTGAACCCCGAGATACTTGCCCCTGCCTTTATCCAAGCCAGGCTCCCAACTGCCCTTCACCTTGGAGCTATACGATGAAATTTCAGTCGAGGTACTTCTGTTTATATCAGACGGAGCCAGATTCCACTGCTACACCAAGGACCCTGCTGCCCACGGTGGCTGGCACAGGGGCGGGGGGTCGAGGAGGTGGCCCACTGTGGAGCCGTTTTCACCGAGGTGGCCCCAGGGTGACGGGGACTCCTGGCTGGGCAGCAGCAGGACAGCAGGTGAGCCGGTGTCTTGTGTTCTCTGGCCGAGGCGGCACACGTGGAAACATCAGGGTGTCACATGTGTGGTTCCGTGGGACCCTGAACCCAGAGATGGCTTCCAGTGGGAACAGACCCGTGGAAGCAGAGAGGGAGGAAAATACCAAATTACCTTTTGCCCGAAGTCCGAAAATGAAAGCATTCTAAGTATGGAAAACAGGTGCTTTGTAAAAGAGCTGGAAGGCTAACGTGGCCCGAGATCCAGCAGCGAGCAGACAGCAGAGTTGGAGGAGGAAATATCAGACTTAGGATCCAGGCCGCCTGGCACCCCACATCCCCTGCTGCATCCTAGGGGCCTTCTGTCTGACAAGGGGACACTCGCTTTTCGGGGGTGAATGAAACGCAACCCAAAGGTGGTGCCAGATGGAGACCTCACGGTGAGTGCCAGAAAATGGGCAACCAGTGCCCGGAGTCTGTATTCCAGCCATTGCCTGGTTTATATTCCACAGCTACGACTCAGAAACGTCTCTGCCTCCGGACACTTGGCCGTGGAAACAATTGGAGTGAAATAGATCATGAGCACAGGGCTGGGGGGACCCGGCTGCTAGAGACAGCTGTCCTCGTGGAAACGTGGGCCTCCGTCTGCACCCAGAGAGGATGTGCCCGGAGAAGAAGCCCCCAGACTCAACACAAGCCCTTAGTAAGGGGAGGCCTATTGCATTCCTACCACTATAAACACCCACGTGCCTCGTGTCTGAAAGCACCTGTTTTGGAGTTACCTGGGCCTGGCTTAGAATCCGAGTTCCATCAGTTACCTTGCACGTTTCCTGAGCTTGAGTGAAATACTGAGCCCCCCAGGTCCAGCTTCCTCATCCGTAACAGGGTTGAGGAGAAGGGTGAACGGGAGGGTGATGTGCCCAGCTTCTCAGCACCAGGGACAGAGTGGCAGTCAGTCAGCACACTGTCCCTACCTGTAGGACACAGATCAGCGGCTCTCCTCCAAGCCAGACTCGCTTCTTGTCCCCACGTGTCCTTTCTCATCCTTCCTCTTTTGCTGACCATCACCGTGGTTGTCCACCCTCCAGGCATGACCATCTGGCACTGCCTTCCATGCCGCCTCTGTTCCGGGTCCTGCATACTGTGTTCTACGTGGTCAGGGCTGCCTGGTTGCCCACAGGACCCTTTCCTTTCTCATGCCTTCCGTGCCTTTCCACCCTCACGCTCTTCCGTGCCTGTGGCTGGTGTCTGCAGCCCTGCAGGGACTGTCCTTGGGCTCCGGGCACTGCGTCACCTGCACACTCAAAGGGCCAGACATGCCTGGGACATGGTGACCTGGCCTCCGCCCCCTTCGCCGAGTACCCTAAGCCTGACTGACTTGTGTGGGGTGGGAAGGCCCACACCCTGTCTGGGTCAGGACATCTCAGATGCGTGGCTTACATTGCAGAGAGGCCCCCCCACCCCAAGCCTCAGGCGGGAGATGCCCTCGTGGCCGTTTGCCTGAAATCGCATCTCTGCCAGGTTTCCTCCTCTTCCCACCCTGCATCCTCCAGGCCCCAGCCGCTCCCAGCAACTCTTCCTTATTCCTGCACAGCCCTGACACAGGCATCCTGGTTGCAGGGTCTGTTGGGGAGCCGGGCTGAGACAGCAGTCTTGTGGTTGTGCCCACTTCCTTCAGGCTCACTGCCCTGCTCTGGGCAGATGACTGTCCACACACACAGGCTATACCACCAGCTTCCCGGGGACTGCTTGTCGTGGTCCACCCTCCCCACTCCCCTGCCTGTGCACCTGCCCCTCCACGCACAGCTCTGATGACCCATCCATCCAGCAAGTCTTTCCCCACTGATGCTGTGCTGAGACCAAAATGGGCAAGGCTGGTGCAATCCCTGTGGCTTGGAGCTTATTCTCGGTTATTTATTTTACTTTATCACTCCTTTATCTGGAAATCTCCATTTGACTTGTTATCAACTGAACTAAGACCAGATTCTTCATGAGGCACGAAAAGCCCTCAGTATCTGTTGGTGAATGAAATAGTGTGACCTCAGCACAGGGTCGAGCTTTCAATAAATATTGCATGAGTGAGCAAATGGATGGAATTAGAGTCAGAAATCCCTCTCAATACACTTCTCCGCCTTCACTCACTTCCTTACCCTGGGCTCAATGAGTCTTTTTCTCTTTTCTTTTTTTAAAAATTTAATTGAAGTATAGTTGACTTACGATATTGTGTTAATTTCTGCTGGACAGCAAAGTGACTCATTTCTATACACACACACATTCTTTTCCACCTTCTTTTCCACCAAGGTTTATCACAGGATATTGAATATGGTTCCCTGGGCTACCCAACAGGCCTCTGCACCACCTCCTCTCCTGCCCCCCATTTATAACTGGATTGTACTGAAGCTGACTGTTCATTTACTGTGCCCAGTTGGTCTCAGCTTTCTTACCTCTGGCTCTAGGTTCTGCTAAGAACGATTTCCTTCCCTCCCCTCTCCACCTGCCTTTTTTTTTAAATCTCCTCCCTGGTCCCAGGTGTGGATCCCATAAGGTTCTCTTTGGTTCACTGGTAAAGCCAGCCCTGCTGTGTTCTGCAGTTCCCTGGCTGCACCCACAGCCTTCCCTCCTCCACTCTCTCGCTCATCCTCAGGATCCAGCCCTGTGGTCTCCTTTCTGTCCCTCTAACACCCTGCCAGGCGTCTGTGCAGTCACCCCCTCTGCCTAGATCACCCCGTGGCCTTCCGCTTGCTCTGTGTTCACTTGGTGTCTCAGCTCAGGATCACGACTCAGGGAGTCCCTCCCTACCCTCTGGGCTGGGGCAGAGCCCCTGTCACAACTGGTCGTAGCAAAGATCCCAAGTCTCACGTGTGCACGTGATCAGTTTGTAAGTGTCTGCTTTTTACAGTCGTCCCTAAACTACACGACGGGTGCAGCTCTCCCTTTCAGCTGCCACGATACTCATAGTACTGAGCCCAGCACCAGGGGCATGTGAGAGACCAAGAACGTGTTGCTGGTTGAACAAATGAATGACTGAAATCAGGCTGGGGTATCTCTCAGCTCTGCACTGACAGCTCCATCCTCACGGCCTCCGTTTGAGCTTGTGGTATCCTGCCCTTCCCTGTGTGTAGACGGCTGGCCCTATTCGAGTTCATCTACCTCGCTGATATATACATATCATATATATATATATATATATATATATATACACATGTACATAAATAAACATATATACATATATGTGTGTATATGTATGTAGCCATATACATCTACATATACACATAAAATACATGTAAACATATAAATTATACAATAATTTATATGTATTATATGTTTATGTGTATTTATATATGTAGATATATACATATAAATTATATATGTTTTTTATATGTATATATGTATACAGATACGTGTATACACACATAAATACGTACAGCACATGGTAGATGAGCTCAGTAGGTGTGCTTATGTATATGTATATATATTTCTTTAATTAGGTGGAGAGAGAATATATATACACACACACCTATTTGAGAATATACACACATATTTTTTTCCTTCCACCTGCTAAATGAATAAATAGATATATATATATTTCCAGGTTTATATAATATATATCCAGGTATCACAGCCAAACAAGAGTAGTGTCCCTATGAAACCTTTCATAAACCGAAACAGCATAAAGCAAAGAAGCACTGACTTGAGGACCTGTCTTGCTCACAGGCGCACAGCACGGATGGAGGCGAAGCACAGATGCTCACAGACGCAGTGATGCTGGGATGCTGAGTGTGGCTCCCGAGAAGGAGCTTGACGGGACGGTTCTCACTGCTCAGGTGGCGCTGCCTCTGTAATGCTCACTGCAAAACAAACACTGATGCTGTTTCCACTTTTTGCCTTTTTTCATAAAAGTGAAAATCTTTGGATTTCTTTTGGTTCGCGAAACAGGTACTCATGTAGGTCTTTCGTAAAAGTGAGGTAGGGTAAAGCGAACTTTTGGAAAGTGGGGGATACCTGTGTCTGTGTATAAATCTATACATATATACATAAAGACAATAAACCTGCTATATGATATGTAAGTATATGGACATATGCATTCTCCCCCCACTCCTAAAGAATCTCTGATGACCCCCTCCATTTACCAGTTCAAATGACAATGTCTTTCCCACCTGTTCAGTGTGGGCTATGCTTGGTGACTTCCTTCTAATGAGGACAGTGTGAAAAGTTGGGAAAAGTAACTACAGTGGGGAAACCTGACAAGCACACGTCAGCCAGGTGATCAAGGTCAGCCTCACGGAGATCAGTCACGCTGACAACACGTGCCCTGATGTGATGGTGTCATCGAGGTGCTGTACCTCTCTGGTCTTCAAACCCAAAACACATAACCGCAGTTTAACCGTGGGAAGAATGTCAGGCAAATCTGGACTGAGGGACATTCTACAAAATGCCTGGCCGGTGCTCCTCAAACTGTTAAGTTAGGGTCGTCAAAAACAAGAAAACTCCAAAGACAGTGCCAGTGTAGAGGAGTCTGAGCAGACTGAATGTCACGCTGCATCCTGGATGGGACCCTGAGCTAGAAAAGAACGTTAGAGTAAAACCAATGACAGCCGAGCATGGACTTTAGTTAACCGTGATCTATCAATCCTGGCTGCTTACTTGTGACGGATGTGCCACAGTAATGTAAGATGTTAACAATAGGGGAAACTGAGTGTGGGTGTGTATGGGAACTCAATGGGCTATTTTTGCAACTTTTCTCTAAATTCTAAAATAAGAAGTCTATTTAGGAACATCCGGTTTCAACCACGACAAGGAAAGCTTGGAAGTTGTCACTCTCCTCTTTATATTAAGCAAAAAAAGCTGAACAAAATGAAAACCAACGACTTTCCATGAGCCATCAGAGAGTGGAGGTGTCAGGATAAACCGTCACCCAAAATCTGCAGGAAAAAAGAGACATGGCTGAGGTCAGTTTATTTGGAGCGGGAGCCGCTAGAGCTGCAAATTGACAGCAAGACTTAAAGGCTAATTTTGACAAATGCCAGAAGCTGCATGTGGACAAGTCCTGAGGCTTCAGCCCTCGGGGGCCCCACATTTCATGGGCTTTACTGTAGGCATCCCGGTAGGTCCACACAGTGAGGTGCCAAGAAAAATCCCCCAGTAGCTCCTGCGGTGGGAGGGGAAAGTAACCCTGCTGAAATAGTTCAGAGTATTTTCCATAACACTTCTGACCCTGTAAGGAAACAGCTTTAGCAGAGACTTCTCTCACTTGGACTGAAGGGGGCATTGTGATTATCCAGCTCCAGCCCCTGTTGCCCTCTTGCATCCCCCAAGAGGAGGAAGGAAGCTAAGAAACCCTTGTGAGGATCACAGCTCAGGACACAGCCCCACTAAAAGACTGGGATTTTGAATTAAGACCAGACTCTTCCCTCTTCCCACACCTCACACCCCATCAATAGGACTCCATCATAATAACAGAGGATTATGGTAAAAGAGCTGAAATATGGAGGCTCATAGTAAGAAGGAGTTCTTAGGGAAACCCAGAGACATCAGGGGAGGCAGAAGCAAGGACATTACAGGAATTTGAAGCCTCTGGTACCCAGAGCTGCAGGGAACATTAAATATAGCCCAACTCCTAGCCAGATTAACATAGCACCAACTAAAAGCTTTTCATCTCAGTTTCTACCCAATATACTATGTCCAGATTGCAGCAAAAAGTTACAAGGCGTGTGAAAAGCAAAGGAGAAACACCATCTTAAGAGAACAAATAGGGACTTCCTTGGTGGCTCAGTGGTTGAGAATCCACCTGCCAATGCAGGGGACACGGGTTCGAGCCCTGGTCCGGGAAGATCCCACAAGCTGTAGAGCAGCTAAGCCCGTGCACCACAACCACTGAACCTGTGCTCTAGAGCCCGTGAGCCACAACTACTGAAGCCCATGTGCCTAGGGCCCATGATCCGCACCAAGAGAAGCCACCGCAATGAGAAGCCTGCGCACCATAATGAAGAGTAGCCTCCGCTCGCTGCAACTAGAGAAAACCCACATGCAGCAAGGAAGATCCAGTGCAGCCAAAAATAAATAAATAAATAAATTTATTTTTTAAAAAAGAGAGAGACCAAGTAAGCTGCAAAATACAGCACAGACTTTGAAATGATCAGGTAGGGAATTTAGAATCATCATGATTAATATGTTAAGGGCTCTAATGAAAAAGAGCTGTCACAGGCAAGAACAGATGAGTAAGCCAACAAAGAGGTGGAAGCTACAAGACAGAATCAAGAGGAAATGCTCGGAAGGTCATTCATTTTTTTTGAGGTATAATTGACATACAATATTATATCCGTTTCAGGTTATGATATAACAACTCGACCTCTGTGTATACTGCAAAATGATTGCTACAATGTCTAGCTAACATCCACCACCTCACATAATTATAGAATTATTATTCCTGTGATGAGGACTTTTAAGATTTACTGTCTTAGGAACATTTAAATATGTAGTACGGTATTACTAACTATAGTTCCCAAGGAAGGACATCTTTCATCCTGTAACAGAAATAAAGAATGTCTCTGATGGACTCACAAGTAGACTGCTGAGAAAAGAATCAGTGAGTCTGAAGATATGTCAATAGAAACTTCCCAAACTGAAATGCAAAAGAAAAAAATAATGAATTAAAAATGGGGGGGAGGAGGGCAAGGAAGAATATTCAAGAACTTTGAGACAATAAAACAATGATAACGTATACTTAATGGGTTAACAGGAGAAGAGAGGAGCGGAAGGAATATTTCAAGTACTAATGGCTAAGAATTTCCCCAAATTAAGAACAGACACAAAACCATAGATCTGAGAAAAACAGGATAAATACTAAAAAAACTATACTTAAGCATATCATATTTGAACTGCAGAAATTCAAAGACAAAAGAGAGTATCTTGAAAGAAGCCAAAAGAAAAAAAAAAACATCACCCCCAGGGGAAGCAGGGTAAGAATACCATGGGACAGCTCTTCGGAAACCACGAGAGTAAGAAGAGGTGGAGCAAAATACTTAACATGCCGAAAGGAAAAAACACCAACCTCAAATTCCATATCCAGTGAGTTATCTTTCAAAAGTGAAATGGAAATAAGGATTTTCTCAGACAAACAAAAAACAAAACAAAAAAATCTGGATGAATTCGCAGCTAGCAGACCTGCCTTGCAAGAAACCTTAGGACTTCTTCAGGAAGAAGGTCATAAACTCAGATCCACATAAAGAAAGGAAGTGCACCAGAAAATGTATAAATAAAGGTAAAATAACTTAAATGTTTTTCTTGTATTTCATTGATCTAAAAGATAACCATTGAAAGCAGTACCAGTAATGACGTACTGGGTAACTATAGCATGTGGATACATGAAATGAAGGACAGCAGTGTTATAAGGGGCAGGAAGGATGAATTAGGAACACTCGGTTATAAGGTACCTGTGGTACATTTGAAGCAGTATAGGGTTATTTGAAAGTAGACTTGGATTCATTGTAAATGCATCTTGAAAACACTAGGAAAAGCACTATAAAATTTAAAATAAGGATTGTGACTAATATGCTAAGAAAGGAGAGAAAATTGAGCCATTTGAAATGCTCAAGTGAAACCAGAGAAGGCAGAAAAAGGGAAAGAAAGAAAACAAAGTACAACGAATAGGAAAGAGCTATAAACATGGTAGATATTAATTCAACTATATCATTAATCACTTTAAATGTGAACAGTCTAAAGACATCAATTCAAAGACAGAGATTGTCATAGTGGATTAAAAACATAAGGTCCAGCTGTACGTCATCTGTGAGAAACCCACTTTACATATAAAGGCACAGATAGATTAAAAGGATGGAGAAAGATATACCATATCAGCGCTAGTCCAAAGAAAGCCAGAGTAGCTATATTAATTTTAGACAGGACAGACCTCAGACAAAGCATGCTTTCAGGCATGAAGAGGGGCATTATATAATGATAAATACGTCAATTATCCAAGAAGATATAAGAATCCTTAATTTGCACGCACCTAAAAACAGGATGTCAAAATATGTGAGGTAACAGCTGATTGAACTTAAAGGAGAAGTAGACAAATCCACCGGGACAGAGGGAGACTTTAACACCATCTCTAGTAACTGGTAGATCCGGCAGGCAGGAGCTCAGTAAGAAGAGTTGACATGAACGTCTCCATCGACCTGCTTGATCGAACTGACATCTATAGAGCAGTCCATCCAGGAACAGCATGGCTACACGTCGTTCTTAAGCTCAAATGGAACATTCACCAAGAAAGACCACATTCTGGGTCCTAAAACACACCTTAACAAATTGAAAGTAATAGAGATAATACAAAGTGTACTTTCAGACAACAGTGGAATTAACGTAGAAATTGAAACCAGGAATTAAAAGCTGCCATATGTCAAAATATTTGGAGATTGAATATCACCCTCCTAGATAACACGTAGGTCAAAGGACTCTCAATGGAAATGAAAATAATGTATTTGAAACTAAGTGAAAATTCAGCTGATCAAAATTTGAGAGATACAGCGAAAGAAGTGCTTAGAGGGAAATTTTTAGCATTAAATGCAAACATGAGTAAAGAAGAAAGATCTAAAATCAATTATTTAAGCTTCCACCTCAGACAAAAGGAAGGAAGAGCAAATTATGCCTAAAGGAAGCAAATGAGAATAAATAATAAAAACTATAGCAGAAAGCAATGAAACTGAAAACAGGAAAACAATAGACCACCCAAACCGAAAACTGGTTCTTAAAAGAGATCAAGAAAATTGATAAAACTCTAGCCAGGCTAATTAAAGAAAGGTGCGTGTGGGAGCGAGACACAAAGTTTTAAAATCAGAAATGTAAGAGAGGTTATCATTATTGATACCATGGACAATAAAAGGATACTAAGAGAATACGATGAATAACCCTGGGTGCACAAATTTAACACCTTAGATGAAATGGAACAATTTCTTTACAGAGAAAATCCACCAAAACTCATAGAAGTGTCAAAAGTTCAGAAAAACACAGAAGTAAAACCAGTGAACCACGGAAGTAGTAATTAGTAAAAATTTATTGTGCACACACCAAAAGGACAGTGTGTAAACAGGGGGGGACTCCAAACAAGACATGGAGTGAGGCTCACAGGTATATCTTTATAAAGCAACTTACGTAGTCTGAGGCAATGTGTGCTTATTCTTTGCAGGATTGGTACCAATATTAGAATTTCCTTAAACGAAAGGGAATTGGTTAGTGGTTACCTCATGTCAATTTTGGGAAACTATTAAGTTTTGCTTATGATTTTCAGAGGCATAAGCAAGAAGTGACCCAGATCAAGTTAACCTCACTCGTCTTGCAAAATAAGCTAATTTAAGCTTTGCTTGTATAAATAACTAAGCTGATTTTGCCTGTTCAGGGAGTTTTCAAGTCTGGTCTCCTTTTGTGTTTGCTATTAACAGAAGGAAAAATAGATGATCGGAATGGTCTCTATCTATTAAAAATTTGAATCAATAATGAACAGTCTTCCATTACAGAAAATGCCAGGCTCAGATGGATTCCCTGATGAATTCTACCAAACATTTCAGTAATAATTTACACCGATTCTCTCCCATCTCTTCTAGAAATTAGGAGAAAAGGGAATAATTCCTTAAGTAATTCTATAAGGCCCACATTACCCTAACACCAAAACCAGACAAGACATTACAAGAAAGAAAAACTTCAGGCCAATATCACTCATGACCGTTGATGCAAATAACTTCAGCAATATATGAGCAAGTTGAATCCAACTATGTATAAAATAGATTATACTCCATGACCAAGTGGGATTTGTCTCAGGCATGCAAAGTTGGTTCAACTTTGGAAAAAGTCAGTTAATGTAATCTATCACATCTACAGTGTAAAAAAGAAAAATCATATGTTCATATCAATTATGCAGAAAAAGCATTTGAAATTTGATAATATCCATCTGTGATAAAAACTCTCAGAAACCTAGGAGCAGAGGGGAACTTTCTCAATTTGATAAAAACTAACTATGAAAACTCTACAGCTAACGTCATACTTGATGGTGAGAAACTAGGTGCTTTCCCCCTAAGATGGGGAACAAAGTAAAGATGTCTTCTCTCAAACTCCTATTAAACATCTTACTGGAAGTCTTAGCTAGTGCAAGAAGGCAAGAATGGGGAAGAGGGAATATACAGATTGGGAAGAAATAAAAATTTGTTCACAGATGACATGATTATCTATGTAAATTCCAAAGAGTAAACGGAATAACATCTAGAATTAGTGTACGATTATAGCAGGCTGCAGTATACTAGGTTAATATACAAAAGCCAACTGATTTCTTATGTACCAGCTATGAACAACTGAAATTTGAGATTAATAAAATCAATATCATTTAATAGCATATCTACCCCCAAAAGAACCCCGGAGTGATACAGTTAGGTACACACTTAACAGAATATGTACAGGGTCTATAGGCAATAAACCACAAAACTCTGAAGAGAGAAGGCAAAATCCTAAATAAATGGACAGATATTCTACGTTCATGAGTTGGAAGACTCAATATTTTTTTAAATGTCAGCTCTTTCCAATTTGATCTGTTGATTCAATGCTACCCCCATAAAAATCCCTGGAAGCTATTTTGTAGATGTTGACAAAGTGATCCTAAAGTTTATATAGAAAGGCAAAAGAGCTAGAATGGCCAACACAATAGTGATGAAAACAAACTTGGAGGACACACGCTAGCTGATTTCAAGACTCATTATAAAAGAATCAGGATGGCATGGCCTTGGTGAGAGGATAGACACAGATGGATGGAAAAAGAATAGAGAATCCAGAAAAGACCCACAAAAGGTAGTCAACTGATCCTTGAGGAAAAAGCAAAGGCAATTCAATGCAGAAAGGATAGTCTTTTTAACTGATGGTGCTGTAAAAAACGCAGTACAAAACCAAACTAGACACATACCTTATACCTTTCACAAAAATTAACTAAATATGAATCCTAGATCTAAAGATAAAATGCAAACCTTGGGTTTAGTGATGAGACTTAAGCTACAACAACCTAACCTGATCCATGAAGGAAAAAAATAAGTTGAACTTTATTAAAATGATAAACTTCTGTTCTGCAAAGGACTAATATAAGAAGATGAAAAGACACGTCATGGACTGGGAGAAAATATTTGTAAAAACATCTCTTATAAAGGAACTGCATGCAGAATACGCAAAGAGCTCTTAGAATCTAACAATAAGGAAACAACCCAATTCAAAAATGGGAAAGAGGTTTGAACAGACACCGCACCTAAAAAAGCTGTATAATAATATAGCTTATCTAATTTCCTTCTATAATAAGGAACTAAGCATATGAAAAAGTGCTCAACGTAATTGCATTCATGGAGTTGCAAATTAAAACAATAATGAGATACAGCCTGTTGTAATGGCTGTCACACACACACACACACACACACACACACAAGTGATACTAAGTGCTGGTGAGGATGTTGAGCAACAGGAAATCTCATTCGTGGCTGGCGGGGATGCAAAATGGGACAGCCAATTTGGAAAACAGTTAAGAAGTTTCTTACAAGACTAATTACGTCTTACCGTACAATCTAGCCATCATACTTAGTGGTATTTACTCAATTGATTTGAAGACTTGTGTCTGCACAGAAACCTGCACATGAATGTTTATAGCAGCTTTACTCATAATCACCCCAACCAAGATGTCCCTCCATAGATGAATGGTTAAAAAACCCATGGTGTGTCCAGACAATGGAATACCATTAAGTAAAAAAACCAAATGAGCTATGAAGCCAAGAAAAACAGGGGTCAACCTCAAAAGCATAATACTAAGCGTGGGAAGCCAGCCTGAAAGACCAGCACACTATGTAATACCAATTATATGATACTCTGAAATAGGCAAAATTATAGAGGCAGAAAATAGATCAGTGGTGGCCAGGATTTCAGGAGGAGTGGGGAGAGACTTGAATAGATGAAGCACAGGGGTTTTTTAGGGTTGTGAAACTCTTCTGTAGGACAGCTGTGTGCATGATAAATTATCTGTATAATATGTATAAATGTATGATGGATGAAAGATTCTGTGAATAGATGATATGATGCATCTGTCAAAACTCATAGAATTTTACAGCACAAAGAGTGAACCTTAATGTATGCAAATTTGAGAAATCATTTAGGACATTATGAGATCCCAGGAAGGAGTACGCAATGTAAGAAGTGAAGATACCCGTATTGCAAATGGTGAAATGACCTCACTGCTCTGGATGGGGGGAGGTGCTGACCTAAGTAGCCTCAGACGCGAGCAGAGTCTATAAAGGCAAGAGGGTCCACATGGAATCCACGTTCCAGTTGATGGAGTCCCCAGGGAGAATGGCTGACATTCTGAGACTCCTGTACATGCAATTCTGCTATTGGACAAGTTAGTAAATGGGTAGCAGATGGCGGGAGCCAGGTTTGTCACTGTTGGAGTGGAAATTCACAGATAAACAAGGAAGGAGACTAGAAACATTCTCATGCTGATGGAATAGAGTTGGAAAATCGATACAAAGTCACATTTAACTCAATATAAATACAGATGGTTACAGACAGAAATATTTGTCGCTATGTGTGTACATAGGTACATAGGTTGGTGTACAAACATATATTTCCTTGATCTGTCAGCTCTTGAGAGACTTAAAGAAATGGCACTCCAGCAGCGGCGAGCACACTGTGAGCCCAGATCTTGGTTTCTGACACTATTTCCCAATAAAAGGACCCGGGCTTCTTGGAGAAGTGCCTGCTCCAAGTCTAGGGCTGGGGAAGAAATTATATGACTGAAGTGCCTGTAGCAGTAAGTGAAGAAGTGTTAACAAACCAAGCAAACCCCAAACCAAAAGTGCATTGATGCAAAAATGCAAAAAAAAGGCATTTCAGAGGGACACAGAAGCTAACAGAAATGCTCGCAAAGACCAAAGGTGGAATAATTTGAGCAAAAAATATGAATAAATTCATATTAGATCATAATCCAAAGTATAAAATAAATATCCAAGTTTATACCCACAGGAATAAGTGATTATAAATTCAATAAATGGGGGAGAAGAGACAGACCTCCCATGTAGAAGAGTTCCTCATAACTTACGTAGACACTCCACCCTCAAAGAGGGGGCATAACGGCACCCCCCTCCCTGAAGTGTGGCGTCCACCTCTTCCTTCTGAAGAGGACAGCAGAAAGGGGAGGGGGAGGCAGAAACTGTGCAGAGAAGGAACATGACAAGCACCGAAGCCAGATTAAGGTCAAGGTCGACAGACATACATCACATTGATAGCATGGACCCGTCACGGGGTGGGGTGAGAAGGGCCTGGAGGTGTGGGCAGGGAATGTCGCCATCCCCGGGAAGGTGCTGCCACCCTGTGGGGCCTCCCTGGAAGAGTGGGAGGTCCAGGCCGGGATGGTCATCTGGGCGGACCACCTCCAGGGCTGGGAGTCAATGCCCAGCCCCTCCCGCCTGACACCTGCCATGGAGTGGCGACAACCAGAGGGTCTCAAACCTCGGACCTGTGGGTGCCTGGCTCCTCCAGGCCCTCTTAATTAAGTAAGGAAAAGATGCTCGTTGTGGACGGATGAGAACCTGCAGGGACACGGAAAGCGAAGCCTGGTCCCACAAGATGGATTTTAATGCAGCCCAACTTTAAAGGAAAATGGGAGCACGTCACCCCTCTTTAAGCTCTAGACCATCTCTGGAACATCGTCGCGGTTTAGGAGACCTTCCTCCATGGTCTCCACCATGAGCAGCTGTGTGGCAATACCCAGACCAATGGGAGGAGACACCGAGATCTGATGGGCGCCGGTTTGGCCCGTTACTAGCGCTCACCACGGGCCAGGCAAGTCCTGAGCACTTGACAATGACGCACTTTTACTTCTCTGTGGAACAAGCATTTGCTCCCATTTATCAAATGAGGAAACTGAGGCACAGGAAGGTTAACTTGCCCAAGGTCACACGGCTAATCAGGCAGAGCTGGGACCCCAACCCAGGAGGGCTGGCCCCACAGCTAGCTCTTTAACCAGTGAATGCCACTGTCTTGGCTGATTTGGGGATTAACAGCAGGCGCCTGTCTCGATGGGTCATGTGATTACTTCCTGCAGACAGAGAGGCAGGATTGTTAAAACAAAGCGCACGCGCACAGTGAGTTGTATGAAAGCATTTGGACATTCAGGAAGCAGAAGCCCTGTAAGGACGCCGGTGCCCTCATCACCACTCCAGCCGTTATCCTTGTGCTGCGTGAGTGTGTGGTCCCCACACCTCTGAGCAACAGCCCCTGCTGCTCTGAGATCCATCTTTGCGTCGCTTGGAGGACACACCTCCCGGGGGCCTCTCCAGCCTGGCCTGAGCACAGCATGGATGCTGACCAAGGCTGGCTCCCAGGGACCGGGGACCCCTCTGGTCTTCCTGAACTCTCCTTGTTGAGGTCCAAGACGCTGCCACTGACCCTGCTGTACCCCACCCCCTTCTTCACTCTGGGTCCATGGCTCTCCCAGCCTCCCCATGCGCCTCCCCATTTTCTCCAATTTGGAATAATGACTGAATTTCCCTACAGAGCAATGCACTTAACACGGCTTCCACAGGCGTTGACCCTAATATTCATTCTTTCATTGATTCAGTAACTGCCTACCCTGTGCCTGGCCCAGCCCTAGGCTCCAGGAATTCATTCATGGATGAAATAGGCAAAACTCCTAACCTATGTGCTACATAAATAAAATGACAGGTCAGGGAAAAATATAGTGTAGAGAGAATCAAAAACCAAAGAATAGGGAGAGTGATGCTCAGCCTGCAGACCCTGGAGTCATGCAGGGTTGTCAAGGCTGGGCTGCATTTGGTGCTGTGCTGAGCTTCCTGGCCACAAAAGCAAAAAAGGAAGCAAGATGACTGCACCACGTGCATTCCCCGTGGGCAAAACGACCAAACCTGCTTCTCTTCTTCCCTTCCTATTCATGTCTTGCTGATTCCCAAAAGGAATTTGACGCTATAAAAGAAACAGAAGGAGGCTTACTGGGGCCAGATCCTGTAGGGCCTGAGTCTATGTTGGGGCTTTTGGAAGAAATGCAGTGAGCACTGGGGAGCTGTGGAAAGAAACCAGCTCAGCCCAGAGGTCATCTTCTGTTAGTTGGTTTGATATTTCTTCTAATATTAAGTGAATTTGAACAAGTTGCATTTCTTCTTTGAGCCAGCATTTCTATAACAAGGAAATAAAAATCTCTACTTTAAAGGTTGCTTTATTTAATGAATTAGTGTATTTGAGAGTACTTTTTAAATTGTCAAGTGTTAGAAAAATGATGATGATAGGACTTCTATTATTTTTATCGTTGAAGTGGAGGAAGTGGACGAGATGAGGGTTTGGGGGAGATGGAAGCAGGAGACGGGGTGGGGTAATCAATGCCCACCAGGTGCACCTGCAAGGAACTTTCACCTGAGCCTTTCCTGACAAGCTCCCACCTCCCACTGCCATCCCAGGAATGAGGCAGAGGAGAGGGCAGAGCGGGACAGGAGACCTGGCAGCGACCACCAGGTGGTGTGCTGGTTAGCTACTGCTGTATAACAAACCACCCTGAATTTGGCGGTGTCAGTCACAGATGGTTTTATGATGTGCATGACTTCCGCAGGTCAGCCGTTTGCACAGGCTCAGCAGGAATGGTTAGCCTCTGCCTCGTGATGTGGTAGCCTCAGCTGAGAAGATGGGAAGGGCTGGGGCGTCTTGAAGGTTGGGCTCAGCTGGGACCAGTGACCAGACCTCTTTCAGGTCTCTCCACTTGGCCCTGGCTTTTCCCAGTGTGGTGGCCAGGTCCCGAGAGGAAGCAGAACAAGAAAGCAGGTTTGGATGTCAGGTACAAGATAGCTCTTCCCGGGTTATATCATAAAGCGACTGCAGTATCGCCTCCTGGTAGCCTGTCCGCAGCCCCCGAGGGTGACCAGGTCCTCTAGCTGCCCCTAAGCCTCTTCCCCACAGTCAATCCCCTAGTCTCTTCCAGGAGCTGAGCTGCTTTCGGGAAGAGGGGCCGAGTTGAGAGCTGCCATCTCCCTTCCCCACGTCTGTCCTTCTAACCCTCCTTCCGGCTGCCTAGACGATTGTAGGGCGGAATCACATGTCTCATTAGGAAATGCTCCCTTTAATTAGTGATGGCTCCTCTCAAACTTTTCTTTGGGGTTGCCACTTGCATCCCCAAACAGAAAGATGCTTTTTTAAAATTTAATTTTTATTTTATATTGGAGTATAGTTGATTTACAATGTTGTGTTTGTTTCAGGTGTACAGCAAAGTGAATCAGTTATGCATATACATATATCCATTCTTTTATAGATTCTTTTCCCGTATAGGTTATTAGAGAATATTGAGTAGAGCTCCCTGTGCTGTACAGTAGGTCCTTATTAGTTATCTATTTTATATATAGTAGTGTGTATATGTTAATCCCAAACTCCTAATTTATCCCTCTCCCCTGACATTTCCCCTTTGGTAACCATAAGTCTGTTTTCGAAGTCTGTGAGTGAAAGATGCTTTTTTGTTTCACAGAACAGATACAAACAATGTTAAGTTCATAGTGACACCAATTCCAAGGAGTGCTTTGAAAACCTCTGCTACTAAAATATATTGTTTCCAAGCTATTGACATGAATGCCTGGAAGATGAAAACATAAGGCTGCAAAATCTGAAGGCTTCTGTCCTTCCCATGGGGCGCAGTGCAGGTGACATCACTTCCCTTAAAGCTTCCAGAACGCGGCAGAGATCTTGGATTCCTCATCAACAAGAGAAATGTGTCTGGGGTGGCGGGTAGTCCCCACTCGCCCCTGCAGAGCTGGGGACAGGCAGGCCGGTGGGGTTGAACCACTGCTCTGCGCAGGGTCCCGAACCCTGGTGTTTCCTGGGCCTCCAGGTCCCTCCTCCACTGGGTCTGTTGGATCCCAGGCTTGCTTTCTTGCTCCCAAGAATCTCTTCTGGGTGTCTGATGCCCAGAGACCCTAGGGTGCCTGCCTCCTGGAGCTCTTTCTGCACAGTGTCAGGTGCACAGAGAATGAAGCCCCAGTGACTGTAGGCCTTGGGAGAGTCCCAGGGGCACCGGGCCCCTGCATCCTATGAGCTTGGGGTGCTCGTGACCTCATGCAGATTTGGGACACCGAAGACCCCACAGGAACCCTGGTCACACCCATGCTCTTCTCACAATCCAGGCCTCGGAGAGGTGCTCTCCCCAACAGCACTTAGCTCTGTGACCTACCCCCCCAGGCCCTGAGCCAGGGGTGCTGTCTTCCCGGGACCCAGGACTGTCCCACTACACTGGGACATCAAGATGCTGAAGACAGCCTGGGGGCACTGAGACAGGTGGTGGGGGACATCTCCTGCATCCACAGCCCTCCAGATGTAAGGGGACCATCTTGTTCTCTTCTATTGGTTGCAACTGTGAAATTCAAACCTAGTGTTTTGACCTCCCATGAGATCTGAACCCTCAGTCCTAAGTTAGTCAACAGCCATATTTTGGAGAATTTCTGGATGAGCTAATTAGTGCATTGTCTCTTCACGCATTTCCTCTGCTGGAGAAGCAAGAGGCCTGAAAAGCATATTTAACCAAATGGATTTTTTTTTTCTCTCGGAGCCATTGAAGCTCTAGTCCTGCTGCAGGCACAGAACTTCCTATTTATATGACAAATAGGCCTGCTTCCAGCCTCGGAAAAAACTCGCTTATTGACTCTTTCATCTTGTGGAAACATATCATATGCGGCTCTGCTCAGGGATGTGGGAGAGGCACTGGGAATACATTTGGGGTGACGCCTAAGGCGCTCTGATAAGGCAGGAGAGGACCCCACCTGGGCCCAGCCCTCCCGCAGGGCACCCGCGGGGACCCACCACCTTGTAGCTAATGCAGCTCACGTGTGGGTGTGGACCCTGGGGAGCTGAGTTTCAGGCCAAGGGGGTCCGCTTACCAGAGCCTGGCACCTGAATTTGGGGAAGATGCCTAATCTCGCTGAGGTCAGTTCCTGAGACTGGGCAGGACTCTGTGGGGGATGGATTCCATCCTCCATGACCTTCCCTGAGTTCCAAAGGGCAGGTTGCTGATCAGGGAAGGGAGGGGATACAGAGACAAGGGAGGGGCAGCCAAGAAACAGAAGTGCAGCCTTGGGGCAGGGTCCTGGTTATGCTCAAGGGATACACATAACAATACCTTTGAGCTCTTTATAGAACTAAAACCCCCCAACAAATGGAAGATGTTCACATTCTTCATTCCAGAGAAGATCACAGTTTGATAACCCAGAGAAGCTCATCAGGAGACACCCTGAGGCCAGATTAAAGGAGCGCAGGCCCTGCGCACACCCTCCTCACCGGATCCTCCCGGGTTGGGACACAGTCTTTCAGGGCACGAGCGCCCTGTGTCCCCCTTTGCCTGGCAAAGCAATAAAGCTATTCTTTTCTACTTCACCCCAAACTCTGTCTCTGAGATTCAATTCGGCACCAGTGCGCAGAGGCCAAGTTTTCAGCCTCATTTCCTCATTCATAAAATGGGATTTTCTTTCTCATCCAGGAGCCAGGATGAAGTGACACAGCACTTCCCACGGGACCCCCGACTGAGATGGTCACTCGGAAACTGTGACACTGGGAAAAAGATCAGATGCACTCAAAAGACGAGATCACAGAGATTCATTTGAATTCCCCCTGTTCCAGGAACACCGGAGGCCTTTTGGGGCAGCTTTGGAGATGACGGGTGTGGAGGGGAGCTCCAGGGCTTGGGGACAGACCTGCCAACCCCGTGGACACCGACTCCCTGGCAGACATGACCTTGTGCCTTCAGGTCCCTGAAGGCCAGTGCTGTTTGTTTTTCCACTTGTAAAATGAGGCTAAGGACCCTGCTTGCTGAGAAGTCGTGGAGATTAGGGATGTGTCTGTGAAGCTTCTACGGGTCTCCCTCCCACGCAGCACCTCTGGGGGCCGTCTGGAAGCCTTGAACTCCAAGTCCCTGGGGCCCCAGGAAGCCTCGGCGCAGACAGGAGCCTGGGGTCAGGAACTGCGAAGATCTTAATTTAAATGTAGATGTTTGATTTTCTGTTCTTGCCTAGTTTGGAATACTAATTAGAGCAAGTGCTCGGCTAATTTAAAATGCCACACATTTGCAGATCTGACATTTTATTTCTCTCTCCCCGCCCCCCTCTTTCTCTCTCTTTTGAGTTGAAAGAAATTTTTCTCCTTCAGTCATGTTGAAAGCCTAAAGTAAAACTCAGATTGCCCCTTTCTGAAATCTGACATCGTAGGACTTCAGTAAAAGGGGTCGCAGGAGCCGATGTCCGCAACCTCCCGGGGTCACACCTTGAGGTCAGTGTGCCCAGATTTCATAGAACCCGGGAACACTTCCGGGCAACTGGAAAGCATCCTGACACACGGCGGTCGGAGGGTGTCAGGCTGCTCAGGACACAGCTGCCGAGAGACACACAAGATACGGCGAGAAAGTGTCTGTTTGTTAAAAACAGAGGAAAAAGAAAAGGAGAATGTTAGCCAGCAGCCGGGCCGGTGTGGATCACCCTCTCCGCCCCACCTCTCTCTCTCCTTATTTTACTCCTATTTGGGAAGAAGAGACACCCCCTTTTCTTTCCTGAGTGACGCCCTCCACATCTCAGGTAGTTAAGTGCTCAGCCGTCTGCAGTCTATTTTTAGACCTTTCGCTATTCAGGCAGTTCGGAAGGCATCTTGGCATATGTAGGGTGTGAAGGCGGCATCCAACTGGATTTTCCTGTAAAGAACGGTGATCCCAGCTCCCTTTGGGGAACGAGCCATCACCCGCTCATTTCTTTGTAATCCTTTCTTCATCCCGTGTCAAGCAGGCAGGTTTGGGAGCTATGGATGCGGTTCCATGAATGTCACCTATTGTTCCCTCATGGTTCATGCTTTCATCTATTGCAGGTTCGTGATGAATGCACATTGCTATCTGGTAGGCAGGCTCCCCCTCGCAGGTCTTTGTTTACATACTTAGAAATATTAGGATATGCTTTTGTATCCCTAATAAACTTCAGAGTAATCTTATCACATTTTCGCCATAATCTCTACGGAGTTGTTTTGATTGGAATCACATTAGATACGCAAATTCACGTAGCACAAATAACAGTCACTGTTTTCTTCTTATTCCACAGCTCCGTTTGGTCAAATCACCTTTACGCCTTTCAATGAAGATGTGTCCTTTCTTTCACTTAAGAACTCCTTGCTTCTAATCAGTATGTTTCTCATGGCTCTTACGAATACTCTGTTTTCCCTGGCCTTTATCTAACTTCATTAGGAGACTTGTCACAGTAAAGGGACCAAAAAGACAGCTCAGCTGGGCTCAGCTGGCGGCGGAGACCCACCTCGTGTGCGGGAAGGCCGGAGAAGAGGCTTCCAGCTTGGGGTGTCAGCCCTCTGGCTTCTCATTTTCACTGCTTCTGATTCTGTTGACTTTGCCTCCCCCGGGGGTCAGCACTGACCTCCGGCCACTCCCCGCGTGCAGGAGGCTGGACGGGCTGGGGTTTGTGGGTGATTTCCTACAGAAGGTGCTCTGCAGCCGGGTCCTGCGGCCGTGGCCCCCATCACAGGCCCCTCCCCAAGGCCACTGCGGTAGGATTCGACACCCCCCCCTCCAGGGTGCGGGTCCAGGTGACCCCCTCCGGAAGTGTGGTGACTTCACAGTGCGGAGGGTGCCCGCAGCGGAAATCCGCACGCTCAGAGCGGGGGTGGGGGGAAGGGTGAATGAGGATCGGGGAAGGAAATCAACAAATGTCTTCAACATCCGAAAAAACTGGAACAGGGGACGTCAAGTTAAAGAAGTGCATGATCGGGGAGCCCGAAGGATGCTGACAGAAAGCCACCACGCTGCTCCTGGGGAGGCTGGCCTGATGTCCCTGGGGGTCAGCGGGCAGGGCTGGGGTAGGGGGGAAGCTGGGCCTATGATGGGAGAGGAAGGGCACACGGGGCCGGCTCACATTCTTACCCTCCACCCTGACCCCAAGCGGCGGCCTGCGGTGCGCCGCTGCACGGTGGGGACGGGCCGTGATGGTGCAACCTAAGAAAAGATAAGGCGTGAGAGCCCGAGGTACCACGAGAATACTCGGGGGAACCCGCTTCAGCTTTGGCGGACAGAGAAAATGCCCCGGGAGACGGCCTCTCAGGTGTCTCTGGATCCGCACAGGGCATCCTCAAGACACAGGCCAGGGCGTCCACAGCAGGGGGCCTGCTTGTGTGCAGGGACGAGAGGGGCGCGTGGAGGATTTGGGCCGTGGAGCAGGGGTGCAAAGGGGGAGCTGGGGCAATGAGGGCGGGGGACGGGGACAGTCACTCTTCCTTGGGGGACCCTCTCTTTAGGCCCTGATGCCAAGAATGGAATGTTCTCTCCCCCACCCGCTGGCCTTTTACCTGAAGAAATTAAGAGCTTCGCCTCAGAAAGCAGTTCTGAGCCCATCCCCAGACCTTTGTCATGTACACCGTGTGTCTATCTCTGCGTGTTTGCTTTTACGATAAATTCTAATTTAATTAACGAGTGTACTCCGTGCAACTCCTGCTTTTGAACACTTGTTGGGATTTTTGCAGCATCAACTAAGGTAAGTTTTGCAGTGTCCATGAATTATTGGAACTAATATAGAGTCTATATCTTTCTGGTATTGTTTTGTTTCATAATTGCATTATTGCAATGTTTCTATGCTTCATCAATTTTCTCCCTTCTGTATGCTAAAGATTGAGAGAGAGAGAGATTCAAGAAGTTCAACAGAGCTTTCCTAACTGCTCGGAGTTCCTTTCATCTCCTTCAGAGCCTTCCAGGAGTCGTAGACTTTTATCTCCATTTATTTTCCTCAGCCTGTGTGGGATTACAATACAGCCGCAATGTGGAATTAAGATATTAACAAGGTGCATTGACACCTTATTCCATTTAATTCTCTTAAAATTGAAATATGCAGCATTAAAAATTAACATGGCCAAATCCATGCTTTATTTGCTTTTGTCCAATAACTCTTGGAGGATAACGAACGATAACATCCCGATGTCGTTTTGGGTTATTTGCGTGTGGAATGACTCCTAATGCCAACTCCACAGGTTCAGGGCACCGTCCTCTCCAAGACGCCCTTACTTCAGACGGCAGCTGCAATGCTGGCTCCCTGGCCTCACTTCTCACTGGCAGGCTGCAAACTGGGGGTCTCCACGGACTTCCCTGGGTTTGCTAAATCCCTAGAACAATGGACAGAACTCAGGAAAGCACTAACACCTGAGGTTATAGTTTTATTATAGCAAGAGGACACAAGTGAGAACTAGCTGAAGGAATGATGCTCAGCAGGGTCTGGGAGGGTCCCACACTTCCCAGAAGCTTCCATGGTACCTAGAGTCACCTTTTCCTCCAGGTACATCCTTGGGTGACAGCACACAGAACATTGCCAACCAGGTAAGCTCATCTGAGTTTCAGTGTTCAGAGTTTTGACTCGGGGTTTCATCATGTAAGTGAGGTTGACTGAATCATTGGCCAGGAGGTTAAACTCAATCTCCAGTCCCATCTCCTCCCCAGAGGTGGGGAGGCTGGGCTGAAACCTTGTGGCTCAAAGCCCCAGCCCTCCAGTCCCATGGCTGGTGTTTCGGGCGAGGCTAACCCCCGTCCTGAGTCACCTCCATCACATAGACCATCTGCGGGCCCAGGGACATCATCTCATGAGAATAAGCTCAGACGTGGTCCAAGCCCCACCGTGAGTAACACAGACACTCTACCATTCTGGAAATCCCAAAGATTTAGAGGTTCCCTCCCAGGAAGAGGGGACAAAGGCCAGCCAAGTTCTTTATAATATGGTGTGCTGCAAATTGCTTCCTTCTGTTTGAGCCTGACCTTAGAGGTTTAGGTCTGTCTCTTATAAGAAAAGGTGACACTTTTCACATTTAATGCTGTCAGTGAGGTCTCCAGTTTCCGTTCGGCATCTGTCTTGTGCTTCCAAGGGTAGGAGGGGTCCCGTGTGCTGTGGGCAGTTGGCGTAAAGCCTTGGTCCGCTCACTGACCACGGGGCCGGGGGCAGAATCTCCCTCTCAGGTCTATGATGTTTTGAGAGTCTTCCTCTCTACCCTGCTCTTACAACTTAATTTGTGGGCTATGCTCACCTCATTTCGTTGCTATTCTGAAAATTTCCATCCTGCACGTTAGAGGCAGTCGCAGTCTGTGATGGGGTAGGTAGGATGTTGGGGAGTGTGAATTTCAGCTCTACCACCGACCAGCTGTGTGTGCGTACACACGTGTGTGCAAGTGTGTGGTGTGAGCCAGGGCATCCCCTCTGCACCTCTGGTTCCGCCATCTCCATCAGGGATGACGTCCTGGTGGTCCCTCCGTGAACGGCCACTGTGGGCTGGGCCCCCGTGTGGTGTCTGGTCCCCTCCAGCCCTGCATCCTCATGTCACAGATAGGGCTGTGGCTCAAAGGTCAGAATACGCTCAGGGTGACACGAAGGGGGGTCTGACCTGCACCCCTCCTGTCCAGGGTGCCCAAATGCAGGGTGGCCCCTCCTAGCCTGTAGGAAACAGCCCTCCTTGTTAAACACAATCCCATGTTCTCCAAGGCCACAGAGCCCCAGAAGTCTGAGTTGAAGGAGCTCCAGGGGGCGGCCAGGAAGACCCCCCTGCCCCATGATTACCCCGATGCCCACCCAGGCATCTTCTTTGTTCCTCTCCTTCCCGCTTCCCGCCCAGGACACTCAGTGCTCTGATCACAGGGCCACTCAGACACCAGCCTCTGAAAATTCCCCTGTTCTCAGCACAGCTGAGCCAGGCTGGAATTTTCCAAAAGGCCTTTGCTGAGATCTAAGGGAAAGATTGAAGGGAAAGAAACAAGAAAGAAACAGGCACAGACGCGCAGGTGGCCCATTAATAGACCCGCCCCCAGCAGCCGGATTTCTGGTCCTCAGCCCGGTGGCCTTGGAGCCCTGCATGCCGACCCCCTGGAGGCCCACCTGGCACGGCCCCAGGCTTTGAGGTGGGCACACACGCCTGCCCACGGAAGGGACAGGTCCGCTGCCTTGAACCTCTCTGTGACCCTGGTGAAGACCTGGAGGCTCGTGCTTGCTATTTTGAGGATGCTGGGGGTCTGGGAACTGACTGAGGCTAGCACCTCCCCCCCCCCACAGGGACCCCTCTGACCTCAGGAGAACCCCTCCACATCACAACACACGCCTGGGGAGGGGCTCGCCAGGTCCTGCAGTGACAGGCCCAGGTCAGAGGGCATCCCTTCCCGCCGCCCTGGGAGCCAGGCAGCAGGAGGTGAGGGTTCCCCGTGCATGAGGCTGGGAGCTCTTCAGTGTCCCCAGCCCTTTCTTTGGACTGTTCCCCAGGCCCGCAGCTGCCTCTGAGCAGGACACCAAGCCCCTTCCCAGCTCCTTTGATGAGGGCAAAGGACACTCAGCTAGGGTGAAGACCCCTCCTCGGGGCCCACAGGGGGCCTCTGCTGAGCCTGGAGCTCGGCCCACCCCATGCTGACTTGTCCTTCCAGGGCGCTCTCTAAGCCACCTGCCTGCTGCCTCCACAGGGACGACAAGTGGGCCCATGGCGACCCTGTAGCAGGTGGAGGAGCCTCACTGTCGGCGTCAAAGGCAAGTGCCAGTGGGAAGAAAAGCCCGCTCCCAAGAGCGCTGCTGTCCACCCACCTGCGTCAGAGTGACAATGGGATCAGTGCTCGCCAGCCTTCGTCCCCCTGCTGGGAGCTGTGCTTTGCTCACAGCTCAGAAGAATCTATCCATAAAAAACAGCAAGCACTCAGCTGCTTTCCAAACAAAAGCCAAGTCCTCAAGAATTGAGATAAACAGGAAAAGCATTTTCCAGAAGAAGCCCTGTGAAATAGCTCACCTTCATCCATCCATCCATCCTCTCTCCCTCTATCCATTTATATATGCGCACATACATATATCCATACATCTGCAGTCTCTCTCCCTTCTTTTCTCCTTCTTTCCCCCATCCACTCATCTCTCTCTCTCTCACTCCATTCATCCATCCACAGTCCTTCCCTCCTCCTTTCCTCCACCCACTGATCCATACACCCCCCTATTTACTGGACTCCCTTTTGATGACTTCTCTCTGTCTACCCTACTGTGGACACTATGACTGGCTGGCAGGTGGTGTCTGAGATTCCAATATTGGATTGTTGTTACTCTTGCTAAAATTTCTCCTCTCTCTTAAAAGGAAATGCTTCCAACAGAGAATTTCAGGGTGATTAAATTTAGGAGAGTAAAGCCGACACCCTCCGTGGCCTCCTTAATAGTTACACAGAGCTCCTTGTCTCCAGGGAGCTCCCCAGGGATGCGGCGTCCAGGCAGGACAGTGCCCACCTCAGCAGAGGAAGGAGGCATGATTGATGTAAGTCGGTCCTGCTCATTTCATCTCTCCTGGCCACGGGTTGGTCTTTGCAGGAAGCATGGCCTTGTTCTGGCTGAGGTATGGGAGGAAATGTGTGTGTGTGTGGGGGGGGCGGGGGGGTGCCTCCCTTCTGGAATAAACACAGAGCAGCCTGAGAAGCAAGGCTTTGTCTGTCCTTCTTCCTGGCAGACACATGCCTGCAGGTGAAGAGGCATCTTGCAGACACCTGCTGTAGATGGTGCGGTGCAAAGGGGAAAAGAGTTTGGGATGGTGCTGCCACTCTCGAGCTGCTGCACCAGCCCTGGACCGCCCACCCCAGGGTCTAAAATTTCCTCATTTCTTTAAGACAGTGCTGCCCAGGCAGCCTGTTATTTGACCTGAATGCCTCCCTAACAGATACAGAAGAGAAAAAGAGGCTTAGAGGGGTGCCTTTGTCACTGAGGTGGGGCGCTTAGGTAACTTTTGCAGAAGAAAGCTGACAGCACTGTGAGGAACGGGGGGCCTTGGCCTCTGAGGGGCGTTGGTGGGACTGGGGGTGCTCAGCTCATAAAAGAAGCCATCACTCTGCACCCTGGAGAGAAGGGGGCCTTCAGAGTCAAGCAGACGGAGTTTGCATCAGCATCTCTTTCTCCCTGAGAGACCCCGGGTGAGCTGTTAATCTCTCCAAATCCAGTGTCTTCATCTCTAAATGGGGATAACCGTGCTGTGAGCCAAATAACACGCTGGGTGTCTCTGAAGTGAGAGCCTCTGAAGTGGCAGTTTTTCTCTCCTAAGTTTGCTGAGGTGGTGAGGGCACAGGGGAGATGACAGCCACTTTCAGACATGCAAGGGTCTGTCCCCTTTGCCGAGGACGAGGGGTATGTTCTGTGCGGCTGACTGTGGGGAAGAGACACAGCTTTGACAGATGGAAGCATCAAGACAACAGGTTCTGATTAATATAAAGAGAACACTGTGACTTTTGGAACAGTTCAGATGTGCTGGGCTGCCAGCAGGCTCCTGGTCCATGGGTGACTTTGAGTAGAAGGTGACTGTCCACTTGTCAAGGCTCATTGGGAGGCTTCCTGGACTGGGGGGAGAGGATGTTGGCTTTGGTGATGGCCGAGGGCTAGGACAGCCCCAGGAGGCCAGGATGCTGGGAATGGAGGGAAGATGGCAGATGGTCCAAGATGCACCTTGCCGCTGTCCTTGGTACATGTCCTGGGATTGTGCCTGGAGATGAAGTCCTCACTTCTCAAGGCACCCAAAGCTTCCTGCCGTGACATGCACTTGTCTTCTCTCTGGATTTTCCTCCCATCACAACCTCCACCCTCTATGTTCCAGACAAAACAAATTGAGGCTCCCTAATTCCCCACCAGACCAGGGACCCCTTAGTGGTCTCCACGGAACTCAGCACAAGCACCTCCGCACAGGAAAGAAGGGGTGTTTCCAGGTCCACGTGCCACCCCATCAGGGGCAGGACCCACATCTCGGACCTCTCTGTGTTGTGGGCGTACATCCAGGGCAGGTGTCATTATCTGGGTTTGCCACCCGGCAGGGATCTAGGCTCTGTGTGAAGAAGCTCCCCTATAACCCGGAAGTACAATGCTAATTTCTGTTTTCATCCCCAAAGCCTTATTTTAAGTAAACCATTTAAGTGGATCAAACCCATAGCAAATAACCATCAACACCTTTCATTTTTAACAGGTTCACTTGGGCTTCACAGATGCTCGATGTTCAGGATATTAGCCATGTTCCTCCCCTTCTTAATGGCTCTGAGTTTCCCCATAAGGACAGCCCTTGAATAGGAGCCTCCGCGTGGGGCTTGTGGTCAGGACACCACCCAGGCTGTTGTGAAGCTTTATGTTGGGATCCAGGGGCAAAAGGCTTGACCCTTGGGGGAGGAACAGGGATTGAGGACTGGTCAGCTAACGTGGGGTGTCAGTCAACTAATATCTGGTCTTGGATCCCAGACTTGGGGAGATATGGGGCCGAAGGGACAGGAAGGTGGAGGAGACCTGCCCTGCTTTGAGTCTGGGCTGTTTAGGTCAGCTGGACCCTCACAAGCAAAGTCCTCTTGTCTCACGACGTCCAGCTTACCTTCTCCAGGACGAGGGATTTCAGGTGGGAGATTGGGGCCAAAGCCTTGGGTGGATAAACAGTGTCGGGCTCTTGCTAATCGTGTCTCTCTACACCTGTGAGATACACCTGAGCTTGGAGCTCAGGGGACCTCGGCTCCAGCTCTGGTTCTGCCACTCGGAGCACGACTAACAGCACGACAAGAATGTCCACGACCAGTGAGGCTGTGCAGAGCTCGGAGTCTGCAGGTGGCTCTTCTCTTCAAGCAGAAGCACCTGTGGCTGCCACTCCTTCCTTCCCCTTTGTTTTGTTTGGAACTCCCCACATCTCAGTGGCTTAGCGGATGGTCCTCTCCCAAGCCTTATCCCCTCCCATGACACAAGCATGTGGCCCCAAGGCCCTGGGGGTGTCTACTTGGTTGCATCAGCTTTTCCAGGCTCCCTGCAGACCATGCTATCCCACCACCCTGCATCCCATCCCCTCTCTTCTCTCTGCCACTCCCCATTCCCTCTTTTTTTTTTTTTTTAAAGAAGATGTTGGGAGTAGGAGTTTATTAATTTCTATTTATTTATTTTTGCTGTGTTGGGTCTTCGTTTCTGTGCGAGGGCTTTCTCTAGTTGTGGCAAGTGGGGGCCACTCTTCATTGTGGTGCGCGGGCCTCTCACTGTCGCGGCCTCTCTTGTTGTGGAGCACAGGCTCCAGACGCGCGGGCTCAGTAGTTGTGGTTCACGGGCCTAGTTGTTCCGCAGCATGTGGGATCCTCCCAGACCAGGGCTCGAACCCGTGTCCCCTGCATTGGCAGGCAGATTCTCAACCACTGTGCCATCAGGGAAGCCCCCCATTCCCTCTTTTACCAATCCAGACGTAACTTCTACACTTGAATCTACTGCAGAGATGGGATTTTGCCTGCTGCTTTCCACTTAACACTACATCATGATATTTTCCAGTCTCTTTGTAGTCCTTGTAATTAATATTTAATGACACAAAAATATTCACGAGACACACATGCAAAAAAAAAATGAATCTAGACACTGAACTTACACCTTTCACAAATTTAACTCAAAAATAGATCATAGAGTTCAGTGTAAAATGCAAATTATTAAATTCCTAGACGATAACATGGGAGAAAATCTAAGTGACCTTGGCTTTATAGTGAGTTTTCAGATATAACACCAAAAGCATGATCCATGAAAGCAAAGAAAAAAAAGATGAGTTGAGCTTCATTAAAATTAAAAACTTTAGCTTTTCACAAGACACTACTAAGAGAACAGAAAGACAGGCCACCAACTGGGAGACAATATTTGCCAACACATATCTGATGAAGGACCTGCAAGTCCAAAATCTACAAAGAACTATTAAAACTCAATAATCAGAAAAGAATCCGATTAAAATGTGGGTAGAAGGTTTGAAGAGAAACCTCACAAGAGACGATATTCAGATGCAAATAAGCACATTGCTGTAGGGAATTATAAGTTAAAACAAGGAGATGCCACCGCACACCTCTGAGAATGGTTAAAAACACTGACAACACTCCATGCTGGCGAGGATGTAGAACAACAGGAACTCAGGCGTTGCCAAAGGCGCCATGCAACATGGCGCAGCCTCCTTGGAAGACACTCTGGAGGTTCTTGGAAAGCAAAACAAACTCTAACCGTACGATCCAGCAGTCGGACTCCTGGTTATTTACTCACGTGGGTTGAAAGTTATGTACACACAAAAAACCACACACTTCTGTTTACAGCAGCTTTGCCCATAATCGTCCAAATTTGGGAGCAACCAAGGTGTCCCTCAGTAGACGAATGGATAAGTAAACTGTGGTCCATCCAGACAATGGAATATTCTTCAGCACTAAAAAGAAATGAGCTATCAAGACATGGAAAGACATGGAGGAGACCGAAATGCAGATGCCTAAGTGTAAGAAGCCAACCTGAAAAGGCCACAGACTGTCTGCTTCCAGCCCTATGACAGTTTGGAAAAGGCAAACGATGGAAACAGTAAAAGGATCAGCGGTTACCAGGGGTCGGGGTGGGGAGAGATGAACAGGCAGAGCACAGAGGGTTTTTAGGGCAGTGAAGCTACTCCGTGTGATACCGTAATGGTGGATACACGTCATCATACATTTGTCCAAACCTATAGAATTTATAACGCAAAGAGTGAGCCCTATTGTAAGCTACGGATTTTTAGTTAACAATGATGTATCAATATTTGTTCAACTATAAGAAATTCATCACACTAAGACAATAAATTAATAATAAGGGAAAGTGTGTGTGTGTGTGTGTGTGTGTAACATATAGGAACTCTCTGTACTTCCTGTTCAATTGTTCTGTAAACCTAAAACCGCTCTCAGAGATAAAATGTATTTATTTTAAAGAGTGTATTCACAAAAGAAGAAACATAACTTACTTAGTTCATTTAAAGTTTAGTGAGTGGCTTTATGACATTGATACATATTATCGGTTGTGAAGGAGGCTGCGGGTTGCCCCCAACATCCATTCTTTCTCTCTTCTCTCATAACGGCACCCCCCCCATTTTAGGTGGGCACAAGCTTGCCCAAAATAAGACCTTTTTCCCAGCCTCCTTTACAGCTAGATGTGGCTGTAAGACAAGGTTTTAGCCAAACAGTGGCCAAGGGTGTGTGTGTAACCCCTTAAAGGGAAGTGTACCTGATCCTTCCTTCTCTGCCTTCTGGTTGGTGGGAATGCAGACGTGATGGCTGTAGCAGGTGCAGCTATTTTGTAACACGATGTGAACCCGGAAATGGAGGTCATGTGTCCTGGGCCGTGTACACTGCACCCTTTCTCACACGAGAGGGTAAGGAACCCCTGTCTGTGTAGGATGCTCACCCAGCTGGGTGTGTCGGAGGTGTGCATGGATGCTCACAAGACAGCAAATGAGTATTTTCATGTAAAGCTTCCCTTTTTGGCCACAGCCATTAGGAATGAGACTGGCCAGAGAAAATGTGGCATAAATTGAAAAAACATTGACTAACATCACAAAAAAAGCTGAAGTGAGCGTGAAAAATGTGCTACGATGGAGGGCCTGGGCTCCGGGCGGGGGTGGGGGTGGGGGTGGGCTGCCCCTGGGGAGCGAGCCCCGTGTGTCCTGCCTCAGGGGCTGTGTGGTGACTGCAGGCTGGTGAGGCCCAGGGATCAGCTGGGCCTCTGCAGTGACAGTCACCCTCAGAGAACACACTGCACCTGTATGTACACATATACTGCTTTTCAAATATTTCCATAGAAGCTTATACAAATTTCAAAAACACAGATGAAGCTAGTAGGTATTTCTTTCACGAGGAGCATTTTTCGTTTCCTGAAACATCAGCGTCTCATGACACCAGGGTTTATGAAACGTGGGCACCGCCGTCGTTCCCCGAATTCTGTTCCTGTTATTCACGACACAACCCCCACCCACGCCCACACCCCTGGGCACAGAGTTCACTTTGTCTGTTGGTTGGAATAACCTGAATTCAGTGAGTTTGGGGGGAGAGAGACGATTGGATCAACACATGGGAGAGCATCCTTGAGACAGAGTTCAGTCTGGAAGGCCTGTGGGGTCTCCTCTCATCCCCCAGAGGCTGGACCACTTTCTGCCCAGCATGGTCTCCAGGCAGGAGTCCCAGAGCCATGGCAGGAAGGGCTCCAGGGCGTCTCCAGGCCCAGCCTCAGAGCTCACATGCCCTCACCACCACTGGTTCTACGGATCAGAGAAGTCACGGGCAGCCCAGAGCCAGGGTGGGCCTCCAATCCCTCGTGTGATGCTCTTGTGCCCCTGGGGGTGGGTAACAGGCTCTCTCCCCCCTTCAAGGCAGAGCCAGGAGGTGGGGCTGCCTGAGGCCATGTGGCTCAGCAGTGCAGGCCGCATGGGGCTCTGCAGTTTGGTCCCCAGCCTGTGCATCTCCTGCTGCAGGGCTGGTGCCTGCCGTGGGTGATGCCTTGTAAACAAGAGGTTTTAATAGCTCTGGACGCGGACACCCGGGAATGAGAAGCTGTCGCTCTGTGGCTTCAGGTGCGAGTGACCTGAGTGGCTGCTTCACCGCCAGAGCCGCGGTTTCCCTTGTGGGTCAGGGGAGCGGCTGATATGGGCGACCCCCAGGCCCCCTCCATCCCTCGGCCCACAGCTGTAGCTTATCTTGACGGGGATACATTGACATCTGCAGCAGCTCTTGTCCCAGAGCCCTGTCTCCATCATTAGGGAGGTCCTTTTGTTCCTGTTGTCAGGATATCAGGGAAAGCTCTTCAATCACGTGGCACAGTGCCCCGGGGGCGCTCCTGTGCTGGGGAGGGTGCAGGGGGCCAGGCTGACCCTTCTTCTCCCCTCTTCAGTCCTTCTCCCGCACGTGTCCCCCAACTACGCATGTTCCACACTGGGGGCCGAGACCTGATGGCGCCCTCTCCGCACGGGCCCTTCTGGGCTCCACATTCCTGGATGATGCTTCTCAGGTGCCCTGGGCGCGGCCCAGGCTCCCCTGTCCTGTCTGGGGATAGCACAGTACTGCCGCGTGGATGCTAACTTCACTGCTCTCTGCCCGGTTGACTCAGAGTCCCCTTGGAAGCCCTGGTACTGTCACCCTGTCCTCACTCCTAAAATCCTGGAAGGCAGCCTGGAGTAGGTGAGACCTGGACATGGAGCTGGAGCTGGCTGGGTTCCAGTGGGCGTGTGCTGGCGGCATGGCCTTGGGGAATGATGTAACCTCCCTGATGCGCACTTTCCTCCCGTGTAAAGTCGGAACCTCGATGAGGTGAGGATGGAGTTAGAGATGGCGGTGACGCTGGGCAGTGCCCCGCACACAGTAGGTGCTTAGCCAGTGTCCGTCCCCATCCTTCCCTCCCTGGGCTCGTCTTATTCCTGGACCTTGAGTCACATCTTCACGACTGATACTGTTGACCTTGTGGTTCAACATAGGAAGCAGGTGGAACAGACCAGACAGGGTCGGTTTAGATTCCTCTGCGAGTTTTCCCATGTGCTGTGTCTCCTTTGTGTAAGGAAAGTAGGGGATCTGTTCTCTTCTCTCTGCCTGTCTTTCTTCTCCGTCTCTGTTGGTCTTTTTTTAACCTGTGTTGAGCCCCCTTCTCAATACTGGAGGACCTAGGATTGTTTCTCAGAGGCAGAGCTCAGAAAACGGCATCACCCACAAGACACACGAGTCAGCCAAGACGCCCCACCCTGACCCTCTAAACCCCGGTGTCTCCGTGCCAACTGGTCCGGCCTTGAGGGCCAGATGCTGTTGGTCCTGCCAGTTGCCTCAGTTAGGTGTGAGAGGCAGCATGGGCACCGGGTGTATTTTTAGGAACGAGGGCTGATTGGATACAGTCTCAACGTTAGGGAATCGTAAAGCCAGACTGTCTAAGAATACCCTGCCTGAGACGCGATCTCCATAAACAGAGGAGTTAACTTAGCCTGTGATCTAGTTATTCTGCCCTGGTTGCTGGTCTCTCGAGTGTGTATTAAATGAGTGGTCAGGCCCTTGGGGTCTGAGAGCAGGGAATCTGAGAGCTTGGATGATGGAGGCAAAATATCTGGGCCCTAGTTCTGGGCTTGACTCTTAGCTGTGTGACCTCCGGAAAGCAATGAAACCTCTCTGCCTCAGCCCCTCATTTGAAGCGGGAGGATAATTAAGCAACCACCTCGTAACCTGGAATGCCTTACTGTTGGCAGTGTCTAAAACACAGCCGCACACAGTAGAGCTTCAGCACTGTTTGCCCGTAAATGTCAGTAGTTTGTAAAGCATCAACTCTGTGGATGGAGAATGTTGAGTTCATGCAGGACTCTGGTAGCTGCTTTGAGGAAAACCAGTGCCCGTGGACCAGGACCAGGATGAATGGGGAGGAGGTAACTGTTGTCATTTTTGCAGCTACCAGGGGACAGACACACTTGACACATAGCATGTCACTCAAAGGCTGGGTTGGCTGGTCTAGCGATTTCCTCTTAAAGATGAAGGACTTGCCCTCAGGAGTTAGGGGTCTCGCCGAGGTCGCATCACTGATACATGAAAAGCTTGAATGCGTGTTTTTTCTGGGGTACCAGGCTTTAGTCTGGGGTGCAGGAAACCTGCTTGTTAAAGGGACACGCAGCCCTGGAGTGCACCACTATTGATCTGGAAGAGTGTGTGTTTGCTGTTGCAGCAAAGATGGAGATGAAGATGCGGCCACACACGGAAGAGGCCTTTGGATACCAGTCACGTTTCCCCAGGAGCAGAGTCTGAGCCGAGACTGGAGATGCACAGCGCGGAGGGGGCGCGGCTGCACCGTAGAGGGCAGAGACAGGTGGGGGGGGGTGGTAGCCAGTTAAACAGTAGGAGGTGGGACGCGATGGAAAGCTGCCCCCACACGAGGGTCAAGGGCAGGCCAGGGTACTCACACCTCCACGCCCACCAGCGTTGGCCCAGCGCTGGCCCCAGGATGGGAGGGAGGGGCCAGGCGTGTTAGCCCAGCGCTGGCCCCAGGATGGCAGGGCGGGGCCAGGCGTGTTAGTTGCTGGCGCTTGCCCCTGTCAAGCAGTGGGAGGTGGGCTCTGCAGTCTGAGGGCAACCTCCCTCCCAAAGACGCAGGTACCAGCCGGTGGGAGTTGGCTGGCAGCATAGGTAGACCGTGGAGGGGCCTCGGGCTCTCTGCCGTCTCTTGACTCAGGGCACACTCCCCAGCAGGGCGTGATCAGGCCCACGCTGCAGACCCACCTGTGAAACCAGAGGTCGCTAGAGGGAGACTTTGGAGCCCAGTCTCAGAAGGACAGAGTGCGAAGATGCTTTTACTTCCTGGAGTTTAGTTTAACTAACGCCTTGGTTTTTATTCTTCATCAGAAGCCAAATCCTGAAGCCCCACATCTGATCCGTTGACTCTGCCATTGCAGAGAAATCTCGCGAGCTGGGCTTGCTCCAGACGTCATGACTTGCTTCTGAAACATCGTACACCGGAGAGAGTCAGTCGAGGGCCCGATACTAAGCCTGGGGCAAGTTGTCTCTATCTCTGGGGCTTGGTCACCTGGATCACGAAGGGGGCCTTCAGGTTCAGTCCAGATCTGGAGTCCCAGCATCACAGGGGTGTCACCTCCTGTGCTATCCCTCTCCGCCCATCTCTCCATGGACCCCGTGGAACAGGGTGATCGCCCTGGCCACACGGCATTGCACTGCCTGGCCAACATCTCCTCCAGGTTCGTCTCTGTGACCTCAGGACCCAGCACTGACCCGAGTATACACTAGGTGATTTCTAGATGCTTAGTGAACAAATGCCACAAGTGTTCTTGTCCTAGAAACCCAGAGCTCTTACACGTTTCTCTAGGGATTTCATACCTCTGGTCTCCCCTCTACTCTGTGCTCCGTGAGGACAGAGTGGGCTCAGGGACCTCAGTGACCATGGCTGGGGCTGGTGCAGGGCTGGGTGGAGCCCTCTTTCTCCCTGGAAGCCTCCGATGGTCAGCAGCCCCTAATGGTCAGCCACTGGAAGGTTAGCTGCAACAAGACTTCCCTTTCAGAGCTCTCAGGAACAGCTCTTGGAAGATTCCAGGGTTTGAGCATGCACTTTCCTTTCCTGTGCCTCACACTTAAACTCCATCTTCAGCACCCATGACTCAGCCTCACCTGGTCTTCCTGACTCTCCAAGGACTGAGAGGCATATTCACAATTTCCCAGAGCAAGTATGTGCTTCCTGCTGCAGTGCAGGACCATAGAGAGTGTGGTGTCCACACTCAGGCCTTGTTCATAGAGCCCCTGCCAGATGAAACTGCTGACCCAGGACCACAGGGCTCTGCCTGCCAAGGACACAGCGGTGGGCAAGACCCTTAAGACACCTGGTTTAGCATCACCCCCACCTCCAGCAGGTAGGCTGCAGAACCCCGTTCACCTGCTGCTTCAGGGTCACTCAGACGAAGATCTTTGCCCTGTATCTTTCATCCCTTCTGGCCAGGGGTCAAGGGCGAACACAAGAGCCGTGATGGAAACACCCAAGTTCCTCCCAATAAATATTCGAGAGTTGCAAAGGAACCCAGTATCTCCGGTAGCATTGTGTGTCTCCTAATCGCTCGGATAATATGAAAGATGATCTCAGAGGACATTTTCCTCATATTATCGGGTGATGCGCGGACCTAACCCAGGTAGATCGGTTGAGTCTCTTTGTCTTCTGAAGGGTGGGAGTAGGGAGGAAGGTTCTGCCTTAAATGAATTTGGGTGGAAAAGAGCAGACTGAAAGCTGCATAAGCCATTGCTCAGTGGTGGCCCAGGCAGGACACATATTCTAGTTTCCATTCCCGTCCCCAAGACCTCTGTGACTTAAATGCCAAACTCTGATTTTTAGAAGGAGGACTTGGCCTTGGGTGCAATCCTGTGGTAGGCTTGCTATTTTTACAAGGTTCACCCTATTCTTAGTTACTTTTAAAAATAAAAATTTCAACAGCTTTTCCTTCCCCTGTAACATTTCTGCCACAACCAAAGATCTTAATGAACTGTGCGTTCAATTACAGGAAGGAGGGGACCAGATGAGTGGGTGGGACCAGCAAGACTGTGGTGAAAAAACTCCGGAGAAGAGACGTGTGCATTTATAGGAGATGGCTGTCACCACGGAGAAGTCTGCACCTCGGGAAGGCATATGAAAACAGCCAGCTTGTTGTCAGCCCTGACGGGTTCGGTAAAAATGGTTCCCAAAGAGAATAGGCCTATTTCTGGGGAGAAAAACACCTCTTCTTACCCCAGCCTTATAGAGGCAACTCTCAAGCTGGGAGTGAGGGGATAAACGTACCTCAGCTCTTCGGTGGGTCTGGACAAATCAGGAAAGACAGCAGGGGAGACTTGGCTTTCTGCAGACACCGTGGAGGTCCAACGGGCAGTGCCGTCCTGGGCACAGTGGCTCTGCTCTCAGTGTCCTGCGGTGTCATCTTGCAATTAGGAGGACAGCTCCTGAGGGCTTCCTCTCGTCATTACCGTGATTCTTTGACCAAGCTGGTTGTCTTTTCCAAGTCTCATTTCCCTCGTTTGAAATAAAAGTCATGATCGTTGCCTGCTGACATCACTGACTCCTTCATTCCCTCACTGTAGCCGATTGAGGTCCCTGAAAGCAGACCCTGAGATGGAGTTTGACACGTGGGTGTTCACGCAGTGCCCTTGGGGACTGCGTGGGGAAGGGAGAGGCGTGGTTGACCCCAAGGGTGACTTTTTTGTTTGTTTGTTTTTGCAGTACGCAGGCCTCTCACTGCTGTGGCCTCTCCCGTTGCGGAGCACAGGCTCCGGACGCGCAGGCTCAGCGGCCGTGGCTCACGGGCCCAGCCGCTCCGCGGCATGTGGGATCTTCCCGGACCGGGGCACGAACCCGCGTCCCCTGCATCGGCAGGCAGACTCTCAACCACTGCGCCACCGGAGAAGCCCCCAAGGGTGACTTTTGAAGGCGTGTGGGATGGTGCTCCTGGAAGCTGGCGACACGTCGTCCTTCCTTGAAGGGGGCCTGGCGGCACATCCCAGGCTCTGCCATGCCTATTCACCCTTCGTGCAGTTTGTTTCGGGAGCAGTGCTGGAGGGAGGTGCTCATGTGGAGGATGCAGCAATGACCCTGGCATGACCTCAGACCCTGTGGGGCAAAGACAACCCACCCAGGAGTGCGATGAGGGGGGTGAGGGAGGACCGGGTTCCACTGCCCACGTGCAGAGTGGTAAGGACAATGCTGTACCCTGGGGGCAGGTGTGTATCGGGGCAGGTGGACAGAGGGCCGGTTATAGGCAGAGGCTGTTCTTAGAGAGAACCACAGGGCTGCAGGGAGGTGGACCATCTTAATTCAGCACGTTGGCCATGAGCCTCCGAGGGCAGAAACCACACCTGGCCCCTCACACGGCCTCTCAGCTCGTGTGAAGATGAGCCACCAAGTGGAACCAGGGAGGGAGGAAAGGATGGGTGACGAGCACAGTGGATAAGCAGGATGCCAACAGGGGAGTGGAGGCTGGCACACAGACTGGCACTGGGGGGCCTCGGGGCTCCCGCAGTGGTCTCCTCCCGTCCTCACGCCAGCCAGCTGAGGGTGTAGGGGGCTCTGCTGGCCCACATTTCGGACAGGGCACTGAGGCTGGTCTCGTGGCTGCTAAGCAGGGCAACCAAGGCTCTGATTCTGCTTCAGGCTCTTCCTCTAGTCTAAGCTTCTAGGGTTTCCCGACTTGGAAAGAGTAGGTCATAGCATCTTCTGGGTCCTCGTCAAAGCCTAGGATTTGAGGATTCCAGGCCTGAGTCAAGTTGTAGAAGCTGGCCCCATCCCTCTTCAGCCCTCATTCAGCTCCCAAGGACCTGTCTCCCGGTCTGCGGACCCCGCTTCTGACTCACCTGGCTCGGCTGCCCCACCCATGTCTCCCCAGGCCCCATGTTTGCCCCACGCCAGGCCTCCTGCAGCCCCCAGCCCAGCCCTGCCACTTCCCACCCTTCGTGATCCCATCTGAGCCGCGAGCCCTCAACTGAAGGGTGGGGCTGCAGCCTCTCACTGGACAGAAAGGACTCAAGGGGAGTATTTTAGGAAGCAGGTCCTTGAGCCAGTTTGAGCACAACCAGCGTGATGAAATCACAGCCAACAAAGCATCGCTTCTGAGGGTTCTTTAAGACATTATTTGATGACTGAATAGGGAGATTTGTGGTTGATGAATGGGGTGTCTTTGGGTGCGTTTGTCAGCCGGCAGCAGCGTTTTGGAGAGAAACGGCATAGCCCTGAGCTAAGCATCCTAGTGTCACCCTCCAAAGCTGGTGGGCCGGGAAGGTCCCCTAAATTCGCTGACCTCCCTGTCAGGAAAGCGGCCAGCCCCTGGTGGTGGCATCCACGTTTGCATGAACATAGGGAGTACCTGCCCTACGCCCTTATGGAACTCCTGTTCTAGAACATTCCAACCCTCTCCCCTCCACCCACCACTGCCCTCCGTCCACTCATTCCAGAGCCAGACCCAGGGGTGTTTCTGAGAGGGGCCCTGGGAGAAATCTGGGGGAGCTTCGCCACAAATGGGGGCAGCCTCGGGGATCTCACTTGAGAACCTTCTTTCCTCGGGTGCTCCTGCGTGCTTAGGGCAGGGGGTACCCGCCCATCTGAGCTTGAGGGTGGGCCCAGGTCGGTCCTCCCAGCATCACTGTCTACCACGGCCCCACATCCAGGCGGAGAAAGGGGGCAGGAGGTCACCCGCCCCTCAGCTTGTCATCAGGTCCCCATTACGAGGCTCATTCATGTGTGTTAATAAAAAAATGGAGGAAGGAAGGGGAGTCCCGGGGAGACAGGCACAGCCAGCCGCCTGGCGGGCCGGGCTGGGGGGACGAGCTGGGGCCGCCCCGTGCCTCCCCGTGGCCTCCCAGCTGCTGAGCACAGACCACAGTTTCAGAGGTTTTTCCAGGTCAAGGAGGGACCACAGGGTCCTGGGCAAGATCTGAGGTAAGTCAGTGAAAGTGGGCTGGGGCGGGCGGGGCTGGTGCAGGTAACTCCCTTCCAGTCACTGTCTCACCTCTGCCTCACCTGAGCATTTGAGGGAGTCGTCCCTCCAGTCACACCTTCACCCAGGTGTGTCCCCCAGCAGCACCCATGCTCAGGTGGGCAGCCTGGTCTGAGACTGGCTGAGCCGCCTGTGCACAGCTCACGGGACCTCTCAGACCTCCTTTCTGTCCCCAGGGCTGGTCTCACCTTCGCACCTCCCCAAGGCCCTCCGCCCTGCATGGTGGTGACCTGCGGGGGGTAGCAGTCCTCTTCTGAGGAGTTTGCATTCCGGCTGGAAAGACGAGCCCCCCACCTCCCCCCTCTCTCTCCCTGTCTCTCTCCTCCATCTCTCTCCCTCCCTCTCTCTTTCTCTCCTCCTCTCCCTCTCTCCCCCGGGGCCATCATTACCTGAGGTAACTGGAGCTGTAAGATGAGGTTGCCCGAGGCTAAACCACATAAGAGAACGAGAGGCCTACCAGACGCTTCTTTCTGCATGCGCCCACCTTCTGCCTCTCAGGGTGCAGGATGCCCTGCCCCTCTGCATGCCCCCCACCCCAGCCCGGCCCAGCAGCAGGGACCCCGGCATGGGAAGCTGCATTCCTCTCTCACCAGTACCTCGTGGGGTAGCTGTCCACCGGCAGCCCTCCAGGGCTTGTATCTCCAGCACATCCTACATGAGGGGCTCCATAGATGTCTGTGGGTGTGTGATGGGGGACTTGGGCCGGCTCTGCCCCTGTGGTCTGGGCACTGGTGTCCCTCCTCTAGAGGTACAGCTAAGTTGCCATGGGTACATGCTGGGGGGAGGGATCCTGTTTCCTCTGAGCAGAGGCTGTTTGCTGGCCTGAGGTTGGTCTGGAGAAGACAGAACCCAAATTCAGGGAGATGGGCGGGACTGCTCCCCTCCCCTCTCCCGCCCTGTCCCACCAGCCCAGACCCCCAGCCGGAGTCCAGGTGCTGAGGTTGAGGCCGGAGACAAGAGTCCGCAAAGCTCCCGCAAGAGCGAGGGGTGGTGCTGGCCTCCTGGGGACAAGGGACCGGAGAGCGGTCACTGGGGTCTGCACAGCCCGGGCCTGGCTGGCCTCTGTCGGCACCGCACCCCGTCCCTGTCCCCGCTGAGCATCAGAGGCCGGGACAAGAGGAGCCCTTTGAACCCGGGCCTGACGAATCTGCCCATGCCAAGGTGGGGCCATGAAGACCCTTCCCAGCCCGGTCTGCCCAGCCAGGCCCCTTCCTCTCTGTCTCCTTGGAGGATGCACGCCATTGCGTTTTATTGGCTTGGCCTCAAAAATAAGTGACACCTGTCGCAGTGATGCCTGCTTCCTTCGTGGTAGAGAAAAGTACTCAGAAGGGAGGGAGCCAGCGATGGTGCTTTGCTTCTGGGGGGCTCCGCCCACTTCCTGTGCGTGATGAGAGCGGGGCACACCTGGGGCGTGTGTCGGGCCGGAGAGCCGTGGGACGGTGGACTCCGCCCTGGTGCGGCCTGCATGAGGCCCAGAGCTGTGGAAGCTCTGTTAACCTTCGGCCTGAGGCCCCATGTCCTGCCGCTCCTGTCAGCGTGTGGCCTCGGCAAGGAAGGGACCGTCCTTTAAACTTGCACATTCCCTCCCCTGGAACGGTGCGCAGGCAAGGGTTAATGAGGGTGGGAGGCCGGGGCCGACCCGGGGCCACTGGCATCCTCCCTGAGGGACCATGGGTACCTGACATCCAGACCAGGACGGGGGAGGACTTGCCCAAGGTCAACACACCCCGGGGAGCGGGGGACACCAGCCCAGCTGGGAGGTCCCACTGTCCAGCATCCCTCTGCCCAGGTGGGCAGCCCTGGGCTCTGATTCCAGTGAAAGAGGCGCACTTTGTTCTGTTCTCTTCAGGTTCACCTCACGTAGGCCAAGGATGGAGAGGGTGCCAGGGGCGGGCGTGTCTCCCGGGTCCCTGTGCCCCCAGGAGCAGTGAGGATGCTGAGGGGAGGCCCCACCCCTAGCGAGGGGAGTGGTGGCCCCAGAATGAAATCCAGCAACCTTGGGTTGGTTTAAATAGATGAATGGGACAGAGCTGTGACCGGTTACCAAGGGCAACCACGACATTTTGGGGGCATTGTTACTTGGAGAGGGTGACTGCTTGGGGAAGAAGTGAGCCTGCTGTCAGGTGCTAGAGGGAGAGGCAGCCTGGGCCGCAGAGCCAAGCACAGGGCCGAGTGGTTGGGCCCCGGAGGCCACCCGGCTCAGCTCAGCAAGGGCCGTCAGGTGCTGCCCAGATGGACACAGCTCTGCACCAGGCTGGGCACCTCCCCTTCAGCTGCCTCCTCTGGGCTTTGGGGATCTCTGTTGTGCCCGTGAGTGGAGCCTTTTCCCTGGAAGCCACGCTGATCCCCCAACCCTGGCCTCTCGGCAGGGTGTGGCCCTGTGGCCAGGGAAGTAACCCCTCTGGGCTACTCTTTCATCTTGCGCATCCCTGGGAGAAACACAGGGGCTGCGTTCCTGAGTGGGGTGTCAGGGTCCCAGGCACCCACGTGTCACTTCCTTCCACCCCCGGGGGCTAATTGAGCCCTGACTGCATACAGCCCCACCCCTCGGGGCCACGTGTCAGGAAGAGACAGACAGGCAGATTCTGTGGCTTGGGCTCCCACAGGCGGGTGGCTGGGTCCCCAGGGCACCTAGCAGAGATGGGAGCATGAGATGGGCCAGTGCATCCAGCTGCCCTGGATGGAGAGTGGTCTTCCCGGTTGTGAAAAGACCTGGGAATGTTCTCGAGGGCATCACAGGGAGAAACCAGCGTGAGGAGGCCCAGAGCTTGGAAGGAGCATGTGTGAGGATGGGACCCACGTCCGTGCCTCTCAGATGTGTCACCCCCCTGCCCCGGGTCCTTGGGCGCTGCCGCTGTCACCATTCCTAGACCCCTAGGTCTCTGACTGTCCCAACCTCTCCCAGAATGGCCAGAGCCCTGGCACAGCTGCCTACGGGAAGGTCCAGCCTGGCCCCCAGGACTTTGGATACAATGTTGGACACAAGGGCCCCCTGCCCCCTGGAGGGCTGGGGGTCGGGTCACAGGGGGTATGGGGTGTGGCCTCTTCAGCAGCTCCCAGAGGCAGAGTCAGCCTAAGCCAGGCCCCGGCCAAGGAAGTGATGGGTGGGCTCCTCTCTGCCCTCAAAGACGTCGGCCACCAGGTGGTTCCTCCAGGCCGTCCCGAGAGCCTGCATGGCCAGTGCCCAGCTGGGTTTCCCCGGGAAGCTGGCCTCGCTCCCACTGAGTCCCTGGTGCCCATCTTCCTCTCCCTCTGCCCTGCCTGTGTCTCTCTCTCACTCTCCCTGCCCTGGGCTCACCTCTCCCTCCAGAGCCTGAGAACGTGCTCTTGGCCGGAGGCTGCTCCCTCAGGATCCTGGGTGTGAGCTGCGCCTGGGGTGGGGACCGGTGATGGGGGTGGACGGGAGGAGTGTGCTGGCGTCAGAGGGGCATAGGAGAGGCCTCCCTCAGTGCCACCGTCAGCCAGTCTCCTGTGAGAAGGGACCAAGGTGGTCCCAGGACCTGAGAGTGGGCGCAGATCTACGTCCAAATACCTCCAACTGCCTGGCGCGTATCTACCTGCGTGTCTTGTCAGTGCCTCAGACTCAGGTCCCGACTGAACTCGCAGTACCGGTCAGAGCCTGTTAGGAGCCGGGCCGCACAGCAGGAGGTGAGTGGCGGGGGGGCGAGCGAGGTTTCATCTGCCGCTCCCCTTCACTCGCATCACCGCCTGAACCATGCCCCCCACCATCCATGGAAAAATTGTCTTCCAGGAAACCGGTACCTGATGCCAAAAGGGTTGGGGACCGCCGCGCGAAACGGCTGAGAAGCGGAAGAGCCTTGGATGCTTTAGAGCCGCAATGCACCAGGAGGTGATGGAGGTGAGAAGGCTCTCAGCCAGGATGGCCAGAGGCAGCTGGAGTCGCGATCTGCAAAGCTGGGTCATCGTGCGTGCCCGTGAGACACCTCACCCATCACATAAATCATACATCACCTGTCATCCCCTGGGAGGCCCGGGGCATCACCAGGACAGCTGATGGTGGGAAGGAGGCTAAAAGGGGAAACAGGGAGTGTCAGCAGGAGGGGCAAGGGTGGGGAGAATTTGATGGAGTGAAAAGTCACGTGAAGGCAGAGGGTTCAGGAGAAGAGGGGGCACGAGTGTGCACCTTGCAGTGTGGGAGGGGGAGTGTAAGCCAGGGTACCCCCAGCTTCTCCTCCAAATGCTTCTGGAATTCACCCAGTTCCTGCATTATCATGTCTGTCCCATTAACAATTGGGAATCTTAAAACGTTAGGCTAAGGAGACACTTCACAGAGCTCATTGCTCTTCTGAGTGGTAGGCATCAGACCCAGGCTCCAGCCGGTGGCTGTCAGAGCCCCAGCTCCACCCTGGCATGGAGAAACGGCCCAGATGAGAATTAGCAGAAGAAGACTTTGGATGTGGTGATGATTCTCTGAATGTTTATTAACATAGGCAAAGGGGCTCTGATCCCTTTGGGCTTTAATGTTTTTGAACTTTCACTCATAAGGTTTGATCTTTAGAATTTAATTCCTCCCTTAGGATAATCATAATTGTGAGAAAGTTTATATCTGCAGGTCCTGTCTCTCTATGTTTTTGACATTTTGTGATGGAGTTTCTATGTCTCTAGTTCACATTTTACTATTGAAATACCTTTAATTTCACTGCAGAACCTCTGGCGGGTTGTATTGGATAACATCGCGGGACGTAATTGGGGATGGTGTATCAGCTACATACTACTGGATAACCAACAACCTCACGGTTTAGCAGCTTAAAACAAAATACCTTCAATACTGTACAGGTTCTGTGAGTTGGAAATCCAGGTCTGGCTGGGATGGATCTCCAGGCTCAGGACTCTGGTGAAGTTACTTACACTGTTGGCGATGACTGTGGCCTCATCTGAAGGCTGGACTGGGCCAGGGTCTGTTCCCGGCTCTCTCACACGGTCAAAGGACAGATTCAGTTCCTCGGGGCTGTGGGGTGGTGGTACCTACTCTCCCCTGGTTGTCCCGTGAAGGTCTCCCTCAGTTCTTTGCCACGTGGGTCTCTGCTTAGGGGAGCTCGGAGTGAGCAGGGGAGAAAAGAGGAGGTTCCCAGGATGGAAGACAGTCTTTTCACAGCCTAACCCCAGAAGTGATGTCCTGTTCCCTCTAGACAGGTTAGAGGGAGGTCATTAGTCCAGCACACACTCATAGGAGAGGGTCACATGAGCACCAGAAGGTGGGGCTCATTGGAACACATCTGAGAAGCTCACCACCTCGAGTGGGAATGGACCAGAGGGTGCGTTTTCAGTTTGGGGCAGCCTTTGCCTAGATTTAGTTGAATCATCTTCTGAACAATTTCAGGGACTTCTGGGGAAAATCCACACTGAGTATGAGGAGCCCCAGGGGGTTATAAGCAGCCAGAGGCTGGCTCTGGGGGAGTGGTTTGTAGATACGGTAGCAGGAGCATCCTGGTGGACGCTGTTGGCTCGAGCTAGGCTGGTGGAAGTCCCCAAAGGTGAAAAGGAGCCAAAAAGCTGAGGGTGCTGAGGGTCATGTTTATTCCCACTTCCAGTGTTTCCTTCCTGTCCTTCACCTTCTCCTTCTAGGGGACCCACCTGGTGGGTGAGTTTGGAAGGAGAACTGAGACATCTCCTCCAGTTATCAAGGGCTAAGCAGAAATTCACTCAACACTTATCAGCTCAAAACCACAGCAATTATTCACTTTCTCTCATGGCTTCTGTTAGCCAGGAATCCTGGAAAGGCATGGCTGGGTGGTTCTCACGGGGAATCTCTTTGACAGCTGCAGTCACGGGTTGGAAGGGTCTCCTCTCATCTGATGGCTCGAAGGGGGCTGAAGGATGTACATCCAACGTGACTCCATCATGTGGGAGCCCCTGGTGCTTCTAGAACTTGAGCTGAGCTCCTGGGTGGGGGCAGGTTGGCTGCAGTACTGGGAGCTGGGCATTAGGGCAGAAATGGGCTCTCCCCACAGGGCCTGATGCTTTGCGGGCAAGAGATCAGGTCACTCCACAGGGGACAGATGTATTATAACTGACAATAATGCCCAAAGGAGTGAAGTTGAGGGCTGGTTCCATCCTGTGTGTGTACGTGTGTGTGTGTGTGGGTGGGTGCATGTGTGTGTGTGTGCATGCACGTATTTGAGCACACATGCATGGTCACGGAAGGCTTCTTTGAGAGCGCAATACTTAAGTCACGACATGAACATGAGGGGCTAGCCAAGGGAGGAGGGGGTGGAAGAATATTCCAGAAAGGATCTGTGTGCCCAGGGGAAAGCCTTGCAGCAGTGAGCTGGGCAGACTCCCTTGGAGCTGGGCACTGGCCACGTGTGCCAGAGGGAAGGGAAGGGGGACACAGCTGTGAGGGTCCTGCATGGCAGTGGCTAGATCCCAAGGACCATGAGGAAGTCCCATGGATTCTAAGCCAGGAAAGGAGAGGGTGACCTCAGCAGGTAGGAGAACCATCGGTCCAGGTGTGTCTTGGTGAGGCAGGTACGGGTGCTGTGGCTGGGTCGGGGGCTCCGAGGCTGTGGACTGGAGAGACAGGAGGCTGTGTGTGGGGAGGGTCTGCTTCTGGGGTCTGGGGTCTCCAGCACTGCCAGGTCCTGGGATGTGTCCGGGGGTGTGTGTGTGGGTTCTGAGGGGGGAAGGAAGACATGGTGGAGGCAGGCAGGGGACGGGTCTGAGCAGCCACATGTGGGGCCTGAGGTTGCCTGAGGGGGGGCGAGTTTGGTGTGGGGAGGGCTGCCCGCGGGGCTGAAGGGCCTTCCAGACAGAGGGGCGGAGGATGGGCAGCACAGGGAGACTCGACAGCTGTGTAGACGACTGTTACCAGGGTTGATTTTGACCCAGTAGACACTCAGCCTTGACTGAAGTGAGCGTGGAAAATAGAGACCTTCGCTCATTAAGCGTGAGAAGAAAAAGGATGTGGGCTGGGACTCCGGCTCCTCCCTGGCTTCGTTACTGCGAGTGTAGACGGACAGTGGTGGGTTCCTCGCCACACACTGCCAGTGCCGCACTTTATTCGGAGTTAAGTCTCCTCTATTTAAGTCAAAGTCCAAATAGGAAACCTGGCCTTTCAGACAGTGGCATTAGTGACCATTATCTGCTCTGCAAGAGGATTCACAGCTCAGGTTCCAAATTAGAGGCTGTTTCATAGCACTTACTGGCTTTGGTTCACAGACGTTTATGCGCACGGACGCGTGGACACACAGGCAGTGGGGCCTTGGGCACCCCCAGCTGAGCACCTCTGACCTCAGAGGAGCTGGAAGCACAGTCCCTTTAGGGAACAGCCCCACCCCCAGGACTGGTCACTCATCCTGACAAATGCATGCTATCCTGTCCACCTGGACTTCTACCCAAGGAGAGATCTGTTTGCAAAATCCCCAGAGGAGGAGTGGTGCTGCCAAATCAAATCTCTCTTTTCAAAGGCAGTGTTCCATTCTACTAAGCCCGACCTTGGCCACCCCACAGTGGCCCGACAAAAGGTTTCTGCAAAGTTACATAATGGCAGCTAAATACGAAATCCTGAATAGGAAACCCAGCTATTTTATCTCTAGGAAGAAAAGAGATGAGTTGCAGCGAGGAAGAAATAGACAAGATTCCCAAAAGGGAACTAAAGAGCTCGGCTCTACGTGCAGGAGAGGAGCCGGCAGTTCACTCTCCCTGTGGAGCATTGTGGAGGGAACCCTGGGCCAGGCTGTCTAAGGAAAGGTCACATCGGGATGACACCAGGACCTCTGTAGAGGACGTGCCTTCCTTCAAAGGGGCATCCCTTCAACATCAGCCCCCTCCGGGGAGACTTTGCTTCCTTCTAGAGCCGGCACTGTGTGTCAGGGGAGGTGGTGTGTTGTCTTGGGGCTGCTGTAACAAAAGACCACAAACCAGGTGCCTAAAAAACCAGACAGCTACTGTCTCACGGTTCTGGAGGCCAGAAGTCCAGCATCGAGGTGTTGGCAGGGCTGCGTGCCTGCTGGGGGCTCAAGGAAAGAATCCTTCCTTGTCGGTTCCGGTGGCTCCTGGCTTTCCTGGGCTCGTGGAGCATCACCCTGATCCCTGCCACCCTCCTCTGCGTGTGTCTATCCGGTACATCTCATCACACACTCATCGTTTGATTTAAGGTCCCTGATCCATGATGATCTCATCTTGACATGGTTAACCTAATCACATCTGCAAAGATCCTTTTTTCAAGCAAAGTCACATTCACAGTTTCCAGAGATTAGTAGGTAGACATATGTTTTGGGAGACCACCATTCAACCTATTACGTATAGTGAATGTTATGAAATGTGTCCCCCCCAAATCCATGTGTCGAAATCCCAAACCTCAGTACCTCAGAATATAATCGTATTTGGAGATAAGGTCTTTAGAAAGGTGATCAAGTTAAAACGAGGCCAGTGGGGTGGGTCATTAATCCAAGATGAGTCATGTCCTTAGAAGAAAAGGGAGAGACACCAGAAGGTGAACAAAGAGAAAAGGCCATGTGAGGACACAGTGAGAAGGCGGCCAAGGAGAGAGGCCTCAGGAGAAACCAACCCTGCCGACACCTGAGAGACTAAGTTTCTGTTGTTAAGCCATACACTATGGTATTTTGTATGGTTGTCCTGGCAAATGAATGCAGTGACCTAGCCCTTTGGGGGATCCATTATATGCCAGCTATCCTGTCCTCTGCATTAAAAATTGATGCAGTGGGAGAAAGCCCAGACCCTGAGGTCAGACACAGCATCCAGTGGGTGGATTCCAAACTGGCCACAGGATTTTGGGCAAGTTGCTTCTTTGATTTAAGTGTCAGTGATCTTATCTGTATAAAGGAGACACTAGTACCCACCCTGCAGCCTTATTACAAAGAGTCAACACAAAAATCTCGCTAATGCCTGACACTTGGTACAAACTCAATGACTAATAATTGCCGTTATAGTTGTTTCCAGAACATCGTTGCAGTTAATCCTTGTGATTCTGGGAAACAGCTCTCTCCTAGATGAGGAGAGGGTGGCCCACTCATGTGAGGCCCCTTGCTCAAGGTCAAATGCTCTGTGAGCAACAGAGCAGGGAAAAGAATCTCCATTAGGTTCCTAGAATCTGATGGTTCTTTTCCCCTGATATTGGTCTCAATGACCAAGTGCCCACCACTGCTCATGGGTGTTCTCTACGAGGGTAATAACATGAACACGGATGTGGAATAAGGTGAAAGTGAAGTTTATTCGTGGAATGAGGTTTGAAAAGAAATTCATTTGTTTCAAGGAAGAGATTGATCATTTTGCTTGTCTCTGAGAACAAATAGTACATTGACTCTTCTGATATCCTCTCAAAGGGTTTCCATCTTTTCGCGTAGAGAGGAGGTGTTCCATAGATGAAAAGTGGGGATTACTTATCCTGAGTATCAGGTGATTGGCGGCCAAAAAAAAAAAAAAAAAATCATTGATTTGATAGAAAAGAATCCTATTTGCATAGGAAGGTTCAGATGAGCCAATTACTAATAAGACAGACAATTTTTTAAATTAAAACTTTCCTTCTAATTGAAGGTGTGGCATTAGAATGCAGAAACAGGCATTTGAATTACATACAAATCATGAAACCACTTTCAGTTTCTTGTACAATGCCTCAAATGACTGGAAATATCAAAGGGAGCACTAAATCGCCATTGTATAAATTTCTATTTGAAATTAATTTCAGAATTACACAAAATTGATTCATATAAAGAGTTAAATCTTTTTAGAAAACTTGCTCTACAAGAATTGCCAACTGTAGACGTACTAAAATTTGGATTTCAAACTAATTTATCAGAAATTTATCAGAGTTGTCATAGCCTATAAATACCTGTGACAGCTTCAGTAACTATGGCACTAACACAAAAATCCTTCGCAAAAGTAAAAATTATCAAAAATTATTTGTATCTTCCATTTGCCAAGAACAATTGACATCGTTTCAGTTACATTAGTGAAAAGTTGCTGTAAGTATTGGTTTTGGTGACCTAATAAATATATTTGCAGTCAGAAAAATAATTTTATGATCAATCAAGACATTGTGTTAATAAAGTATCATTATTTATTATCGTACATAAAATTGAGTCCCAAATATTATTATTTTGCAATTTTGTAAGTTTCTCTTGTTACTTGTGTGTCACTTGTATCCCTATTATACCCTAGAGGTAATACAATATTTTAAAGAATAAAACTTTACATTTTAGGATCATTATCAGCACTTGTTTCCTGCCTTTTGAACGAAAGACAACACATTTTGCATTTTTCACTGGCCTGACAAATTATATATTAGACCTTGATCATAAGACCACCCTGGAGATAAGATTCTGCCCCCATCACCGCCTGCCCTGCACACGTCTCCCACCCCGACTGCAGGGTGGGGAGGCAGCCCCCGTGTCTGTCCCAGGCACCCCCCCCCCCGCCTTCCCCAGCTGACTCTGCTCATGGAGCTCGTCCAACTCCCTGGTCTCCCCAGGCCCCCTGGGAGCTCCTGGGGGGTGGGGTTGGAGGTCGCTGTGGACAGCACACCAGGACTCTGCAGAGGGACTCGGCGACTTGCCCAGGGTCTCCGTGGGGTTTGCCTTGGTTCTGCTCCTCCATCCTCAGAGCCAGGCCTCATCCACTTGGCATCACACTGGCGGGTCCCCGTGCACCTGGCAATCCCAGTGGGAGTGACAGAGGCTCAGGAGCTGTCTCTGCTGCCCTGTGACCTGGGCAATCCACCACCATCCCGGCCTCAGTTTCGAGACCAGTGAAGGGGGTGTTTTCACCAGCTGATCTTCAAAGGCGTGCAGCGATCCAAAGTGAATTCAGGTATGAATGGGCTTGGGAGCTTGAAAGCCGTTTTCATGGAAGAGGGGTTCTCTCAAGGCCTCTAACCCCAGTTTGCAAGAATCCCAGAGAGAATCCACAACATCTTAGCAAAGAAGGAAGAAAGACGGGACACGGAGAAGCCCGTCTAAGGGTTTGTTAAGCTCTGACGACTGCAAAGAGCTGTGTGTATCTGAACTGCTGGTGAATACTGTCTATTTCTACTCCTTATGTAAGTCTAGAAGGATGGGGCAGAGTCTGCTGAGTATATCAAAGACCCATTTTTAATTCATGGTGGGCTGGAGAAATAAAACTTACTTTTTTGAGAAAGAAGTCTACAAGAAGTTTTTGGAAGCCAACCAGCTTAATAAACACAGCCTCTAAGTAAATAGCATAAAGAATTTATGAGAATCGCTTTCTGCATTTATGTATAGCCAGTTGCATGGGGTCCAGCAAATCACAGCTTCCCATTCTTTCCAGGACGCGTGGTCTGTTTCTCACCCTGCATGGCCCAAAGTGGCCCAGCTGTGAGAAGCCATCGTGAGAGATGATGTTTGTTTAATATGGAGAGTGTTGGCATCGCTGTGTCTGTAGGCTGAACCCCAGGGGGAAGAGCAAGGGAAGAATTGCCGATGACTCAGGTTGGGGCTTTAGAACCTGTTCTGGGTGACAGCACATTCGCGGGCTCTGGGCACATGGGAGACGTGGGGTCTGCTTGGGGCTCAGCAATTCTCTGATGGCCTGATTCATCCTCTGAGGTCCCACCGCCCATAGCTGGTTCACAGCCTCGCCAGATGCTGAGATGCTGACCTGACCACCCCCGTCGGAACCCTCCCCAGAGCTGCCTGGACTCCAGGTTTCAAGAGCAGGAACTCTGTGTTCTGGGGGCAAGGGATGGTCCCAGGCACTGCTAAGCATTCCCCCTCCCTGCTAGACTCAGGTAGGGACAAGGTACGAGAGCTTATGGAGCTCCTGCGGCTACTCTCGCGGGCCCCATGATCACTCATGGTCAGGTTGGTTTCCCTCGTCCTGCCTGGGAGTCAGGAGGCTGGATGCAGGAGAAGACATTGGAGGTGGCCTTGGGAAGACACCCTGTGAAGAAGGGGGGTGTCCCCCTGTTGAACTGGCTGGTGCTGAGGCCTAGTCTTGCCTGGGGGCTGGGGAGGGCTCATGGGCTGCAGGCGGCAAGGGCGCCAGGGTGTCAACAGTATTTCTTTAAAAACATTGTTTTTATTGTAGTAAAATACACAGAACATAAAATTTTCCATCTTAACAATTTTCAAGTGCACAGCTCAGCGGCTTTAAGCACATTCACGTTGTTGTGTGACCAACACCTCCATCCATCTCCAGGATGCTTCCATTGTCTCTGATGGAAACTCTATCCCCGGGAAATACTCACTCCCTGTCCCTCCCCCGAGCAGCAGGGCTGAAGGGGCCAAGTGGCCCTGGTGGGTCTGGGGTCTGGGGTCTGCTCCCGGGCCCTGGGCGGGTTGAGCTGGGCGGGGTCTCTGGCCGCTCTGGTGGCTGGAGGAGAAGGGTCTTGGCTTCCCCGCCACCCTGGTCCCCGGGCTGCCAGCACCATGGATGGTGCCAGGAACCAAAAAAGAAAATAAATAAGCCTGTGTTCATTTCAAGCCCCATTACAAGCACATTAAAAACGAATCGATACTGGCCTTGTCACTTGGAGAGGAGCGAGCTGGGCCCAGGAGTCAGCTCATCTTGGCGCTTCCAGTGTCCAGTAAACACAGTGACAAGATGCCCGAGGCCAGGACTCAGCCCTCTGCTATATGTGCTTTGGGACACCCGCTGCCGGCTTCCGCTCCCTCCCTGCCTTCCCCAGACCCCAGGCCGTGGGCACAGCCAGGGACGGCCCCAGGGAGCAGGGCCAGCCCCCGGCCAGAGTCCACTCAGACTCTCATGCAAAGGGAACGCCCCTCCATCCACAGGTGGGGGAGAGAGGGCACGAGGGGCCCTGCAACCCACCGCTGTCAGCCCCCAAGGCCCCGCCAGGTTCCAGAAAGTGCCCCAGGGAGGGCAGCACACGGATGCCAGCGGGGCACACTTACCTGCTGTCCTGGGTCCCCAGCAGGGCTCCCACTGGTTCCCAGTCACTGGTGTGGGAAGCTGGCTATGGGGCCAGCTTCACGGGCTCAGGCACTGGCCGTGCTCCCCGACGGGTGGGCAGGCTGGCTCTGCGCCAGGGGTCGCTGGTGCTGCCGCAGCCACCACGGCCCCAGGGGATGCAGGTGAGGTCCCACCGCATCTGCAGCTACTGCGCAGACCGCTGGCTGACCCAGGCCTGGGAGAGCGGTAAAGGGGCCCGTGCGCCCAGCTGACGGGGTGACGGCGGCTAGGTGGGGAACACCCAGGACATGACCTCAGAGGGCCCCCCAAAATGAGATCAAATGGGGCCAGGTGGGAAAGGGTTCCCCAGGATGGCAGAGGTGAAAGGGCACTGGTGCCTCCTGGTGCCCTGCAGCTCTCCTCCCTGGGGGCCGGCCTGGGGCTGGGGACCTGTCTTCCTTCAGGGCCCTGTGTGCAGCCCACAGAGGGCAGCCCCTGGCCTGACGGCTCAGGGTGGCTGCAGGGGGACCCACAGGTGGGGTGACGGTAGGGGGGCACCCACTGCACCTCAGGGCCCCATCTAATGCTGGGCTCCGGGCTAGAGCCCCGAGGGGAGGGGGGGACAGCAGACCTGGGCCTCCAGCGGGAAGGGTAGATACAGCCAGAAGCTGGGACGGAGACTGAGACTGTGGCTGGAGGACTGGGCAGGACTGGGGAGGCCGTACTCTGGGCAGTGAGAACCGGCCCGGGGAGGGGACGCAGGGCTCTCACTGCAGGTGGGAGGCTGCGGTCCAAAGGAGTCCCGGCGTCCAGAACAGGAGGCGCTGGCTGGCTGTCTCTCCTCTACGTCAGCAGGTGTGTGTGTGTGTGTGTGTGTGTGCATGCGTGCGTGTGTGTGTGCGCGCGTGCGGGTGTGTGTGTGACTCAGCCACACCTCATCTGCAGTGTTTGGATACAACTCCGCCCCCAGGAGCTTCTTCCCACCGTAATGATGGGCCTCCTCTCACCAGCTGCCCCCGTGTCATCCTGGACTCAAGCTCACCTGTGCTCCTGTTACAATCGCCAGGACTAACAGAGAGGCCGTTTCCTGGGCTCTTACCCTGCAAGGGGCAGTGCCCACAGAATAACCTCATGAGGTCAGTACTGCCGACTCCCCTGCCATTTTACAGACCAAAATACCCAACTGAAGAGACCCCTGTAAGGCCACATGCGTAGAGGGCACAGACTTGAATCCAGGCCTGGTTACTCAGAGCCTGGACGTTGGCCTGGAGGCACCACCTCTCATCCCTGACATGAGGCCCTGGGAACACTGCAAACCAAGTGGCCACGGTGGGAGGGCTTTCTTGCGGGACGGGCCTGGGCAGCGGGCACCCAGCGATGCCAAGGGCTGGGCGTGGTTTGCAGAGGGCGCCGGGGCTTGTCCTGGGGCACAGAGAAGGGCTTGGAGGACAGCTGGGGTGCGCAGCTCAACTCAGCTCACGTCAACAGACGCTGGCTGGCTCCAGCTCGGCCCCGGAACCAGGAGCGAGGCCCGGGCTCCTGGACAGTGGAGGTGGGCGCAGAGGCTGTGGGCTCCGAGCTGGACACCCGCCTGGACGGTGACTGGCCTAGGTGACATTGAGGCCCCTTCCAGCCTGGAATGTTCTAGGATGACACAGAGCTTCCCTGTCTCTTGGAGAGGCCAGAAGGACCATGGGCAGGCTGCTGTTCCCAGAAGCCTGGGGACCAGACCAGTAAGTGCTGGAAGTGGTGGAGCATGGAGCGTGGTGGGCGGGCTGGGGGTGGGGCGCAGAGGGGCCAAGGTGTCCAGCGTCTTCTCCTCTCAGCCATTCGTCCATTGTCCCTCATCTGCATCCTCTCCTGGACCTGGTGGGGCTCCAGGCACGGACAGCAGTGGCAGCCCTACAAGCAAACGACAACAGCTCAGCACGACCAAGGCAGGAGGCGTTTGGTTAAGCCAAAGAGACAGAAAAATCAATGTTCCAATACTGCCTCTTGAAGTGATCTCTTGAAACTGATTCAAAAATAATATTTTCTGACATTCAGAGTGGGCAGCTCACATTTCCCGAGCACGTCTCCCTATCACTTTCAAGCCTCAGGACGATCTTGCTGCAAAGTAGCCTCACTTGACGGAGGAAGAAATGAAAACGTGAGAGGTTCAGTAGCCCGTTGGGCACCGCAACTCCTCCTGCACCACTGGGTGGATGCGTGTGTCCCGCTCCCGCCCCCAGAGCCGGCCCAGCCTCTGCCTGCCTGCCTCTGTCCTGGTGCCGGGAGCGGAATGAGGGTCCTGCACCTGCCACGGGGGAAGGGCTGATGCTTCAGGTGGAGTCCTCAGCCAGGCCGCCCGTTGGATTCCTTTCTGCATGGGGACATCAGGCTTTGTTCTACTCAGGCCTTCAACGGACTGGATGAGGCCTACCCACAACTGGGAGGGCCTCTGCTTCTGCTTCATGAAAATCCAATTTAAATGTTAATCTTATCTGAAAAAGCATCCTTCCAGTAACATCCAGAAATGTTTGACCAAACGTCTGGGCACGGTGGCCCCAGTCCTATTGATATAAATCTAGCCATCCCCCCTTAACTGGCCCAGGCCCCCTGTCTCTTGGGGGCCCCGATTCTGTCCTTTGCCCTAACACCAGCCCTGTTTTGACTTCCATCCACCAAGACGCCCTGGAACAGTGCCAGAGGCAGCACGGAGGTTTCTCCCGGACAGCAGCACGCCCCCTCGACTTGTGCGGTGCTGGCTCGGTGCCGGGTCCTCACGGCGGCTGGGCTGGGAGGGGCTGTGCACCTACTTACCGTCCATGCACACATGTTGCTTTGTGCTGTGTGCCCCCTTCTCCCCCCAAGAAGAGACTGGGTCATGGCTGTGCCCACCTTAGCCCCTTGCCGTCCCTGCCTCTGCTTCCACTAGAGCCGCCCGCTCCCTCTGCTGGTCCCAGTGGCTCACAGCTCCTCCCACATCAAGACCCCCTTTCCAGCCCCCACCCATCACTGGCCGAGGCCTGATGTGGAGTGGAGAGGCCCACCGTGCCTTCCAAGCCTTTCTGAGTGGCCTTGAGCTGGGGCACCTGTGTCACCCCTGTGGCTGCTACAAGGGCAAGGGCGAAGGGTGGTTGCCGGCCGTCCAGATCCACCCCCAGGAGAGGGAGGGCTTTGTCCCACTGTCGCCAGCGGGGCAGAGTCCTCCTCGCCCTGCCTAAACGACCGGTCGCAGGAGCCCGCTTTGGAGCATCGATGATTAAAGTTGGATCCAGGCTCCAGGCAGAAGGCAGGCCAGCCTGCAAGCCTGGGCACCTACCCTCCCCGAAACCCGATTCAGCCAGACAAAGTCTGGCCAGTTCACCCACTAAGTGGCTGATCACCGGCCTCCCCTGATGTCCGAGATGGAGGAGGGGCGCGGGCCTGCCAAGGCCCTTCCAGGACCGTGTCCCTGGTCCCCCGAGCAGCCTGCCTCCAGTGCCTGGACCACCTGCTCTCCCTCCACTTCCAAGGGCGGTGTGCCCACCACGTGCCCAGGATGTGTCATCGGGAAACCTTCTGCTTGGTCCAGTGGACCAGGAGCCCAGACAACGTGGGATCTGCCGGAACACCGGGCTCCTCGGAGCGTGGCGAAGTGAGCAGAAGGTGGTATTAACTGAGGCTGGACCAGACTCTGGTTCCAGCAGCCCCTTCCTGGCCCGTCTCTTCCTGCCAATTAGTCAATGAACTACAACCTGCGGAACGCCGGGCACTGCTGGCCGCCGACACCAGGGATGGATGTACCGGAAAAGAGAACATATTCCCATCAGCCTGGTGGGCATCACGTCCGCTCCTGTAAGCAGACTGTTTGGATGCACACGTGGATGCTTCCCATGCCAAGCCTCATGCTGGTGGCTCCACAGGGCAGGGCATGGACAGCTGGACAGCCAGTGGGGCTCGCGTGCACTGTGTCCGTGCTGGTTGAGTTGAGATGACCAGTGATCACACTGCCGGGGCAGCTCCCCTTCTCTAGCCAGACTCCAGGGCAGGAGGGTGGACCCAGCAAAGGCAGCTGAGGGGTGGAGCAAGGAAGTGCCAGCCAGGAGGGGGGTGAGGACACAGCAAAGTGGCCTGTGGAGTGAGTGGGCAAGCAGGGCAGGGGGTGTCCTCTTTTGTAGAACAAGGGCTCAGAGCCGGGTCACAGGATGTGGGTTTAGGGGCGTGCAGGATTCAACCTGACGTCCAGTGCTACGCCCACAGTGGACATTGCCCCTGGATGACCTGCAGGCCAGCTCTTGGCTCTCTTCCCTCTGACCCAGTTTCTGGGTACTCTGGTGGCTTTGCAGAGCGACCTCAGGCTCGGCACCTTCCGGTGTGTCCATCCTGGATTCTGCTCTGTTACTGGTTTTTTTTCTCAATTTAGTCATAAAGTAAGGCACCCTGGAGAAACTGGAACCGTAGCGCTTTGCTGGCAGAATTACGAAATGGTGCAGCCACTCTGGAAAATGGGATGGTGTTTCCCCAAAAACTTAAAAACAGAATCACCATATTTGATCTGCAGTCTCACTTCTGGGGAGACACCCTAAAGCACTGAAAGCAAGAACGTGAGCTGACATTTGTACACTGATGTTCATTATTCACAATCACCCGAAGATGGAGACACCCAGGGTCCACTGACGGATGGATGGTTGGATAAACAAAATGTGGTCCATCCATACAAGCGAATATTATTCAGCCTTCAAAAGGAAGGAAATTCTGACACAGGCTACGTCATGGATGAACCTTGAGGACATTATGCTCAGTGACATAAGCCAAGTCAAAGGACAAATACTGTATAACTGCACTCGTATGAGGGCCCTAGAGGAGTCAAATTCACAGAGACAGAAAGTAGATGGTGGGGGCCATGGGCTGGCTGAGGGGGATGGGGAGTGAGTGTTTCATGGGAACAGAGTCTCAGTTTGGGAAGATGCAAAGGTTTTGGAGATGATGGTGGGATGGTTGCATGACCATGTGAATGTTCTTAATGCCATTGAACTGCACACTGAAAAGTGGTTGAAATGGTAAATTTTATGTTATGTATATTTTACCACAATAAAAATGCAGTAACATGACAACAAAATATACCTGGGCTGCCCAGCCCCGAGTTCAGCCTGGGTTGACGCGGCTACTTCCTTCGGCCACTTCATTCAGCAGAGCCGGTGTCTGTCTGGAGCTGACCGTGAAGACAAACATTTCGTCCCATTCAGTCTATATGTGTCCCCTGCTCAGATCTGGAACCCCTGACGCATTATAGAAACCACCCAGTGATACGTCTAAACAGTACATCTATTGCTAAAATTATGCCTCTGAGAGAGAGATTTCTTCATGTGTAATCCCCACCGTCTAAAATTATGTTTTCATCTACAATTAAGGACAAGAATTTATTTTTTACACTTAAATAATTTTCTTAAAAATCACACATTTCCTTTCTTTTCTCATGCGAGCCCAATATTTTTGCCTGTGAACAGATGGTTTGGAGAATTTCATAAATGACTTCTCCCCCTTTCTGACACATGTTCTTCTGTTTTTGGAAGCCCCCAGTGAAAATGGCCAGCCGACGTCAGGACAAAATTTGTGTTGTTGCCAATAGAGTTCTGAGCCATAAAGCCGGGTATCTGTAAACGAAGAGACAATTTTCCGCACCCAATAAAATCTAAAGTAAAAAAGACAGGGAGGAATTTGGCAGAAATACTGTTAAGTGTAGCATGAAAATGGGAGTCTTTTGAAAGTTTTCAGAGTTAAATGAGACAAGCTAGGATCAATGGTGAAAGATGAATCTGGGTGCATCACCAAGGCTGCACAGCCAGGACAGGAAGGCAGAACCTGATTAATTAGCCACCTGAATGGAGAGCGAAGCTGGCCAGAGACCTAGAGAACAGAGCCGAGGAGACCCAAGGACACTGCTGAATGATAGGTCCCTCAAGAGAAGAGCCCAGGAGTCTTCCGAGGTCTCACGTCAAACCCAGAAATGGTGCGCAGGGATCAATAACATGTCTTTAATGATGCTAGAAAGACAGTAAGAACCTGCCTTCAGATGGGCCATCAATTGTGACCAGATGGTGGTTGGAATCCACAAATATTTCACTCTTCCATCTTCTCCCTTCATAGCATCCTCTTCGACGAGTCCCAGGAAGGTGGGTTTGCCTCCAGATTTTGTCATTAGCTTCAGGTAGAGTTGCTTCATTTGATTCACGGGCCATTACCAGGCAGCTGGCTGTGGATGGCCGTGGTTCCAGGTGGGTCACGGCCAGAGGAGCCCCTTGGGCCAAACTGCCTGTTCTCTGTACCCCACCAGGCCTGCCTCGCTGCTCCAGCGGGGAGGAGAGAGTCCTGCCTGTCTTGTGTCCTTTGCTGTCCTCCACCCAGGACAGAGGGACAGACTCTACTTGCCTTGAGTTTGAGAGGATGTCTTTCTGTGCAGAGCTACGCCCTGGCTGCTGAAGGAACTTATTTTCTCTTGTTTCATCTGCAGAGAAATCTGGTCTCTTCGTTCATTATTTCATCCGTTTGCTCACTTGTTCATTCACTGTCCGTCAATATCCACCAAGCCCCCACGATGCTGCAGAGCCCGCCAGCCACACGCTACCGATAAAGCAGAGAGCTTCGCGGGACCCCTACTCACACTGAGCCTACAAACTGCCCCGTCATGTTTGTCTAATAACCTCATTAAAAACACCCGGCACCCACTGTGTCCAAGGTCGTATGTCAGGAACGGAGGGGATGTTGAGGGGATGAGAGGCTGGAGGGATCCATCCCAAGGCAGATGCAGACTTGAAGAGGGGCCCATGGAGACCATGCTTCTTGGAGTGGGGCGGACCCTCAGGAGTCACCTCCACATTTCAGAGCCTGGACCCCAGGGGAGGCGAGGGACGTGCTTGAGATTTCTCAGCTAGTGAGCATCGGAGCCGGAGCATGGACCCAGCATTTCTGAGGCTTCTGAGTGTCACCTTCCCCAGGCACAGGCACCTGGAGTCGGGATGACCTCTGCAGAGGCCGCTGGTGGGAGGCTCTGGGGGGTGGAAACTGCAGGACCAGAATCCAGGTGGAGGAGTCTCACAGGTGGGGAGCCTGGACGGGGTGAATGTAGGACGATGGCAGGTTGGAGAGTGGGCAGGAGCAGAGGTCATCTGTCCTGCAGGCCCGACTCCTCTGTAATACCCCCTCTCCCCAACCCCCCACTGAATTTCCAGAGACTTCGGGCCAGCAGAGTCCCAAGAACAAAGCCTTCAGTGCCCAGGCCCTCCGCAGCTCCCTGCACAGAGCACTCACCCGTCTGTGTGCTTTTCTTTCTTTTCTGGATAATTGTCGGGGTCAGCAGGACACTGCTGTGGGGTGAGCGGGCATGCTCCAGTGCAGTCCTTTTGACACACCTTCCTGTCTTCATTTTAGGAAGCAGGAGACCAGGCGAAGGCTCTGAGACATCCCAGTGTAGTTGATGAGCCCAGGTCCCTTCCCATCACCCATGCTGGGGACCTGCCCTCCTTCCCTCCTGCCTGCTTGGAGCAGCCTGTCCATCAAATCCACCTGCTGCTTCCCTGGAGTTGCCACTGGAGGGAAAGGTCTGGAAGACGCATTAAAGAGCCTGGTTCTCCAGCCCCGGGCACCCCGAGGGAACACCCAGCTCTGAAACAACACTCTGGTCATTGGCCAATTTGAAACAGTCCCTCTGGGGGTCTGGGAAGAAAGTGCTTGTGTACCTGAAGGCTATGTGTTGGGTGGAGACAGAGACCCTGCTCATCTGTCCCTTGGGATGTATTTTCTGGCTGGTCCAGGGGGAAGGGTCACCACCTGGATCTTGGCACAATATGCTAATGTGTTATTGACATCGGGAGGAGCTGATTTGCATGTGGCAATGTTTCCATATTCCAAGGAGATCTCCTGTGCCTTCGAGAGTCCTCTCTTCCCCTCTCTGCGCCTCTCTAATTTCAAGGCTGTTGCTCCTTCTGCAGAATTTATTACCTGCCTCAAGGATGATAAAGAGATCAGTTTATTACACCGTCTTAAATAAGACAAACTTAACCTTGGGGAGCGTGGGGGCAAAAGGGGAGGCGGATGGGTGCTTGTCTCCCAGGAGCTGCTGGCTCCCTCCAGGAGGGCAGCTCCCAGTTCCTTTCCGGGGACCCTGGGTACAGGGCAAGGGGGACATGCAGAGCAAGCACCTGGCTTACTGGTAGGGATGGGGCCGTGGGCCCTCACAAGGCCCTGAGCCTGTGAGATCATTGCTTTCTTGCTTAGAAAGGTCCTACCGAACTTCAGAGTGGGGGTTCAAGTTCTAAATCGCTGGTTAAAGGACTTAACCCAGGGGTGGAGACTCCAGGGCTTTCAGGTCTCTCCTGGGCATCCTAAATCAGTGAGGGGGCCCGAGGGGACCTTGGAGAATAGGACACACACGCCTAGCCAGGCAGTGTACCGGGGGCCGTATCAGAATCCAAGGCCACTGGAGGCCAGATGCCAATTTCTGCTCGAAATCGCTTACTCTCAATGCCCTCTGGTTTTCAGGGGCTGGTTTCTGGGTTGGCTGAAGCACGTGGGCCATTTGCAGCCTGGGGCTGGTGCTCTGGGCTGACCTGGGGGAGGTGGTGGCGCCCATGTCCTTGTAGTGGTTCCATCCACGGCCTTGCCTGGAGGCCAGTCAGGGAGATGCCTGGACGGGCAGCTGTGTAGCAGCCGTGCACCAGCACCACCCCCTTCCCTTTGGGAAGAGCTTTGCCTTCAGCCTCAGGAATTGTGGTCGTCGATGACCTGGCCTCCTGCTTCAGCACCTTCAGGATCCTGTTCAGCCTGGTGCTGAGGCTGTAGGTAACCAGAGTTGAGCACGTGCTGGGCTCCAGGGCCCCAGAGCTTGGCCTCTGCCCAATGCTGGATGGCCCCAAGGTGTCCCAGTGTTCTTTGCTCTGCAGCTCCCATGGGTGAGCCAGGACTCCCAGGTCTGCATCACACCCTAAAGCCTTTCCTGCTCAGATCTACCTTCTGCTGCCCATCACTAACCAGCATCTCCCCCCAACCCCCCACAATCAGCCCTTGTACTCCTAAGTCTGCTCTGGCGTCTCCTTTCCAGAGGACCTCTGGGCCCCTCAGGGTCCCCACCTCACCCAACGCTGGAAGCATCACTTGAGAGAAGACCCTGGAGCTGTCCCACTCTGTGTTTGTCAGGTGTCTGCCCCCTCCAGGAACAAGATTGGAGCAGTTCACCTTCCAAGCTGAGTTTGCAGCCTGGATGGGAGAGGACATAAAGGACCACCTCACAATGTCGGGTGTCAGGTGGTGTGAAGACGTATGGGGAAAATCCGTATCATAAGGAGGACAGAGAGATGAGATGGAGGGAGTGTCTGTGTTGTATGTGGTGGTGGGGAAAGATTCTTTGGTAAAGTGGATTCTTGAAGTGACTTTAATGTTTGGTTAATAAGGTGTTGGTGGCAGGTTGGGGGAGATGAGTGAGGGAGGAAGGGAACATGGGGCCTCTGTGCTCTGGATGCAGACAGTGACCTAGACCTGAGGATGTCCCCAGGCATGGGATGCGATGCAGAGCCCTTGGTGTGACAGCACCATGAAGAGCCCTGGACCAGCCCAGAGGACCAGGATAATCCAGTTCTTCTAAAAAAGATGAACTAGCTTCAGATGAACTGGCCTATGACCCCCTCCCCACAACCCACCCCCAAGAACCACAGCTACAGATGGAATTCAAGGGAAGACAGAAAATTTTTCTTAAGGTGGGCAGAGAAGAACCCAGCCCCCACCTGAGCAAGAAGAAGAAGGGAAACACATGGGAAATGAGCAAACTCATGGAACAGAGTGCAAACATGGCCATAGAAGACCCTAATCTGTAGCTCAGCTAACCCCGCGAGCCAAAGACAATTCTCCAGAGGTCTTCTGCTCTATAGAAGACCTTATTAAGAGATTGTTAATGATAATTAAAAAACATAACTAAGAGTTAAAAGACCAGATGATGAAACAAGTGTGAAGGATGGAAGGAAGAGGGCAGAGCTGAGAAAAAAAAAGAAACCAAAAAACAGAGGTGCAATCAACACCAACAGAGAGCCAATAAGTAAATTAGAAGTGACAAGGAACAGAATGAACCTGGCTCCATTGGAATTACTGACATTAGGAAAAGCTTGAGATAATCACAGCAACATGGAAGAAAAATACAGAGAGGACAATTAAGCAGTTGATAATACAAGTGGAGGACAAGTGAGTAATTGTTGCCCCTGTAACAGAGAGAACAACTAATGGGAAGGGGGGTGTATTTAAAGGGAATACTAGGGAGGAAAAAAAAAAAAAAAAGAAACAAGAAAAACCTTCCCTGTAGTGAATAAACAGAGGATGTTACCAGAAAATCTGATTCAGAAATAGCTCAAGATGTATCTTGATTAGATTATTGGATCTTGGAGATAATAAAATAATCCTTTGGATGTGTAAGCTGAAAAAACAAACAAACTCAATCACCCAAAAGATGGAAATATCAGGCTGATGTCAGGCTTCTCCTCAACAGTAGGCTCAGGTGTGGTGGGGGAAGCAGTTCAGGATCAGAGAGGCAAATTTTGGGGTCTCTGTGCTTCCAAGGGCTCACCTGTCCCCACCCTGGGCTCAAACCAGAGAACACTGTCTGCAGCATTTTAAGAGGAAATAATTGTGACCTAAGAGTTTTGTCATTTAAATGTAGAATTTTATATCTAACTTTTGTTATTTAAATATAAATGTAGGAGTCAGATATTCTCAAGCATGAAAGATCACCAATGAGCACTTCTTGAAAAAATATGTAAATACATAATCCGGGCAAATTAAGAGACGGAAAACGAAGACAACAAATTCAACACTGAACATCAACTCAGAAGAACAAAGGTCACTTTTATATCCTGAGGGAGGAAAAAATATATTGACTAAAAATTTTATACCCAGCTAAATTGCCTTTCCGTATCCAATCAACCTGCAGACCTTCTCCAGCCTGAAGGAGCTTAGGAGATAGGCTTTTTGAGCTCTTTTCAAAAATGAAACAGACCAAAAAATGAATCAAAATAAATAGCTAGGTTGTGAAGACACGGGTTTCTAGGGCCTGGCAGTGAGCATTGAGTCCTTTACAAATTAGGACAAAATGAAAATTATTGTGTGAGTTATCGTCCCAGAACAAAACTTACCTTTATAAACCTTGATAGTGTAAAAATGAAAGTAACAGGGTTGGAAAAAATCTGGAAAGCCAAAGGTGAGGGGGACTGGGTGTTTGAATGTTTGATTCCTCATCTTCCACTGGGAGGGGTCACAAAATATAATGAAAACATGTTAAGGAAAAATAATGTCAACCTAAAGTTTTCATGTTATTATTTTCCCTCATCTCAGAGGAAAACTTAGAATAATGATGCTGGAGGTCAAGAAACACACATTATATTTGCAAAGTCTATGATGTCACTCTAAATAGAAATAAAGGAAGGCTGGTTTTGCTGCTCAGGGCAGCTCCTCTGGGGAGGGTACCTGGGCCTGGATCTCACAACATCTTCAGCCCATCACTCGGGGTCTGTTGGCACATGGTAACAACCTCTAAGTCACTACCCTCCTTGTTCAGGTTGTTTTGGACACGGCGTGAAAGACAGCTGGAGCCAAATACATTAGCCCATCTTCAGCTCAGCAAACTAGGAGGATGAGGGGCCTTCGGCTCAGCCAGGTCCCCTGCTCTCCACCTGCTTGTGCACACCTGGGAGACACGGCACCTGGACCTCCAGGTGGGCGAGAGAGGGAGCGAGAGCCAGGAGGCACAATGAAGAGGAGAGTCACACCCCCTTAATTTCAGGGCTTGTCACTTACCATCATCTCCCTGCCTAGACTGCCAGCTTCCCGAGGCCAGGAGCTCCTTCCTCCTCTGACAGCTTCATCCCCCACCCACGGCCAAGTGCAGAGCAAGTGCTCAGGGTCTGGTAGTGGCAGGAATGGATGGATTTAATTTGGTTACGCCTGCTAGGTACAGGCCCCCCAGTTCCCCTCTCCAATAAGCAATCCTCCCGGGTCCTGAGTGCCTGTCGGAAACCTCAGCCCCTCACAATTAAATTGCTTTCATTTCCCTTTATGAACTGAAGCCTGTTTAAATGACCTGAATTTCCATGCGTTCGAGAGGCAGTTTTCTGGGGGGCCTTTTCCCCTCACATGTTCCTCCCTCTCCTGGGTTAAAGAAGACATCAGGAAAATGACAATGTAAGTGCTATACGCCACTCGGAACAGCTCAGATCGCCTTGGAAAAGGGGGGAAATGGGAGCTTCCAGAGCATTTGCTCCCAATAAAACTGCTGAAGCAAGGTCAAACATTTCCACGAGGAGATAAAATGTTAATAAATGGCGGCCGTCGTCCCACATTTCTGAATTTATGCAGTACGTCTATATGGTAGCATTCTCTACTCGGTTAAATTCAGTGGGTAATTTCTGACTGCATTCATTGCCAGAGGATATATTTCTTTAGAGTTAAATATCGCTAGCTGTGCATTTTGATATGAGAAACGCAGTCTGCAATTTATAACCGACAAGATCATCAGTGAATCTCGGGCTGCGCTGAGAAGCAGGGCACAGGAAGTGTACGCAGGCTCCGGAGTGTTTATTTTAGAATTCATTCGGGAGGAAACATCATTCCCAATTCGGCTGTCAGGTCCTAATCCGGGACTGCTCCTTCCATCAGCAGCCATCCAAGCCTTCAGATGAGGGGTGCAGGGACCCCTGACGGGCCCTGCCCCCATCCAGCTCTCCACTCACCTGACGGGGACCACATGACTCAGCGGCATTCTGACCAGGTGAGGTGTGATGACCTAAAGCCCCGGAAGTGGACAGGTGAGGAGAGGCAGCGGGGAGCGGGGGGCCGCAGGGGAGCTCTGGGGCCAGGCCCTGAGCTCATGAGGGAACTAAGGCCTACTCCAGGCCCTTCTCAGGAGGGGACCTGAGCCTCAAGGGGAAGGGGGTGATGCCCTGGGTGTGTGAGCTCTGCGCTGTGCTGAGAGCTACAGGGGCTGGAAACCAGGGCTCCGGAGAGGCACAGGGAACCAGAGCTGCAGGAACTGGTCCTCTGCGCAGCCGAAGGCACCCTCTTTCTGACACCCTGCCTCCCTCCATTTCCCCCTCCCTCCCCTTCCCCCTCCCTCCCCCTTTCTCCCTCCTTCCCTCCTCTCTCCATCCCCCCACATCCTTTCCCTGCAGGCCACACCCGGGACTGGGGGCTGGGACACAGCAGTCCCTGCTGTCTGGTCACAGGTTTGGGGAACCTGACACACCAGCGAGCTTCCTTCATCTGTCCTCTGTCCCTTTGCTGTAAGTGTTCATGAGCCAGGATGCTCTGTAGAAGCCTAAGCCTGTCCACGAACTGTCAACCTGCCCTCCTATGAGGCAGGAGCACACGGGGCCCCAGGGAAACAAGTAGACCCTGCAGCTGCATGGTGCCACCAGGCCGGCCTGAAACGCAGTGGCTTTGGATCCACCGTGCCACTACCTGTGTGACCCTGGGCAGGTGTCCTAACCTCTCTGATCTCCAGCACCCCTCAATGGCAACATGGGGATGATACCCCCAACCTGGGAGACTTGCTGTGGGAGTCGAGCCGATTGTCTGGGACACAGCACGTACCTGGTGGTGGGTGTGGGAAGCTGTCTGGGTGCCGGTGGCCTCTGGCAGTGACCCGGTCTGTGTCTGTCCCCTGATCGTCAGGGATGCTCCCAGCTGCTGCTCTCAGTGGGCCCCAGGCCTGCCTACCAAAGGGGTAAGGATGCCCTCACTGCCCACACTGGGGTGATGGTGTGGTAGCTTCCATCCAGTGACTCACTAATTCTGCACTCATGGTGTGACGTCCGTTTTATTATTTTAAATTTTCCTCCCTGTGAGAAGGCAGGTCACACCCCCAGGGACACTGGGTTGTGCAGTCACAGGTGACCGTGAGTCCCTCTGAGGGCGGCATCCCTGTGGCTGGGGGAGAGGTCCACCGGCTGCCTACCTTCATGACACCGAGGTACCATCTGGCTCCAAGCTCACCCCAATGCATGCTGTTTGAAAATAGCACAGTTCTGAAGCCTTCTGACAAATTTTATGGGTTTTCCTCTCTTGTTAATTTATGGAAAAATAGCTCTTAACCATTTATCCACAAAAGGGTGGCCTGAGCCATGGCTGTAAAAATCCGCTGGCAGGACAGTTTCTCCCTTCTCAGTAAATGTGTATTAAATGCAGACACCCTGGTAAGAGGGCTCTTCCCTAGTATAACGCATCAGGGAGTTCCCCTCCTTCTTTCCAAGGGAGCCGGGAACATCTCAGAACCTGTGGGCAGAGACCACGTGATGATGCTGTTGCCCTGACCTAGCTGCTCCCCAATCGGGCTCACTTTGGGCCTGGAATGCAGAGCCCTGAGCTGGGCTGGGAATGGCCACAGTCACCTGTGCCTACATCTCCTCCGTGGGTCCCCCATCCAGTTCAGCAACGGCTGCTGCCTGGTGCTGGGAGGCACCACATGACACAGAGGCACCTCCAATGCTCTCTCTGTCCACCAGGCTGAGCTGTGGAGGATGCTCTCTGCTACATCACATCCACCTTATAAAGTGAGGGTGAAACAGGCAAAAAGTGAGGGATCTACCTTGTGACGGTCTGGAGCAGGGATGCGGGGACCTTGCTCGGAAAATCACAAGGGTCACGATGGATCTCACTCCCATCCTCCTGCAGCCCTCACAGGCCACCTGCGCCTCCCCTTTTCCCTCTCAACCTGAATAATGGGCCTGAATAAAAACTCGGGGTTTACCTAGATACCTGGAGACAGTGCAAATGGAAACACCTGGAAGTAAGGAACATATACCAGAAACTGGCTTGAGAATGCCCGGGAGAAGGCAGAGTGGGGCTGCTGTCTGCAGCGGAGAAACATAACTGAGACCCGGGAAGCTGACTGTCTTCCCAAAGTCACCCAGAGGGCAGGTGGCGGAGCTGAGCCTGGAGCCCGCTGGCCCTCAGGCTCCCTGGGCAGGTGGACAGAGGGAGACAGAGTGAAGGATGTGATGGGAGAGGGAGGGAGCTGGCACAGCCTCTCTCTCCTGCCCTGCCCTTGGCTAGAGGGACGGGCAGCCCCCTGGACTGGGGTGAGAGCTCCCCCTTAGGACGGCCGAATCCGGGTTCCTGGAAGTTCCCAAGGTCAGAGTGTGCTCACCGTGTTCCGGGCCCTTTCTGTGTTTTGTGGGACAGAAAGCCCAGGAGATGGTTCCTGTGATTTTGTCACCTCACGACGGAGCCCAGAGTCCAGAGTAGCCAGGACGCCTGTCCACAGTGGTCCAGCCAGGGGGGCAGGGTGGGGGGTCCACCCTGAAGCCCCTCTCATCTCCTGGACTGGCCCCTCTTCCTTCTTCCTAAGCCAAACTGGCTGAGCCATCAGGGCCCAGGGAGAAAGAGCCAGGGCCCACCTTCCCGGCCGGGTCTCAGTTTCCCCAGCTGTCAGTGGACACAGAGTGCCCTGTCGGCAAAGGGCTGGTTACAATGTGTGAGATCAGGCCCAATTGCGCCAGTGTCACTGAAAACCGCTTCCTCTCTGAGTCTCTGCCAGGGCTGCAGAGCTGGCAGGGTGACAGTCCTGAACGGCCGCTGGTCATCCTCGCTGGTCCCGGCTAGCAGCAGACAGGGAAGAGATCCTGCCGAGATACGCAGAGACCTGACCCCGAGCGCTGCGGAGCCTGCAGCAGCTGGAGCCCGACTTCCTGGGTGGATGGAGGGGCCGTGTGCAGCCTGCATGGTCCACAGCCTCTCTGGGCCCTTCTTCAGCCAAGAGGAGTCCTGGTTGTGAGGGGCGAGGGACAGAGGGAGTTCTGATCTCGTCCCACATGGACCCAAGTCCCTGCTTGTCCGGATCCTTCCCCTCAAAGGGCGTGGGAGATGGGCTGAGGTGACGATGCTGGGAGATTTTACAAAGGTGAAATTCTATTTTAATTTTTGATTCCTCATCAGAACGTCTTCCTGTCAAAATAGCTGTATTAAGAGACACACACAAATCCGAGGGATGCCACGCTGGGGCGTGGCGGGAAGTGGGTGAAGAGAAAAGCCACATGAGCCGCCTGGGGTCCCCGCGGGCGTGGCTGGGAGAAGGATGTACAGAAAGCCCGGCGTCCTCTGAGGCTGAAAGTCCACCGAACATCAGAAGACTCAGGGCCTCAGGCCTCCCGTCCTCCCTTTATATCCGAGGTGAGGGGTGACCAGGGCCCCTCGGTAAGTCTGCAAAGGTTGCAGGATGTGGGAGGGAAGAGGCTGAACCTCGGGCGACCCCTGGTAAGGTAATTGTTTGCCATACGAATCCCGAGGGGCAGTGATTAGAAGTATGTCTGGGGAAGGCAAGCTTTTTAGGCTTAAACAGACACAGAGAGGGAAATTCAGGGAGTGTGAGGACGGGGCCAGAGGCTCAGTGGTCCCTCCTCCCCCAGGCTGCTGAGCTGGGCTGAGCGGATGCGTGTTCTGCAAATGTGCCCGTGGGTCCTGGCAGGTGCTCAGGGTCGGGTGTCGCCTGCCAGCAGCTCCCGGGATAAAGTGACTTGAAGTGGATTTATGTGGTGGGGAGGGATGCTCACATGCCCCCTGCCCCCATCTGCCCGGCCTGCTCTCCTCCCCAGCGCCTGGCCCTGGGGCACTCACGTCATTTCTTAGGGGTACTTTTCCCTCCAATCATAAAAGTATTTTGTGCACATTGTAGAAACGAGAAAAGTTAAAAGAAAATAATACCTAATCCAGTCACTTAAGAAAATCTACCATGTTTGGGGGGAGTGTATATTTCCTTCTAGACCTTTTCTTTGTACCTAAAGAATAAAATGAAGGCGTGGCTGGGCCCTGGGCCAGGGCTTGCTCTGAGCACTTTGCACGCAGGGCTTTCTTGCTCCCATCAGCAGCCCCAGAAGCAGGTATTACTATTTTACACATAAGAAAGCAGAGGTGAGGCTGTTACCTGGCTGCCAGGGCTGCTGATTGAGGGATGCGTTGAGACTACAATCCAGGCTCCTAGCTCCAGAGATGCCCCCAAACGATCGCTGGACTGGCCCCCCGCCCCAGAGCCTCCCCATGACACCTGTGTTCGTCCTTACAAGGAGACCACAGTGAAAGATCTGTGTTCTGCTTTGTCGTTTAACGAGGCCTGGGAACAACACTTGGTAGATGTGTTTATGACGTGGGTGCACACAGTACAGTCTACTCTCTCCCGCTGTGGGGGATTTAGGGTCTTGTGATCAGTACATCTACCCTGTGGACTTGGGCTCACACCTTTGTGGGATCTCAGGTTACGTACCAGCCGGGGAGCTCCGTGGTCGGGGGATAGCAGTGCGCTTGTCGATCGAGCCGCGTGTGTTCATCATGGCTGCATCGCGGGGTCCACGGACTGGTGTGGTCGGCAGCGTCCTTTTCCCTGTTCTGCACACGAATCTCAGGTGACTCCATCACCCCCGTGTCGACGCAACTGCCGAGTCATGGAGCCCCGAGTCAGACCCGGGTCTACCTGGCTGCTACGCCAGACAGAGGTGCCTCCCGCTCATCCACCCATTCATTCATTCATCCATTCATTCATTCATCCACCCATTCATTCATTCATCCACCCATTCATTCATTCATCCATTCATTCATTCACCCACCCATTCATTCATTCATCCATTCGCTGGTACCATGGCAACACCTCCTTTGTCCAGGAGCTGAACTTGGCATGGACTGAATACCAGTGCATGAGATGAGCAACGCTCCGTGTACTCGGGGAGGTTATATTCCTGTGTGTGTGAGTGTGTCTGGTGTGTCTGGTGTGTGGTGTGTGTGTGTAACCACAGACAATATGCTAGTAAGTAAGTGTATAAACAAGATCGACCCTGAGTACGTGAGGTGGGAGCAGAGAAGCGGGGCACTGTGAGGGGACACCTGGAGAGGAAGTTGGGGCCCAGGAAGACCCCTCCCAGAGAGGGTTATGTAAGTTGAAGACCCCTCATTCCAGGAAACACGTTCAAAGGGTGTCGATGCTTTCATGGCCGGTGGCTCCTGTCCAGGAGCAGGGGCTGGGGACGGGTGTCTTCCTCCCTGGTACCCAGTGACCCCGGGCAGGTGCGCGTGGACACAGATGGATGGGGGGAGTGAACTCCACAGCAGACTTCTCAGGCTCCGCTGATCACAGAGGCCTGCGTGGGCACTGGTGGAACCCTGGGCACTTCTGGGGAGCCTCTGGTGAAGGCAAGGGTGCAGAAATCCCAGCCGACCCCCGAGGCGACCGCCAGAGGCCGACCCACCCTCAGTTGCATGCAGGACAGACAGCTGTTCGGGGCCAGGCCGGCCTCCTGACACGCAGGCCACGCAGACAAAGGCCCTGGCGGTCTGCAGGAGACCCCATCTCTGGGTGGCAGCGGGCCCAGACCGAGGTGGGCCGCCCGCCCGCTGCTCTGCCAGGGCTGGCAGGTGGGAGCTGGTTGGGCTGCTGTGCTGAGGGTCCTGGCTGGGGGGTGGCCGTGGGGCGTGGGTGTCCTTGTCCCCAGAGGGCAGGGGGGAAGGGAGCCACACCTGGGGCTTGACTCGCCTGCACGTTCCTACCTGAGGGTCAGCAAGCACCAGGCGTGCCCAGGGTCGGCTGGACCCAGTTTCTCCCTCACCACGTGCGGACCAGGGGCCCCTGGAGGGCACATCCGCAGGGTTCAGTACCAGGACACCAGCCTGGGGCACAGACTTCAGGAGAGACCCCCGAACTCCCACCCGTGGATGTCACTTCCATGCAAATCCACAATGGGCCGCACCACGTGAGCCGTGGGTACATTGACGGTGCCCAGAGGCCTCTGCATCTCCCCACTCGGGGGCGTCTCCCTTTCCCAGTGTGGAGCTCCCTCAGACCCTCCTCAACAGCTCACCTGGGTGGGCTGCCTTCACCTGAGGGGCTGGCACAGGACTGACCCAGGCTCTCCAGTGGCCGCAGCTGAGCAAAATGGGAGAAGATGCTCCTGTGGGCCCCTTGGCCACGTCCATGAAGATCCGCTTCATCTCCCCAAACCTCCACCTCACGAGCTGCCTCCTGAATGTCAGGCGCTCTAGACACAAATCTGGGCATTTTTCTTGGCACGTGCCTCTCTCTCCCTGCTCCCCAGTATCCAGTTAACCAGCCCGGCTTGCTGATATCCTGACTGTAACTAAAACCCTCATCCCTTCATCCCCAGTTTCACCCCCTCAGTCAGAGCCACCACTGCATCTGCCCGGCACGTCTGCAGGTGAACCCCTGACCACGCTGGTCGCTGCTTGCCTTTCTCCCATGGCCTCTCCTTTGTGGTCAGCTCGGGTACCACAGACTGGGCGGCTTAAACAACAAAATTTACTTCTCAAGGTTCTGCAGGCTGGGGTCCAAGATCCCCATCCCCACTCTAGCCTTTCTGGACATCTCTCACTTCCTAAACAGGGTGCTCTGTCCTGCCCCAGGGCATTGGCACCAGCTGTTTGCTCTGAAACACCTCCTACATCTCCACTATTCAACTTGAGGGCCTCATGGGAACTCAGTGCCTTTTCCCTAGGGATCTTCCCTGACCTCCTCAATGTCCCCTAAATTACAGTCAACTCAGCTCACATCAACTCACTAGACTCAAAAGCATGCAGTTTGTATAAAGAGAAGACAAACCTTCCTCAACCAGGTTCTCTGCCAGGAGCTCCATCCCAGCCATCCGGACTCAGGACAAAGGTGTGGTTTCGCACCTGCTGGAAGCGGGGTGGGAGGGAGATGGTCTCATGTGTTAGAATAAAGCAGGAAAACTTTTATCTGTGCATCACAATCACTGCAAAAAACAAAGAGCCATGTTCCTTCATTGCCTATTTACTTAATAAATTACTCGTCAGACGTTTAATGAGCACCCGCTAAGTACAGAACTCTTTGCTGTGTGCTGCAAACTCGACACTGTGTGAAGACAGGACCTGGGATTTCCCTTCCGGTAATGGCGGGCGGAGCAACTTGGTGGCACAACCCCTTGAACACAACAAAACAGCTTTTTAAAATAGAAACCACAACCCATTAAGAGCCGCAAAAAGTCAACAAGATACTGAGGAATTTCAAGAGAGAAGTAGAACTCATACTTGGAGTAAGTCCCACTTGGTTGTGATGTCTAATTCTTTTTATTCATTGTTGGATTCCATCTGCTAGTATTTTGTTGAGGATATTTGCATCTATGCTCATTAGAGGCATTGGTCTGTAGTTCTCCTTCTTTTATAATGTCTTTAACTAGTTTTGATGTTAAGGAACTGCTGACCTCATAGAATGAGACAGGAAGTGTTCCCTTGGCTTCCAGTGTCTGGCAGGGATGTAAAGAATTGGTATCATTTCCTTCTTACTCGCGAACCACCCGAACCTGGTGCTTTCTTTTTTGGAATGTTATTACTTGATTCAATTTCCTTAATAGACACGAGCCGTTACATTGATCTGTTCCGTTACGGATGTTGGGCCATTTCATTTAAGTTACCAAATTTTGGGCATAGAGTTGTCCACAGGATTCCTTTATCTTCCTTTTAATGTCCGTGAGATCAGGAATCATGGCTTCTCTTTCATTTCTGGTACTAGTAATTTACATCTTCTCCCTGATTTTCTTGGTTTAGACCAGCTGGAGGTTTTCCATTTTAGTGATCTTTTTTTTTTTTTTTTTTTTTTTTTGCGGTACGCGGACCTCTTACTGCTGTGGCCTCTCCTGTCGCGGAGCACAGGCTCCGGATGTGCAGGCTCAGCGGCCATGGCTCACGGGCCCAGCCGCTCCGCGGCATGTGGGATCTTCCCAGACCGGGGCACGAACCTGCGTCCCCTGCATCGGCAGGCGGACCCTCAACCACTGCGCCGCCAGGGAAGCCCTAGTGATCTTTTTAAAGAAACTATTTTTGGTTTCATTGGTTTTTCTTTGCTGTTTTCCAGTTTTCAACGTTCAGTGAGTTCTGCTCTAATTTTTATTATTTATTTATTTGTCTCCTTGCTTCAGGGTCCAATTGATCTTCTTCCTCCAGTTTTCTAAGGTTGAAGCATAGATTATTGGCTTCAGATTTTTCTTCTTTTTAAATATATTCATTAAATGCTATAAATTGCCCTCTAAGCACTGCTTTCCACAAATTTTGATGTTTTATGTTTATTAAATAAACTTTTAAAATCTTAGAAGAGTTTTAGGTTTATAGGAACATTGCAAAGGTACAGAGTTCCCATATATCCTGTTTCCCTTATTATTAGCATCTCACATTAATGTGATACCTTTATTACCACTAATAAAGAAATATCGATAGAGTACTATTATCTAAAATCCATATTTTATGCAGATTTTCTTAGTTGTTAAGCAATGTCCTTTTTCTGTTCTAGGAACAGAAAAATTAGTTGTCATGTCCCCTTGGGTTCCTCTTGGGTGTAGCAGTTATTCATGCTTCCCTTGTTTTTGATAATCTGCACAGTTTTGAAGAATATTGTCAGGTCTTTTATAGAAAGCCCTTTGATTTATTGTATTTTCATTTTCATTTAGTTCACTTTAACTGCTCTTGAGACTTCTTATTCGACCCATGTGTTATTTAGATGTTGTGTTGTTTAACCTGAAAATAATATGGGATTTTTCAGCCACTTCCCTGCTATTTATTTCTAGTTTAATTTTATTGTGGTCTGAGAACACACTCTGTCAGATTTCTATTTTTAAAAATGTATTAGGTTGTGTTTAATGGCCCAGAATGTGGTTTGTCTTGGTGACTGTTCCATGAAAACTTGGGAACAAATATGTATTGGGCTGTTGTTGGATAAAATAGTCTATAAATGTCAATCAAATCAAGCTAATGGGTAGGATACTCAGTTCAACTGTGTCCTCACCACTGACTGGATCTATCTATTACTAACAGAAGAGTGTTGAAGTCTACAACTGTCGTAGTGGATTTATCTGTTTCTCCTTGCAGTTCTATTAGTTTTTGCCTTGTGTATTTTGATTCTCTGTTGTTAGGCGCATATGTGTTTAGGTTTGTTATGTGTTTGTAGAAAATTGACCCCTTTATCGTGACGTCATACCCCTCTTTATCCCGGATAATTCTCCTTGTTCTGAAGTCACCTCTGTCTGAAATTGTATGGTCATTCCAGCCTTCTTCTGACTAGTGTTAGTTTGATATATCTTTCCCCAAACCTTTAATTTTTTTTTCTGGTTAAGGCAATATTTTATTTTATTTTTATTATTTTTATTTATTTATTTTTACAGTAGGTCCTTATTGGTTATCTATTTTAGATATAGCAGTGTGTACAGGTCAATCCCAACCCCTTACTTTTAACCTCTCTGGGCCTTTATAGTTAAAATGAGTTTCTTGTAGATAACATATAGTTGGGTCTTTTTTCTTGTTTTTTTAACCCACTATGACTCTCTCTCTGTCTTTAAATTGGGATGTTTAGACTGTTCCAATTTAAAGTGATTATTGATGTAGTTGGATTCATATCTACCATGTTTGGAACTATTTTCTACCTGTTGCATTTGTTTTTAGTTTCTTTTTTCACTCTTCTTTTTCTGCCTTTTCAGGTTTTAACTGAGCATTTTATATGATTGAACTTTATGTCCTCCCTTAGGATATCAATTGTACTCTATTTAGTGGTTGTCCTAGATTTCTCAATATATAGTTAAATATTTGAAGTCCACCTTCATTAATGCTCCACTGATCCACACACAGTGTGGTTATATTCCTAATCTTCCTTCCCATCATTTATGGTATTGCTGCCATTTATATTAATTATCTATATGCTATATTATCCAATACATTGTTATTATTTCAAGAAAATAGTTATCTTTTAGATCAGTGAAGAATAAAAAATAAAAGACTTTTACCTTCATTCATTCTTTCTCTTTCTTCTTTTCTTATATATGCATTTGATGCCATAAATTTTCCTCTGAGCATTTAGAAATATTTAATTTTTTTCTTTAGACTTGTTTGATCCATATGTTATTTAGCAGTGTGTTGTTTACTCCAAATATTTTGAGATTTTCCAGCTAGCATTATGCTATTGATTTCAAGCTTAATTCCATTGTGGTGTGCAAGAATGTTTTCTATGATTTATATTCTTTTAACTTTGTTAAGGTGTGTTTTATGGTCCAGAATGTCTATCTTGGTTAATGTTGCATGTGAGCTTGAGAAGAGTATCATGTATTCTGCTGTTGTTGGGTGAAGTATTCTATAAATGTCAGTTAGATCCAGTTGATAGATAGTGCTGTTCAGTTCAACTACATCCTTTCTAATTTTGCGCCTGCAGGACCTACCAATTATGATAGAGGGGTATTGAAGTCTCTAACTCTAGTAGTGGATTTGTCTATTCCTCCTTGTAGTTCTATCAGTTTTTGCCTCACATATTCTGACATGGTCATTAGGTATATACACATTAAAGATTCTTAAGTATTTGTGGATAATTGATCTCTTTATCATTATGTAAAACCTCTCTTTATTCCTGACACTTTCTCCTATTCTGAAGTCTGTTTTGTCTAAAACTAATATAGCCACCTAAGCTTTCTTTTGATAAGTATTATCCTGGTATACCTTTCTCCGTTCCTTGACTTTTAATATATGTGTGTCTTTATATTTAAAATGGGTTTCTTATATATAATATGTAGTTGGATCTTTTTATAAAATCCACTCTGACAGTATCTGCCTTTTAATTTGTTTATTTAGACTGTTGACATTTAAAGTGATGATTGATATAGTTGGATTAATATCTACCATGTTTAACACGGTTTTCTACTCATCACATTTGTTGGTTCTTTCCATTTTTTTAAATCTCCCCTCTTTTTCCACCTTCTCTGGTTTCAACTGACTATTTGATTATTCTATTTTCTGTCCTCTGTTAGCATATCAATTACCTTTCTTTTTAAAAATTTAGTGGTTTTCTTAGAGTTTGGAATATACATTTACAACTAATCTAAGGCCACCTTCAAACTGCATTATGTTATCACTTCACATGTCATATAGGTTCCTTATAACAGAGTGTTCTGAATTCTTCCCTCCCATTTTTCATAACATTGCTGTCATTCATTTCTTTTATTCATATGTTATAATCACTCAGTACATTGTTGTTATTATGAATTTGAACAGTTATTGCTTAAATAAATTAAGAATAAGAAAAATAAAGGATTTTCTCTTACCTTCATTCTTTCTCTCATGCTCTTCATTTATGTAGATATGAATTTCTGACTTGTATAAGTCTTCTTCTCTCTGAAGAATACCTTTTGCATTTCTTGAAGGGCAGGTTTTCTGTTGAAAACTCCCCTCATTTTTTGTTTTTTGAGGAAGTATTTCTCCTTCACAGTAGAAAGGTAACTGTGCTGAATGCAGAAATCTAGGTTGGTTGGTTCTGCTTTCAACACCATGAATATTTGACTCCAATCTCTTCTTACATGCATGGTTTCTGATGAGACGTCTGAGGTAATTCTTATCTTTGCTCCTCAAAATGGCAAGGTTTTTTCCTCTGGTTTCTTTCAAGATTTTGTCTTTGCTTTCTTGCAGTTTGAATATAATATGCATATGTGCAGATTTTTAGTATTTATCCTACTTGGTATTCTCTAAGCTTCCTGGATTTGTGGTTTGGTGTCTGTTATTAACTTTGGAAAATTCTTAGCCATCATTACTTCAAATATTTCATATTCTCCAGCATCTCTGTTTCTTATCATTCTGCTATTCCTATTACACATATCCAGCTCCTTTTGTAACAGCCCCACCTTTCTTGGATATTCTGTTCCCTTTTTCTTTTCATACACTTTTTCTCTTCCTAATTCAGTTTTTGAGTTTTTATTGACACATCTTTCAAGAACCTCTATTCTTTCTTTGTCTGTGCCTGCTCTATTTTGATAGCCCATCAAAGGCATTTTTTTATTTTGGTTAAAATATTTCTGATTCATGTCAGTTCTCTCTGATTCTTTCTCAGACTTTCCATCTCTTTAATTAAATTGCCCATCTGTTCTTGAATGTTGTCTCCTTTTTCCATTAGAGCCTTTAACATATTAATCATAGATATTTAAAATTCATAGTCTGGTAATCCCAACATTTGTGTTATATCTGAGTTTGGTTTTGATGCTTAACTTTGTGTCTCCAGACTATGTTTTTTCCTTGGCTTTTCACAAGACTTTCATTTTTTTTTTTTTTTTCTGAAAGCTGGACATGATGTATCCGGGAATAGGAACAGAGGACATCAATATTTAGTGTAAGTTTTTATGTTGCTCTGCCAGCGTGTGGTGCCTCCTGATGTGCCAGATCTTCTGGTTTCTTTGCTTGCTGTTTCCCCTCCTGTTGTCTTGGGTTTACCTAAGAACTCCTTGTTAAACTGAGTTTGTACTTTGCAGCTCTTTCTATTGTAACCCCTGCTATCATATTGGAGACCTGTTGGTGGTAAGGTGTCGGGTAGGGGCAGTGTTCTATGGTCTTATGATTAAATTTCAGGTTTTATTATTGAGTCTGAATTCTTGAGCTATGGCCCTCAGTAGTGTTTTTAGTCTTTTTTATTCTTGCCTTAGTGAGACAAGAGGACTAGAAGTCAGATGAGGCTTTGGTAAAGCGGTTTCTCTTGAGGGCAGGCTTTGTTACAGAAACGGAACCTACTGGGTCTGTTTGGTTACTTTGCCCCTGCCCTTCCCTGATGCATAATATTTCTTTGATCTTCAGATCTTCAGTCTGAGACCCAGCTGGAGCTCCTGGCAGTAAAGTCTACAAAAGACTGGGTCTCCAGCAAGTCCACGCTCAGCCTCCAGAGATTCTTCAGTCACTGTTTAAGTGTCCTGCCAATTCCTGGTCCTGCTGGCTTCTGCTCCCAGGAAGCTGATCTCAGCTGCAATTCTCTGCATCCCCTGTGTGTCTCTTCAGTTTGCCCTGGGACCTCAATTCTCTGATGGAGCTAAGTTGTTGATTTTCAGTTTGCTCAGTTTTTTTTGTGTTGTGAAGGCAGGAGTGATGACCTCTGAGCTCTTTTTATGTTGGAGATGAAGCTGGAAGTCTCTGCGTGTATTTACAAAGGCACAATGTGTAATCACCGCAGCCCAGCAGATGCTTCCCTACAGACCCCTGGTGGGAGCAGAGAGATGCCCATGACTGGTCCCAGGTTCCTTACCGGTGATGTGCCTTCCACCCTCCTTCCTTCTTGGCCTGACAGAGGAATGAGGACAGAATACCATGAACACTGCAGCAAATGGTGTAGCTCACAGGCTGATTATAATATTGGTGCTGTTGGTAAATCTTTCTCTGGGCATAATTCTATCCCAGTGGTTCCTCAGCTAAGCAAGCATCGACCCTAATTAAAAGCTTGCAAAGGTAAAATAGATAGCTAGTGGGAAGCAGCCGCATAGCACAGGGAGGTCAGCTCGGTGCTTTGTGACCACCTAGAGGGGTGGGATAGGGAGGGTGGGAGGGAGGGAGACACAAGAGGGAAGAGATATGGGAACATATGTATATGTATAACTGATTCACTTTGTTATAAAGCAGAAACTAACACACCATTGTAAAGCAATTATACTCCAATAAAGATGTTAAAAAAAAAAGAATCATACTTTCAAGTACCTTGCATAAGATAAGCAGAAAATTTCTTTGTGGTGTCAAAGCTTTCAATATAAATAATTCTTTATCTGATGATTCCTAAAGATTCAATCTGAGATATTTATTTTATAAAACTCATTATATTGACAATATCTTTCAAATAAAGACTTTGAAAATGAAAAAACAAAACCAAACCCTGCAGGATCTGTCTGACTGTGTCTGAATGTGACCTAACAGGTGTGATGGGAAGTGGAAGGAGTTAGGATCTCTCCCCAAGGTCAACCAGGCCTGCTCAGCAGGAGGATTGCTCGTGGGCACGAGGGGAAGGAAGACACCGTGGCCAAGTGCTGTGACTTCTCTCTGAGCGGTGGCCTGTGATTGGTGCTGCCCTTCTGGCAGGCCTCATGTGGCTCCCACCCCCACCCCCCACCCCAGCTCCTGGCTGGCCCCCTGCTCCCATGTCCAGGTGTCACGGTCCCTAACCCACACTGCTGCCTACAGCCTCTGTACAGGACACCTAATTCTTGCATGGCAGTCAGGGCAATCTTTAAGAGGAAAGATTGGCTACCGCTATCTCAAACCTCCAAGAACCTCCCACATTCCTGAACGGGAATCCAAGCTCCCTCCCCGGTTGGGTTGCTGAGGCCTCACTCATTTCACCTGCCTTCCTGTTTTCTAACCACACGGCCTCCCTGCCTCACCTTAAACCCTCCAAACTCTCTGCCTCTGACATTTTCCCAGCCCGGCCCTCTGCCTGAGCAGCCTTCCCTCGGCCTCTGTGCTCCTGTCCCCTGGTCTATGCTGCTCCCTGCTCTCACGTCCCTCCCCAGAGCCCCCCTCCTGGCCACCACATCCTCACCAACCTGGATGCTCTCAGCCTTCCCCCTGCTGGGCCTCATGCAGAAGGAAAGCATCCACATTTATCACATATTTCAAGAGACAGCAGTAAATCCAGCCTGGGCCCTCGGGTGGGGGCTCTGAGTCACACCTGGTCCCTGTATACGCGTTTACTTGTTTTCTTTATTGTTTCTTTCTCTTTTCTTTCAGCAGATAAATATCTATCTTGCTCACCTCTGTGCTCTCAGCACCTAAAGTGTCTCTGACCCTCTGCAGACCTTCAGAACCTATTTATTGAATAAAAGAATGAAGCTGGCGATGCTGCTGTCCTTTAGGGTGGCTGAAACCCAACAGGGGATAAGACCCTGTGGGTCGGGGTGGGCCCTGGGGACGGTGGTGCCCCACGCTCCCTGTAGGGACTTCCACACCTCTCTCCGGAGGGCACAGTGGAGGCCGTCTTCAAACCCTCGTGCAGAGAAGGCAGGAAAAAAAAGACCAGATTCTGGGTGGGGGGAGGAGAGTGGGGGAGGATGTTAAGCCAATAAGAAAACCCTTTTACATTTGCTGCTGTAAAACTTTATAGAGATTTCTCAACACACGACATGAATAATAACCACGCTTTCTTTTCAGTAATTGCCAAACCAACAAGCCTGTGAGGCCCTTTGCGGGCAGGGTAATCCCTGGGCACCGGCCCTGGGCAGGAGGCCCCCGCAGAAGGCACTTAGTGTCCAGGCGGGCCTGGGAATCAGGCAGCCACTTTCAGAGGGAGCCAGCTGGGCATCCGCCCACCCCGGCCCTCCCGGTAGGCCCAACTGCCTGGCCCACAGCAACCTCCAGTGGCAGGGGTGGAATTGCTCCAGTCTGTTCCAGAGCCTTCTCTCCCCCAGTCTGACTGGGGTGAGTGGGGGTGGATCTGCAATGATCTCATGCCCCGTATAGGGCTTGGTTCTCCCACCATTGGCGGGGGTGGGAGGTGGTGAGCCCCTCCTAACTCTGGGCCTCGTTCTCTCAGCTGGTGAAGGAGGGAGTGGACCGGGCAGCTTAGCTCAGGGAACTCAGTCCACACGGGGAGCCCCAGCCCAGCAGAGGCGGGCACGGCCCACTGAGCAGGAAGCTGGGGTCTGGGCCTGGGGTGGGAATGGTCAGAGAGCAGGGGGCTAGGATCGGAGCCGGGAGAAAAGATGCTACTCTGTCCTCCCTCCTTCCCTTATGAGCTCCCTCCCTCTCGCCACAAATTAGACGGTTCCTTAGAATTTCTCTAGATCATGCTCACTATACAAAGAGAGCAAATTTAAGTGTCTCTTCTCCCCTTCATCCTATTTCCATTTTCAGTTCCCGAAATGTCACAGGTTGTCTCTCCCCGGCGCCCACGCTCTATGGCAGCCTATCACACAGGTAATGATTTATGCTGCGACACCCAGGTGTGGGCTCGTGGGTCTGATGCCCAGGCTTCAGGGCTGGCAGCGCATCTACACCTGCAGAGCTCCCTCCCTGCAATCCTTCCACCCGGGCTGCAGCTCACCTGACAGCTGACGAGGCAGCGTCTGGGAGGGGAGCGACATGTTCACATTCATGGGTGTCCTGCCCACAGGCCAAGGCTTCTTCCACGGCCCGTGCAGGCAGACAGGGCAGGCGCCCTTCTGCCTGACCGCCTGGGGTTCAGGGTATGTGTGTGTGTGTGTGTGCGTGTGCATGTCTACATGTGTGGGGTATGTGTGTGCATGTGTGTGAGGGTGTATGTTTGTGCATGTGTGTAAATGAGTGACTGAATGTTTATGTATGGGTGGATGTATAATTTTGTATGTGTGCATGTATGTGTGAGCATATATATCTGTGTGTATGTGGGGGCACACATGCATGTGTGTTTGTGCACATGTACACACATGTGATGGCGCACACGCACACACATGTTTGTTATGTGCACATACATGTGTGTGTGAGCATGCAGGCACGTGGCATGTATGCTTGCACATGTGTTTGTGTGCATGTGCATGTGTGCACGTGTGCATTGCTGCGTATGTGCGCGCATGTACGTGCATGAGTGTACATACTTGTGTGTGCACATATACACTGTGTTTGCGTACGTGTACATATCTGTGAGTGTGTGTGCACACGTCTCAGAAGAGAAAGGACAGGCAGCCACACCTGGGAGGCTCATCCTGCTATTACCCCACAGGCAAGCCTCCCGCACGGAGCACCTGCACTAACAAGCCCTCGCCCTGTCATTGTCCCCAGGGCCTCCTTCCTGGCACCGTCCCCGCCCAGGGGCCTGGGGTGTCCCTGCCCAGGGCTGGCCCTCATTCCTAGGTCCTCGGAGTGGGCCGCCTGCCTTTCGAGCTGGCTCCTGAGGCAGCATGCCCTCGCCTAGCATCTCTGCCGCCCAGGGTCTCTGCAAGTCCAGTGGCCCTGGGGTGGCCCCGCCCCAGCCTGCCCTCTCATTGAGCCCAGAGCCCGGGAGCCTGTGCTCGTCAGCATCGCAGACACGGGCCCAGCCGTGGCCATCTCACCGTCTGCGTTAGGCTGTGAGCTCCCTGCTGATGGGGGGGCTGCTGCCTTATGCTTCCTGGACCCCGCCCCACCCCGTCCGTGGGAAAACCCTTCAGAAACCTGGACTCGCCTGCTTTGCTGAAGACTCGAACAGAACTGGACGCAGGCCCCTTCTCCCATGCGCCGCTCCATCCGTATTCCACGTGGCCCCAACTGGAGCTGTTCCCAATGTCAGCCAAGGGCATCTGTGCTGCCCAGCCCCCAGGGAGCAGCAGCACGCACTCCATGGTCGGCCCTCCAGAACGTGGGGCCTCCCTCTGTGGACGGGACCCTGAGTGGGCCCAGGCTCCCCATAGGAAGCCGGGCAGTGGGAGGCCATTTGAGGCACTGCACCCTCCTGTCACAGCCTCCTCTTCCCCAGACCTCAGACCTGAATCCACAGGGAAGCCCAGCCCAGGTCCTGCGATTTCCTGGTGAGCCTGCAAATGGCGAACATCCCCCTCTGGAGCATTTTTGTGATGGGCTCATTTCACGGAGAGGGACATTTTCGAGGCTCCTCCGTGTGGCAGCCTGTGTCGGTCCTTCCTTCCTGTACGTGGCTGAATAATGTTCCTTCGTCTGGATCGACCACATTCTGCTCACCCATTCTTCTCTGGATAGACACGTGGGCTGTTTCATCTTCTGGCAGCCGTGAACCTGTGTGTCCATGTTTGTGTCTCACTATTATTTCAAGTCACAAGGAGCACACGGTTTCATGATCCTCAGGAAGAGCACCAGCTTCTTACAGACCCACTCGCTCTGTCCCCACCAGCTTTAAATCTGCTAAATTGGGCGCCAGGTCTGCAGTTTCCCGCCCACAATGTCTCAAAAAACCCCAAACCAGAGACCACCCCGAGGTTGCAGCAGGGTGATGCTCCCTCTTTCTCTGCGATGTACGACGCACAGGTGAATTTCCCGCCCGCCCCGATTTCTGTCACTTCTGTTCTCGTGTGTCCTCATCTCATGCTTGTGAGAGAATGTGGTTGAAAGCAGACTCATCTCAGGGCATCCACAGGAGACTGGGGAGGCACTTCATCGTCTGCCCGTGGCAGATGGATAGGAGCTAATTTCCTTCCCTGGGTTTTGACAACGTGCCCGGCTCACAACGTCTCTCTTATTTGTCAAAGGGAAGAACAATGGGGCTGCGTGCCACCTCCTTCGTGCGGGATCCAGCCCACTTTGTCAGATTCGGCGTGAGCCTCATTTTCATTACCCGTGCACGTGTTCTGATAAAATATTCATGCGGGTCGCCTCCCCAGCAGACTTCAACCATGCTGCATGGAGCAGAGAGGAGGGCACTGCCAAATACATAAACACTGCATGGGCACAGAGTAAATGAGAAGCTGCCGAGACACAGGAAAGACACTAGACCAGAATTCATCTTTCACGCCGCTTAAAGGCACAAGTCACAGAGAGCATCGCCCTTCGTCGCCATGGGCCGGGGACGCCCCGTTCTCGACATCACCGTCTGCAGCTAAGATAACATCCAGCATCCCGAGGTGCGCCCCCGCCCAACTCAAGGCCTGGGGTCTTGGAAAAGGCAGGCTGCACATCGGCTCCAGGAGGCTGGGGGAGGGGGGTCACCACCTTGTTTCAGGTCCACGCTGTGTGTCCAGAACCGTGGTCTCAGGTACCAGGCATGCGCAGCTGTTTCCTCCTGCACAGAGATCTAGAGGGGTTGCAAGGCCACTGTCTCTTGGTTTTGGAGGGCTCTCTCCCTGGCAGCTTCCCCTCGACTTCTCCCTTCCTGTGCGCTCTGCACTCTCTCCCGCCGCCCCAGCCCCGAGAAAGTCAGAACAGAGCACGCACACCCTGAGGCTTCCGTCCCTTCCTCTTCCTCTCAGAGGGTGGACCTCATGAATCCGCCTCTGCTCTCATTGCCTCTGAGCCCAGACCTCTCCCCACTGAGCTTTGCAAGCAGGCCCTTTTAACTAACCAAAGATGGCATGGGAGAGCAGCCCACATGTTATCAGTGGCTCAGAGTGTATTCTCTGCAAAGGCAACTGGGAGGTCAGAGGACCACACGTTTATTCAACAGGGAACTCCTGAGCGCTTGACATGGGGAAAGGCTGAGCTTGGCACCCCGGGTACCTAACAACAAACAAGACACCATCCCAGTGGCAGAGGGGCTCATATTCCAGTGGGAGGGGATCCTCTGTGTCTGGGGTATGATAGAGAAGGTGAGGACATGAAGGAAAGACACATAAAATCCAATGAGAGGAGAAAGAATGCACCTGTGTTGGGGATATTTAAATTGGGTTTTGAGGGATGAATAGAAGTTCATCAGGTAGAGTCTGTAGCATCTTCAAAGGCTCAGAGGCACACAGCAGGACAAGAAGTTCAGTGCTTTGCAGGTAGTTGCTGGGGAGGCTGCAGGCAGGTGTGTCTGGAGGGAGGGTGCATGAGAGATGAGGTTTGAGAGATGGGCCGAGTATTGATAATTAAGGGGTTTGTGAATAACGGAAAATCATTTTAAGTTTCTAAACAGAATGTGACGTGGTCATATTGATTTTTAAAAATTCATTTATTTACTTTTATGGCCACGCGGCATGCGTGATCTTAGCTCCCCAACCAGGGATCGAAACTGCGCCCCCTGAAGTGGAAACGTGGAGTCTTAACTACTGGACCCTGGGGAAGTCCCTGTATTGATGTTTTAGAAGAGTTGATTTGGTAGAGGCCTTGAGGCTTCTCCGGGACGATGCACTAACAGTGGACCATCAGTGACCTCGGAGAAGGGTTTCCCTGGGTCCTGTTTCAGAATCATCACCTCTGGAAACGTGTAAATCCACCTCGGCCGTTTGCCCAACATGCTCCTCCAGGCTGCACACCAGACAGAGGGTCTGGACTGCGCTTGGAGACCCCGCAAGGCAAAGCACACACCGCATCCCGGAGCCCCCTACCCAAGGATCCCTCAGCCCCCTGAGAGGCGATCAGAAGGGCAACGCCTGCAGGTGACTCTTACCTGGTTAAAGGCACGTGGTGACCCCCCGATGCCTTTTCTCACCCCCCTTTCTGTTCTTCTTCCTAGTTCTCCTGCCTCTGTGTCCAGATTTCTTCAGGGGCAGGTAAGAGAAAAGCGACTTAAACCAGATTAAACCAGACTCTCGGGTCTCAAGGTAAACAAATTTGGGGGCTCAAAACCCTTCCGTCCCCCTGCCCACCCTCTCTCCCATCTCTGCTCCTTTCGCACGTTTCCATGGTCCTCCTGGGAGATAGTGGGGCCTCCTCCAAGCTGCACAACAAGGCAGCAAGCGGAGCACTTTTTTGCAGCCAGAGAGGAAAGACCACCCTCTCTGAGATCCAGCTTGGAAGAACCCTAGAGAAGATGTCTGACCTGCATCACGGGCCCACCCACTGGACTCCAGGGTCTCAGGACCGAGGTCCTGGAAGAGTCCTGTCTGGACAGTTTTCAGAGAACAGAGTCACTGACCCTCTTAGTGTGAGTGTGTGTGTGTGTGTGTGTGTGTGTGTGTGTGTGCGGGGGACAAAGACCTGGCCATCCTCACTGGGAGCCAGGCATCCAGATGTCTGTACCTCATGCTAATTTCAGCTCATCCATGATCAGGTGTGAACTACACACAGCCAAACTTGCTTGGCCTCGGGGCAGCAGGCTGGGCGTGCTGGGTCCTGCTGGGTCATGGACGCTCCAAGTCCTGATTCTTGCATGAGGAGTGGGCAGACCCCTGGGCCCCTGGGGTAACGTGCACCTCTGGGATTTTCCAGGCAGTTCACAGACTTTCTCCAACACACTGTGGTCATACTGGTCTTGTCATAAAGTTAACGGGAACGGGGAGAGAATGAAAGGATCTTTGATTTATTTTATTTTTTTCCAATTTGTAAAATCATGCCCTCTGAGAGCACGTTGCCTCCAGGCTCGAGCACAGAATTTAAAAACATTCAATTAAAAAACTCAAAGCAGGCTTTTCTGGGGCTGGGGTGAGCAGAGCTTCTCTGGAGGCAGCCCCGCCAGGGCAGGTGGCAACCAGCCCTGGTGGAGCTGCGGGCCTGCCCGGCTGCACGGGGTCCACGGGGCCAGACGCGCAAGCTCTCAGGCGGGCAGAGCTGCAGTGCTCAGCCCTGTGAGGTGGCCGCGTTGGGTCAGCGCTAATTGGAGGCTGGCGAACAGTCAGACTACACAGTCAAGGGATTGTAAACAAACGGGCAGACAAGGTTTGCTGCTAGTGGGCCTGAAGGTCTGGGAGTGCCACCTTGTCCAGGAAGGCCTCCCTGCAGCTGTCTCGTCTGCTGTCCTGGTGCTGGGCTGGGTCAGGAGTAGTCGAGACAGCTCCCAGGTGGCCGTGGCTTCAGTCCCAATGAACAGATCTCCTGGAAGATGAAGCACCACTTCTGCAGAGGAGTTGTTGATGTCTTCATGCTCATCCAGGAAGTTCTCTTTAACAGCTGAGGATTCCCCTTCATTCTGGGTGGCATCCTTGTTGTGGCTGAATTCAGACCCCGGCCCCAAATTCAAATATTTGGTCCTAACTCCAAGAACCTCCAAATGTGACCTTACTTGGATATAGGGTCCTTGCAGATGTCACTGGTTAAGATGAGGTCAGTAGGTTGGGCTCTGAACCAGTGTGACCCGTGTCCTTATAAAAAGAGGAAATTTGGACACAGAGACATGCACTCAGGGAGAATGCCATGGGCTGAGGCTAGAGAAGTGGCAATCCGAGTGATGCTTCTACAGGCCAAGGAGCACCAGAGACGGCCAGCAAACCAGCAGAAACTGGGAGAGGGGCCTGGAGCTGATTCCCCTCGCGGCCCTCGGAAGGGACCAATCAATACGTTGATCTCAGGCCTCCAGAGCAGTGGGAATAAATTCAGGCGGTTTAAGCCACTCAGCCTAGTGCTTTGTTATGATAGTCCTGGGAAACTAACATAGTCATAAGCAAAGGAGTGGGCGCCTCCCATGTGCTAGGCAATTTCCACAAGCGCCGCCTGCCCCAGCAGGAAAGGAATTACCCACCTTCTCCAGAGAACGTGGAGTCTCACAGGTGCTGAAAATGGAAAGTCTCACTGAGGGTGGAGACGGGATTCTGCATGGTTTCTGGCCCCTGGAGCCAAGGATCCTTTGCTCTGCCCTCCCCGAAGCCAAGCTGCTGCCCGCAGGGGGATCCAGGACCTGGGCAAGAGAGGCCACCAACAGCCTGGCTGGTGGGTGTTTCCTTACGTTTGCTCTTTTTCCAGCTAAGCTCATCCTTTTTAGGTGTGCGGATCTATAGATTCTGAAAAAAAGAACACAGAGGTGTAACGACTACTACAACCGAGATATGGAACATTCTATCACCCAAAAGCTGGCCTCAAGCCCTTTGCCGTCAGCCCTCACCTAAACCCCGGGCTGTAGCAACCACTGACCTATTTTTGTCCCTAGAGTTTTGCCTTTTCTGGGACGTCGTATGAGAGAACCATACAGCTTGCCTCCCTTTGAGTTTGGCTTCTTTCATTCACAATAATGCTTTGAGAGTCACCTGCGTTACCACAGGTACCGGTAGTTTGTTCCATTTTTGTGGCTCAGTAGTATTCCCCGTGTATGTTCACCAGTTGAGGGACATCTGGGTTGCTTCTGATGTTTGGCTATTTTGAATAATGCTGCTATGAAAATTGCATACATATTTATGTACAAACATATAATTTCCTTTCCCCTGGGTAACTACCAAGGACTGCAACCATTCGGTAGTGTGAAAAGTATATATTTCAGTTTTTATAAAATCCATCAAGCTAGTTCCTAAAGTGACAGTGCCATCTTGTTTACCCCCAGTTGCTCCATTGTCACCGACACTTGGTTTTATCTGTGTTTTTGTTTCTAGTCACTGTTGGATGTACGGATGGTATCTCATCTTGAGGTCAGTTTGCGTTTCCCTAATGACTAATAATGTTGGGTATCTTTTCACATGCTTGTTAACCACGTTTATCTCTTCTTTGGTGAACTTCCTGTTCAAATGTTGAGCCCATTTTCCGTTGGGCTTTTCTTAGTATTGTTACTGAGTTGTAGGAATTGTTTATATATACTGGACACAGTTCTTTATCAGATATTTGATCTGCAAATATGTTCTTCCAGTATGTGGCCTATCTTTTCATTGCCTTAGAGGTGTCTTTTGAAGAGCAGAAGTTTTTAATATTGATGAAATTCAATTAATGGATTGTGCTTTGGGCATCATGTCTAACAGAACTGTGGTCAATCAGGAGTGTGTCTCTCTTTATTGGGGGAGACCCACAGTCTCCTCAGGGGTCCTGCCCATGATTTTAGGGGTCTTTCCCTTAAGCCCTCGCCCCATCGAGTACCCTCCCAAGGCCCCTGGTAGGACGCGTGACTTCTACCTCCAGAAGTCTTAGATGGACCAGAATCGCATTTGGATTGAAGCACGTGCCTTCCTCTGAATGGGCGTTTACTGCCCATTCTATCGAGGAGTCATACACTTAACGCATCAGTATAAATTACCAGCGGCTATGCAGTAGCTCAAATGTCACAAATAATAGAGTGTCGGTGACTTAAAAATGTGCCCAATTAGAAAGCAGACTGTCTCCCACTGCTTAAGACTGAGGAGAAAATTTAAGTACAAATATTAAATAGTCTTTTAACGTTGAGCCCAAACTTTGCATGTTCAAATACAAAAAAACGAGCATTTGAATCCCTTCACCTTGCAACTTGTATTTTGCTGAGAGCACTGTTCCTGCAAAGTTTGCCTTCCTTGGCTGCTGAGTCTGACCTGGTTCCCCCTGGAAAGTCAGGCTCCTCAGGACCATTTGATCAGAGTTAATCCCGCCGGGCCTGTCTCATGCCCTCGTTTTTAAGCGAGCAGAGGCAGCCCCACACTCACAGAATGTAGAAACCTCCATGCAGGTTACCAGCCTCTAGGGCAGTTTTCCCAGGGAAAGTGATGGTCCTGGAACCAGGTGTTTGGGACAGCTGAGGTCCAGGTTATTGTGGCCAAATGACTCATGTTGCATGAGAGCCAGGGGGTAGATAGAGGGCGTGGAGAGAGAGAGAGATTTTCTGCTTTCAACCTAGTCGGAGGCCGATCAGTGGGTCAAGTTGTCTGCGGTCCATGGCCCTGGAGTACTATTCCTGCAGGCAGGTAATGTCGACTGAAAAAAAATGCATAACCTAAAATTTGCAAGTTATGTATTATTCAGTGGAATTTCTGAGGACTTAAGCTTGGGACGCAGCCTCTCAGATCGCTGTGAGGAACTGCTCTGAAGAGGTCAGGGAGGAGCCAGGATACATGGGAGTTTTTGCAAAAAGACCCAGGTAATCAGAGCCTCAAAAGAGCATTGTTAATTAAAAAAAACAAAAACAAAAAAACTTCTCAAGTTAATGAGTTTAGCACCTTTCTAGGTATGGGAAGATGCAAGAGTCTGGGCTCATTGAGATCATTCCTTTGCTGCGCATCTTAACCATCCGGGAGCCAGCACCCTGCTTTCGCATCCTGGGATCCCTCAGGGCTCGCCATTGGGGCAGCAGCAGTGGCTGAGGGCTCCACGGCTGCAGCATCCTTTGTTTACAGATATGGCAGACGACGTTTTTCATCCACAGTAATTATGACCATAGGTCGTTACCCTGTCTGGGGGGGCGATGCAGAACACACTTAAGTAAAAACCTGCATCACGCCCCCCCCTCAGTTACCTATTTCGGCCTGAAGTCCTCTTTTTTCAACCCACTCAACGAAAACGCAGTAGCCTGTGTCCCTGGCACCCGCTGCCCCCCCGCCTTCCTCGTGAGCAGGCTTGGCCACTCTGACCTTACGTGGCCTTGGAAGCTACCTGTTGCTCTGCAGTTGCTGAGTCCTCTGACACTGTCAACCCCGTGCTGGTCTCCGTCCGAGAGTCTCCCTCATCAGATCCCTCGCGGACCCTGCCTTGGATGTCACAGAAGCCACCACACCTGGGAGGCTGCGGATCAATGCCTGGGTCGTGAACTCTTCTCGACTCTGCCTGTCCTCGGTCTTTGAACAGACGGGGCCTCGAGTAAACGAGGCCTCTTCGGTGGCAGCAGATCCCTTTCCTGCTGTAACATCTTTCTTCTGCCCTGAGAGATATGTCTCTATGGCTCCTTTTCCACGTCCAGAAAGCCTGAGCTGTCACATTTCTAACCTGCGGTTGGAGTTCCCTTTGTCCTCCTCTTGCAGGAGCGATCGTGAGGGGTGGTGAGGGTCTCCTGCTTTTCATTGCTTTTGATGTGGGGACTCAGAATGTGCTCTCTCCTCCTCCAGATTCTGCAGTTCAGTTCTCCACTGGCAGATGAGCATTCAGGAGCCTGGGGTCTGGGCGGACCATCCAGGATTCTCACAAGGCTTGCTCTCCTTCCACTGGCTGGGCTGGGAGCCACACGTACCCCGAGACTGGCCTTGACACCTCCAGGAAGACTGCAGGGCTCCTCTCTACCCCAATGCTCCTGGACCCGTGCACATGGATCACGCCACACCTGCAGCCCACGCATGGAGCAAATGTGTCACCATGAGCCCCCTCTAACTCATCGGGCGGTAACACACTGCTTGTCATAGTTGTCCCCATGTCTGCAAGCGAGGGCTCGGTTTTGGGGATGCTGTCCTCTGTGGGGGGGTGGTGGTCGTCCCTGGGATCCGCCTTCTAAGTTTCCACCTCTCTTCCTCTGTTGATTTCTTTCATCAGAGAAAGCATTTCCGTCCTTCTTGCAACAAAATACTTCCCGTTTCGATCCCATCTTTAAGAGACCTAAATGTGGTGTATCTCCTTCATACTGTCAAGTTTTCCTCTTGGGGGTGGGATCCCTCTCTTCCTTCAGAACCTGACACTCACCCTGCTTTCTCTCTGACACCCAGAGCTCAACCCTTCCTCTGCTCACCTGGACACCCTGGCAGTTCCTTGATCTGCCCCCAAGCTTCTTCCTGGTTCTGAGGCATCAGATCTGTCCATCTAAGGCTTCCTGTTGTGGGGTTTGGACTAACGGTGAACTATATCCCTAGTGCAATAGCCGTCTCCCCTCCCCTGGCAATTCCTCTTCAACCCATTCATGAACACACCCACCAGGCTTTCACAATTCCAAATCCAGAACCTGCCTGAGGTGGTGCTGTAGAGAACATGTCCAGGCGTCTGTGGTTGTGTTAAGACATCATTCCATCCCCTCTTTGGCTCCGGACGCTTTTCAAAACAAGAGGAAGAGGGGAGGATTGAGGCAGATATCTTGTGTCCACTCGTGCATCTTCTTACAGCCTAGAGGCTCCAGCCTCACTCATTAGTTCTCTGTAACCCAAACACCACACAGCCGTCATTGTGCCTCCAGGTCAGCAGGTCCTGAAGACAAAGGTCCTGAATCTCAGTCCGTCTGAGATGCGTCTCTCAGGACCTCACTCTGTGCCCCTCACTCGCCTGACCACTGACACAGAAGATCCTGCAACCCAGGCTGTGGAGATGCTGTGTCCGTGCAGGTGAGGGTCAGCCATTGAGGCCAGGAGACCAGGGTTTATAGCGGCCAGTGCGGTGGAGAGACCTCAGTCAGTTTCCAGTCCCCTCCCTCCGCCCCAGCCACACCAGAGGTCACGGCCACCCCACTCTTCCTACGCTTTCTCCATGCCAGTCTAGTTGTCAAGGGTCATGACCAAGGTCTCCTGGAAAATGTACTGCATGTAGGGGTTTGAGGGGGGAAACTCAACTGAGTGTCTTTTTCTTGATAAATCCTAAACCAATTGAGGAATAATCAAGGGATGCTTTTTCTAGAGCCTTACCAGTGTGGAGAGAGCCTGTCACGGTGAGCAGAGCACAGGCAGGAGAGGAGGGCAAACGTCTTTCACCAGAAGGATCTGGAGAGCAGAGAGGGCAGGCCCCACAGAGCACAGCTTTGCACATGGACCTTGCCCTTGGGAGCACAGCTCACGGGACGTCCAGATGCCCCCACCCCACCCACTGGACAGGCACTCATCCTGGCAGAGAAGGTTAGGAGGCAGGCTCCTGAGGGATGCTGGTGGAAGCTTCCTGAGGAAATGTAAAAGTTCCGCACAAGCAGACTCTGCGTTGGGGAACCCTCGACTCTGTCCTAAGCTCTGAGCAGCCCTTCTTCCCACCAAGATCCCTTGGCTCCAGAAAGGGACCCAGTCATTGCTCTCTTGGAATCCTTCCCCTTTTATCTCCTCCATCTCTCACTGTCGTCCCGGGTTAACACTCCCTCCTGCCAGCGTCTGCTTCCAATGAAGGATCAGAGAGAGAAGACGTCTGCATCTTTTGATGAATGTGTTTGGTCCAGGAAGCGTTTGGGGTCTGGTTTTGAGAAGCTATGGAGAATTGGGGCAGTTCTATCCAGGGCTCCCTTAGTGAAGAGGTGGAGGTGGGCTGGGGCAGCCTGCTTGGAGTCCCGGAGGGGCTCTTTGCTGAATCTGCTCCCTTTCAGCAATGAGGTCAAGGGAAAACCAGAGTGTGTGCCCTGCCATCCCCAGTGGGGGTGATGAGATGAGACCTTGATGTACTAAATGTCAAAGTATTTTCAACAGGAAGTCTGTGTTGTGTCTGAGATACCAATGGGATGGTCATCCATTCTTTAAACAAAAATAAAATCAGAGAATAACAAAAACAGCAAGAACCACAAAGATGGTGGTGATGGTGGTGATGGTGATGATGGTGGTGATGGTGGTGATTGCATTGCATACTCACCACACACCAGGCACTAGGTTCACTCGACTCCTTTGTCCTGAAGGCAAGGGGCTCACACACCCAGAGGCACCAGGCGGTGGGTGTTAGCAGCAGCAGGGCTGCCACTGGAGCCTTGCTCCATGCGGTCCTAACACAGGACTCTTCACATCTCATCCCAGGGACTCAGATTCTTGAGACAAGAAGGCTGTCGGCATTCCTTCCCAGCTCTCGTCCAGGAGTTCCCCATTTGCCTGTGAATCATTTATGAATAACCAGTGGGGCGTCTTGTCACAAACGCTCCACCACGTTGGGCTCTGCCCAGGGCTGCAGGTGCCACCTCCCAAAGTGGCGCAAACAAACAATTACCGACGTCTTACAAGACGTTGCGCCCAAAATTGTTTGTCAGACTTGGGAATTTCACTTCTCTCTTTTGCAAGATCATTTCGGTGTGCACTGCAATTGGATTCTACTTTGGTTTGTAGTATCACTGAGATGTAATAAGGTTAGTAATGATTGCTGAAAACATTCGTCATTGAGTCTTTTTTTTTTTTTTTTTTTTGCTGTACGCAGGCCTCCTACTGTTGTGGCCTCTCCCATTGCGGAGCACAGGCTCTGGACGCGCAGGCTCAGCGGCCATGGCTCACGGGCCCAGCCGCTCCGTGGCATGTGGGATCTTCCCAGACCGGGGCACGAACCCGTGTCCCCTGCATCGGCAGGCGGACTCTCAACCACTGCGCCACCAGGGAAGCCCCGTCATTGAGTCTTTTGAAAGAAGTATCGCATTTGGGAGAAAATAAAAAGGTTGAAATGCATATAATAAATTTGCAGTCAGAGTTGGCCGAGGACTGAGTGCTGAGTTGTGGGACCGGTGGGCAGATGCTCTCCACATCTGGGGTTTCCAGGACCTTCCATCCTTCACTCATGGGTAATACTCACCTCCTTCTTGGTGGCATGTCTTGTGTTCATCAGGGAGCCTGGCCTGGAGTTGGGAGGCTGAGTAGAAGGTGTGGACTGGGGAGAAAGGGTTTGGACCTTTAGGACAAGTCAGGCTTGGGCAAAAATCCCACCTCCTTTGCTCGCTAAATGTGTGGATTTGGGACCTCAGCTTCACCTCGTAAAATGGGGAAATGGAACATAACCCTTGGGTTATTGCAAACATTTGAAGAGACAGGGAATCTAAGAGTCCTACCTGTTTTGAGATGAGTATTCCCCTTGTCCAGGTGAGCTGCAGACGCTCACCAGCTCAGGACCTCCCCACAGACTGGGTCTTCATTCAGATCTCAGGTTAACCCCACACCTGGCCACCCTTGAGGGGTTAGTGAGGCCCCAGCAACACAATGTATCAGAAGGATGCTAAGGGGCTAATGTAAGAAGTAAAAAAATCCCCATTTTTCCCCCAAAAGATTGTTTACTCATTAAGAACTAAATTTTATATTCAGAAAACCTAAACCTGCATCTTGGCTCATTACTTTCTTATTGGCTTGAACTCTATGAAATTGTTATTTGTGTAGGTCCAAAAATAGTTGAACATTGGCAATTTCAGACAGTTCAACTTGATAGCCCTGTGGCTTCAGCCAAATCACCTAGCTTTTCAATGGCCCAGTGTCTGCCTGTTCAGCAGACATCCCAGATAGTTGTGAAAACCAACCCCAGGGGTGGACAGTGGGTGCATACTTGTCAAATCTGAACCCTCCTTATAACATGTGAGGCCGTGTTCTGGGTGGACCGTGGTGAAAGAAGTTTCCTTCCATGACAAGAATAACTAGAAATTGTAAACAAGCCTACATCATCCTTTTGGCTGAAAATTTTAAAAAAGGACAAAAGGAAAAGAATGTGTTTTCCAACTTGAAATTTCAGGCAGAAGGTTTTCCTTCTCTCACAGGGCATCACTTCTGAACATATGTGAGCCCACAGCAAGGCACCATACAAGAGTCTGGCTCTTACTTTGGAAGATGACCTCCCTCGGTGCCGGTCCAGATGTTGTATGGTGAGGCTGCCTCTGCATGGAAAGACAGTGGAAAGATACCACCTGGGGATGGATTTTCCTCCAGCTGGACTCGACTTGCAGATAAGGAAATCTCCCTGCATGCACCATCTCCACCGATGCAGACTGGCGTGGACTCTCGCCTTGGATTCACATAGCGTGCGTGCTCAGACTGTGGGTTCGTGTTAAATTTGCCGTCAAAGAATCCTCCTGGGCCACCAACAGCATAGCTGCTGAAAAGAGACGAGGCCCCATCACATGGGAAGCAAGTGTTTATTGTTGTTTCCAGACTCAAGCTTAAAACTTTACATCCATTCCTGTTTAGTGCCAGCTTTTCCAAACTGGGCCTTTGCTCCAGCTCTCTGAGGTCATTTTTGCTCTCATCTGTCGCCCGACAATGCACATTCACCCTTTCTCCTGCACGTTGGATCAGATGCAATTTGTATCATCTTCTTTACCAGCCATTAACTCTTCATCCATTTAATTCTCTGTTCATGCGAAACTATTTAGTAAGCAAAATTTCAGACAATATTGTTAAGAATTTTCCATGGCAGGTTTGGGCTCTGTTTAGCTATCTGTGCCTTTGGATATGATTGTGTAATTGGGCTGAATTCACCCAGTTGCCCACTTTCCGCATCTGTACATAAGAAATGTTTGTGGGTTGGGTGGTTGATTTTATTTGTCCCAGAGTTAAAGCATTCTAGGATTTAACGAAGAATCAAGTGTTCCTTTATTTTCTCCCATTTTATGACAATACTCAAGCACGCTTCAGTGTTCCACAAACATAAAGGTCTGTTATTATTAAAGTCACTTTAATTATAGCAGCAATTTCCTGTTTATTACACTGTGATTGCACGGAGGGCACGATCACGCCTCCCCCTGGCGTGTCTCAGATTCCGCTATCTGACTGCACGACTGTTGGGTTCTACTCGACATCCAAGGAAGCCTGTCTTCCTGAGTCTCGTTTTCCCTCTAGCTGATGACTATGGCTGGTTTCAGAAGCCATCAGAGGGCCGGGCACGTGTGAACATCCTTGGACCAGGGGATGCCTTCGATCTGTGGCCCAGCCCACTTTTGTCCACAGAGGTTTGCTGGTCTGACTTCCATTCCTCAGTGAGGGCTCCGGAACAGCAGCTCTTCTCTCTTACGATGCACACAGGCTTCCCACCCCTCCTGGCTGACACTGCCCACTGGGCCACCTGCCCTCCAGCATCTGAGCAGAAAAATGACCTCACGTCCAGTACAAAGACATGCCCCTCTGACGAAATAACTTCAGAAAGCCCCGTTTCTGAGCTCCACTGTAAAGGACAAGATGCACTGTTATTGTCATCTGTCCTCAGCATGGAGCTCCAGCTGGTCACATGCTGTCACTATCTAAGGAAGCAGAGGTCAGCGGGGCTGGACATGCAGGCCCCATGGGGAGGGCGCACAGCACATGGGACATGCCATCTTCCACATGCAGGAAGGCAGGAGGGTGGTCTCTGGAGAGGGGGGGCAGAGCAGACTCCGAGAGCTGGAGGATGGTGGAGCCCACGCCAGCAAAAGGACATCTGGGCATCTGAGCTCAGACTGCAGGGGAAGGCGCCGAGGATTTCAAAGGAGGATGCGGTGGGGGAGACCTGGGTGCCGGACAAGGGGCCCAAACGTGTATCTCCTCTCCCCATCGCTCCGTGTGTGGCGTCTGCACCTGAGGGTAACGCCTGTCATTCCAGAAGCTTCAAGGTTCTTTAATTTCTCAGCTCTCTTGACCCACTCCCAGGAGAATACAACTCCCTAACCTCCCTGGATGGGAACACAGAGTGTATCCAGCTGCTGGGCTCGTGGCCGACCAGCCGGGGCAGGACTCCTGAGCGGGGTGTGGACATCTCAGCTGAGTAGGGTGTCTTGCTGAAGCTCCAGGCTGAGCAGCCCCTGGGTGAGACCAGGCCGTGTGAGACCAGGGGCTTGGACAAAGTTGCAGTTCTCTGGCTGGTCCCCACTTTGATCTTTCCTGCAGCCCCTGCCCACAACAGCCCCTCGTTCGCTATCTTTGGGAACAAGCACAGATGTCACACATTCCTGGTGGCCTCTCCTGAACACCGGCTGGCCCCTCCTCCTCTCTGCTTCATGGCCCCTGGGACTCCAGCCTCACTCTGTCATGGCCCGCCTGAGCAGTAGCGATCACTCTTCCTGGCCTGTGACCCCCTCAGTGGCCCCCACCCGAGGGCAGGACTGTCCTTGTCATCTCCATTTCACCGGTGCCCAGTGCAAGCGGGTATAGAGATAGGGCCAAATCTTTACTGAATTGATCATTCCATCTCACTCCTGCTGTTGGAAGGGCAAAGGGCAGGCTGTCTGAAAGCCTGGGCTGAGTCCTGGCTGGGACCTCAGCAAGACCCAGTGTCCACGGACATCAGAGTCCTCCTCTGTCGTCCGTGGTGACTAATGACACCTTCAGTGCCAACCGGCTCAGCTGTGTGGGCGGCAACGAGCCAGAGTCCGAAAGCTCTTTACGTGAAGAGCTGGTGTAGCCTGATGCTTTGTCTGTGGTTTAGAACACAAGCTGCCATCTCTTGTGTGATGTGGCCTTTCTCTGGGGTCCCGGGGGTCCGGTCCCAGGCCTGCAGGACACCGCTCCATGTGATGTGTGCTGCTCTCACTGGCAATGCCGTCAGCGTGTCCTGAGGGCGGGTGCGCCCTGGTCTTCGTGGAGCTGCCCCAGCACACAGGTGTCCCCACAGCCCCCAGGAAGCCATAGCGCCTGGGACAGCCTAGTGTGGATACAGATAGGACATGGGTCCTCGGGTTACATAGGAGGGGTTTGAATCCAGCTCGTCCACCACAAACCATGGGGTCCTCAGGCCACTGAGCCTCCATGGGCCTCAGCAGGAAGCAGACAAAACTGAAGGAGGGTCATTTCTGCAGCCTGGCAGGATTCTGGATGTGTCTGCATAGACCCCCACACATTACAGGTATCAACGTGTGCTACACATCCACCCCCACTTGGGAAATGTGTGTCCTGTGTGGGATGTACACACTATAACACACCCAGGATAGGCAAAGCCAGGTCCTCGGGCTTATCGCCCCCAGCATCCTCTCCCAGACCCACACAGGAAAGACTCCACTTCCACCTGCCTCCCAGAGGGCACCTGCCCCTGATGCGTTAGCCTAGAGTGTTAGAACAACAGCTGTAGCTGCATTTATGGGGCACTTCCATCCACACACTTAACTCATGGGACCCTTAAATCAGCCACTTCAACCTGACACCAAGCACCTGCGTTGTAAGTGGGAAACCGAAGCCTGGGGGCGGGCAGTGGTGGTTGAAGGGACACAGCCAGAGGTTGATGGAGATGGTGCCGGACCCAGGTCTTGTACGAGTTAAAACCCCACACTCTCAGCCTCTGGACCCACCCAAACACTGTGTGTCTTAGCACAGCCCTCCACCTTGACAACTAAGGTCCCTTGGATGGACTGGCTCAATGGGAAGCCCTCTGCGGGGCTCCCATGATGATGCCATCAGAGGTACCGGGGCTGGAGACAGTGGGAGACTCCGGGCTGGCCATCAAGACAGCTTGTCCCAGAGAAGTGGCCAACATGGTAGAGTAGGAAGAACTGGAGCTCACCTCCTCCCAGGAGCACACCAAGATTGCAACTATTTACAGAGCAACTATCCATGAGAGTGGCCTGAAGACTAACAGAAAAGACCTTCTACAGCTCATGATGTAAAAAGGAAGCATGACGAGATGGATAAGAGGAGCCAAGATGCGGGGCAGTCAAGATCTACACCCATGCGCCCCAAATGGGAGGATAATTATCATTGCAGAGGCCTCCCCAAGGATCAAGGGTGTCTGAGCCCCACATCAGCCTCCCCAGGTTAGGGGTCCTGCACTGGGAAGATGAGCCCCCAGAACATATGACTTTGAAACCCAGTAGAGCCTACTTCCAGGAGAACCAGTGGGCTGTGGGAAAGAGACTCCACTCTTAAAGGGCACACACAAATCTCACACATTCCTGGACCCAGGGTAGAAGCAGTAATTTGATGGGGCCCTGGGCCAGCCTCACCTGCTGGCCTTGGAGGGCCTCCCAGCTCCCAGAGGGGCAGGAGCCAACTGTGCTCAGCCCAGGGACATAGACGCAAGCAGCAGTCATTTATGGAAAGCATCCCAGCATGAGGAACTGGTGCTGGTACGTGCCGTTTGGGATGCTCCTCTAGCTTATTAGCACAAGGACATGGCCCTGCCTGCCAGACTCTCAGCATCAGTCTCAAGATGCCCCAGGCCAGGCAGCTAGCTGGGCAGGGACACGACTCCACCCACCAGCAGGCCAGTGGCCATAGGATCCTCTGAGCTCCCAGCAGTGCTGGACCTGGTTCCACCCACCAGTGGGTAGATACCAGCCACGGGACCACCTGGGACACAGCCAGCTGTGTCAGGACTCAGTGCCCTTATCAGCAGGCTGGCATCAGACCCAGAACCACCTGGGCTCTGGCCCAGCCCACCTGAAGGTTGACATCAACTCTGGGACCACCAGGGCCCTAAAACCAGAGATCCCGGGACCCAGCTCCACCTACCAGTGGGGGGCATTAGCCCCAGGATCCCCAGAGCCCCCACAGGTAGCTGATGTAGGACTGGCCTTGGCCACCAGTGGTCTGGTTCTAGCCCTGAGACCACTGCAGCCAGTCAGGTCAAGACCTGGCCCACCCACCAGCATGCCAGCACCACCCTGGGACAGGCTGGGTTCTGGCCCCACGCAACAGCAGGCCAATACCAGCCCTGAGACACCTTCAGTTCCTCAGCCAGTCATGTTAGGATACAGTCCCACCCACCAGTGGGCCCTCACCAGCTCCAGGTAATGCCTGATCCTGCACCCAACCATATCAAGAACTGACCCCACCCATCAGCAGGCTGATACCAGCCCCAGGAACCCCTCCCTCTCTGGGGCTATGGTAACACTGATCAACAGGCCAACACTAGCTCCAGGACACCCTACTCCACAGCCAGACACCCCAGGACCCAGGTCCCCAATTAGTGGGCCAGCATTAGCCCCAGGATCCCCTGATACTCTGTAGCCAATGACCTTGTGACTTGGCCACATCCATTAACAGCCAGCAGCCTCTGCACAAAGGAGGGACCAGGGGTCAGCCAGGTCTACCAGTGTCCACACAGTAGTCAGCCCACCGTAACAGAAGGACTCACACAGCTCACATGGAGGGTACCCCTAAAGCATATAGCTGTAGTGAACATAAGCAAATGTGCTTCTGGGCCACACAGGATGTCTCCTACATAAAGCCACTTCTCTAAGATTGGGAAATGTAACCAACTGACCAAATACATAGAAATGAAAACAGTGAATTAGGCAAAATGAGGCAACAGAGAAACATGTTACAAATGAAGGAACAAGATAAAACTCCAGAAGAAGAACTGAATGAAGTGGAGATAAGCAATCTACCTGACAAAGAGTTCAAGGTGATGATCCTAAAGATGCTTAAAGAACTCAGGAGAAGAATGGATGAACACAATGAAGTTAACAGACAGTTAGAAGATATAAAGAAGAATCAAACAGAGCAGAATAATACAATACAAAAAAATGAGATAAAAATACACTAGAAGGGATCAGCAGTAGATTAGATGATAGAGAGAAATGGATTGGTGAACTAGGCCAGTCTGTTTTTTTTTTTTTTTAAAGTTTCCCTCTTGCTTATGCTATTTTTTATAGTATTTTTTAAAATTAATTATTTATTTATTTTTGGCTGTGTTGGGTCTTCACTGCTGCATGCAGGCTCCCTCTATTTGCAGTGAGCAGAGGCTACTCTTCGCTGTGGTGCACGGACCTCTCATCACAGCAGCTTCTCTTGTTTCAGAGCACAGGCTCTAGGTCCATGGGCTTCAGTAGTTGTGGCATGTGGGCTCAGGTACTAACATTCACATTATAGGGGTCCCAGAAGGAGAAGGGAAAAAGATAGGGGCAAAGAACATATGTGAAGACATAATGGCTGAAAACTTCCCTAACCTGGGAAAGGAAACAGACATCCAGGTCTAGGAAGCACAGGAAGTCCAAACAAGGTGAACCCAAAGAGGACCACACAAAGACACATTGTAATTAAAATGGCAAAAATCAAAGACGAAGAGAAAATGTTAAAGGCAGCAAGGGAAAGCCGAGAAGTTACATACAAGGCAATTTCCATAAGGCCATCAGCTGACTTTTCAGCAGAAACTGCAGGACAGAAAGGAGTGGCACCATATATTTGAAGTGATGAAAGGAAAATACCTACCACCACGAATACTCTACCCAGCAAGGCTTTCATTCATATGTGAAGGAGAAATCAAAAGTTTTACAGACAAGTAAAGGCTAAGAGTTGAGCACCATGAAACCAACTTTACAGGAAATGTTAAAAGGACCTCTCTTAGCAAAAAGGGAAAGGCCACAATTAGAGATGTAAAAAAATACAAAAGGAAAAAATCTCTTTGGTAAAGGCAAATATACAGTAAAAGTAGTAGATAAGTTACTTATAAAACTAGTAGAAAGGTTAAAAGACAAAAGTAGTTATATCAGCTATATCAGCAATAAGTAGTTAAGGGATACAGAAAATAAAAAGGTGTAAAGTAGGATGTCAAAAACAGTAAATGTGAGCAGGGGTTTAATAAGAAGTGTTGTTCGAATGCTTTTGTTTGTTTCTTTTTCACTATTGTTTCTTTAATGAATCGCTCGATTCATAATGATTAATAATAATGATAACAGTAATGATAGCATCTACCATCTAAGGGGAACTTTGACTGTGTTCCTGGCACACAGGTGAAGTGAATACATTCAATACTCACAATCATCTTGTAAGATAAATACTTCTACAACCATTTCAGAGATGAGCAAACTAAACTACGAATGGCAAGCAATTTGCCCAAGATCACATCCTTAGTACGTGGTACAGCCAGGAGTTAAACGCAGGTCTTTTAGGACCCTTTCCAATACACTCCATTACCTATCATGGAAAATAATTTCATTGTTAGCCTGAACCTGGCCTTTCTAGGAAAAATAAACATTCTGCAGAGAAAGTTATTCATTCTAAGGCCAAAATGTTTACTTAAATCATCTTGTTTGTGTGAAGCTATCTTTACTTAACTCCAGAGAGATAATCAAAGAGTCGTAGAAGTTCAAAATGCATTTGAACTTAAGAGATCAGCAGCTTAAAATAATCATTTATGTATGTATATATATTTGTATATAGCTAATCTATGTATCTATGTATTTATCTCTATCTATGTATATAGATATACAAACATCGTGGTAACCACAAACCAAAAATCTAAAATAGATACACAAAAAGAGAAAGGAATCTGGATATAACATCAAAGATATTTATCAAGTCACAATGGAAGAGAACAGAAGAAGGGAACAAAACAAGACCTACAAAAACAACCCCAAAACTACTCACAAAATGATAAAAAATTAGATAACTATTAATAATTACTTTTAATGTAAATGGACTGAATGTCCCAATCAAAAGACATCATGGGCCTAAATAGCTACAAAACCAAGACCCATACACGTGCTGCCTGCAATAGACTCATTTTAGTTCTAAAGACACACAGTCTGAAAGGGAGGGGATGGAAAAAGGTATTCCATTCAAAAGGGTATAAAAAAATAAGCTGGGGTAGCAATACTTATATCAGACAAAGATTGTAACAAGTGACAAAGATGGGCATTATATAATGATAAAGGGATCAATCCAACAAGAAGATATAATAATTTTAAATATATATGCACCCAACATAAGAGCACCTAAATACACAAAGCAAGTATCAACAGACATAAAGGGAAAAATGACAGAGACACAATAATAGTAGGGGACTTTCACACTCCACTTACATCAATGGACAGATCACCCAGACAGAAAATCAATAAGGAAACAATGGCCTTAAATGACCCATTAGGCCAAATGGACTTAACAGATAGATATGGAACATTCCATCCCAAAGCAGCAGAATACACATTCTTTTCAAGTGCACATGGAACATTCTCCAGGAGAGATCACATAGTAGACCATAAAACATGTCTCAGTAAACTTAAGAAAATTGAAATCATGCCGCTTCTTTTCTGATCACAATGCTATGAGATTAGAAATCAACTGAAAGAAAAAAAAAACTGAAAAAAAACAGAAACATGTAGAGGCTAAACAATATGCTACTAAACAACCAATGGGTCACTGAAGAAATCAAAGAGGAAATCAAAAAATACCTAGAGACAAATGAAAATGAAAACACAGTGACCCAAAAATCTATGGGACACATCAAAAACAGTTCTAAGAGGAAGTTTATAGAGATACAAGCTTACCTCAGGAAGCAAGAAAAATCTCAACTAAAGAACCTAAACTTATACCTAAAGGGACTAGAAAAAGAAGAACATACAAAACTCAAAGTTAGTTGAAGGAAAGAAATATTAAGGTTCAGAAAAGAAATCAATGAAATAGAGACAAAAAAAAAAAGAAAATGGAAAAGATCAATGAAACTAAGAGCTAGTTCTTTGAAATGATAAACAAAATTGATATATCTTTAGACAGATTCATTATGAAAGAAAAAGGGCCCAAATCAATAAAATCAGAAATGAAAAAGGAGAAGTTACAACCAACACCACAGAAAATCATAGAATCCTAAAAAGTTACTATGAACAATTATACACCAACAATATGGACAACTTAGAGGAAATGGACACGTTTCTAGAAGTGTATAATGTCCCAAGACTGAACCAGGAAGAAATAGAAAATATGAACAGACAAATTACCAGTAAGGAAATTGAATCAGTAAATAAAAACACAAAATCACACAAAAACAGAAAACTTCCAACAAACGTTAAGTCCAGGACTGGATGGCTTCAGAGGTGAATTCTACCAAACATTTAGAGAAGAGTTAACACTTATCCTTCTCAAAATATTCTGCAAAGTTGTGTTGGAAGGAATGATTCTGAACTCATTTTATGAGGCCAGCATCAGCTTGATACCAAAGCGACAAAAAGAAATCACACAAAAAAGAGCAAATTATAGAACAATGTAAGTGATAGACATAGATGCTAAAATCCTCAACAAGGTATCAGCAAACTGAATTCAACAATACATGCATCATACACCATGGTCATGTGGGATTTATCAGGAATGCAAGGATGGTTCAATAACTGCAAATCAATCAATGTGATATACAACATTAACAAACTGAAGAATAAAATCATGTGATCATCTCAGTAGAGGGGAAAAGATTTTGCCATAATCCAACCTCATTTATGATTAAAAAAACTCTCAACAAAGTGGGTGTATAGGGACATATTTCAATGTGAAAGGCCATATATGACAGGTCCACAGTTAACATCACACTCAATGTTGAAAAGCTGAAAGCTTTTCCCCTAAAATCAGGAACAAGAGAAGGATGCCCACTCTTGCCACTTTTATTCAACATAGTATTGGAAGTATATATATATATATATATATACACACACACACACACACACACACACACACACACACACACACACATATATACATACAATACAATTTTACCCAGCCTTAAAAAAGAATGAAATCTTGCCATTTATGACAACATGGATGGACCTAGAGGGAATGATGCTAAGGGAGATAAGTCAGACAGAGAAAGACAAATACTGTAGGATTTCACTTATATGTGGAATTGAAAAAACAAAACAGACTAACAAAGAAAACTAGACAAAAAGGGAGTCATCAATACAGAGAAGAAACAGGTGGTTGCCAGTTGGAAGGGGAGTAAGGGGAGGAGAGAAACAGTTGAGGGACATTAAGAGGTACAAACTTTCAGTTACAAAATGAATGAGTCACAGATACGAAATGTAGTGTGTGGGGAATGTAGCCAATAATTATGTAAAATCTTTTATGGTGACAGATGACAACCTGACTTATGGTGATCATTTTGAAATGTATAGAAATATTGAATCACTATGTTGTGTACCAGGAACTAACATAGTGTTGTAAGTTAGTTACACCCTACAAAAATACAAACTGACAGAAAAAAAGAGATGAGATTTGTGGCTGCTGTAGGCATGGAGAGGACTAATGGGAACTAGGTGCAGGTGGTCAAAAGTTACAAACTTCAGTTTGAAGATAAATAAGTGCTAGGGATGGAAGTTGCAACATGATAAATGTATTTAACACTGCTGTACATTATGTATGAAAGCTGTTAAGAGTAAATCCTGAGGGTTCTCATCACAAGGAAAAACATTTTTCTCTGTTTCTTTAATGTTGTGTCTATATGGGATGATAGATGTTTGGTAAGCCATTGTGGTAATTATTTCACTATATGTGCAAGTCAAATCATTATACTGTTTATCTTAAACTTATACAGTGCTGTATGTCAATGATATTTCAATAAAACTGAAAAAAAAACGCAGCTGGCCCCAGAGTGGAGAGTGGATTCTGTGGGCTGGAATCTCAGCTGGGGCAGAGGACTGGCATATCCTTGTGAGTCATGGCAGCCAGTTCCTGGAGGTGGTATTTCAAGAAACCAAGGCACAAACTGCATGGAATTGCTGATGGAGTCGGGATTCTGGAGGTCACTTCCTTCACATGCCGTTGGTCAGCTAAGTCATGAGCATCGGCACAGCTTCAAGGAGATGGGAGTCAGTTTCCCACGGTGATTGACCAGCAGCGTGTCGGCAGGGGAGGAACTGAGGGCAGCCAGTTCTGAGACCACCTACAGCACCTGGTGATGAGGATGTTACTGAGGCAGATCCGGGGCCACTATTCTCAGTGCATCACTTGCATTAGCATACCTCATTCTCCCAACACCACCCTTAGCACCAGGGCCCTTCACTCAGTGATGACTCAGCATGGAACCTGTAATCACATTGCCCTGAACTCTCACTTGAGGATGTCCTCACCCTCCTTCGGGTTGCCTTGTGTAGCTCCACATTTCCTGGGTAGAACAGAATTCCCTAGGATCCTGGAAGATGTGAGGATGCGCAAGCTGTAAGCATCTCTGACAGGCTGGAGAAGTTTGAGGTCAAATAGTGTGACAGCCTACCATTGAAAACACACAGTGGGTTCATAGCCATTAAGCTAACGAGATAGGCGGATGCCCCGCCTCTTCCGGGAGCCAGCCTACTGAAAGAGCAGGTGCAACGGGATGCTTCTTGGAATTAAACATAGAATTAGCGAGATGTTATTCCTGCCTTAATGACAAGGGCAGGCAACTCAACCGAGTGGTAGTTAGCGCTGACTGTTCTGCCGTTCAGTAATAATACCTTAGACTTTACAAAAATAACTGAAAGGGGGGAGTTGCCCACGTGAATTGAACATGCTTTGGCGAGTCTGGAGCTCTCTGTGGAAGTTGGGTGAGAAACACGTTCCAACATTTCGGTGGCCAGTGCAGAAATGCACAACATAGGGATGACACTGTGGAATTCCACTGGGATGTTTTCTTGCCACAGTGCTAGTTGTCACGTGGGGGTTGCGTGCTGGCACAGGCTCCCCTGTGGCAGATGGTCGATGGCTGCCCTGAACACTCATCCAGCGTGTTCATCCTGATAAAGCATTTTGGATGTTCATGAACGCACTTTACAGGATCATTTTGAGATGACTGTTTGGATCCTGAATACTTTGTACAACCCCAAATGGTTGTTTTTCAAGAAACATGCAAATGGGCTATGTTCTCTCTCAGCTGGTCATCTGGGTACATTGGAAAAGATGTCAAAGGGACAGGTTCCTTGGAAAGGGAGCAGCTCAACAGCAAGACAGCATCAGACTGGGTGCTGGCACATCCTCTTCTCTTTATTGGGTCCAGGCTTCTGCTCCTTCATCCTCACCTTTTGACCTTGGCAGGGATTTATCCTCTCTGACTCCCTGTGTCTGAATCTTTAAAGTAGGATAATGCCATCTGCCTTGAAGTGTTGTTGGAGAGATCAGATGAGATTACAAATAAGAAATGTCTTGGGCTTCCCTGGTGGCACAGTGGTTGATAGTCTGCCTGCCGATGCAGGGGACATGGGTTCGTGCCCTGGTCTGGGAAGATCCCACATGCCGCGGAGCGGCTGGGCCTGTGAGCCGTGGCTGCTGAGCCTGCGTGTCCGGAGCCTGTGCTCCGCAACGGGAGAGGCCACAGCAGTGAGAGGCCCACGTACTGCAAAAAACAAACAAACAAACAAACAAACAAAACAAACAAACAAAGAAATGTCTGATGCTTTCAGTATTCAAAAACAGTAAAAATCATTAATACAGGGGGCAAATTGTCCATCCAAGACTCTGAGTGTTTCCCAGAGGCAACAGCGCACAGGAGCACCCCAGCCGTTTGCCTGATTGTTTGCCCATTTCCATGGGAAAGACATAAAATATGATGTGGAGTGGAGGTGAGGAGGGGCTTTATATAATTCAAGTATGTGATGGGAAATCCACACCATGGGAATGTTTATAATCCCTGTGCACGTTCCAGTCCTGAATGCAAAGTTATCAAGAGGATATGCAAATCAAAACTACAATGAGGTATCACCTCACACCGGTCAGAATGGTCATCATCAAAAAAATCTACAAACAATAAATGCTGGAGAGGGTGTGGAGAAAAGGGAACCCTCTTGCACTGTTGGTGGGAATGTAAATTGATACAATCACTATGGAGAACAGTATGCAGGTTCCTTAAAAAACTACAAATAGAACTACCATATGACCCAGAAATCCCACTCCTGGGCATATACCCTGAGAAAACCATAATTCAAAAAGAGTCACGTACCACAATGTTCATTGCAGCTCTATTTACAATAGCCAGGAGATGGAAACAACCTAAGCGCCCATCATCGGATGAATGGATAAAGAAGATGTGGCACATATACACAATTGACTATTACTCAGCCATATAAACAAACGAAATTGAGTAATCTGTGATGAGGTGGACGAACCTAGAGGCTGTCATACAGAGTGAAGTAAGTCAGAAAGAGAAAAACAAATACCATATGCTAACACATATATATGGAATCTAAAAAAAAAAAAAGTTCTGAAGAACCTAGGGGCAGGACAGGAATAAAGACGAAGACGTAGAGAATGGACTTGAGGACACGGGGAGGGGGAAGGGTAAGCTGGGACGAAGTGAGAGAGTAGCGTGGACTTATATATACTAGAAAATGTAAAATAGATAGCTGGTGGGAAGCAGCCGCATAGCACAGGGAGATCAGCTCGGTGCTTTGTGACCGCCTGGAGGGGAGGGATAGGGAGGGTGGGAGGGAGGGAGACGCAAGAGGGAAGAGATATGGGAACATATGTATATGTATAACTGATTCACTTTGTTATAAAGCAGAGACTAACACGCCATTGTAAAGCAATTATACTCCAATAAAGACGTTAAAAAGTTAAAAAATAAATAAAAATAAAGACAAACAAAGAGGATAATCTCATCATCACTTAACGATATCTTGTAGGTGCTGAGCGATATTTATCCAGGCTTATGATGACCCCATGGACAAGGCACTGCAGGACCACTAACCCACTTTACATGTGCCTGGAAACTCAAGTTCAGACCAACGTCTCAGGGGTCACGGTCAGCAGACCGCAGCTCAAAAGGCTTTTGGACCCCGGGCTGCGTTCCTTCTGCACCAGCTCGACAGGTGCCAAGAGCTGGGGGCACTGCTGCTTCCTCCCCCAACAGGTCCTACTATGTGCTGCGAGCATGGGCTGCTGTCCTGTGGTCCCCTCGGCATTGTTTGGACGGTCAAGCTCATGACAACAGCCTGAACCAGAAGATGTGGCTTGTTCTATGAGGAACGTTCCCAAACCCCATGTGTGGTCATTTCAGTGTTCAAGCCAGCAAAAGGACTGGATAGCAGCTTGGAGCCCCTTGAACTTGGCCCCCGTGAGGCTTGGATTGGAGGATCCACTTGCCCACTCTTGTGGAGACAAAGACAGGGGCGGGTCAGGACACAGAAGATTATAGGATCCCAACTTCAAAGGGTTTCCATGAAGCAACACTCCCTGTACATCAGGAAATCATCTAATGTCCTCCATTAAGGAAGGAAGTAGCAGATGGGTTTTTTTCCTGCTTCCTTCAACAAAGATAACCAAATGCTTTATTGTTGGACCATGTTGGAGTTAGCCTTTTTTTGTATTACAAAACACCTAAAAACTCAATGTTTTAAGACAACAACCACGTATTTACTCCTAGCTCTGAGGGTTCACAACTTAGGTGGGGCTCAGCAGGCAGGTCTCCTGGTCCTGGCTGGTGAACACATGTGTCTGTGGTCAGCTGACAGCCGATGGCCTCACTCAGGGGACTGTGGGCCCGAGGGATGTGAATGGCTGGGCCACGTGTCTCTTGTCCCCCCTGCAGGCCAGTTGGAGCTTTCCCGCGTGGTGGTCGCAGGTTTCCAAAGGCAAGAGTGGAAGCGTGCATGGCTTCATGCGACCGAGGTCAGGATCTGCATATCTCTTCATTGGCCAAAGCACATCCCAAGGCCAACTCAAATTTCAGGGCTAAGAGGAAGGGAGGAAGTCACAGCCTTCGGGCCCTACCGCAAACTGACACAGAAAGTGAGTTATGCAAGCAGAACTCAGTCTTGCTTGAAAGAAAAATCGAAACTAAACTAAATTTCCCTTTAAAGATGTCTTAGCACACATGTTCATGAAATGCGAAACACTAAAGCTAAATCGAACATTATCTGACATTGAAGAAGGTGTCTGGTGTGGCCCGAACTCTGCGTCTCAGTTTTCTCCCACATTCCATAACATGATCAGATCTTATTCGTTTCTCGCACTATGGATTCAAACACAGCTTCAACCCAAGTTTAATCCAATCTCTATATTTAAATCTGAAAGCTTCTGCCGGCTGAATTGCATGTTTTTATAGAATTAAGCTTAAAACCAGGGAGTGATGGGGTGGGGGTGGGGGAGAATGTTTCCATGGAAACGGCACACAACACCCCTCATACGAGTCAGATCTGTGCAGTGTTGGGTTTGGAACAAGTGGGCGTTAATGGTTCGGGGAGGACCCTAACTAAGACACACAACACCCATCCCAGTGACTCAGGGATTTTATGGAGCAATACCTTGCAGTTGCAGGATTCCCACGTACTATAAGGGGAAAGAAGCCAGGTGCTAAGAGCTGAGGGTAATTATCCTCCCAAGACGAACTACACGTTCTGAAAGGCAGTCATTGGAGGCCAGGAAGGGGGTGGGACTCAGATTTCTCTTCCCCAAGAAACAGAAGAACCACAGAGGGAGCTGGCGAATGCGTGCCCAGCGGGGATGCCTGTTGCCAGTTTTTCTCAGGATTTGCAACCCGTGAGCCAGGCAGGAATGTTCCACAACACCTGTCTTGCCCCTCTCTGGCCCCCAGGGGCCCCATTCCACCTGGGAGATGGTTTGAAAAGTTGATGATTCAACACCTTATATTCCCTCCCTCATATCGATGCCTTCTCCAAGGCGCGTCTCGCCACTGGCTCAAATTCCAACGTCTGTTTTCTTAGGTGCTTGCACATTCTTTAGCCCATTCACTAAGGAACTTTTCACCCGACTTGTCAGACTGCGCTGATGGGGTTGAGAGAGACAGAGGGTGCTCCGATCCCATCCTTGCTCTCTGGTTCCGTGGGTCCCGCCCTGTCGGGACTGAGACCTCCTTCCCCTCACTGCAGACTTACCACGTGCTGTGCACTTGTCCCTTTGCAGCTCTGTCCTCTTCCCCTAGGGACGTCCTCACCTACACTTGGTCCTCGGGCTTGTCCCCAGACCTGCCCCTCGGGAAATGTGTCCCAGATATTTGCTGAAGGAGCAAAGGGCCTCTCCATTAAGGACAGCAAGCACCCTTATCCCAAGTGACCAGAAGGTGGTCATGTGACCTGTGTTTAAGGCCATGCTGTCAGGGTGACTTCACACTTGGTCTCATACTCCCTGGCTCCACGTTCAGTGTCTTTTCCAGCTTCTAAGACAGTGACCATCATGCGTCAGCCTGTTGGAGAAAAGTCCTAGAGTTTGGATGAAAATTCTGCCTTCCCTCCCTGCCTTGAGTTTCTGCAGGGTTGCAGCCACGTCTTGGCTCTCCAGAGAGCAAATTTGCTGTCCCCCCAGTGGGCAGTCCACTGAGAAGGCCAAAGTCATGTCAGACGGAGGCCCTGCCTGGTCACGGTGAAGAGGAAGCTGGCGTGAGAAGCCGGGCTGCACGCACACCCGCTGTGACAAAGCGTGGTGTCACTTGGAGCCCCTGCGAACATTTGTCTCTGGGTTTCCCCAGTCAGCTGCTGTTGGAAAGCAAAGTGGAGAAACCCAGGAGAAAACTGGCTTCTGTTAACCCAGGAAGCATGTGGGGGCCATAGTAAAAATAGCCCTGACGCCCCCGTAGCCACCACCAAGACGTCGCGGGCCCACGTGCCCCGGGTGGAGAAATAGCAAAGGTTTGCCGCTGCAAGGAAATCAGCAGATCTGTGGAGTTAAGTCGATGGTAAAGCTTCTTGGTAAATTCAACGTGTTTGTTTATTTTAAGAGGTTTTGCCTTCAGCAAAGTCACTGCTGCCGAGTGGGTGATGGTGGGGCTGGTGTGTGTCGCCTCTCAGAGCAGATGCAGAGCGCGTGCGTTTCTAGCCCGCGATTCCCAGCACGGAGGCCCAGGCATGGCTGACACAGCAGCAGCGTGTCCTCAACCGGGAAGGCAGCGGACGCCTGTCCGTGAGGCCCCTTAGGCTCCCTGCTTAGTCTCCCTGCGTGATGAGCTGCGGGGGTACGTCTGCCTTGGCCTCTGTATGTGTCCCGCGGTGGCCTCTGGAACAGACACCCCGTCATCTTCGCATAACAACCACCCACGCGATTCCAGATCAGCCTCTGCTACGGCTTGGAAGACCCTCTTTGCCTCCATGAGAACGACGTCATCCCTTGGACAACATCGGGGGGTGGGAAGTGGAGTCGAGGTCCTGTGAGGACAAGAGGGTGGCCCCTCCTCCTCTCCTCCCCTCTTCCTTCCCCATCTATCTAACGAGCCTCCTGCTTTCTAGCTGCTGCTGCGGTGCTGGATCCACCTCAGGGAAGGAGTCATATCCTTGCTGTCACAGGGTCAACAAAAAGGAGGGAGGGACACAGTTTGCTGGATGCGGACGTGGCCGCCTTGCTCATGAATCGGAGATGAGGTGCGAAAGCCAGAGGGGAGTTGATGACATCCCAGGACCTTGGCCTAAGAGATGGAGAGAACATTTTCCCCTTTTCAGAGGCGGAGCAGACGAGGAGATGCAGGTTCTGAGGAGAAATCAAGAGCTTGGAGTCACACGTGTGACAGTTGAGATGCTCATTAAACATTCAAGTCTGCAGAGTGCTCCATTGGTTGTGAACTTGAGGAAGGAAGGAAGGAAGGAGGGAGGGAGGGAGGGAGGGAGGAGGGAGGAAGGAAGACAGCCCAGAGATGCAAATTTGAAATCTCTGCAGATAGACACTTCTTAAAAGCCTGTGACTGGATAAGACAGCCAGGGCGGTGAGCGTCCACAAAGAAGTGGGCGTTGGGGGGCTGAGCCTGGGACACCCACATTTCAGGTCACAGACTGAGGATAAAGTAGGAAGCAACAAAGGAAGCAGGGTGCCTGGAAGTTGACAGGAGGGGTGTTGAGAAGGAGCCAGGGATGGACAGGGTGTTTCCTGAGAGAGGGAGCGATGGAGGCCGGAGACCACGGACAGCAGGACAGCTATGCCAAGTGCTGGCAGAAGCCCTGCTCCCGGATGGTGGCAGGGATGGTGTCCGATGCGTCTTGACTCTCCCCACTGCGGGAGGGGTAACCTGTGCACAGAGAGTGCCTAACAAGCACCTGTTATCTCAGAGAATGAACAGAGGGCTTCCCTGGTGGCGCGGTGGTAAAGAATCCTCCTGCCGATGCAGGGGACACGGGTTCGGGCCCTGGTCTGGGAAGATCTCACATACCACGGAGCAACTAAGCCCGTGCACCACAACTACTGAGCCTGTGCTCTAGAGCCCATGAGCCACAACTACTGAAGCCCGTGCACCTAGAGCCCGTGCTCTACAAGAGAAGCCACCGCAATGAGAAGCACGCGCACCGCAACAAAGGGTAGCCCCCGCTCGCCGCAACTAGAGAAAGCCTGCACGCAGCAACGAAGACCCAATGCAGCCAAAAATAAATAAATAAATAAAAAGAACAGAACACACTTGACCAAGGGGGTGGGGAGCCTGACCACGTCCTGCAGAATGGGGAGCCCAGCTGCATTGAGGGGGGCCCTTCCTGTCCTGGGAGCCCCGGAGCACAGCTGGTGGAAGGGACGGGCGGCCTGGCTCAGGCAGAGGGTGGAGGACGGGCTGAGGTGTGTGGGTCCGGAGAGGGGACGGGGGGCGCTCCAGCTCCTGGGAAGAGGGTTCAGCCCTCAGCGGAGATGGGAAGAGCCCCTCCGTCCCTGTCTTCACTCGCAGGCATTTGCCAGGGTCAGGACATCCCCGAACGGAGGAGGCCAAGAGGGGAGGGCCCCAGCTGCCCTCCAGGAGCTTTTGATGGGGAAAGGGGATGCCTGAGAGGTAGCAAAGCAGCAGTGATGTCCCTGTGGCGTCAGAGGCACTGCCAGCTCTCTGGGCTCCAGGTCCCTTCCAGAAGCAACAGTTAAATATTTGTATTTAAAACGATAAGAAACTTTCCCAGGCCCTTCCACATCCACGGGGTAGGGGGTGTGTGAACAAAGGGCGGTTTTGCACACTCACAAGCCCCTGGCCCAACAGGCGCCCTGACATGTCCAGGTCACACTGTGCCTCCCAGAAAGAACAGGTGACACCCCAGCGCTTCCTGCCGCCCTTGCAGGAGCCCAGAGCTCCTCGTGTCCCCTCAAGTGTGTGTGGGGGGAACGGCGAAGGTCAGAGCGACTGAGGCAGAGAGAAGGGTTCCTTTCCTGCCTCGGGAACCCGGCCAGGCGTGAGCCCGGGAGCCGGCTGAATTGAGAATTTTTGCTTTAGGCATTTTCTCTCTTTGAAAACTGTTCTAAGAGCAAGACTTTGCAAAGTGACTCCAAAATACAACTCCAGGGAAGAATTTGCAAACTGCAGGCTGAGGTCCATTTGCTTAAGTCGGGAGCAAGCTCCTGAGCCTTGCTTGTTCAAATAGTTCTATTCTATGTAATATGTTTCTCGAATACAAGCACGATTCCTGGAAAAGTTTATGTTGCTGAAAGGCACAACCTCATGGAAATCGGTGGTTTCTCTGTCCCACAGGAAGTCTTTGGCCTGATGTCCTGCCCCCACTTGCCAAAGTCACAGAGGCCCTTCTTCCTGGGGTTGGGGCCTCTTAGCCCGGTTCCCGGCCTGCACCACGTGGGAGGCAGGGAAGTGACTGTCCCTGGGCTGCCGGTGCTGGGGGGTTTCCTGAGTGATCCCATCACTCCCCACCCAGCTGTGCGGCCAGGTGTTGCTGGTGCCCTCATCCCACTCGGGAGGAGACAGGCTTGGACAAGGGCGGCCGGCCCGAGGACACACACTGACCAGCCCCAAGCCATCTTCAGCGCGAGGTTTCTGTCCACACCCGAGCCCCCGGCTTCTTATTCAGTAACGCAAAAGAAAAGGTGCACTCGCTTCGGTCTGGCCTTCTTCCTGATTATTTAGACTTTATTTCTTGCACGTGAAGGGTCTATAAAAATTGCATCCAGCTTTCCTGTTGGTCCCGCCCAGCTGCAAGCATCTCCGAGGAGAGGCCAAGGAGCAGAGCCTGAGCTGGGAGGGAGCCCACAGGTTCTGTGCCAACCTGACCCATTTCGACGGCATCCTGGCCCCTGGGAGTGGTCCAGGGTAGAATCCCTGGCCTCCCAATCTTCCCAAGACTGGCCTTGCTGTCTCCAGGGCGTGGAGAGGGCTCCAGTGCGCAGAGCCCGCCCAGCCACGGTGATGGGAGCAGATGAGCTCTTATTTTCAGTCTCCCTCTTTTTAAACTATTAATTTTGAAATAATTGCAAACTTAGAGAAAGGCCAGTTTAAAGAGAGCTCTGTTGTAGCCCCTTTTATGCAGTTTCCCCAGTACACAATATTGTACCTTACTGCTTTATCTTCTGCACTCGACTTACATTATTAATATTTTTGTTGCTGCTGTTTGAACCTTTTGAGGGTAAGTCACATTTCCTCCTTGATACTTCAGTGTGGGTTTCCAAAGAGTGAGGATTTGCTCTCAAATAATCACAATATGGGTGTCATATTAAAAAATGTATCAGTAGTTAAATTATCTAATATGTAGTCCACATTCTAATTTCACCCCTTGTCCCGATAATGTCTTTTTTTTTTTTTTTTTTTTTTTGCGGTACGCGGGCCTCTCACTGCTGTGGCCTCTCCCGTTGCGGAGCACAGGCTCTGGACGCGCATGCCCAGTGGCCATGGCTCACGGGTCCAGCTGCTCCGCGGCATGTGGGATCTTCCCGGACCGAGGCACGAACCCGCGTCCCCAGCATCAGCAGGCGGACTCCCAACCACTGCGCCAGCAGGGAAGCCCCGATAATGTCTTTTATAGCATCTTTTTCTGGTTCTGAATCCAACCCAGGGTCCCATGTTGCATTTAGTTGTCCTATCTCTTTAGACTCCTTTCACCCGGAACATTTGTTGACTGAAAAAAAAAAATGCATACCGTAAGAGTTGTGGGTTAAGTTTTATTTGGGGCAAAATGAGGACTACAGCCCAGGAGACAGCATCTCAGAGAGCTCTGAGGGACAGCTCCAAACAGGGGAGGGGAGGTCAGTATATAAGCGATTTTGGTGACGGGGGAGTCCATGCAGCCCAGCACACATGTTTGCAGAAGGTTCTGCCAGACTCATGAAGGCTACTTCTAGTTACGAGGAGGAGATGTCACCATGAAGGGTTTTAGTGCTTTCCTGGATATGATGAGATGCAAGAATTGGGCTGATAAAATTATCTCCTGAAAACATCTATCTGAAGACCTGTTCTTCCAGCTTTGCCCAGAGCCCAGAGGGCCTCACTCCTGATCTCCACCCTGAGCTCCTTTCCGGGGGCGGGGTTGAAGGTCAGCAGCTGCACCGGCTCAGGATTTGATCCTTGTAGAGGCGGCTGGCGAGTGCCCGTATGTAAAGGTGGCACATTCCTCAGCTTTCCTTTGTCTTCCTCCTAAAAGGGGCCCAGGCTGCCTGGAGAAAGATGACCCGGGAGCTGAGGCTGGAAGGTGCCTGCTGAGCTGTGGACATCTTGTGCCAGAAACTAAGGAGGTGCTCGCAGGTGCAACAGGGGCGCCGGCTCGGAGGAGCATCCACTTGCCAAAATGGGGACAATCTGGACATCAAAACATGGAAAAAGTTGTGGATTAATGCCTATTAAATAAAGCAAGACACCGTGAGTCCATACTTACAAAATATATATAAATACATATAAGCAATCCACATATAAATTAATAAGTGAATAAATAGAGGAGAATTGGGCTTTCCTGAGTGGAATGCCCACTAACAAACACCCAAGGAAGGAGGAAACTAGAAAATGTCATTTGCAGTCGTCATAGTAACAACTGATTCAGGCAAACTCTCCGTGGTTCCAAAGTCTGGGAGACAGAGTAATATGTGTTGAGAAACAGGATATTTCAAAAAATAATAATCTCCCTACAGATTAATTACTAATTTCAAAATGAAAACTAATAACTATACAGTGGAGAAACCAGGCCACACTTTAACCAAGTGCTCAAAATTAATATGGAGATTAGAGGCAAACACACATGTGTGCCAGCTGTGGTTCCCTAAGAAAGCCAGAGGTCACTTCTGCACTATTTCAGCCCAAGAAGTGTAAACCAAATCACTGGAAAATAGCAAACAACCCAAAATTCAGGGACGTTTTATAAAGTAACTGATGTGCATTCTTCAAAGATATGTGTAAAAGTACCTCTGAGTCATAGGATTTAAAAAGCAACATGTGCATGGAAGCAACCTAAATGTCCATCGACAGATGAGTAGATAAAGAAGACATGGCACATATATACAGTGGAATACTATTCAGCCATAAAAAAGAACGAAATAATGACATTTGCAGCAGCTTGGATGGACCTACAGATTATCATACCAAGTGAAGTAAGTCAGAGAAAGACAGATACCATATGAGATCACTTATATGTGGAATCTAAAATATGGCACAAATGAACTTATTTACAAAACAGAAACAGACTCACAGACATACAGAACAAATTTATGGTTACCAGAGGGAAAGGGGTTGGGGGAGGAATAAGGAGTTTGGGATTAACAGATACAAACTAGTATATATAAAAGAGATAAACAACAAGGTCCTACTGTATAGCACAGGGAACTATATTCAATATCCTGTAATAAACCATAGTGGAAAAGAATATGTATATGTGTATAACCGAGTCGCTTTGCTGTACACCAAAAACTAACACAACGTTGAAAATCAACTATACTTCTATAAGCAAACAAACAAGAAAACATGTCCAGCTCAGATGGTGAAAGACAGGTGTTTCATGCACTCTCCAGGCAGCATCGAATCGCTTTTTCAAGAACGTTCTTCAGTTGGGTTAACTTAATTCCACATCTTTCTAAGGACGATGTCTAGGACACTCAATTTAAACAAACCTAAACTCCAAGATCACCACCCAGATTCCTCTGTGTCTATATTTTAGAGCTCCCTGCAGGCAGCAAGAGCTAGCGAATGGATTTCCAGGGATGTATCAGGGGATAAGTCAAGTTGTGTTGCAGTAAAAAACAACCATCGCATCCGATGACAGTTTGCTTATTTACTCGTTCTGGGTGATTTGTCAGAGGCTCTGCTTTCCTGAGTCTGGACCACATTGAGCTCAGCCTCCTCTGCTGCCCTGGTCGGGCGGGGGTGGGAGGGGATAATTTAGAGAACGACACATCCATAGAAAGTGCACCTGTCACCTCCAGGTACAGCCCATCGGTCCCATCCAGACACCTGTGTCACTTCATTGCCAGGGGCTGAGGGCACAGTGTATCCTGGGTCTGGGTGGGTAAGGATGCTTGGATCCTGGTAGGCATGAATGCTGCCTGCCCCAGGGTTAAGGAAAGGAGATGAGGAAACTCTGCATCATCAGGTGTCCCCAGGATCTTCTCCTCCGGGGACCCTCATGATCAAGGCACAGGTCAACAACATGGATGCCGCGTGGAAAGTAAAGCACATTCTGCAGAATTAGCCGCAGACACTGGTGACCCATAGGCAGGAAGGATGCTACCTTCCTTCACGAGAAAGACTTTACAGGGACGTTCATTTACGTGTGTCTGTCCTGGTTCTTTATCACCATCCAATACCATCCTTTCCCATACATCTAGGTGTTTTTCTTATACAAAAATTTCTTCCTCAGTATCCAGAGCTGATTGGACCCATAGTAGGTACACAATAAATACATGTTAAATTGCAATATTTAAGCTTCGCCACTCACAGCATGAGGCTTAATAACATTTTAGAGGAAACTCTAGGTGATATTTTGTTGTGTTTGCATGTGATTCCAGTTTAGAAAAAGTAAACACACTGCAGGGGAAGGTTGTTTTTCTTTTTTTAATAGGAAAAAGAAATTCTCTTCTTATCATTTGCCTGAACTGTCATTCTAAACTTCTGAGAAATATGCAGGCTTTTTATCTCATTCAGGACAGAACTGGCCCCGAAGTAAGCATTTGGGGATAGGGGCTGTTTACCATGAATTGTTGAGCATTTTAACAAGCCACATTTGCGTTTGGGGAATCTTCCAGTGACAAGCAATCCCTGGATGCGGGAAGCACAGGAAAGTGTCTTGGTGACATGAGTCCACAGCACACGGCTGCCTTCCCGCCCACTGCGGTGGTCACGGTCACTGTCGAGGTGCAATGAAAACGGGAACATCACGTTAGCGGGAGGGGATGGCAGGGGCCAGCAGAGGTTCCCAGGCTCCAGCTCTGACTCAGTGAACGTGCCTCCTCCTGGCTAATTGTGGGGACGAATCGTTCTAACCAGAGGCCCGGGGACTTCGCAGAGTGTCGGGTTCAGACCACGCAGGGTCCCGGATCTGAGTGTGGGGCTGGCACAGTGGGGCCTGGGGACATCAGGGTGTCCTGACAGCTGAGGGTTCCTTCCCCAAAGTGCCATCAGCCACGTCGCTCATGAGCAGAGACACCAAAGAGGTGAGGACCTGGTTCCTCTCCCTCGTGGTCACATTTGCATTTGAGGGAATGTAGATTAAGGCCAACTAGACAAGAGCACAGGTAGGCACCTGAGGAACCATCCAGAAAGAGACGATGATGGTCTGGGCCAGGCTGTGCAGAGGGTGGACGGAGGCAGGGACGGCCAAGATCTCTGTTCAGTCACTAAGTAAATATACACTTCGTGCCTACAGTGGGCACCATCCTTGCCCTGTTCTCTGATACCCACTTGAAGAGCACTTACGGAGAAAGATAGAGTCTTAAGGATGCATGGGGTGAGTGCATCTGTAAGTGATAGGGGGTGGTGTCTCCGTAAGTGACATTTAAGACGTGACTTGAAGGCAAACAGAGGTAGTCAGGAAGAGGGTTAGCAGGTGGTGGTCGAGTTGCCCAGACAGAGACCAGCCACGTGGGGGTCCCCGGAGCCGGAGTGAAGGCGCTGTCCACGTGGCCGGTGCTGAAGGTTCCAGCGCTAAAGGAGGCGCTGTCCACGTGGCCGGTGCTGACTCCGCTCATCCTGGGGGCCCGGCGGCAGCAGGCCACAGGGGTGGCCAGGCAGCCCTCCGGCCACACCCACACCGTCCTGCAGGATGTTACCTGGGTGATGGGAGGACAACAGCACACACCCAGGAACTGGGCTGGCACCCACAGCGAGGCCACTGAGTTCCCTGATGGGCACAAAGCAGCCTCCCAGGAGACCAATGGAGATGAGGTCCCTCTGTGACTATGACGAAGTGAGACCAAAAAGGAGGCTCTGCCCAAACCACATCTAAGCACAGACACAACGAGGCCACCAGGCAGAGCACAGACCCAGCACCACTTCTCCCAGCCCAGCTGCACAGTTAAAATTTAACACAGTTTGAACCCTCCCCCAATGTCACCCACGAAGCCTAAACCCCATCAGTCCTCGTGGACACCCTCTAACTGAGACCCCCGGTCTCACAATGAGCAAGGGATCCACCCTCTCCACTGCAGGGGCCTGTGGCCCGGGACGTGGCAGCACAGACATCCGGCCCGTTTGCCCTGAGCACATCGACGTCCGCGAGGGCTGGGACAGCTCTGAAGGAACCAGCTCGTTTCCGAGGGTACAGGTTCAGAGCATCACTTCTGCTCCTAACCCTCAGGCCCGCCAAGGCCACGGCTGGTTCACCAAGCAAACACCTGCCAGACTGAGCGGTCAGAGCACGTGGCCATTCCCACCAGCCCTTCCCGCTGCCCCAGTCCCGCTGCCCCGGTCCCGCCGCAGGTGAGTGAGCTCTGCGGGGCTTCCCCAGGTCCCGCTGACTCTGCTGCGCTCAGGGTGCAGTAGAGACAGCGACCATCCACGTGTCTGTGCTGCCCTCTCTGAGAGGCAGATGGCCTTGCCCGGTGACTGCCAGGGGGTCCCCGTGATGTGTCTGGCCAAGGGTGCGTGTCATTCTGCACAGACACCATAAAAGCCAGCGCACGGCTGTCCCGGCTTCCTACCCGTCTGCTCTCAGATGGTGGCAGGGATGCTGCAATGGAGACCCCGTCAGGCTGGGTGTCCTGGCGTCTGTGAGGAATAAAGTCCATCCAGCCTGTGATGGGCATGGGCTGGGAGCAGGAAGCACACACCTTGCAAAGATGCTGGTATTTTTAGATTGTGCCCACAGCACAACAGAGCCAGTTCTGAGTGACACAGCTGCCTTGGAGGCTTCTATTTCTACCAGTACGACCGGCTCCAGACAGGAAAACAACTAGACGAGGTCTGTGATTTGGGAGGATTACGTGGGCTCCTACTGCATCATCCAGGTGACGTACGTATCAGGAGAGTGACCGTGGGAGTGAGGAGAAGTCAGGGGATGAAGAGCGGGTGGGCCTGCATCTGACTGATAAGGAATGATTGCTCCCACCTGGGTTGGAGGGGCTGCAGTGCAGGAGGCGGGGATGGTTCCCAGGTTTCTGCATGGGCAGCTCGATGGAGAGGCTTAATGGTCAGAGTAAGTGTTCAGGGCCGGGGCCAGGAGGCATCCACTTCTGTGTGTGTGGGCTTTGAGCCCTGAGCACACACTGGTGCAAACGCTGAGGTGGGAAGGAAATGAAGAATGAAATGATCAGAGTCATTCTTCCGCATTGCATTCAGGGTCGGCGGGTGAAACAGCCCAGAGGAGACGTCCGTGCAGACACAGGACAGACGCTGGCTCCCGGGACTGTGGAGTCTGACCAGGGTAGTCTGCGTCCACAGGGCAGGTCTTCGTGAAGATCAGGCTGGAGCCCTCCGCAAAGTTTCTTCCGCGTCAGGGAATCCTCTGCTCTGCTCTTAAGATCTTTTGACTGATTGGGTCAGGCCTGCCCAGGTTATCTGGGATGATTGCACAGACACACAGGGATTTTAATCGTGACTGCAGGACACTTGCTCTCTGTGTGGCTCTACCTCCTGGGGCCGAGTTTGGAAACTCAGGGAGGACACGGAGTTCACCACGTTTCCATCTCTCAGGGTCATGGCCGCACCCTGGTTTCCAGAGCCTGGCGTTGTGGAGTTATATATGTATACAAAGCAGTTGACGTGCACATTTTTTAAATTTAATTTTATTTATTTTTTTTATACAGCAGGTTCTTATTAGTTATCTATTTTATACATATTAGTGTATTGATGTCAATCCCAATCTCCCAGTTCATCCCACCACCATCACCCCCCGCCACTTTACCCCCTTGGTGTCCATACGTTTGATTTATGGTGGGAGAATAAGGCAGATATCTGCTTTTTATTTTATTTTATTTTATTTTATTTTGCGGTACGCGGGCCTCTCACCACTGTGGCCTCTCCCGTTGCGGAGCACAGGTTCCAGACACGCAGGCTCAGCGGCCATGGCTCATGGGCCCAGCTGCTCCGCGGCATGTGGGATCTTCCCGGACCGGGGCACGAACCCGTGTCCCCTGCATCGGCAGGCGGACTCTCAACCACTGTGCCACCAGGAAAGCCCTGCTTAAATTTTGATTAATTTAAAAATGTTTCCTGCTATATGGTGTTAGATGAGGGTCACATGCCATTTTTATATCATTTTCCTTTTCTGGTCTCCACTCCAATCGTGTTCTGAAAGCGTGCAGATACTCACACAGCACTTTTCCATGGCGGAGTGGTGCTCCCGGCACCGGTAGGAGATTGAACTGGATGCACCACCTTACTCTGGCAAATTCTAACAGAGTCACCAAGGCTCCCTCCATAAGCATCAGAACAAGGGCCCAGTGGCTCCAGGTGGAAGACGTCGTTCCTCCACGGCCAGGTGGGCACCTGCAGGACCAGTAGCGATTCTGGGCCTGCTCTACAATCCACAGGTTCAGAGACACCACTTCTTGCAACCCTCCATGGATTCTTCCTCATGTAAGACTCATATCGCCGGAAAGCTGAAGGTTTCATCAAATAGGACGAAACAGACACACCACATGCTAACAACATCCCTGCCGAGGCTGTGTTTCTTTGGTGACGGTCCAGAGGATGAATCTGACTTTGTGTCACCTCGAGGCTCATGCCCTGCTTCTCCTCCCAGGATCAGGACTTTATCAACTCAGATGGGTCCCTATGGGATAGCTCCGACGTTTCCCGGCTAAAATTCATTGGTAGTCTTTGTTCAGCTCCTAAAAACATATAGTGGGGCTTCCCTGGTGGCGCAGTGGTTGAGAGTCCGCCTGCCAATGCAGGGGACACGCATTCATGCCCCGGTCTGGGAAGATCCCACATGCCACGGAGCGGCTGGTCCCGTGAGCTATGGTGGCTAGGCCCGCGCGTCCGGAGGCTGTGCTCTGCAACGGGAGAGGCCACAGCAGTGAGAGGCCAGCGTACCGCAAAAAAAAAAACCAAACACATAACGTGATTGGCCCCTAACTGGCCAGCAAGGCACAGGGCATAGAATCTGAAGAAAAGAAGAGCTCCAGTCTCAAGGGAGCCCCACTTCCTCTTGGCCTTGCCTGGGGCAAGGGTGCTGCAGTCTGCAAGTCAGCGCTGGATCACATGCCAGGAAGCGTGAGGAGGTCCCGTCCAGCCCCTGTGCCCGTGATTGCTCCTCGGGGCACTGAGTGCTGTGACTTGGTTTTCAGCCTCTGTCTCACCCTCTTTCAGTAGAAGCTGAAAAGCTCGCATCCGCACTTCTGCCGGTTGGCTTCCTCACCTGGAGTTGGCGGAATGGGGGCCATTGTCTTTCTGCTTCACCTCTGACAAGGGAAGCCATGTGATGGGAAGGTCGGCAGCGGCAGTGATGGCCAGAGTCGGCCTTCCCGAGTCCGGCCCATCCTCACGGATGTGGAAGGCAGGCTGCTGGTGGCTGGTGGTACGTGCTGGCGGCAGCTCCCACCCTGCTCCTCTGCAGCTGACCTGCCAGGCCCCACCTTAGCCCACGGGGGGGCGGGCAGTGTCCTCCCTGCCCACACCTGCAGCTTTGAACTCACAACTGCTCCCCCCCCAGATCTCCCTGAAGACACAAAGGGGTACGCGGCACTTCTGCGCTCACCATCTTAACACCGCTTAATCCAGGCACACGGAAGAGGTTGGGCGGTTTTTAAGCCCTGGGTGCTCAGGGTGATCGCCCAGTACAGACCACACCCCTGAAAGCTCAGAGCCCAGTGACTGACTCCATTCAGGACCAAAGAGGCTGAGGCACTGCCTTAAAGCAAGGTCTCAATTATGGCCGATTATTCCAGAAACGAGGCCTCATTCCCCAGGACACACAACCCACAATGAATGAAAAGCCCGCAGGTTCCCGGGGAGGCCCTGCAGGGCTGCTGCTGTGGTTAGATAAGGATCTTTTGTAATGGGCCCTGTCATTCTTCCTTTCTTCTCAGTCTGAGAGCTCTTCCCCGTTCAGTCCACCAGTCCACTGCCTGGAAGCTTTCCTTCGTAGCCAGTGCAGGGTTCCCCCGCAATGTTTCTAGCCCAGGATTCTGGAGCTGCACGCTAGCCCGGTCCTGAAGCGGGCCTTCCAAATCCTCTTCTAGATTACAGATGTGCTGTGCACACGTCCCTGGGAATTGCTGAACTATAAATATAGCCTAAGGGCTGACAAAATACCCTGATGGGTTTGGCCGGTGCAATTTAGGGAGGGCAGCAGGGGCAGGCATTTGAGATTTGATACCAAGGCTGAGAGATCAGGGGACAAAGCCCTGGCAGGGAGGCTGCCCACAGAGGGGGATAGCAAATGGGGACACATTTCCCGTGAGCGTCTGGCAGGTGCACAGGGCTTGTTACAGCTCTTGCAGGGTCCTTGCACTCTGTGAGTTCATCCCCTTCAGCTTCCAGCACGCCAGGTGCTCACCTCTCAGATGACCAGGGCAGGCTGAGTGCCTCGGGACCGCGGTGTGAGCACAGGTTCTGCGTCCCTCCTGCCGCCCAGCTGTTCCCGCTGTAACAGGAGCCTCGTTCCTGACGGAGGAGAGATCTTCCTGCACAAAAGGTCAGCTGAGCTCCCAGACACATCAGGGTTTAAAAAATGTAGTAGCATCCCAGTAAGAACGTAGGCGACTAAAAGCAGGTCGAAGACCCACATCTGGACAGAGACCGCTGCAGCTGACAGGGTGCTTCCGCACGCGGCCCCTCACCCTCTGGACCCTGGAGTCCGGGTGCAGGGCTGTGCTTTTTGGCACAGGCATTGACAACAAAAAGGCCCCCAGGGACCCCTCTGGGGAACTTGTTTTATAGTCCAGGAATAGAACAGTAGAGAAGGAAAAAGGAGAGAGCACTTAGCAGCCCCCTGCGGGGCTCTCCGTGTGAACGATGTGTCACGGGCACCAGCACTGAGCAGCCACCCACGCTGCCCTCCAGGTGGAAGAAGCTGCAAGTCTGGGCCTTGGAGACAAGCCTCCGGGCACAGCAGCCCCCTCCACCCATACACCACTCCCTCCTCCAACACGTTCGCCTTATCGGCCAAGTTCAGTGGTGCCCCAAACTGGCTGTTCCTCAGAATCCCTGCAGACACTTCTTAAAAACGCAGGTTCATAGGTCCCATTATAGGTTGAATTGTACCCCCTAGGATTCATGTATCGAAGTCCTATCTCCCAGGACCTCAAAATGTGACCTTATTTGGAAATAGGCTCATTGCAGATGTAATTGGTTAAGATGAGGTCACACTGGTGTAGGGTGGGTCCTTAATCCAATTTGCCTGTTGTCTTTATAAAAAAGGGAAATTTGAACTCAGAGATGCACAGAAAGAAGTCCACGTGAGCAGACAGAGGCAGAAGGCGGCCATCAACAAGCCCTGTGAGAGCCCTCGAAAGGAACCAGCGCTGGTAACACCTTAATCTGGACTTCTGGCCTCTCGAACTGTGAGAAAATAAATGCCTGCGGTGTAAGCCCCCCAGTCTGTGGCACTTTGCTATGGCAGCCCCAGCAAATCGGGATCAAATAGCAAGGGTCCCGGACTCATCTATTCAACAGCCGTGGAGCGATTGTTATGGACATTTGGACAAGTCCCGTGGACAGGATGCAGAGCTCTTGGAACTTGAATGCGTGTGTGGATCACCTGGGGATGCTGATAACATGCAGATGCTGGTTCAGCCGGTCTGGGGACTGAGATTCTGTATGTCTGCAAGCTCTCACATGCCTCTGATGCTGCCGGTCCGTGCACCTCACCTTGGATAGCAAGGAGCCAGTGTTTGAAGGTGCCTGGTCCATCCAGATGTCTGGTCCATTCAGATGCCTGGTTCATCCAAATGCATGGAAGCCCACCCCCACCCCACCCATGCTGAAGCTGAGCAGCTCCTCCAGGGGTGCACGCCCACTGCCCTCACTATGTAGACTCTGAAGGTGAGGCGCAGAGAAGTCAGGGGCTTTCTACACGCACACCTCCAGCTACTGGGAGAGCTGGGATCTGCAACGCTTTCTCTCCGTTCCTGGTCCCGTTATCCTTAGGCACATCCCGGGTACCTGGGCCTTGGTTAAATGGTGTGTGGAATAAAAAGAGGAAACACAGCTCTCACCTAAAGAGTTCACAACCCAATTTGGAAGACTCGAAGCTACTTAAAGAGAAGTGGATGATAGAGGCAATCAAGCACTAAATTGAACTCAATTATCATGAAGGCCATTCATTTAATCAGGCTTACCAGGGCTGGCCCAGACCCCCGGCCTCCTGCATAGATGGACCTGTCATGTGGGAAAACTGGAGCTGCCTCACATCTGTCGCCATCCCTGAGCTGCTTCTGGCTTCCTCAGGAAGGGGGTGTCATACTTTTCTGTGGCACCCCCCAGGGCTGGCATAGCACTGGCTAGGTTTTCCCACCTCCAGGAGCTCACCTATCTCCTCAGGGGGCTTTGGTGACGTTGCATTTAATTCTAGATGGAGACAGTAGAGGGTAGTGGTCAAGGTCACGGCTCTGCAGCAAACCTGGAGCCTCCATGTTCAAGCCGGAGCCTCAATTTTCTCATCTGTGAAATGGGAATATCAGTACCACTTCCCTCCCGGGGTTCTTGGGAGGATAAGAAGGACCCCCCAACAGAGAGAAGGTGGCCGTAAATATTAGCTCTGATCAAGTTTTTGTTTCATTTGTTATGAGTCTGTTTTTATTACAAAGTGTTACATCCATCCCACTTAAAAATTGATGCATGTGCACACCCAATATATCTGGTAAAAGTATAATAAAACTAACCTCAATGCACCTGCCATCAAGGTGGAAAAACTGTGCAACCGCAGTGACCTTCCTGTGGATGTCTGTCAAGGGCAAACACCACTGTGGACCTCAGATTTACTATGAGCTTTACTTTTTTCCATGATATCTTCCTCTACTTGGGGTTATCCCTAAAAGGTATATTGTGAAGTTTTCAATTCGGGGACTTTATTTACACGGTATCATTTCCCCCTAAAGCCTTACCCCATGCTGTGTTTTTGAGACTCACCCTAGGTTTGTATCCCTTTTCACTGATGGATGCATCCCACTGCTGACCACACCACGATCTAGTCCCTACTTGCTGGATTGTAGCCCCTTTTCTGTCATTACACACAATGGAACTATAAACGGTCTTGCCTACAGTTTCCCCACCCTAAACCCAGCGTTCACGTACAAAGGATCCTCTCCGGGCTGTGCCCAGGAGTGGAAGCACTGATCACAGGAAAGGCACATCTGCAGCACACTTTTGGGTAACAAATTTTGTTTTCCAGTATAATTTTACCAACTTACATGTCCCACCAGCAGTGGGTGAATATTCCCATTCTCACCAACACTTGGTGTTATCTGCCTTTTTCCATTTTAATCTTGTCTGCCTTTTAAATTTTAATCAGTCTGGTGGGCGAAACCAATCTTAATGTGATTCTAATTTGCATTCCTGTATTAATAATGAGTTTGACCATCATTTAAAATGTTTATTAACTATTAATGTTTTCTATTTTGTGAAAGGTGTTTTTACATATTGTCTCCAGTTTTCACTGGTTGTCATTTCTTTTTCTTATGGGTTTATAAGAGATTGCTAGTCTGGATATGAATCCTCCCTAAATTAAATGCATTATAAATATCTTATTGCATTTTTGTGGCTATTCCCTTACTTTTTAATGATGCCATTTCTTAAACAAAGGTCTTTGCTTCTAAGATGATTTACGGTTAGAGCTTTTGTGTCTTGTTTAAGCAATCCAAGGATTCCTATAATGTTGTCTTTTAAAATATTTATAGCTATGCTTCTCACTTTTAATTCTTTAAACAATCTATAATTGATGCTTTTAACATTGTAAAGTAGGATGCAATTTCTTTCTTTCTTTTTTGTCTGTGTGGATAAATAGCTGTCCTGAATCACACACTGGATATGTCTTCCCTTTCTTGCTGAGCTGTAGCACCGTCCTGTGCTTTATCCTTTCTCTGGGTTCTGTATTCCATCCCATAAGTCTCTTTTTTCTGTCCTTGCACCAACACCCCGCTCCAATCGTGAATGTGGATTTATGAATCTAGATGTTGGCTTCAGGAGCATCTTGGCTTGTCTTGGTCCTTTGCTCTTCCATATAAATGTTAGAATTACCTTGTCAGTTTCTACAGAGATCTGCACTGGAATTTTCATTGGATCTCTAACTCAGTGTATGGAGATTTGACATCTTTTTTTTTTTTTTTTTGCGGTACACGGGCCTCTCACTGTTGTGGCCTCTCCCGTTGCAGAGCACAGGCTCCGGACGCGCAGGCTCAGCGGCCATGGCTCACGGGCCCAGCCGCTCCGCGGCATGTGGGATCCTCCCGGACTGGGGCACGAACCCGCGTCCCCTGCATCGGCAGGCAGACTCCCAACCACTGTGCCACCAGGGAAGCCCATTGACATCTTTAAATATTGAATCTTCCTCACCATAAATATGAAACACATTTCAGTGTATTTCTGTTTTTCAATAAAGATGTGTAATTTTCCTCATATGAGGTCTTACACATATTTTACTAATTTCTCCCTATGTACCTTATATCGTTGTTGTTATAAAAATCTTTAAAAGTGACCTTTCAAATATTGATGATTAATAACAAAGTAACTGTGTTTTTATATTTCTTAATCTTATATCTAGTGCTTTACTAAATACATTCTAATTTTAATCATTTTTTGTAGAATGAATCAAAGATTCTATTTATATACTCTAATACCTCCAAATAATGACAATATTTCCCTTTCCGTTTTCTTATACATTTTACCTTATTTTATGAGGCTATCTAGAACCTCTCATATACAAATAGTGATATAGGACTTATTCCTTCTTATTCATGATTTTCTTTTATTTTTAAAAAAAATTTTTATTGGAGTACAGTTGATTTACAATGTTGTGTTAGTTTCAGGTGTACAGCAAAGTGAATCAGTTATACATATATACGTACCCAGTCTTTTTCAGATCCTTTTCCCATATAGGCCATTTCAGAGTATTGAGTAGAGCTCCCTCTGCTATACAGTAGGCTCTTATTAGTTATCTATTTTATATATAGCAGTGTGCATATTTCAATCTCAATCTCCCAGTTTATCTCCCCCCATTCATGATTTTAAATGAAACGTTTCTGCATTGTATTATGAAGTAGCAGTTGTCCTGCAAGCCGTTGATGGATTCTTGTGCCGAGGGTTTGCCTATTACCTCTCAGCTAAGAGCCTGCTCTCTGAACCCTGCCCTGGGATGCCACAGCCAAGCGTCTGTGAGTTAAATCTCCCAGACTCCCCTGCCAGCTGACTTCTAACTAGGTTCTGCTTTTGGCAAGATCTGATGGGAGAACAGAAGCAGAAGGAGGGGAGAAGAGACTTTCTTCCTGTCTCCAGACCCTGTCAGCATTGCTCCTGGAGCATAAATCCAGATCCTGGAGCTCTGCATCCATCTGTCTGGGTGCTCTCAGCACTGGGTCCTCTAGGACCCTTGAGATGAGACATCACTAGTTAGCCGCCCCGCGACAACCAGCTGCGTGACCCCAGTGTGAGGGCTGAGCACCAGCCATTCGGGGTGTGTGTGTGTGTGTGTGTGTGTGTGTGTGTGTGTGTGTGTGTAGGGAGATGACTTTCTCAGCTACCAGGTTCATCCCCAGCTGTGATGTGAGTTTCTGCAGTTGTCAACATTATTATATTTGAGTTGGCTCAGCCCAGTGGTGATAACTTCTCCTGGAATATATTGCCTTGGGGGACCTCATTAAAAAATATATAGGCCTTCCGTGAAGCAACAACCCCTGTATTAAATTCCTTCAGTTTAAAATACCTGGTACAGTTTTTGTATTCTGACTAGACCCTAATTTATTGAATCACCTTTATTAAATAAGAAAATATTTTTGGTCTTAGTTTTTACCAGGATTGATGTCAAATTTCATTCCTTAATAAATATGAATCAATGTCAATAATGTCATGATTTCCTCCTTAATTGTGTTAAGTTATATTTGAGTATCCAGATCATACTAGTCTTGTAGAATGTGTTTTCCTAACCTCTGACAGATTTTTAGGTTTGGAAACATCTTTTTATTGGAAGTTTGCCAGTGTCCCCTCTTAAAAGAACAAGTTTGGCTTTTTTTTTTTTGATAAACTTTTTTCTTATTATCTAGTTAATTTCATTAATGTATCAGAGATCTGAAAAGAGATTGAGATACGAAATCCATTTTAAGAGACCAGGAGAGTAAGTAGATGAGAGAATTACAATTACAGTGCCTGTCAGGGTCCACATGAAGTTAGCGGTCAGCAAGGTTGTGTGTTTTCTCCAGGTCCATCTACCTCTGCATTATACTTAGAATAACACATTTATTTGAAATATATACAACTACTTTATGGCCTTTTGAGTGGTCAGTTTTTGTAAATGTTCCACGTGTGTGTAAGAAGGCTGTGAACTCTGGGTCAGTGTGGCATGTGGTCTCCACCCCTTGTAGGCTCACTTGGTGGTTGGGCTGTTTTCCATCTTGACCTCCTCCTCTCTGCTGACCTTTCCTGTCCCCATAACAGGTGTGTTGACATCACCAACAACCATAGTGTATTTGTCAATTTCTCCTTGAGGTTAGTTTTTATACATATTGAAGCAATTTCTGTAGGTGCCTAAGTTTAGAACACTTGTACCTCTCTCGCTGATGGAAGACGTGCCAGTGTGACCTCTTTATCCCATAACTGTGTTCAAGTGTGTGTTTTGTATCAACCCAGCTGCCCCAGCTTTCTCTCAGCAAACATAGGCTGGGTATGTATCTTTCCTTCTGTCTTTTCACCTTCACCAGTTGTTTCCTTTTGTTTCAATTTTGTATCTAGTTTAAAGCGTGTAATTGTATCTTTTGTCATACATTTTAGCAATGTTTACACTTTAAACATTTGATTTTCTTCATTTAAGTTTCTTGGGATAATTGATACAAAGGGATTCGTTACTGCCATCTTATTTTGTGTTTCCTACTTGCCCAAATGTTCTGTTTCTTAGTTTCTCTTTTCTTACCTTCTTTTATGTTAGTTTAGTCTTCTCTTTCCATGATTTCCCATTTAAACTATTCAATTACATTAAGATGTTACCCTGCCTAATAATCATTACCAATAGGAAAGGTAATCAATAACTTGATCCTTTATGAGTAACAGGAAGGCATTTGACCACTCTAACCCCAAAGCCTCACCCCAACCCTACCTAAAAGTTACTTTTTAGTGTTTTTAATAGACCAGGTATTATTATTTTTAAATCTAATAACATATATTACTATTAATCTCACAAATTCTGTATTATTATTACTTGTTCACAGTTATTCACACTTCACCAGTGTGGTCAGCATTTATTCTTGCATCATGTTCTTCTTCCACATTTCATCAGTGTTTTTGCCAAAACTTCTTCTTACATCTCATGTTTTTATTCTGGGGTCATTTTCCTTCTTTCTGAAGTACATCTTTTAGAAGTTCTTTTGCTGGGGATCTGTTGATATTTTTCTTCTGAAAACTTTTTATTACCCTCTTGTATTTTTATTGGTTACAGAATTCTATGCTAACATGACTTTTTCTTTAACATCTTGAGTATGTTATTACACAACTATTCCATGGTTGCTATTTAGGGATCTGCCGTCAATATAATTGTTAATCTTTTCTGGGTGATCTGTTTTTCCTCTGTAGAGGATTTTAAGGACTTTGTGTTTTATGCAGTTTCACTACAATGAATCTAGGTGTAATTTCCATTTCATGTATCCTTCTGGTTGTGTGTTTTGCTTTTTGTATCTGTGGATTCATGCCTTTCCTCAGTTCTGAAAAAACATCAGCCATTATCACATTGTTATTTTCTTTCCTCCTTGCTCCAGTCTCTTTGCTGGAACTCTGATTGCATGTACATGAAATTTTCTTGTTTTATTTTCTGTGTTTCTTCACCTTTGTCATGTGTTTCATCTCATTTTTCTCTCTGCTGCATTTTGATTATTTTATCTAACCTGTCTTCCAGTTCTTTAATTTAATTTTTAACTGTATATAATCTGCTGTGTAACTGAGTTATTGTACTGCTCATTTTAGCCACTATGTTTTTTTTTTTGACCTTCCAATTCTTTATTCACTTTATTAGGGTATAATTCACATATCATAAAATTCACCATTTTAAAGTGTACAATCCATTTTTTTTTCGGGCTCACTTACATTTATCCTGCACATCCTGATCATCTGAAATGGTACCACTCTATAAAGGGAGGTGCTTTGTTTCAAACTTGATCCATTGACATAAAGCATGGGTCAGGGGGAGCAGGGAATAAAATAAGAAACCTTAACCAGAAATGGAATCACCATAAAGCTAAAGGAAGCTTCAGCTTCGGGGTCCTCATTTGCAGGGATCCTTTCCAGGCCCTGGGGATGGGCAGCCCAGCAATGTATGCCTAGGGTCATCTGCATTCTTTTTTTTTTTTAAACATCTTTATTGGAGTATAATTGCTTTACAATGGTGTCTTAGTTTCTGCCTTATAACAAAGTGAATCAGTTATGCATATACATATGTCCTCATATCTCTTTCCTTTTGCGTCTCCCTCCCTCCCACCCTCCCTATCCCACCCCTCTAGGTGGTCACAAAGCACTGAGCTGATCTCCCTGTGCTATGCGCCTGCTTCCCACTAGCTATCTATTTTACATTTGGTAGTGTATACATGTCCATGCCACTCTCTCACTTTGTTCCAGCTTACCCTTCACCCTCCCCATATCCTCAAGTCCATTCTCTACTAGGTCTGTGTCTTTATTCCCGTCTTGCCCCTAGGTTCTTCATGATCATTTTTTTTTTTTATATTCCATATATATGTGTTAGCATACAGTATTTGTCTTTCTCTTTCTGACTTACTTCACTCTGTATGACAGACTCTAGGTCCATCCACCTCACTACAAATAACTCAATTTCATTTCTTTTTATGGCTGAGTAATATTCCATTGTATATATGTGCCACATCTTCTTTATCCATTCATCTGTTTATGTACAATTAGGTTGCTTCCATGTCCTGGCTACTGTAAATAGAGTTGCGATAATTTCCAGAAGTTTTATTACTTCTTTATGAAGTCTGGTCATTTATGTAGTCTATCCCTTCTTACTCAGTTTTTTTTTTTTTTTTTTGAACAAGGCTCTTTATGTATTTGGCTGTGCTGTGCAGCATGTGGGATCTTAGTTTCCCGACTAGGGATCGAACCGGTGCCCTCTGCATTGGGAGCGTGGAGTCTTAACCACTGGACTGCCAGTGAAGTCTCCCTTCTTGCTCATTTTCTTATGTCATATTTTAATTGTTGAAATTTTCATATAGAACTATTTTACATTCTTCTCCTAATAGCTAAATGTCAAATCTCTCCCTTTTTTCATGTTGCCTCTTACTTCTGGTGGCTTCTTCCTTATGTTGTGGGTAAATTTTATCCTATATTATTTTTAGTTAAATTTTGTTTCATCTTCATGTTTGGTTGAATTTAACCTATGGTCATTCTGAGAGATCTGGATTGAGGATGTATTTATCCAGGAAAAAAAAAATTGTATTGTTACTACCAGGTACCAGAGGAACTAGCAACCTAAAATCTCTTTAATTCCTCAGCCAGAGTCTGCAACTGTGGAGGTAAAGTTAAACATCAGAGTCCTGTGAGAGCAGGTTGGTAATTATAAGTAATCGATAGAGACAATTGTTACTGGCACTATTTTTTTCTACCTGGGACTGTAGCAGAGAAGACAGAGTTCATGACCACTTCCCTTGGGTTTCAGGTAAATTCCGTCCCACTCTTTTTCAGGGAACATACTTCCCAAGAACCTGGCCTCACGTGGAAACCTCAGCTTAGCTCCAACAGCAAGCAGGGCAAACATCTTAGTCCTGACACCCCCAAGCTGCCATTGAGCCCCCCACATTCCAGCTTCTTGATACCAGCTGTTCTTCCAGAGCAACACCAGCTTGATGGTTGTGGCATGTTCTTCTACCAACCTTTGTGGTTTTGACATATTCTTACTTATTTCTTCTCTATAGGTAATTTCGATTTATTTTTCTGAACCTGGGCAAACATTTACCCAGAATCTGGGAGATTTTTGTGTCTGAGGGTATCTCAGAAGACCCACTCCTCCAAGCTGCTCTGAATATGTCTTCATATTTCAGATGCAATGCAGGCAGCGTAGATGGTGAAGAACCTTGTGGTCAGGAGCTGGGTGAGACATCTTCACAATGTCATTTTGTAAAGATGGGAACTTGGGCCTGACAGTGGGCTTTTCTCAGCTTTGTATCTTCATGTCTAAAATGGGGCTGGTAATAACCTCTTAGGAAGCCCATCGTAGGGGTTAAATGAGATCATGTATATCAAGTTCAGGGGACAGTATCTTGCACACGGTTTTGTGCCAAGCCTTGTTGGGAGGACACATGATGATGTCAATAACTGCAGTATCCCCTCCAGGAAAGCTCATCTAAGGTCTGTCTCCCTTCTTGACTGAACCAGGTCCTCTACTGTTGTCCACGCTCTGTTCTTTCCAAAATGGCGGTAATTAAACATCACATGTGTGGTCACAGGCCAGTCACTGCAGGCACATTTTTTGTTTGTTTCCAGTGTCCAGCCCCTGGAACAGGGTGAGGGTTTGACTAGGGAATGAATGAGTGAAAGTAAGAGCACACAGGGATCTCCTAACAATCACGCTCATGTTTACGTAATACAGGGTGATTTGCTGCACTGAGCGGAGTGACTAATAGACACTCAGTAAAGTCTCTTGATGCCTTGTACGCACTGGAAGATGGTCCCCAGACAACGGTGGTTCTTGTGCTTTGCTGAAGATGCAGACTTCAAGCTTGTGGCAGGGACTGCTCACCACCTACCCAGAGGCCCCTTGCTCCCCTACACCCTGTGTTTAAGCCCCACGTGGATGTCCAGGACTTCCCTCCTTGGTGCTGACACGGCTCTGTAGTTTGGTCCGATGTAAGAAGCATCCTCACCTACCGACCAGGGCGTGTCCTCAAAATAAGCTGGCATCTGACTTCCTGGTCCTTCAAGGAGATTTAAACTCTGATCTTGGGTTACGTGTATCAAATATACCCTCGGTTTGGAAAAAAAAAGTGTGGTCTGTTGTGACTTTTAAAATGTCTTTAGTACAGGTTGTATTAATGTGGGATTTAAAGAAGATGGGTGGATACTAAGTAGCAATCTTGAAGTAATAATTGCCTCAATTTATTTTTCAGGAACCAAAATTAGAGACAAATGTGTCCCCAGTCTCCTTTCTGGAAGCAAAGCCTCCTCAAACCAGCTATGTTTAATTTAGATAAAAAGCTATTATCACTCTTAAGTCCTTGGGGTTTCTTGTGCACTTGCAGCTCCTGTTACTTTGATTCATTCCTCCTTGGAATTCATTCGGATCCTAGAGGTATCTCAGTTTCAAGGCTTGTTTCTATGTACTGTTTTTTTTTTTGTTTTTTTTTTTGTATAACTTCAACAAGGATTTGCAGGGCACCAGGGGAGGGGAGGCATGGTGTTGTGTGCTTGGGGTACAGAAAGGCGTGAGGCAGGGCATCCAGGATCCGAGTCAGGGGAGGATGGACATGGCAGGGGACTCTGGCCCAACTCTCCGGCGTGTGGTTAGCAGATTTCAGGCGCTATAGGGATATGGAAGAGGTGAGGTTGAGACTGTCTAGATGGACTTCATAGAGGAAATATGATCAAAAATAAGTCATGGAGGTTGAACAAGAGTGAAGGAGACAAACCCAGAAGGAAGGGAACACCAAGCAGGAGGAATGTCAGGAAAGAGTCACATAGGCAACACATGAGCAGAGAACAAAGGGTTTATCCTTCAAATCAGAATGTGTTTCAGATCAAGGGAGACACTGTAAGTCACAGGCTGGGACCATGGGCGTGAGTCAGAGTGGCCCAGGCCCACTTTTTTTTTTTTTTTTAATAAATTTATTTATTTATTTTTGTCTGCGTTGGGTCTTCGTTGCCGCACGTGGGCTTTCTCTAGTTGCAGTGAGCGGGGGCTACTCTTCGTTGTGGTGCACGGGCTTCTCATTGTACTGGCTTCTCTGGTTGGGGAGCACGGGCTCCAGGCTCATGGGCTTAAGTAGTTGTGGCACGTGGGCTCAGTAGTTGTGGCTTGCGGGCTCTAGAGCACAGGCTCAGTAGTTGTGGCACACGGGCTTAGTTGCTCCGCGGCATGTGGGATCTTCCCAGACCAGGGCTCGAACCCGGGTTTCTCGAACCAGGGCTCTTCACATGGCCTCCGCTTCTGGGTGTCTGAGTCTCAGATCTCCTCTGCCTTTCTCTTATAAGGACACCTGTCTCTCATACCTCCCACCTCCCCCAAATCCCCTGCATTGGCAGGCGGATTCTTAACCACTGCGCCACCTGGCCACTGTGTGTGGAGGAGCCCACCGCAACCTGGCATAATGCACATGGCGCACAGAGCTGTCTGGTCCCAGCATTTTGTCCCTGGCTTTTCACACAGGTCAGGTCAGGTCTGTGCACCCTGAGGTAGGACCACACCCTTTCTTGGTGCTAGGCTCCCCTGCATCTGCCCGCAAGCTGGGTCTGGACCGCTCCACCGGGATGCAGATTCTCCTACGTGGGTGAGGGCAAAAGCAAGTTCTCATTTTTAACTACCCACCCTCTTTTACATCCATCTAGTGTCTGTTGCTCTCTGCATTGCGCTAATTCCCATGAGATTTTAATAAAACTACTTGAGCATCCATTTACTCACAATTCTTTTGAATAAGAGATTCATCTAATATTTGGAGTAACAGTGACTGTGTGGGTGGAGGTGGAGCAGGGGACCTTGTGGCAAGAGCATCGGTACCGAGAACCCTGGAATCTAGTCCCACTCGCAGTCTGGAGGGGGCAGCTCTCTGATGCTTTTAGAGAGCCTTCGGTTCACCGTCCAATTTATTTCTCGTTCTGTGGTGAGGACAGCATTGCTGGGCCATCAGGGGACTTAGTGGGAATGCCAGGTGGGATGGAGTGATAAACCACTCCTGTAAATCAATCTCTTGAAGCTTTAAGATTGCTTTTTCAACTTAATCCCAAGGAATTTCAGGTCAAAGCTCCCTTTAATGTGAACTAGAACAGGGTCCAGGTGCCTCAGGTCCGGGGCATACGCTTCTTATGATATAAAATATGGTGGCACAGAATTAGCAAACAGTAATGCACTACACAGTTTCCTTTATCGTAAATTCCATGCAGCCGGTTGATCCTCACGGAAGGCTTTCACTGGTTTTTGCTGGTCTTGTATGGGGAGCCAACCTGCAGCTGCAGCTGGTGAATGGGTGTCGCTCCAGGGGGGATGCTGGCTGATAGTTTCGTTTGCGTTAATGAGTAAAAACATGAGATAAAAGTGAGACGACTCTAAGGCCACTGGCCAGCGACTCAAGTGATCCCTTTCCGAAGTGGATGACCATTTTCAGGTACTGGTGGGATCTTTCTTTGTCTTCTATGCTATACAACACACAGCCGCTAGTAGCACACATACTTTTTTATTCCTCCACACAGTGGGCTGTCTCTCTTCACTTTACCTCTAGACAGTCCACAAAACAACAAACCAAGCCCTGATCTGTAGCATTTGTCAATTTCCATGGCGTGAATATTCCCACCGTGGCAGATTTCAAGCTACAAATATGACTCCCTTGAACGTTGGGTTTGGAAGCAATGTTTAGCCCACATCATTAGAGGGCGTTTCCACTGCACAGGAAAAGCAGATGTAAATAAGGGATCAGAAGTGAAAATCACAGAGAGATATAGTGAAGCAATTAACAGGTGCTGAGTTTTAAGTATATATTGCCCTTATTTTAATTTATTCGATAGTAAATTTACACAGCATAATTCTTAATAATGCCTATTGTATTAGCTTCCTAAAGCTGCCTAAACAAATGACTATAAACTAGGAGGCTTAGAACAACAGACTTTGATTCGCTCATAGCTCTGGAGACCAGAAGTCTGAAATCAGGGTGTCGGCGGGGCCACGGCCCCTCCCCCGGGAGGAATCCTGCCTTTTGCTCCTTCCAGCTTCTGGAGCTCCAGATGGTTTTGGCCGGGGCTGATCGCTCCATCTCTGTCTTCATCTTCACATGGCCTCCGCTTCTGGGTGTCTGAGTCTCAGGTCTCCTCTGCCTTTCTCTTATAAGGACACCTGTCTCTTATACCTCCCACCTCCCCCAAATCCAGCACGACCTCATCTCAGGAAGCCTTAACTTAATTATATCTGCCATGACCCCTTTTCTAAACAAGCAAACTCACATGAACAGGTTCTGAGGGGTCACAGTTCAACCCGCTTCACCAAAATTGAAGCAACCATCTCATAACACACCTAAAAGATTAACAATCTTCTCTTGCACGCTAGTGTGAGCCAGCCTGGCACACTCCCGGGAAGGATGCCCCTTTCCATCACACTTTCAGAGGAAATAAAACAAAGCCATTTCTCCATTTATTTGATCAGATAGTTACTCGACCCCCCCACCAGGTTCCCACCGGGTGCAGGGTGTGGCAGGGGAGAAGGCTGGAGGCCCATCACCCCCAGTTCCTGCTCCATGATGGCCCTGCAGGATCTGGCAGGAACAGGTGGTGGCCACTGTCCTCCAGGGAGGAGGTAGACGGAGCAAGTGGGCTCAAAGGACTCCCCCACCTGCGACACATGGGTCAGAGCCCAGAAAACAGGCAGGGGCCCCGGAGGGAGGCTCATTCCACCTAACAGCTACATCTGGGCTGCATCTGTGGAGCATCGCTGCTCTTTGATCTTGAAGCTGGGCGAGCTGGTGACAGATCCAAAGGGCAACACTCGGAGGAAAGTTGAACTGTGTGGCCCAGACCTCCCTGCAGCCGGCCTTTAGGACAGTTGCTGAATGGGGCACCATCCGAGCACCGGGCAGCCTGGCTCCCCAAATGCTCCTGTGCTGGCGGTGATGGGCTCCAGCGCCTGAGTCATTGCTGTTGAGAAACTGTGGGAAAATCAGGGAAATTGACCAACCTGGTGACATTTTTCCTTAACAGGGAAATCAGTGACAACAATGCTCCTACCAGAGGAAAGCAGGTAGCGAGCCGGAGGGGACATGGCCCCGCGTGGTGGGGAGTTTCTGCTGCAGGACAGGCCTGGATGCAGGTGAGGGCTGACCCTGCACCTTGCTTTCCTCTACCGTCAGCTTCCGTAGCACTAACTCCATCCAGGGAGCACCCGGAGATTAAATGAGGGGATGGGTGTGAAGGAATATCCTGAGTATGACACGCCCTGAAAGGTCAGGGTGATTGAATTTGCTGGACACCAAAAATGACAGGACCAGTTTAGTTAGAGCTGGTCCTGGCCTGGGTCAGAAGCTCCAAAGCCTTGTGTCCCGGCTGGTGGCTTGGTGCTCCCAGAAAGCTCTGCTCTGTGTCCCTCATCCTACCAGGTGGTCCAGCCCTTCCCATGGCACTGACAGGATTCCAAGAGAGAGCAGAAATCATGGGTGCCCTTTCCCAGACTCTGCTTACACTACGTTAGCTGATGTCCGCTGGATGTGGGCGTCACGTGGGCGGTCTCAGAGTCAGAGTGGGAGATGCCGAGGAAGTCACCGCCAGGGTCACGGAAGCAGGACACCCCTCATGGGGCCATCGGTGTAACCCAGCTTCCTCCCCACACAGGAGGGGTGATGGTAACACCTTAGTCACAAGGTTGTTGTTGAAGATGAAATAAGCGAACACACGCCACATCTGAGTAAGCACCACTCACTTTCCAACGCCAAGGAGGGGCTAGAGCCAAGGTCTTCCATTTCCAAATTTTCTACCCTTTCCACCAAGAAAAACCTATTTTCTGTAAAAAATGCATTGTTTGATCCCAAAAACACATGAATGCTCTGCCCTGAGCCCACAGCCCCCCACACCTGGTGCCCTTCCATCCAGGATGTGGGATGCCCTTCCATCCAGGATGTGGGATGCCCTTCCACCCAGGATGTGGGATGCCCTTCCATCCAGGATGTGGGATGCCCTTCCACCCAGGATGTGGGATGCCCTTCCACCCAGGATGTGGGATGCCCTTCTATCCAGGATGTCGGATGCCCTTCCACCCAGGATGTGGGATGCCCTTCCATCCAGGATGTGGGATGCCCTTCCACCCAGGATGTGGGATGCCCTTCCACCCAGGATGTGGGATGCCCTTCCATCCAGGATGTGGGATGCCCTTCCATCCAGGATGTGGGATGCCCGGCTAAGCTCCGGTTGAGTCCAACACTCCAAGCAACTGAAGCAGCAGCTCCTCAACACGAACATCCATTTCCTTCTCACAACTGGCTTTGGATAGAGAATCATCGAGTCTCATCCTGTTGTCTCTCATTATTTGATGGGTGAAATCACCCTTGATTTGAAGCACTAAGGACGTTCTTGCCCAATTCCCAGGTACTTGGTTATCATTGACCAAACAAAGTGAGGTCATTTTTCAATGTGATTCCTTGGCACTTTGAGTTTGTCTGGTTGTCTCGTGTGTGTGTGTGTGTCTGTGTGTGTGTGATTTCTAAAGGAATTGACAATTTCTCACTAGATTATCTCCCTAAAAACCATCATCTAATAAACACTCGTTAAGGACCTGCTATGTGCAAGTTGGGGTTTGAGGAGCTGATGGGGCCTGGGCCCTGCCCCCACCCCTGACCTCACAGTGTGTACATGCCATGTGGGGAAAGTGTGCCTGTGATCGCCACTTTGCCTTAGAATGGCAGCCCAGTTAAGTGGAATTTGGAGTGAACTCAGAACCAGGCTTTCCAAAGACCTCTCTCTCTCCACTACATAGAGCTGTTGGATTGAGTTCAGCAAAGGCAGGTTCGATGAGGCTAACAGGTCCATTTGCAGAGGGCTTTCCATGCTGGGCCACCGAGTGTAGATCGCGTGTCATGGGAGAGGGAGCCTTGTTTGGGGGGAGGGTGTTGAGTTGCAGGAGACCTGACCCTTGCTCTTGGGTGGTTCACTTGGAAGTCTTCTAGAAACAGGGGGATAGCCACAGTGATCCATCAGGAGCGCGTCTTGCCTGTAGGGCTGAAGGCACAAGTCTGATTTAATTTTAGTGCCTCTGGCCAATGTGGCTTTTACTGTGGGTTGACAGCACTGGCTGAAAAATTGGCCTGGATCTCACCAAGGCCAGTCCCGGTCCAAGTCATGTGTCTCCTGCTAGAATCCAAGGAGCAGTCCTCACCGAGCACAGAGCTTCTCGGGCTGTCTCAGTCCCCCACCTGAGATCCTCTGTCAACAAGGTAAAGTGTCAATACACAGGTGATAAATGTAAAGCAGGTCCCAGAGCCTTGATAACAAGGCTTTGTAATCTAACAAAGTTTTAATCTCACGTCTCTGAGAGACGTAATCTCTGTTTTAGGAGCTGCTAGATATTTTTGCCATGATTTATCTTTGATTTTCTTAAAGAAATTGCTCTCAAATGTGTTCGTGCTTCAGAAAAGCCGCAGACACAAAAATACCATCTTTATTATAACACATCATTTTATTTCCTACCACATGACAAAGAGTCAAGGCAGAAATTTTTATTGTCCAGTTATTTTTACATTCAAATAAATTGCAGATCAGCCTGTCAGGACAGTGTGTCCTGCCCTAAGTATTTAGCTCATTCTTATAGGGAACAGTGAGCCAGATGTGCTTGGGAACACTTGGAAACATGCCTCTCACTTGGCCTCAGGACAACACCTGGTAGTTTTCCATTCTGCCATCTTCTTGGACCAGGTCAGATGCAGGACCAGGAAGCTGGTAGCCAAGGCTGGATGCAAAGGTTTTGAGTCAGTCCTTGGGATGCTGGGAAGGGACCCAAACCAGAGAGCTGCCCTTGGCTCTCCCCTCCTCCTCCTCTTCTAGCTCAAGCTTCTCCCCATGATGGACGTGGATATCCAAGGTCACGGTGCCCCAGGAGCTCCCAGGATGAGCCTGGGTAGCAGCAGTCAGCCAGGACGCCCTGGAGAGCCTGAAGATTTGCTGTGTCTTGCAAATGTTGAGAAATGACTTAGAAAGAGAAAGATGGGAGAGGGCAGGGGGTACCCTGAGCAGGGGAGCCTGGGGAGATAAAGACATGGAGGGCTGCATGGAAGGAAAGCCAGCACCAAAGTCAGATGTTACAAGGGGAGCAAATTGAGGCTGTGTCATAATAATGGGAGCATCTACCTTGGGCCTCATGCGGCATGGTTCAAATCACACTGTCCGAGTCACTGATCCCTGGTGCCATGATGTGGGGAGGCTGCTGTCCCATTTACTGAGGCACAGGGCCACTCTGCAGTGCACCCGGACACAGTGCCCAGCTACTAGCAGAACTGAGATTGGAGCCCAAGTGGTTCGGTTCTGGAGCCTAGTACTTTCCTACAGTTGTCTGCCAGGAGGGGGGTCAGTGGGAAAGCAGCTGGGACAGTACTGGGGCACTTGGCAGCTCTCAGACCAGCTCCCCACCACTCTGTCTTCCCGTATGGCTCCACCTTGACTGGTGGGGCTACCACCAACTCAGGCCTGGAAACTACTCTGGGGTCTTCTCCTCCCTAACTGGTCCCCTCCTTCCCAGTGCAATGACCACCAAGTTCTGCTACGTGTATCCGAGGTCCACCTCAGCCCTTCCAGCCCCACTGCCCAGATCCTGACTTTGTTGTCAGAGGGCTTTTGTGAGGATAACACAAATCAGTTCACGAGCAGAGCCTGGCATATGGCACGCTCTCACTCGACTTCCGGTGTCAGGGAAGATATGCCATGTGTCTACCGTGCCCTTTCATTTCCTCCTGCCCCACACTGACTTGTATTCCCAGCCTCTCTTGTGATTAGTGGACTGCATGATTGAGCGCTGGCCAGTTTTTAGGACTGACCCCCAAAACATTCTTGTGACCTGTGCTCCTTCCCTTTTCCCCCTTTTGCCAGCCAGATGAAAAGAATCCAGCAGAGGACACTGAGGCCCTAGGATGCTGCTGTCTCAAGAAGAAAGGACCCTGGACCCACCAGTCTCTGCATGGAGACCCCCCAGCCATCCCCACCAACGCACCATGGACCAGGGTATGATAGACCACCTGTGCTATGACACAGCATCACTAGAAGTACACATGACACTAGTAGCATCATTATCAACATCTTTTCTACATTTTTAATGTAAACATTTATTTCTTTCATTAGAAAAAATAATGCATTAAAATGAAATACATACATATTTGTGAAAACTTTGGATTTTGCATTGAGGTGCTCTGGGGTAATGGGTTAGTGCATTGAGGAAAAAAAGAGACTTATGATTTTACTCCTCTATAAACACCCAAATTAATTCTGGTTATGTTAGAATTAATGATAAATATGAAAATCTACAATAGCACCTTTGTCAAAAACCAGTTGACAAAATACATGTAGGTCTATGCCTGGTCTCTATTCTGTTCCACTTGTCTATTCGTCTCTACTCGAGACTGTATCACATTATCTTGATTCCTGTAGCTTTATATTAAATTTTGAAATAAGCTAGTGTAAATCCTCCAAATGTGTTCTTTTTCAAAATTTCACTGGCTATAGTAGACCTTTACATTTCGACATCTATTTTGGCTTCAGCCTGTCAATTTCTGTTAAAAAAAATTTCTCCAGATGTTGATTGGGATTACTTTCAATTTATAGATCAATTAGAGGGAGTTTTCATTTCAACAATGTTTGCTGATTTTTCTAGATATATTATCATTAGGGTTTTTAATTTAATTTAGCTTTCATCAGGTAAACTCTGTATGATCTGATTCAGTTGACATTTATTGTGACTAGTTTTATGACCTTCCATGGGGCCTGTTTTGGTGAATGTGTCACGTGCACTTGAATAGAAAGTGTGTTTTGCAGTTGTTGGGTGTAAGTTCTACAAATGTCATCTAGGTCAGGGGGATTAACTGTGTTGTTCAGGTCCTCTTTGTCTTCACTGTGTCTTTGGTCTTATTCTTCTATCAATTGCTGAGAGAGGGTGTTAGTTTCCAACTATTGTTATGGAGTTGTCCTTTTCTCTCTTTCATTCTCTCAAAATTTTTTCATTTATTTTGAAACTCTGTCATTAGATGCATGCACATCCGATTTTGGTTTGTGTTTTGTAACGTCTTAATGAATTTTTCCAATTTTCACTATGAAATGACCCTTTTCATCTCTATAACGCCCCTCTCTTTGAAGTCTGCCCTGCCTGATATTAAAATGGCCACACAAGTGTCTTTTGTTTATTGCTTGCATGTCGTGTCTTTTTCTATCCTTTTACTTTCATCCTAACTGTGTATTTTCATTTAGAACATCCCTCTTGTAGACAGCCTATGCATATCTTAACGATTTTTATAGAGTCTGACAGACTTTGATTTATGATTGGAGTGTTTGATCCATTTACATTTAATGTGACTGTAGATGTGTCTGGGTTGTGTGCACCATCTTGCTATTCGTTTTCTACCTCCCCCTGCTCTTTGCTCCTTGGTTCTCTATTTCCTGTTTTCTTTGCTTTAGTCAAGTTTTTGTGTGTGTGTGTGTATTCTATACTATGCCCTAAATTCGCTTTTTATCATATCTCTTTTTTTCTCTCTCACTGCTTTCTCTAGAGACTGCAATACTCATCTTTAATTTATCATAGTTTATCTGAATTAAAATTATTCAGGCGCCTTCTATTCAGCCTGCTTATCTATTGTGTTCTTGTTGCATATATTACTTGCATATATGGTATAAACATCAAAACACATCATTATGTGTTTGCTTTAAATGCTCATTTCTTTAAAGGATTTATGAGAATAAAAGAAAGTTTTTTTACATCCATCCAGTTAAATTTGGATATTACTCTGTGTTTCCCTTTTTGTCCAGCATTGAACATGTCCAAGTTCTGCCAATGTCTTAAAACAGCTGGCTTTATAATTATCTAGATATTTATCTTTACAATTGGTCTAAAGTTCATAATAAATTTATTGATGGAAAGATTAGTCCAGCATCAGGTCCTTCACCATTACCAGAAGCCAAAAGTCATATAATCTATTCCAGTATGAATCACCTTAAAGTGTCTATACAGTTTTATGGGAGTCATTTAACTGCCACAATATTTACATTTCTGCTTCTGAAGGGCACATGTGCTAGCTGGAACAACACAGTTACAGCCTTTCTTTATAACAACTTTATTGGGGTATAATTCGCATGACAAAAAGATCACTCCTTTAAAATCCACAATTCAGTGGATTTTAGTATATTCCCAGAGTTGTGTTACCATCACCACTATATTCTCTAGAGCATTTTCATCGCCTCCAAAAGAACTTTGTACTCATTAGCCATCCCTCAGCCTTTTCTCCTGACACCAGCCCCTGGCGACCACTATGCCTACTCACTGGGCAGACTTGAATATTCTGGACATTTCATATAAATGGAGTTATATAAAGTGTGGCCTTTTGTGACTGTCTTCTTTACTTAGTATGATGTGTTCAAGATTCATCCATGTTGTGGTAAGTATCACTGCTTCATTCCTTATCATGGCCAAATGCTATTCCATTGTGTGGACAGAATGCAGCCGATCCAGGGAGCATCAGCAAACCCATGTACATGATCACCTGCTCTGGCAGCTCCTCCAGCCCAGCTTTTAGGTGTAATAAAGCTGTCATTTCCATTCCAGCCAACTGAATCCCGAACCTCTCTCTAACTTGAGTCACAACAAAGGTGGAGATAATAGGGTGTATTTGATAGGACGCTTCTCCTCGACATGAAGTCCTGATGGTAACATGATAGCATCAATCAGATCTGAAAGGTGGGTTCTTGGGTTTACATTGTACTATTTACAGTAATTTTCTATATGATGGAAACATTTTTTACCAAAATTATTTCAGCAGACTTGACTGTGAAAAGGAAATATTACAAGCACATTAAAAAATATCCCATTTAATTCTGTTAATACAATTTAAAAATTCAGCTTGTGGATTTATAGCTCCGTGAAGGGTGAGAAAGTTAAAGAAATACATGAGACTAGACATGGCAAATTTATTCTGCAGAACAATGTTGGTTTCCTTCCACTGGAAAATCAAAGCTAAGGTCACATTGACATGTTTGGAGCGTGGGTGGTACACGTCCATTATCAAGGGGTGTGTCGCAGAACTGAGATAATTTGGTGCTGAGATCCACACAGACTAGAAAGGAAAAGATATTGATTTGTAGAACTGTCAATATTTTCTCCCTATAAAGGAAGAGGAATTGAGCCAATGGTAAATAAATCCTCACACTTCTCAAACAAGCCACTGAAAGATGGGTCCTCTGAGTGTAATGTAACAGTCCAGGGGAGGAGAAGCAGAGCAGGGCAGCCATGCTCCTGCTGGACTCGGAGAAGGGTCGAACCTGGCGCAGACATCACTGTGTTGGGACCACGTGACATGCGAGTGCCCCTGGGTGGAGTTCTGAGCTTGTCCCTTGGCCAAGAGCATATGGGCATGAAAATCCCAAAAGGGCAGAGGAAGGACTGGGCTGGGTGAGCCAGCTCCTTCCCGCTGTGACCACTGGTACTCAGCTCTAAGACATGACGCCCCCTGACCCATCCCTGTGGGGAGGCTATGACCTGAGTCATCATGTCTGATGGCCCAAAGTCCATATGCTCCTAAGAACATTCTATCTTTGGGCCAAGAGTGGAAGAACTGAAATGTAAGCAAACCAGGGCACCTCTGTCTCTTCATACCTCCCAACACAACAAATTAACAGGTCTCTTTTCTCTCCTTTTTATTCCACAGTGGAATTCACTTCCTTCTTATTGTCAGAATTAATTCTTTTTAGGGGGAAAAGGCATTACTGGTGCCCTAACACTAAAAATGTATAAATGCAGTTTCCAAAATTTCATTCTAAGGCTTTCTTTTTTCATTTTAATTTATTTTTGTATATGGTGTGAAGTGAGAGCTCAGCTTTATTTTCTTCTATCTGGATGATAAACCATCATTTTTACACTGACTTAAAGGACTTTCTTGGTTTTATATTAAATTGCTCAAAGTATTGTGTTCTATTTCTGAATCTCCTTCTCGTCCGCTCACCTCTCTCTGTGTCTATTTTTAGGCCATTTCAGATTTTTAGTGATGACAATGGTTTTGTAGCAGACATCTGTTATGTGGAGGGCTTTCTCATTATTTTTTCTTATATAATCTCTTAGCTAACTGTGGACATTTATTATGCCATGAGATCTTTATAATTATTGTATTCTATTTTTTTTAAGAGAGGTTGAAATATGTACCTGTTTATTCTTGTTATCATTCATTCACCAATGTTTATGGGGCTTTCATTGGTTGCAGACCAGCTTGAGATTCTGGGGTTCAGGTTGGGAGGAGACAGACAGTCCTGGTGGAGCTCACATCACAGTTGGAAAGAAAAAGGACCAGGGCAATGAGTACAATGTGCATCACGTCAAAATTCTGAGAGCAATAAAGCGGGGAAGAAGCCATGAAGGGATAAGTTTGTCCTCCATCCTGGGCCCTAAAGATGGTCCTAAACTCCAGAAAGGAGGGGCCTCATAAAGGGCCGCAGGGCCCACTCGGCCCACCCAGGCCTGGTGATCACAAATTAGGGTGAGCAGGTGTGTTAGTTCACCAGGGCTGCCAAAGCAAAGTGCAATGAGTGGGTGGCTTAGAGCAACAAAAATGTCTTGTTCCACAGTTCTGGGCACTAGAAGTCTAAAATCAAGGTGTTGGGACTTTCCTGATGGCACAGTGGTTAAGAATCCGCCTGCCAATGCATGGGACACGGGTTCGATCCCTGGTCCGGGAAGATCCCACATGCCACGGAGCAACCAAGCCTGTGTGCCACAACTACTGAGCCTGCGCTCTAGAGCCCACAACTACTGAGCCCACGTGCCACAACTACTGAGCCTGCACTCTAGAGCCTGCAAGACACAACTACTGAGCCCATGTGCCACAACTATTGAAGCCCACCGCCTAGAGCCCCGTGCTCCACAACAATAGAAGTCACTGCAATGAGAAGCCAGTGCACCTCAACAAAGAGTAGCCCCCGGTTGCCACAATTAGAGAAAACCTGCACAGCAATGAAGACCCAAAACAGCCAAAAACAACAACAACGAAAAAACAAAATCAAGGTATCGGGAGGACCCCATGACCTCTGAAACCTGTAGGGGAAGGATCTTTCCTGCCTCTTCCTAGCTTCCAGTGCTTTCGACAATCGAGGTGTGTTTTGGCTCACACATGCATCCCTGCAACCCTCCATCCTCACCGTCATGCCCCGTGTGTGTCTGTCTGTGTCCGAATTTCCCCCTTTTATCAGGACACAGTCCTATTGGATTAGGGTTCACCCTGATGAGCTCATTGTAATTTGGTTTCCTCTGTAAAGACACTGTTTCCAAATGTGGCACATTGAGCAGTGTTTGGGGTTAGGACTTCAACATACATTTTTGGGACAGAAAATTCAACCCCCAACAGTAGGGTATTGTATGGCATGCAGAATTCATCTGCTTTTCGAATATAGAGTCCTGCCAGTGCAAAATGACAGGAAGGTCCCCTCCTCGCCCTTTGGAGGTCTACATATCCCAGGGTATCTTGTTCCATCTCAAGATCAGTGCTGGGGCCTGGAGAGGCCACACCTGCAGACTCCAGACACTTCCCACTGTGTCCACGTAACAACGCCCAAGACCTGCTGTCCACTCACATCTCCATATTCAGTAAAGTTATTTTCCTCTTCTACCTTCTTTGGATTTATCTTGTTCTTTTCCTCGTTTTTTCAGGAGGACACTGCAGTCAGTAATTTTAACATTTTTCCCTTGTCAAAAATGTTCACGTGAAGATATAAATTTCCTCCCAAGTCCTGCTGTAACAGCACCACCCAGGTTGTGATAAGTAGCACTTTCATGACTTTTTAGCTTCGAATATGATCTCTTTTCCATTCGTATATCTCCCTTCACCCACAAATCATTTAGAAATGCATTTTTATCAAACTGTCGTCAGACCAGATGATCTGTATGATATTGATCTTCTAGTAGTTTTGGGACTTCCCAGTGACTGGGAACATGGTTGAGGTTTGTAACTTCCATGGCTCCTGGAGAAGATGACTTTTACTCGACTGTAAAAGGATTGAGCAGGTGTGGCTCAGTCCTTTACTTTGATCGGCACCCTCATTACGCCCTTCCCAGATTCTGCATCGGGGTTGGCGGACTCTTCCTGTAAAGGGCAGACAGAAATATTTCCAGCTTTCTGTCCATGTGTTCTCTGTCATGGCTACTTCACTTTTTCATCGTAGCTTCAAAGCAGTCGTGGGCAACCATATGTAAATGAGGGCAGCCGTGCTCCAATAAAACTTTATTTAGAACAACAGTCTTCTTCTGCTTGATCTGTTACCTAGCTAGTGGTACATTCAAATCAACCACGATGGGGCGTGTGTGTGTTTCAGAATTTCCTGTAACTCCATGCAGATCCCCTGTAACTATTTCAAGGCTATATTATGAAGTGCATAGTGATTCAGGTTTATTGTTTTATTCTCCTGAATTGTTCCTTCAATCATTGTCAAGCAGCCTTCTTTATTCATAATAATGGTTTTAGCCTTAAGGTTTGTTTTATATGATATCAATATAGTTACTCTAGCTCATTCTGGGATTTATTTTTCATTTTTATGTTTGGCCTGGAGTGGTTTATTTCTGTGTCCACACTGTAGACCTTTTAGTGTCTCAGGTGCATTTCAGGCACTTGTGAACAGCATACGTGGATGCCTGCTTTGGGGTGTGTTTTTTTACTTAAGACTTTATATTGTGAGTTCAACCATTTTGCAGGAATTTAAACGATTGAACTGTTGGAATTCATGTCTATCTTTCTAGTCTATGTTTTCTGTTTGCCATGGTTTTCTTTAGTTTCTTAATTTTATCTTCTCTTTTCTCTGTGTTGGTTTTATTGAATTGTCTCATTTCCTTCCTTTTTGTTTACAATTTAAGAGTGATACAGGGACTTCCCTGCTGGTCCACTGATTAAGACTTTGCCTTCCAGTGCAGGGAGTGTGGGTACGATCCCTGGTTGGGGAGCTAGGATCCCACATGCCACACAGCCAAGGAACCAAAGCATAAAACAGAAGAAATGTTGTAACAAATTCAATAAAGACTTTGAAAATTGTCCACATCAAAACAAAGAAATTAAAAACAATAAAAATAAAAAAATAAAAGTTATATATTTTATTTTTTAAAAAATGCAGTGGTTATTCTTAACATTATACCGCTCTCAGGCTTAGTAAAGTCCAAAGTTAAGCAGCGTCTCTTCCCTCCTCCAAAAGTACAGGGATGTTAGACAACGTTGACTGTGACCCCACACCACTACTTTCACCTTTGCTGAAAGATGAGCCATCTGCCGGGATGAGGTCACACCCCTGCTTCCACTCCAGCCTCATCCCCTCCTTCAGGTAATTCGTCCTCTCAGGCCACTGCTGACTCATCTTTGCAAAGGGGACCGATCAAGCCAGATCAAAGAGGTATTTGCTTTTACACAAAGGTTACAGTCTCCAGTAGAAACAGGTAGCAGGAGCTCCCACGACTGCGTAGCCCCTTCCGCTGCTTCTTTCTGGGAGTGAGGCCGGGCCGGATGAGGGTGGGTCCAGCCCCACCCTGAGCATTGGCAGAGTCCCACAGTCCACAGGCCCCAGACATGATGACACAGCACCACACGGCATCCCTTCTCTCCCAAGAAAGTTGTGGGAAATGAAACATCTCGCCAGGTTGCCTTCCTGAAGTCCTAACAAGCTGACATAGATGTGCAGGTTCCTGGTGCTCTGTCACCATTTGCTGAGATCTTGGCTGGCCTTTGAATTTGCCCTCAGGCCCCCACGGATGCAGGTGGGCAGAGGGGAGGCCTGTTTGCTCTCAGGCCTGGCAACCTCTACACTCCACTCCCATAATTAGATGTGAAAGGAAACGGTGGTATGACATTTTCTCCATTTGAACCCCATCAGAGAGAGAGGCCGAGCCAGTAACTTTGATGTGGGGGATGAAACACAGTGTAGAAATGCAAATCCAGGAAGGTGTGTGATTTTTAATGGGAGATGCATTTCCCTCCGCCTGCTCGGCATCCTGGGTCACAGAAGGATGCCTGTGGTGAGGGGAGCCCTGTACTGCACTGGCTTCGTCCCACATGCCTTCCCTCGGCTCCCTGCCCAGCCTGAATCTCCGTCCCCCGTGGGGCATCACTCAGCCCAGCCAGGCGACCCCTGCTAACCTCCTGCACACTTATCCCACCTCCCCTTATAATAATAATCTCCCCTCTTTCTACTTTACTCCACACTCAGCAAAGTGCCCTTCCAGCCACAGCACCATCAGGAAACGAGGACAGAGTTTCCCTTGCCTTCCTCCCAGTTGAGGGTTTGCGGCATATTCAGAAATTGACCCCGATTCTGTCCCCTACCCACCCTGTACCCACGCTGTCCTCCAGTCACTCTCCATGCTTCCCCTGGGGGCAGACCAAACAGGTGGACACCTGCAGCGGCCAAGAGGACTTCCTCAGTCGTGGCCTCCAGACCTTGAAGGATGCTTCCAACTGGACCTGCCTGCCCTTGGTCCTCTGCTCTGTCACGAGAGCATCCTGGGCTGCAGGCCCCCCGGGAGGATGGGGAACATGTGGGGCAGAGCCCCCCGAAAGGCCAAACCAGGACCGGATGACTCAGACCTGTGAGAAATCGTTTGTGTGCGCTGCTCTCTGCCACAGGGTGTGGGGGGCTCTGTTACAGGATCTGAATTGTCCCCTTGGCAGGTCTCAGAATGGGTGTGGCATTTTGCTGCTTCCAAGTCCTGCCTTTCTACTTTCTTGCCTCTGCACAGGGAATGCGACCTCATTTAAATGTCAGAGTCACACACACAGAGGAAAGGTGACCCAGGGAGGACCCGACATGCAGGATGAGTGGTATCTGTCATGTTCTGGCTTTCCCGGAGTCTGCACCCTGTTTCCTTTTTGTATGGGGAGGTGTTCAAATTCAAGAGTCAGGAGATGGAGCTGGGGGTAGGGGAGGTTAGGAGAGCTCCTGGTTGAGTGTGATGGTCTGGAACTTAGGAGTGGGTGTTGAGCAGTGGTTGAGGGCGCACATGTAATCGGGCACCACCTTGGAAAGTCTTGGGTTGCATCTACTACAGCTGCACACACGTTCCAATCACCTGGTGGCCTCCCTCTTGTGTATACACTCACCAGAAATGTATCCATGTCTCCACCATGAAACATGGACCCCCATGTTCTTAGCAGCGCTCTTGACAATTGTAAAACCTGGAAAGCACTCACGCTCTCACCCTCAGTAGACATGATGTAGTCGTGCAATGGGGCCCAGCACAGCAGTGAGAAGCAACAACCTACAGCCAGGCCCCGAGGGCAACAGCACAGACACATTGCACGGGTAGCCCTGAGTGAAGCCAGCCAGACTAATAAAGTATGTCCTGCATCCTCACACTGTATAAAACTCAGAAACAGGGCATGTGCTGAGTCAGAAGTCAGGACGATGGATGCCCTTGTAGGGGCAGGTCCTGGAAGGGCCGAAGGGTCACTTCTCAGATGTTGTCAATTTTCTGTTTCTTTTATCTGGATCTTGTTGACCTGGGTGGTCTGTTTACGAAAATTCTTAGAGGGGGTCCCTTACACTGTGTGCACTTTTTTTGTGTATATGTTATACAGCAATTTGAAGTTAAAAAAAAAGAAGTGCCAAGTTTGGAATCAGAGAGCTGGGGTTCAAAAGCCATGGCCACCACTACCTTCTTTCCTGGCAAGACCAAGCAAGTCAGCTCTATGTGAACCCCTGGACCAATAGCCCACAGGGTGTCTGGGGGAGTAAAGGAGACAGAGAACAGAGTGGTTTCTGGCAGGTGTGTGGGGCCTGCAAACCGCTGTGGGCTGTTTTCATTGCTGTTATTACTTGTTTTTGTAATTTAAAGGAAGCACATCTGGAAAACTTACCCTCAAAGTAGGCTTGAGGTGTGGAAACAAGTCAGTAATGTAGAATAACCTTCTAAGTGTTCAGAGAGCCCTAGATCATGCAAGATGGCAGAAGGGGTTGATTTAGGACTACCTGCCACTCTTGGGAGGAGACCAGAGCCCCCATGGCCTTGGGAGGCTGGTGTAACCACAAAAGCATCTCTTGTGACGCCACAACGCTGGGCCTCGGAGTCCTGGCATTGGCCATGAGTGAGGCAGGCCCGTGAAGAACTATAACAGTAAAGTTTCCAAATCACAGAATATCTCTTTCCCGTAGTTGCTTAATCTAAGAAGAGGCTGAACTTGGACCTGGTGGAAGGCATCTTTGCGGCTGAGTTTGATGGCGCCGCTGTGCGCGGGGCCTGGGCGGCGGTCCTGCCATCCGTCAAGGGGTCCAGGCCGGGGCCCTGCCGATGATTCAGTGAGCGAAATCAAACGGGAGTGGGTGCCTTCAGAGAGAGGCGTCTATTATGGCCCCCACGCTACAAAGGGTAGGGGAGGCTGGGCATGTAAATTAGCCGTAAAGACCAAACCGAGCACTCAGCTTTTAATTTAGTCTCGTATTTATCTGGCTTTATGGCTGAACGCGGCGCTTTTTCAAGAATATGGTTATTTCTGCCATAACACTGCAACTGCAGGGATGAAATGTGGGCGTCTGAAGCCAGGATGCCGAGGAGGGGTGATGCAGAGCTGAGGCTGGATGCAGCCGGGCCCAGGTACGCTCCAGCCCCTCGGGATGAAGCCCAGGGCATCTAGAAAGAAATGCGCTTTCTATTAAATCGCCTTCCTGACCCAGGGTGGGAGGAAGGGGGTGATGACTGAGTGTGTTCCAGGTATAGCCCACTTTATGTATTATCTCATTTGATATTTTGAACAGCAAAAGATTATTAGTACAAGGAGGTTGATTTCAGGTTTTTAGGGTTTAGCACTGTGGGGTTTTTTTGGTGAGGAAAGAGATAATTAAAAAAAAAAAAAAAACAGAGCCCCAAATCCATGAGAATATCTCTTAGACATGATCTTGCCAAAAATTAGCACCCAGGGTTCTTCTTGCTGTGAGAGGCATGGTCAGAGATGCTGAGCTTCAAAGCGTTGTGATGTTTTCTAAAGACTCCAAGTCAGAGGATGGGTCTCCCTCCACCACGGCTGCTTTGCTAACCCTCAGCTGATGTCTGTGTCTTCCTGCTTTGCGTGCCTAGCAATTTATGCTCAATTTCTTATAGAAGTTTGACCCACGTTGAGGTCTATGGAGCCTCATTCCTGGTGTCCCACCACCCCACCCCTTGACTGCCTGCCTCCTGCTTCCCCCGGTTCAGTTTGTGGAATCATCACGCATCTGTGCTCACAAATGGGAATTCAGAAACCCTGGGACCTGCTTTCTCATTCAGCTGCCTCGTCCTGCACATCCTACCTCCTGTCTTCTGGGCCATGTCCTTCCCTCCTCCCCACTCCTAAGGCCATTGTGAGTGCCGGCTCTGTCACCAGGAGTATCGCCAACGGTTGTCATCTGGTCTCTCTGCCTGATGCGCCTTCATGAAGACAAGGACGTCTGACCTCAGGTGTGCCCCATGGGAGGTCCTGCACCTGCTCTGGCCGTGGCTTTAGATTCTTGTCACTCCTCTGTGCGAAGTCAACCCTGCACCCTCCCAGCCTCAGGGTCCACCTACCCACATTTTGTTGACCTGTTTATAATCCCAGGTTGCCCGGCAATCCCAGCCCTCCATGCTTTCACACATGCTGTTTCTGTTCCATGAAACACCCTTTCCATGATGACTCCTTGAACACCTGGTTATCTGTCTGAACCTAACCCTAACCCTGACCATGACCCAGTGGACTCAAGTAATCCCTCCTCCCTCTCCAGTTTGTGTGATGGTTGTCAGGTTAGCCTCCAGAGATGGTCCCTGAGCTCCTACAGAGCAGGGATGTGCTTGCCTAGCTCTGTCATCCTGACACTGAGCTCAGCTCCACTCACCAGCCAACTAGTAAATGAATGAATGAGCAAAAGGAAGTTTGTTTTCCTTCCATGCTTGTTAACTTCATCTCTACCACCAACCGGACTCTGAGGTTCTTGGAAACCACTGTAGGTTTCCACGGGCACGCTAAGCCCATGGAATGGATGTGTTAAGGACCCCTTAATTTTGCCACTGCTAAGACCCCCATTCACAGCATCTTGTATTCACGTATGCAACCAGGAATTGGGTTCTGATGGGTACTTCCAGTCCCCAGCCTCTAGAATCACGACTGGACCATGATGTACCTGGAATTAATGAAAAATGAATAAGTGAATGGATGGGTAAATACATAAGTGAAAGATTTCCTGGAAAGGCTGGGGTTCTTAGATGGAGGGTGTGAATCTACAAAGTAAAGCAAATGGAACTAAACCTACACAACTACGTTCCTCTAATAATTAGTGATGTTGAGCATCTTTTCATATGCCTCTTGGCCATTCATATGTCTTCTTTGGAGAAATGTCTATTTAGGTCTTCTGCCCATTTTTTGATGGGTCGTTTATTTTTTTTGAACACTGAGCTGCCTTACATATCACCTCACACCAGTCAGAATGGCCATCATCAAAAAATTGACCAACAATAAATGCTGGAGAGGGTTTGGAGAAAAGGGAACCCTCCTGCACTGTTGGTGGGAATGTAAATTGGTACAACCACTGTGGAGAACAGTATGGAGCTTCCTTAAAAAACTAAAAACAGAGCTACCATATGATCCTGCAGTCCCACTCCTGGGCATATATCCGGAGAAAACCATGGATCAAAAGTATACATGCACCCCAATGTTCACTGCAGCCCTCTTTACAATAGCCAAGCCATGGAAGCAACCTAAGTGTCCATCAACAGATGAATGAATAAAGAAGATATGGTACATATATACAATGGAATATTACTCAGCCATTAAAAAGAATGAAATAACACCATTTGCAGCAACATGGATGGAACTAGAGATTATCATACTGAGTGAAGTAAGTCAAATATAATATGATATTGATTATATGTGGAATCTTAAAAGAATGATACAAATGAACTTATTTCCAAAAGAGAAACAGACTCACAGACTTAGAAAACAAACTTATGGTTACCAAAGGGGAAAGGTGGAGGGGGAGGGATAAATTGGGAGTTTGGGATTAACATATATACACTACTATATATAAAATAGACAACCAACAAGGACCTACTGTATAGCACAGGGAACTCTGCTCAATATTCTGTAATAACCTAAAAGGGAAAAGAATTTGAAAAAGAATAGATATATGTATAGCTGAATCACTTTGCTGTACACATGAAACTAACACAATATTGTAAATCAACTATAGTCTAATGTAAAATAAAAATTAAACTAAATAAACTTACACAACTACAGAAGGAAATGCTGTCATCAACTGTCAAGAGAAATGATGGGGAAATAGATGGAGAGTATGACGTCATCAATGAAGCAATGGAAGTGAAGTGTTTGGGGTTGTTCATAAATAAAGCACTAATGAAAGAGTCATTAAAAACAAAGCTAAAGAGAAAAGCAGAGATTAAGAATTTAGAACATCTGTCACATACGGTTGTGGTTGTCACACCCCTCCCTGAAGCAGGGAAGACATAAATTGACAAGAAGCCTAATTCCCAGCACACAATGGTTGCTGATGGTCCCAGAAATGAAGCCCATTGAGGAGGTGTCTTATCCTTATAGAGCACTAGGTGTGGAGTTAAAACCAACACCCAGGTCTCCAGACACCCAGCCCCCTGCACGGTCTGATACATCAGTGGTTCCCAAATAGTGATCAGCTGACCCGCTGGGCTGGACTCATCCAGGAGGGCTCTGAAGCATCTAATTCTCAACCCAGCTTCTGGGTCCGGAGATCTGTGATTGGGTCAGAATCCATCTGCTTCTAATGGTATCTCACCTCCATCCTTCTCTATCTATCTATCTATCTATCTATCTATCTATCTATCTATCTAATCTTTCCATTTAGATCTATCTATCCATCTACCTACCTCTAACTGTATTATCTACCTAATCTATCTACCTATATCTATCTTACATATCTAATATTCATCCATCCACATATCTGTTTTTATGTCTGCCCACCTTTCCACTGGTCTCTCCATCTTAAAAGGACAATGATTTTTAAAAATTTGTTGTAAAAATGACACAAGCTTACTATAAGAGCATCAAGTGACTCAGAGCTGACAGAAGAAAAAGTAAAGATTCCACAATCCTCAGAACCCAGAAATAACCACAGATAATATTTGGAGAAGGTTATTCTAGACTTATCTCTATGAATATATAAAGATGGAAGGATGCATTGATAGACTGGCAGGTAAATGCATAAGCCAGATGAAATGGGCTCATGAAATGAAAATGGCTCTGACCCATCAGTTTTTAATAAAAGACATATTTTACTTGGAGAAGAAGTGTGGAGTCAGGGTTAAGAGTACAGGCTTGGAATAAGACAGACTGTGCTCATGTCCTGCTGTTACCACTTACCTCCAGATGAACAAGTAAGTCTTCCCAAGTTTCCTCCTCTGTAAAATGGAGATAATAATAGTATATTCCTTGTGGTTGTGGGAAGTGAAAGAATTACTATGAATATATGGAGGTGCTTCAAAGAGTTCTGGGCATACAGTAAGCAGTATACATATTAGATATGAATTAATGGAAGGGAAGTTCAGTTAATGAAAATTTATAATTTCAAAAAAGATTTATTACAAATAACTCAATAGAGTCTGTCATACAGAGTGAAGTAAGTCAGAAAGAGAAAAACAAATACCGTATGCTAACACATATATATGGAATCTAAAGAACAAAAACAAAAACAAACAAACAAACAAAAACTCATGAAGAACCTAGGGGCAAGACGGGAATAAAGACACAGACCTAGTAGAGAATGGACTTGAGGATACGGGGAGGGGGAAGGGTAAGCTGGGACAAAGTGAGAGAGTGGCATGGACATATATACACTACCAAATGTAAAACAGATAGCTAGTGGGAAGCAGGCGCATAGCACAGGGAGATCAGCTCGGTGCTCTGTGACCACCTAGAGGCGTCGGATAGGGAGGGTGGGAGGCAGGGAGACGCAAGAGGGAAGAGATATGGGGACATATGTATATGTATAACTGATTCACTCTGTTATAAAGCAGAGACTAACACACCATTGTAAAGCAATTATACTTCAATAAAGATGTTTAAAAAAAAAGATTTATTCATTAGAGTTAGTTTCAAAAATGTGTACGTATTTTAGTATAAAATGACTACTAAATGTGTTAGGATATTAGAGTTATTGTATATTTTCTCACAGCTTAAATTGAGATATAATTGACATGCCATAAAAAGCATTCATTTAGAGTGTACAAATCAATGGTTTTACTATACCCACAAAGCAGCAGAGACGCCATCATCTAATTTTAGGACATTCCCATCACCCCAGAGAGAACCCTGCCCCTAGTAACTCCGTTTCATCCTCCGTTTCCTCCAGTCCCAGCTCTGATGACCACAAATGTATTTTCTGTCTCTACAGATTTGCTTATTTGGGATATTTCATATAAATGAAATCATACAAATATGTGGTCTTTTGTGGCTGGCTTCTTTGACTTAGGGTCATATTTTCAAGGTTCAGCCAACTTGTATCCGTACTTCATTATTTGTACGGCCCAATAATGTCCATTGTATGAATGCACCGCCTTTTGTTTAACCACTCCTCAGTTGATGGGAGCTTGGGATAGTTTAACCTCTTGTCATTATGAATAATTCTGTTGTGAACATTTGTGTACAAGTTTTCATGTGGACGTGTGTTTTCATTCCTCTTGGATGGATATATATATACATATATATGTGTGTGTGTGTGTGTGTGTGTGTGTATGTATATATATATATAGAGAGAGAGAGAGAGAGGGAGAGAGGAAGTGCTGGATCATATGGTAATTCTATGTTTACTATTTTGAGAAACAGCCAAGCTGTTTTCCAGTGTCTGCACCATTTTGTATTCCTGCTCATAACACAGGAGGGTTCCTATTTCTCTACATCTTCACCAACCCTTGTTAATGTTTATCCTTTTAATAATAGCCTTCCTTGTGGTATGAAGTGTTATCTCACTGTGGTTTTGATTTGCATTTCCCTAATATCTAATGATATTTATTATCTTTTCATGTGCTTATTGGCTATTTGTATATCTTCATTAAACAAATGTCTATTTACACCCTTTGACTATTTTTAAATAGTATATATAGGAGTTGTAATAGTTCTTTATCTATTTTGGATACAAGTCCATTATCAGATATATAATTTGCAAATATTTTCTCCCATTCTAAGGACATTTTTGCTTTCCTGACAGTATTATTTGAAGTATAAAAGTTTTTTTAATTTTGGTAAGTACAATTTACCTATTTTTTTGTTTCATTGCTTATGCTCTTGGAGTCATATCCAAGAAACCATTCCCTAAGCAAAGATCACAAAGATTTACACTTATGTTTTCCTGTAATAATTTTATAATTTGAACTCTTACATTTAGGTCTATGATTCATTTTCAGTTAATGTTTGTATACAGTGTGAATCAGAGGTTCAACTTTATTCTTGCCTGTGACTGTCCAGTAGCCTCAGCACCATCTGTTGAAAAGACCATTCTTTCCCCCATTGAAAGAACACCCTTGTTGAAAAACAATCATTGTGTATTTTTAAGTATGGGTTTGAAATTTATATGGTAGTAATTGCTCTCTGCCATCAAAGTAAAAGAATGAGCACAATCGCACTTCGCCTGTATTTCTATCATTCAATTATTTCATTTTGTTTGTACTGATAACCATCCCTCCTGGTTGGAATCCAGCCCACAGACCCCACAGTTGTTTTGATTTAGTTTAATACTCAAGAGTTCCAAGGTTCATCTTCAGTTCGACTCTGGATTCTCCATTTGTGTTTATTTAGATTCATCTCTTGGTGAGATGGATTTTTTTTTTCCCCAGGAAAAGTTTTGGGGTCTTGTTGTTTCTGGATTTTTGCACATGGACTGTCTATCTCTTATCTTTTTATTAGAAGGACTGCTTGCCCTCTTTCCTTCAGAACTTTGTAGATACTGTCCTACTCTTTTTAATTTTTCCTTGGTGGTTGCTTTGAGGACACCTGCGGCCAGCCTGACCCCTCCACCAGTTCAGAGACCTCCACGTGATGCCCTGGACCCTCGCGTCTCCTTTGGGGCACGGGTTCAGCACTAACCTTCTGCTATCATTTTCCCCTCAGGCTGTGACATCCTGTTTTTTTTTTTTTTAATGTTTCTTTCTTATCTTTATAATTGTTAGTTAACTTTTATTTTAACATCTTTATTGGAATATAATTGCTTTACAATGTTGTGTTAGTTTCCGCTGTATAACAAAGTGAATCAGCTGTATGTATACATATATCCCCATATCCCCTCCCTCCCTCTTGCATCTCCTTCCCACCCTCCCTATCCCACCCCTCTGGGTGGTCACAAGGCACTGAGCTGATCTCCCCCATGCGATGTGGCTGCTTCCCACTAGCTATCTGTTTTACGTTTGGTAGTGTGTATATGTCAGTGCAACTCTCTCACTTCGTGCCAGCTTAACCTTCCCCCTTCCCGTGTTTTGATTGGCACATTCAAGTGCTCCATTTCTTCAGGAAAATGTCTTTTTTTACATGTTTGTGTACATTTTCTGTTTTATTCTTATAAATTACCAATTATGCATTGTTTTGTCTTTGTCTCTATGACATATCTCCCATCTAATAGAGCTGTTATTTCTAAAAGGTTTTTTATTTGTTTTCTATTGTTTTCTCTTGTTGTCTCATAATCTCTCTTTTAAATGGTTTTATTCCATTTTTGAAATGTTTCTGAAGATACATGGGGTGATCCCCGATGTCTTTGTGACATGGAAAGATTTTCAATGAATTATAGACTCACCATAATTCCCTGCGAGGGAATATCTGGGGAAGGGTGCCTGTCTTTTCCTTATATTTGTTTCTTCTTCTTCTTCTTTTTTTTTGATGCCAGAACTTTAATGATAGAAGAAGGCCTGTAGAAAGACCTTCAGGGTCCATACGGAGGAGCGCTGTGATGCTCTGAAACTCTGAGCCCTGAGGGACCCCAGGAGAGGTCTTGAGGTCAGTCTGGGGTGGGGATCAAGGGGTCAGCCTACCCCAGAAAGGCAGGCAGCCTTGAAGGGTGATAGCAGACTTGTCCAATTGGCCAAACAGCACCTCTCCAAGCATCACATTTCCCATCTTATCTGTCTCACTGATCAATAGAGTTTTGGTTAAGTCAATCTCATTTTCGTTTTTCAAAATCATGTTGTTAAAAGTCCATTTCTTGTACTGTCTCTACTCTCAAGTCCCTCTTTGCTGACAAAACCCAACCATTCGAAGTGATCAGGGAGTCAAGATCCTGTCTTGTGCAGGGACACGCAGCCTGGCCCTTTAACAGGACAAAGTATTGAGCCCTTCACAGAAGAGCACTGGACCAGAGACTCAGGTACCATCCTAGCCCAACTGCGTTATCCCAAATTTTAGCTACTGTGGTCTGAGTTATGAGGAATAGGGTATAATTTTGACCCTGTTTCGTTTCAGGTTGAGAACCATCTGCTTGACGGACTGCTGTCCCTGGTAATCCACATTAGCCCTCCCCCAAATCCTCCAGAGGACCCCCGCCATCCTCCATCCACCCACCCGCATCCCAGCCCTTCCAGCCTCATTGTACCTCTCTCACTCATGGTCTTGCAAGCCCTGCTTTAACCCACGTGTTCCCTCTGCCTCATTTTCCTTCCCCACCCACCTGCCCACAACATCTCACCCATCACCCAAGTAGCAACCCAGACCTCACCTTCCACCCAAAGTTTTCCAGACGTCCTGGTCCTGCTGTGCTCTCCTCTCCGTGTGCACATGTCTTCAGTGTATCAAGACCTTCTCATTGTTTCCATAGCAGCCTCTCTGCAGCACAAGCTGTAAACTGTTGGGAAAATCAATTTCTGCATTTTCTTGGGCATGCACTAAACTGCACTTCTCAGGATCCCTTCTGTCAGGCATGGCTATGTGTGATCTTGTGATTTATAATAAGAAATATGTTTGGCCTTTGACCCCAATTCTGGCACAAAGCTTCCCAAACTGTTGGAATTTCCTAAGTGATGAGAGCAACAAAAGTATCATTTGCTACATTCACAAGGTGACTTTTGGACCTCATCTAAGGGCGGGGGCTGGCTGCCAGGAGAGCCAAGCACGTGATTAGAGGGTTGGAACTTTCAGATCCCCCATCCCAAGCCCTGACTCCAGGGAGAGGAGAGAGGCTGGAGATTGAGTTCAACCATCAATGGCTAATGATGTAATCAATTATACCTGTGTAATAAAGCCATCATAAAACCCAAAGGGACAGGGTTCAGAGAGCTTCCAGGATAGTTAACACATGGAGCTGTGGGGAGGGTTGGGCCCTGCAAGGGTGTGGAAGCATCCTTCCCCCACACCTTGTCCTGTGCACCTCTCACCTCTTCCATCTGGCTGTTCCTGAGTTATATCCTTTCATATGAAACCTGTGATCTAATGAGTAAGTGGGTTTCCTGAGTTCCATGAGCAGCTCTAGTGAATTAATCCCACCCAAGGAGGGCATCTTGGGAATTTCCAGCTGACAACCAGACAGTCAGAAGTGGAGGTGTCAACCTGGGCTTATGACTGCCACCAGCAGGGGGTGGGGACAGCATTGGAGGACTGAGTCCTTAACCTGTGGGATCCCCAGGTAGACGGTGTCAGAACTTAGTGAATTGTAGGACACCCAATTGGTGTCCAGAGGTTCGCTTGGTGGTAAAAACACACTCCATCCATCCCCCACCCACCCCTGGATGAATTGGAATTGGGATCTGGACATTTTCACTGTGTGACTTGATCTAACTCAATGGATGGCCAGTGGAAATGACATGTGTCACTGTCCAGCCTGACCCATGAAAACAACCCTCGTGCCCTTTCCTGATCTTCTTCTCCTCCAGCAATGGCAAGACAGCCCTGAAAGCCATTGTCTGCCCGGATACCTGAAGGGCTCTGTGCAGGAGGGCTGAGTTGCCATCCTGAGCACCGGTCCATGTGTTAATGGCAAATGAAATAATTTTCTTGTTTTTCTAAGGCATTAAAATGTGAGGGTCTATTTCTGATTTCTTCCTAACATACCCTAATTATTACAGAAATTGGTTTGTGGAGGTGAGGTGCTACAGCCTTGGCTTTTATGAGAGTAACAAGCAGTAAGGAAATAAATATCCCTCAGGAAGGATGGAGACCCGCACCTGTATGGAGAAGGACCAAAACAGGAGTATGTGTTGGTGACTCCTTGTCACTTACAGCAAAGATTTTTAAGAAAGAGGTAAACTCAGGCAATAACTTATTTAGTCTGCACATAAAAATTAGAGAAAACAGAGAGAATCCACAAGTTTGGTTTGGAAAAGCACTTTTGGATCCCAAACAGTAGGAGATAAGATTGAAAAGGCATTGAGCTTCAAAATCCCATTAAGACTTCCCAACTAAACAGAGGAATTTAACCAGGCAGCAAAGAACAGATTAAGGATATTTTCTATTTACCAAAACTTCTTTTCTCCCCTAGTAGCCTCAAGGAAGCTGCTGTTAAATTGACAGAGAGAGAAAGATTTGGGAACAGAGAAAGTAAGAAATAATGGAGGTTTGTGAACGATATCTGGGAAGAACAGAACTCTCGGTAGGGTTGTTGGCACGCGGAAATGATGTTTCCAATTTTGCTAAACCCACTGCTTGTTACTGGTAAAGAAGCAACACACTGGAGCTACAGAAGGCATTTACTGCATAGGCATTTACATGGTCTTGGGGCTGCTGAACGTGCACCTGTAGGAATTCAGCTGGAAAAGCTGTGCGGTGCCCCAGGGAGACGCGCTTGGATGTCGCCATGGACAGTGGTCAACAGAGAGCCAACTAGTGTGTGAGAACAGGGGCCATGGAAACGATGGACAGAGGAGCCCCCCACCCTCCCTGGAGAGCAGACCCGGTGTCCAGTCATGACATTGCTCACTGTGTGCAGAGGACCTCGCACGTCCTTCCCGTCAGTGTGTCATTGCTGTGGGCCAGAGCTGACTGTGCGTGGGTCTCCTCGCCCTGCACTGCCATCCTAGGTTGGGTGTGTGTGTCCAGAGGGAGAGAAGAGAGACCTTTTTTCTTCATACTTTCTAGGAGGTGGAACCAAGAGGAGCCACATCTGGACCAGAAGAATGGGCCTGAGCATCCTCTAGCCATTCAAGGCTTTGAGCTGGATGAAGGAGAAGAATGTGACATTCCATGTCTCCGTGGTGGGGAGAGGAGTGTATTCTCTATGTGATGACAGGGGCAGTTGGATATCTGGTGACCAAAAAGGGACCCCCTGGCAATGATGTTCACCAGCATCCCTGTGCTCCCCTTCCTGGGCACCCAGTGGCCCCATGTGCCCAGATTCCTTTGCAGATGGAAACCATGGCCTGACTGAGCTACAGTCAATGGAATATGAACAAAGGTTATGTGTGGTATTCCCAGTTCTGGCCAGAACACCCTCCCCCCACCTCTGGGGAGTGGTGTTGTCAGGAAAACTTTGGAAGCCCCATGCTGGGCTGGCAGAGGGGCCGCCAGCCAGGATCCCTGAGGAGAGCTTCCCATGGATCTGGACATGAGCTCAGGACTGTTACTGGTTTCAAACACTGTTTTTCATCCCTAAGCCATTGATATCTGGGAGGTCTATTGTTGCTACTGTTCAACCGACCCTAATTCACCTGCTTCCTCAATGGACTGTGATATTCTTGAAGGATTTGTCTCCATGTTATCTTAAAATACTTGTCAATGGCTTTTCATTCTTAGGATTTCCATCCGAAGGAATAGAAAGTGCCCTTCTACCACTAAAACTATCGCTACAGAAGCTGATTATATACAGAAACAGAGTCTGACATTGAACATTTTTCCCTCACAGTAAGTTTTGGAAATACATATCAGATAGATCAGTCTTTTTCTTTTTTTAAATCACTTTGTTGAGATATGATTGATGTACAGAAAAACTGTGCCTATTTGATGTAGAACTTTAGGAGTTTGGAGATAAGTATACAGCCATTAACCCATCACCACAGTCAAGGCCATTAACTTATCCATCACCTCCAAAAATTTCCTCCTGCCCCTTTATTTTTAAACATTTTTGTGTCAATCAATGAGTACAAGTGCAAGTTATGCAGGATGAATTATTTCTGGAGATCCACTATCCAATAGACCCTGTAGTGAATAATACTGAGTTACATACTTAAAACTTGCTAAGAGGGTCGCTCTTACATTGCGTGCTCCTCTCACGAAAAACATCTATCAGTCTCGACAGCCAGGGCCACAAACAAGCAAGAGGTTGGTTTTAAAGTTAAGGACAGTTGTTCGAGGTCCCTAAAACCTGCGACCTTGAAAGATCAGAGCGCAACGTGTGTATTCTAAATAGTAACTGGCAACATGTTTTGAAGGTTGGCCATTCTCGAGGTGAAACAGTCGAGCAATGGAGTCGGTCACTGGTGGGTCTCTGAGGAGGCTGGAAACCCCATGGAAGATGCTGAAGGGGAGGGTGTTCCCCTCTGTCCAGGGGAAGCCTTGGCAGGGACCACACTTTCCCAGAGACTCAGGTGTGACCGGTGTAGAGGCCGACCCCAGGTGTGCGTGGTGGCCGGAGCGGTTGGGGCGGAGATGCCTCGTCTCCTGCAATTCCAGCTGGAGTGGAGTAACACTCAACATTGCCCTTGGGGTAACAAGTGGGAAGAGTGGAAGAAGATCTCTGGTCATGGCAGAGGATGCTCCTGGCAGGTGCACATGGGACCTACAAACTGCAGGCCACGGAGGTCTGTTGTCACCATTCGCCCAAGCTGAGTGGAGGGAGGATATTTTCAACAGTTCTCCCGAACTGAGATATCACCAAGGAGTGGGGAGGGGGCCACAGCTCTGTAGGTTTCTAGTTGAAATAATCACGAGGAATCCCAGTGTGACTGAGTGTACCTTAAATTGTCCAGACTGAGAGTTCTTTTCCTTGATTTTTTTTTTTAATTTAAAAAATATTTTTATTGAAATAGAGTTGATTTTTAAAAAAACAATTTATTGGAGTATAGTTGATTTACAATGCTGTATTAGTTTCTGGTGTACAGTAAAGTGATTCAGTTATACATATGTATAAATACATATATTCTGTTTTTACATTCTCTTCCATTACAGTTTATTACTGTTCCCTGTGCTATACAGCAGGTCCTTATTGGTTATCCCTTTTATATACAGTAGTGTGTATATGTTAATCCCAAACTCCTAATTTGGAGTTCAGACTACGATTTCCATGTCCGTGTGGTGGGGCAGGAGCTTCACGTAGAAGTCAGGCTCATTTGATTAAGGATGAAGGATGCTACATTTTGGCTTAGCTATGTCGTAGTCTACAAAAATACTATCTACCACGTGCAGACCCAGTACCCAGGGGAGCCAGGGACCACTTAAACGTCCAGTTAATACTTGACAAACGAATGAAACAAATCCTCACACATTACTCCTCTTCTTTCTCCCATTTAGCCTATACTGACAAATTAGAGAACCAGGAGATTCCCTTTGTAAACATCGCCCATTCATCCAAAGAGGTGTCAGCATTAAAATCACATTGCTCCTGTGTGTGTGAAAACACATCTGTGAAAAGAGTTTCAGGCACACCTGACCTGGTAGGAGTCATTGAAATTTAATTATAAAACTTGTCATGGAACCTGAACGTGATGTAAGCTGATTTGAAAAAAATCCAGATTTCACTTGACAGGTGCTTTTAACGTGCTATGTTACACCAAGGTCGAGGCGGTGTGCTGGAAATGAAGAGCTGAGCCCAAGAGGAGAAAAGGAGGCTTTGATTGGACCATCTTCAAAGAGCGCTTCACACAGGTGATGCCCTGTTCTCTCCCTTTTCTCTGTCCTCACATTTCAACGTTGAATGCTTGGGTGGCACCTCTCAACCCAGGAGTGCTTTGACACATGGAAAGTCGGGACTTCAAAGTTAGCTCGGTGCTTTGTGACCACCTAGAGGGATGGGATAGGGAGGGTGGGAGGGAGATGCAAGAGGGAGGGGATATAGGTATGTATATAGCTGATTCAATTTGTTATACAGCAGAAACTAACACAACATTGTAAAGTAATTATACTCCAATAAAGCTGTTTTTAAAAAAAGTGAATAAAAATTAAAAAAAAAGTTAGCTGGTCAGAAGCATCCAATTCAAGAAGTGTCTGACACTGTTCTTTCATTCCATAAGGTTTTGGTGAATTGAATTGGTAGAAAGGAAATAAGGCTCTGGACTTGGATCTAATCAGCTCTGTATTGCAGCAAAGGCACTTTTCACTTACTTCGCTAACAACTTGTATGGTCTAGTGCGCTTAGATTTGGCCATAGACTTTACAACTGGGGATTTTCAGGTTTATATTTTAACTCTGGCAGTGAAATGACTTAGTTCTGGGGGATGTCGCAATGTTTCACATGAGCTGTCTAAAGGAATACAGACATCTTTCTTGACTCATCCCAAGATCATTCCTACCAGATGTTAGTTTTTTAGCAGACTTGACTGAAACCTTGAAGTCAGCGTGTGTGTGGGTGTGTGCACGTGTATGTACATACACACTACATCCCATTATCACAGAGCAACATCAGAAAATAAAACAAGCTGTGACTGCGCTGGTTCCAGGTAAGATGGCATAAGCACACTCCATTCCATCTCTTCCACTGAAGGTGCTGAAGGACCTGAACAGAATGCCTGGACCTGCTGTTTGAGGATTCAGAAAAGTAAATAGCAATGGGAAGATTGGGGAGGAAAAGGTCAGAATCCCGAGTACCACCTACAGGGAGTGAGTCCCTCTGCCACACTCTGCATTCCTGCAGCCTGGACTCGGTACAGCCTGTAACCCTGAGCTGTGCATGTAGACGGACCCCAGGGACACTCTCTAGTCTTAGCTTGAGAAAGAAGCCAGGTAACACCTCAGGCTCAGAGAAGGTAGTGAAAACTGCTTGTTTTGCTTTATTCTCTCCTCTGTTCTCTCATGTCCCGGTCCCCAGCAATCCCACGGTGGCAGCAGAGGAGCTGCTGTGGAGCCCACAGCAGCCAACAGCCCAAGGGAAGGAAGCTTCCTCTCCTACCAAAGAAGCTGTGGTCTCAAGAGGGTGGGGCAAAATTCCTTTGCTTTTTCTCTTTCTGTGTTCTCCTGCTTTGCCTCAATATGTGGGTACAGTTGCAGGAATGTGTGGCAGAATGGGATGACTGGCCAGAGGAACAAAGTGGGAATTGGAAACACCAAGGAGGTTGTGAGGAGGGAGGAGTTTGGGAAAGTGACCTCTTAGAGCTGTGTATGAACTCCTGGGCTCATCCCCAAGATGTGCGTGTGTGTATGTGATTGCAGACAGTACACATAGATGTTGAGAACTGAACTACAGAATAGACTATGCCCCAAACACCAGACTTAGGGTAGATTGAAAAGCTCTGCAAATTTTTGAAAACTAAATTGATCCTCAAGGCACAACCCACTAAAGGCCTGTTGGGACTGGAGACCTGAACGTCAACTGGGCTAAACTGCCCACTAAAACAAAAATAACATTCTTTATAGGATTTAAATAAGACCCAAGGTATCACAGTGAAACATGTACAACATCCAGGATATAATCTAAAATTACCTGGGAAGGAATATAGGACGGTGACACCAACAGGAAGCACATGTTGGAAATACCTAACAAAAAATAAAGGAGCTATTATAAATATGCTCCAACAAACAAGGGTAAGCATTCCTGAAACAAATGGAAAGAAAGGCAATTTCAGCAAAGAAATAGAAGATGTAAAGAAGAATCAAATAATGATTCTTACAACTGAAAAGTGTAATAACCAAGATTAAATACTCATTAGTCTCAGTTGCAGACTGGAGATGATTAAGGAAATAGATAATAAAATTATCCAATGTGAAAAAGAGAGAGGAAAAAAGATTTTAAAAATGAAGTCTACAGGGGCTTCCCTGGTGGCGCAGTGGTTGAGAGTCCACCTGCCGATGCAGGGGACACGGTTTCGTGCCCCGGTCTGGGAAGATCCCACATGCTGTGGAGCGGCTGGGCCCGTGAGCCATGGCCACTGGGCATGTGCGTCCAGAGCCTGTGCTCCGCAACGGGAGAGGCCACAACAGTGAGAGGCCTGCGTACCCCCCCCCCCAAAAAAAAAAGAAATCTACAACCATACACACCATAATGCAGCTATTGAAATGTAAAGAGAAAAACAAATATTGATAGCATCTAAAGAAAATTCATCCATTACTTATAGGGTAACAACAGTTTTTTCTCACTGAAGCTTCCTCATTGTAAATTATGGAGGCTAGAAGGAAGTGAAACATTTTTAAAGAGCTGAAAGCATTTTAAAGTGCTGTCAATCCAAAATTTTAAATACAGTGAAAATATCCTTCAAGAATAAGGTCATATAAAACCATTCTCCAATGAAGGAAAACTGAAAATTCATTTCTGGCAGGTCTGCTTTAAAAGAATTTATAGAGAATTTCTTCAGACAGAAGGGCAATGATACAAGAAGGAAACTTGAAAAATCAGGAACAAAGAAATAGCAACAGAAATGGTAAATAATTGAGAGGATACAATAGACTGTTTTCCTATTGAGTCCTTTAAAATGTGCTTGACGGTTGAAAGCAAAATTGTACCATTCATTGTCTGGTAGGATTTCTATGTACATAGATGCAGTAATGAGATAATAACAACATAAAGGGATGGAAGTAAAGGGACCAGAGCACTACTAAGGTTTTAACATTCCACATTAAGTGGCTATTTTAATATCAGATAAATTAGATTTTATAACAAAGAAAAATACCCGGCATAAAGAAGAACATAATATAATCATAAAGTATCAACTCACCAAAAAGACATAACAACCATAAATGTGTATGCACCCAACAAAAGTGTTTAAAAAATGCATAAAGCAAAACCAGATAGAACTGAAAGGAGAAATAGACAATCCACACCTGCAGTTGAAGACTTCAATACCCCTCTCTCAGTAGATAGAAATGGTGAACAGGGGGGCTTCCCTGGTGGCGCAGTGGTTGAGAGTCTGCCTGCCGATGCAAGGAACACGGGTTCGTGCCCTGGTCTGGAAAGATCCCACATGCCGCGGAGCGGCTGGGCTCATGAGCCATGGCCTCTGAGCCTGCGCGTCCAGAGCCTGTGCTCTGCAATGGGAGAGGCCACAACAGTGAGAGGCCCGCCTACCGAAAAAAAAAAAAAAAAAAAAGAAATGGTGAACAAGAAGTAAATTAGTATCTAGGAGAATGGAAAACCATCAACCAACTGAATCTAATGGACATCTTTAGAGTACGTCACCACCAATAGCAGAATACATATTCTTTGCAAGGGCACATGGTGCCCACAATCAAGTAGAATTTATCTTGGAAATGCAAAGTGTTTAATGTTTGAAAATCAATTAAAGTAATGTACTGAATTATTAGTTAATGAAGAAAAATCATTTATTATATTACTGGGATCAAAAAAGCATATGCCAAAACTTCACATAAAAGCTGTTAGCAAGGGAACCCCCTCCACACACACACCATAGTTTCTGTGGGGCTGAAGGAGAGTTCATCTTCTACCCCACCCATCCCTAACCCCACCCAGTGGAGCCAGCTGGTGATCTGACTCCCCTGTAGGGGACAGGGGCAGAGGTACATTGCCACCCCAACCCAATGAGAAAGCGTAAGTGTGTGTGTGTTGGGGCTGGTAAGCCCTCCCCTCCCCATTCCTGGTGTCAGCAAGGTCTAATCCTGACACAATGGTATGAGCTAGCCCTCAGCTCCCCCCGTCATGGCGATGGTGCCCACTTGGTGTCCATGGTGATGAGATAATGGGAGGAGGTGTCCACTGTCACTGGGATGTGGTCAGAGGATCAAGGGGGACCGAGCTCCACCCCGTCCTCAGTTGATGAGGCAGGGGGTCAGAACACCACATTTGCTGGGATGGTGTGTCAGGGGCCCTGCGGGAGCTGAACATACACTCTGGCTCTGGCACCAGGGCTCAGCAGGATGGCTTCCTGCTAAATACGTTCTAGATGCTAAGCCTCTGTCAGGTGTGTAGTTTACAGATATTTCCTCTCAGGCTTCACCTCGCCTTTCCATCCTCATGACAGGTTTGTGCACAGAACAAAAGTTTTTACATTGGATGAGGTCCAAGTTATCACTTTTCCTTTTATGACTCGTGATTTTGGTGCCAAGATTTTGCCTAGTGCAAGGTCCCAAAGAACGGGCAAGGCACGCCCTTTTCTGTTCTTCTTTTATGTGTTTTTCTAAAAGTTTTATCGTTGTAACACCTATCCTTAAGCAGCGGAGGGAGGTGGAGGTTCTGCGGTGCCCTCCACGCAGGGACTCAGGCCTGGCAGCCACAGTGCCGGTTTCTGAAAAGGGGCTTTGGGTGGTGGGGGTAGCAGCAGTAGCACTGAAAGCAGGTCCTGTGGAGCGAGCTGACAGGAAGGTTGTCAGGGGGCCGATGTCAGGACCTCTGAGGGCTTTTCTACTGCCTGTGGGCACATTTCAGGGACACAAACAGCTCTGTCAGGGAGACAGACAGCTGTCTGCAAATGGGGCACAGAAGAGGAAGCTGAGACCACGTGGCCCTGACGGAACAGCAGAGCTTCTCATCCAAGGCCTTGCTGTCTCCAAACATTCGTCTCCCCTCCTTCTGCCTCTTTTCAGCCCGAGGTGGAGCTGAGCAATGCCTGCAGCACAATGGCTGTGCCCAGTGGCCAAGGCAGCCCCTCCTCTCATGACACAGACACACGAGGGGATATTTTTAGCCAGTGTTACTTAAAGGAGGTCTAGTCCATGCTTGGGGGGGTTGCATCAGATTTGCCTTGGGTGTTTCTCTGACCCCCGCCTGATAGCATATTGATCAGAAGGTTCTGGGTCAGGGGGCACCAAGGGAATGGAATTTTAGCAGCACTTTTATGTTGTTCTTAATCATGGAGCAGCAGTCTCCATCAGATTCCGGGGAGAAGGGGGCCTTACATGTGGAAGAAGGGGTCTCTGCTGAAGATAAGTAACAGAGACAACGCTAGATCAGGTTACAAGGCCGGGATGGCAGAATTCCAATACAAGGGCTCCTGTCGGTTTTGTGGAAACTTAGAAGTTTGGCTTCTAAAGCTTCCTGGATGGTTCTCCTCTTGAGAGGAAACTTTGAAGTCCAAATATGCCTGTCTTTAGTCTCCCTTTGAAATGGCAACTCCGATCGCTCCATTTTAAATCAACCCTATAATTAGTGATGCTACACAACATCTCCCAAATAATTAGATAGCAGTCCAGGAATCACCGGTTATGAGATGGAACCAGGGTTCCATGAGGCTTTTGATTCGCAGAGTTATAAATAATGTTAAATGCCCAGGAGTTTCAATTAAAGGATGTTTACTTGTATAAAATGAAAAATGTGATGGGGAAGCAGGGTTCCTTGTTAGCAAGGACTTGAAAGAGGAGAGAGGAGGTGGGGCTTCAGCTGCTGGGTGCCATGTGCAGGAGGTGAGTTCGGCCCCTCTCGGGAATCTTCAAAGTCAGAGAGGAGGTCTCATACATTTCTGAGTCAAAAACTGGGACAAACACTCCAGTAGCTAAATCAATCTCCAGTTGCTTCCTCACTGTCCTTTTGAAACTTGACAGTACTGCAGCCTGTTCTTCACCCCAAACTCGGTGCTCCGTGTTGGCAGAGATGGGTCGGGAGGTTCCAAAGTTTGTCAAACAGTTCTCTCTGCCTTGAAGGCTTTTGTGGTCCCTCTCATACCAACCAACCCTGTCATCCTTCCCTGAACCGTGCGCCTCTCCCCCTGGGCTCTGTTAGTACCTGTCTGGGCTCCGTCGTAAGCTTGGCATCCCTGCTACCCACCTCCACCACTGTCCGTGCATCTCCTAAAGTTGCAGGAAGCGGCCACGTTGGTGAAGGTTTGAGGGATTCAGTGGTCTGTTGTGTGTCAGAAAATCCCCTCCAAATGGATGGGCGTGCGGTTGCCCCTGGTCACTCCCACCATGAGGAAGGGTTCCAGCACCCGCTGGACTGTGTTCAGATTTCAGGGGCAACATACACCTCCGCATGCTGCCCTGGCCCATTTCCGAGTAACCCACAGGCCTCTTGTTTCGAGTGATCCAGATAGGAGAAGGCACTGCAGCTGGTCCGGGCTATTGGGCAAGCTGCTCGGCCCTTTGGACCGTAGGTCCCGGAAGATGGATGGTGCATAATGTTTCTGAGGCCAAGACTGTGGATCCCAGCACAGAACCTACGTATTTTGGCGCAATGCATGTCCTTTTCTGTTCTTCTTTGAGAAACAGCTCTGGCTTGTTGCAGGGTCCTGGTGGAGGCTGAAAATTTAACTATGAAACAAGTATGTCAGTTGACTATGTTGTTGTGACAGATCAGCAGAAACTTAGTGGCTAAAGAAACAACACGAATTTATTCTCTTTACAGTTCTGGAGGTCAGAAGTCCAAAATGGGTTTCACTGGGATAAAAGTAAGGTGTGGGCAGGGCTGGATCCTTTGGGAGGCTCTGGGGAGAAGCATTTCCTTACCTTCTGCACCATCTGGGGTCCCCCACTTTCCTTGGCTCGTGGCCCCGCGTCAGTCAGGAATCTGCCTCCACCATCACATCCTTATCTGACCTCCTGCTCCCTCTCTTCTTATAAGGACCCTCTGTGGTGCCACTCCCTGGGGTCCAGCCACTCGTGAGGTGGCAAGGGATTAGATCGGACAACTTCCATCCCAGAAGGAGTGGTGATCTGTCCCTAGGACAAGCCCTGACTCTGAACGTAGGTCTGCCCCTCCTGCTCACTGTGATGCTGTCACAAGCCCCAAGCATCCTGGGATGAGCTGGGTGCCTCATTGACTGCTGTCACTGCGGTAGCAAGTATCACAAACCTAGTGGCTTGAAACAACTGAAATCTCCTCACTCATAGTTCTGGAAGCTAAATGTCCAGAATCAAGGTGTCTGCAGGGCCACACTCCCTCTGAAACCTGGAGGGAAGGACCCTTCCTGCCTCTTCCACTTCTGGCAGCCCCGGACACTCCCAATCTCTATGTGGTCTTCTCCTGTGGTCTCTTCACATGGTCTTCCCTCTGTGCATGTCTTCTGTGTCCAAATGTCACTCTTTTCTATGAGGACGCCAGTCACATGGGATTAGGGCCCAGCCTACTGACCTTGTGTCAACTTGACCACATTTGACAATAAGGCCACATTCACACTTGCAGGAGGCTAGGATTGCATCATATCTTTTCTGGGGGTGGGGGGCAGAATCCAACCCATAGCAGCCAATGCTCTGTAATGATGTTGTTTCTCCCACAGCTAATATCCACGGGTTCAGAAACAGAAGCCAGTAAGTGGGAGAGGCTCCTTTCTCTATTACCTAAAATCACACACTAGTGAAACCTTAGCTTTCTGGCCCCATGATTTTGGGCTCTGATGGTCTAATGGTCTTAGTTCCCAAGGAAGATGTGTCTATCAGGGAAACAACAATGGTCCCACTGGCCTGGAGGCTGAAAGTGGTCACCAGGCCACCTGCTGTCTTCCTCTCCCTGGACCAGCAGGTGGGGAGGGGCTGTTCTGCCCAGATCCTATGGTGGCATAGAGAAGGTAGCCTGTGTCTCAGTCTGCTCAAGCTGCCACAGCAAAACACCCCAGACTGGGTGGCTTATAGACAAGAGAGACATATTTCTCACAGTTCTGGAGGCTGGAAGTCAGATCAGGGCACTAACAAGGTTGAGTTCTGGTGAGGATCCTCTTCCAGGTTGCAGACTGTAGACCCTTTGCCCTGTCCTCACAGGGTGAGAAGGGTGAGGGAGCTCTCTGGGGTCTCCTTTATAAGGGCACTAATCCCATTCATGAGGGCTCCACCCTCATGACCTCATCACCTCTTAATACATTGGAGGTTAGGATTTCAACCTATGAATGTTGGGGACACATATATTTAGCCAATAGCAACCTGAAACCCAGGACATTCTCTGGCATGTCTCCTCTGGCCTGCCATCCACTGGTAAGAATTCATGAACAATGGCAATAAACTAACAGAGGCAGGATGACCCTGACCCTTAGGGACAAAAGTTTCAGTCATCCCACCTTACAAAGATCTGCAACCAGCTGAGGCTCAGGGGAAACAGGGTCTGAAGTGAATAATGGAGGAAGGAAGTTATAAATACCAGCTGTGGTCACATAACCAGGTGCAGAAAAGAGGATGGTAACAGTTCACTGTATTTTGGAGGAAAGTATGCTTAAGAGCATATGATGCATAAATTATGTTGCTTTGCCCCCTCCTCCACTCTCTTAGTGCCCCATGTAACGTGCGGTAGTAGGATTAGCCCTGTGTTTCAGGATTGAAGTTACAAAATATCAAAGGAGAACTGTGTCTGAGCTAGAAGGACATCCCCAGAGATAGATGATGTGGAATTTGGTGTCTGCCATCTAGAGAGAGAGAGAGCATCTTCAGATCTACGAGGGATGGTTCAGCTTGTCAGACTGGAGCCTGACGCTGCTCTGGGCTTGACATGGGGTATGGATGTGGGGAAGTTGTCAGGATGCTGAGCTGAGGAAGCAGTGGGCACTGCCAATGATCCAATGTCTCTGCATCACCACCACGCCCTGATCTCCACGGGAGTGAGGATCCAGAGCTGTATCTCCCACATCCCCTCCCATCCCAGCCCCTCCCCTGGGGCTGGGTGTGAGGTGGACCAGGATTCTCAGGGGAGCCCGGACCCACACGCGGGCAGACGAGAGACCCACGTGGCTTCTCACGGAGGTTTCAGCCCACCACGGCCTTGGGCTACAGGGCTGTGGCTCTCCTCACTTTGGGGGACACACCTGAACTGTGTTCCCTCAGCCCCCTGACACTCACGTGAGCCCCGAGTCCCAATCCTCTTAACCCAGAACACAAGAGGGCTTGGTTTCCCTGACAGCCACACGCAGAGGTGAGCCCCTTCTCCTTACTCCCTCGCTTCTGGGAGGCGATGTTTATGTTTCCACCTGCTTCCTTGAGCTTCTAGAAGCAGGGACCAAAGCACACATCTTTGGGGCACTGGGGCCTCCCATGGGGCCGCACACCTTGGCTGAATGAATGAATGAATGAAGGTTGGGCAGGTCTCACAGCACGAGAGTTTCTGCACCCAGAGCAGTGAGTCCAAGCTGCCCTGGATTCTCCCCGTCGAAGGTCAGGGTTTACCAGCTGGTGGGGGAGCCACCCTGATGTGGGGCGGAGATAGGAGAGGAATCTAGGTCTCTATCTCAGGCTGAGGGGCCAGGGCAGGCAGCCTGGACCAGTTTCCTTGGCTGCTGTAACGAAGTAACACAAACTGGGTGGCTTGAAGCAGCAGAAATGTACTGTCTCAGTTCTGAAAGTCAGAAGTCTGAAACCAAGGTGTTAGCAGGTACTGTCTTTGGAGACTCTGCAGAAGGGTCCTTACTTGCCTGTCACGGCTTCTCGAGCTGTGGCTGCATCGCTCCAAGCTCTGCTCTATTTCCACATGGCCGTCTTTCCTGAGTCTGTAGGTCCAAATTTCCCTCTTCTTGTAAGAGCACCAGTTACTGGATTAGGGTGGGCCTAATCCAGAGTGATCTCATCTTCACCTGACGACATCTGCGAAGATTTTATTTCCAAATAAGTTCGCATTCACAGGTAGAGGATTTAGGACTAGAACATAGCTTTTTTTGGAAGATACAAATGAACCCATAACACAGCACAAAGCTGGTGGCTCTTGATCTAACCTCTGGCTATTGAGCAGGATTTATCCAAGAAAACAACACAAGAAGGCTAATCCAAGTAATGTCGACAGCACATACAGGTGCAGGGGGGGGTAGTTGCCAGCATGGCTGGGATGCAGAGTGCAGGACCCGCGTTCTGTGCTGGGCCAGCAGAGATGGCTAAATCCTGACTGCTTGGAACAGCAGTGGACCCGCAGGGACTAGAGCTGCAGAAACACTGTGGACCAGCAGGGACTAGAGCTGCAGAAACACACTGGTGTTTCCCTGGTGCTGGAGACAAGTGGAAGGGGCCCTTCAGTCAGGAGAGAGGGAGGGAGGGAGGGAGGGAGGGAGAGAGGGGAAGGATCACAGGCTCCCTGGGGCTTGACCTGGCACTGGAGAACCAGCAGGGTCCCCAGGGGAAGAAGCAGGGGGAGGACCTTATGGAATAACCCTCCACGTTTGAAAATCCTGATGCCTGGGCCAACCCCAGGGCCAGATAAGGCAGATCTCCAGATGGGATCCGGTGACCCGATGGGCATTGGTTTTGAGACCCAGAGCTCCTGATGTGGGGACCATCCTTGAAAATCCCAGTGAGCGCTAAAGGCTTTCCAGGGAGTTCTGCATCCCTGCAGGCTGTGGAGCTTGGGGAGACCCTGATGGGCGGGGGTGGTGGTGTGGTGTGGAGATGTCATCATGGACCATAGATGAGGGGTGGAGATGCAGGTGTGAGGGGCACTGCTG